>NC_082641.1:113265920-113890920 GCF_028023285.1 Balaenoptera ricei
TCCAGACCCCTGTGGAAGGATGACTGGGCCCGGGCCCATGCCAGATACGAGGAGACTGAGCTGGCTGATGGGAGAAGGTTCTGCTGTGGAGCACGGGCCTGTCGGGGCCCCTGGGGAAGGGGTGGGAGGCCGGGGCTACCTGTGGGCTTGGACTGCTCGAAGCATAGACTTAGGTGCTTACTCAGAGAGCAGAGGCTGCAGCAGCCACAGAGCTGAGCTCTTTCAGCAGCTTCCCATGGGGAGACCCTTCTGTCGAGAAGCATGAGGAGGCGGAAGGGCAGGGCGGCTGAGGGCTCTGGGGCAGTATTAGTTTTCTATTGTTGCTGTAATACATTACAAGAGATTCAGGGGCTTAAAGCAACACAAATTTATCATCTTACAGTTCTGTAAGTCAGAGGCTGACAGGGTCTCACTGTGTTAAGATCAAGGTGTTGGCAGGGCTGTGCTCCATCTGGAGGCTCTAGGGGACAGTCTGTTTTCCTGCCTTTTCCAGCTTCCAGAGGCTGCTTGCATTTCTTGGCTCATGGCCCCTTCCTCCACCTTCAAAGCCAGCAACATTGCATTTCTCTGACAGTCCTTTCATCATCACTCTTCTCTCTCACCACAGCAGGGAGATGCTCCCCACTTTTAAGGACTGGTGTCATTAGATTGGGTCCCACCAGGCAATCCAGGCTAATTTCCCCATTTCAAGACTGTTGAACTTAATCACATTTGCAGAAACCCCCCTTTGCCATGTAACTTACATAATGGAAAGTTCTGGGGATTAGGATATGGGCACCTTTGGGGCAGGTGGCGGGGTGGGAGGGGTTCATCACTGTGCCCATCACAGAGTCCCAGGGATCTCCATAGCCAGAAACAAAGGAGCGTGGGTTTCTCTTTGGCTTCCAAGGTGGAGGTCCCCACAAGACTTGCAACCATGGAAACTCTGCTAACCAGAAACGGGTGTGGAGAAGCCTCTTCTCAGGTGGCCACCTTACTATGCCTCACCTGCCTCCCCCATGCCTGGACCCTGGTACCTGCAGTTCCCTAAACGTGCCAGGCTCCCTCTTGCTTCTGGAACCCCCTCTCCCTTCCATCCTACCCTCACCCCAAACTGGTGAAAACCTGCTTGTCCCCGGTTAGCCTCCTGGAGGGCCTCCCTGCCCCCTTGCCTGCCCTCCGCTGCTTCTGGCTGGGTTAGGTGGCTCCCATGTCCCCCTCGCTGTGGCCTCAAGGCCTGAGCTTGTCTTCGCCTCCTGCATCTGACTGTGAGCTTCTGAAGGTGGAGCAGGACTGCTTCATCTCTGAGGCCAGCCTGGGGTCTGGCCCTGAGACCGTGAACATGACCCTTGTGAAAGAAATGAGTAAAAGAGTGATTCAGCTGAGGGGAAAGAAAGGCCTGGAATGAGGCCAGGGTGGCCGGAATAACGATGGGGGAATGTGGGTGGGTCCCCCCAGCTGCCCAGGGCAGGGCCAATGGCTGGTTCATGCGTGGTCCTTCCAGATGCATGAGGCTGGGCACCCATATCTGAGTGGGAGAGAAGCATAGGTGCTCCAAGGTACATCTTCTCCTTATCCCATCCCTAGATACCGATAGGCTGCATTGACCTCTGGATACTTCTTTCTCCAGGAAGGCCCTCAGGGATGGACGATGACCTTCTCTGTGAGTCCTCACTCGGGGAGACATTGCTAAGGGGTGACGGAGATTCCTCCAGTGCAGAGGATGGGCTGGGGGAGCCACCTCCCACCCCCCCGACAACCCCAGTCCAAGTGGCCTTCTTAGCAATGCCATGTTGAGCCATATTGGAACCTAAGGCAAAGGAAAAATCAGCAGTACTGATCTTGTATTTACTTAGAATATTGGTATTCATCATGGATTTTGGCCTTAATTATTTTTTTCTTGACCTTAATTTTGATTTTTAAAAACATTGCGTGGAGGAGATTGGTTCAGGATGGTGGAGTAGAAGGACGTGTGCTCACTCCCTCTTGTGAGAGCACCGGAATCACAACTAACTGAACAGTCATTGACAGGAAGACACTGGAACTCACCAAAAAAGATACCCCACATCCAAAGACAAAGGAGAAGCCACAGTGAGACGGTAGGATGGGCGCAATCACAATGAAATCAAATCCCATAACTGCTGGGTGGGTGACTCACAAACTGGAGAACACTTACACCACAGAATTCCATCCACTGGAGTGAAGGTTCTGAGCCCCACGTCAGGCTTCCCAACCTGGGGGTCCAGCAATGAAAGGAGGAATTCCCAGAGAATCAGACTTTGAAGACTAGCAGGATTTGATTGCAGGACTTTGACAAGACTGGGGGAAACAGAGACTCAGAGACACTAACAAAGTAGTGTACACATCAGGACCCAGGGGGAAGGAGCAGTGACTCTATAGGAGACTGAACCAGACCTTCCTGCTAGTGTTGGAGGGTCTCCTGCAGAGGCAGGGGGGCAGCTGTGGCTCACCGGGAGGACAAGGACACTGGCAGCAGAAGTTCTGGGGAGTACTCCTTGGTGTGAGCCCTCCCGGAATCCGCCATTAGCCCCACCAAAGACCCAGGTAGGCTCCGGTGCTGGGTCGCCTCAGGCCAAACAACCAACAAGGAGGGAACCCAGCCCCACCCATTATCAGACAAGCGGTTTAAAGTGTTACTGAGCTCTGCCCACCAGAGCAACACCCAGCTCTACCCACCACCAGTCCCTCCCATCAGGAAGCTTGCACAAACCTCTTAGATAGCCTCATCCACCAGAGGGCAGACAGCAGAAGCAAGAATTACAGTTCTGCAGCCTGTGGAACGAAGACCACGTTCACAGAAAGATAGACAAAATGAAAAGGCAGAGGACTATGTACCAGATGAAGGAACAAGATAAAAACCCCAGAAAAACAACTAAATGAAAAATATTGCATGGAAACATTGTTAATCTTGATGGCTGAGTTTTTTGGGACCCGCTTACATTTTGTGCCCCTAAAAGTTTGGGCCTCACTCACCTCCCCCTAGTCCTGGCCCTGCTTCTAGGACAGGGCCCTGGGGTTCTCCCTGTCCCCGGAAGCTCACTCTGGCCTCTAGTCCTCTCTTCTGAGGAAGAAGGTGAGAGTGAGCTGGGCGCTCAGGAGAGAAGGGGCTGGTGCCATGGCCATCTTGCGTTTTTAGAATCTGCCACAGCTACCAGCAGGCGTGAGTACGGGCTGAGCCCAGGAGGCCCTGCCGGCAGGGCTTTCTCCTGGGTCTGCCCCAGCCCAGCCCTGAGCAAATCCTCCCCCAACCTCGTGGGGTTGGAGGCCCAGCCCCTGGAATGTCTGGCTGCCCAGACTAAAGATGTCGTCCTCCTGGGATGTGTGAGAGGCCCAGGGGCATGGGCTGCTGCGGCTGAGGACAGGAGAGGAGGGTCTCGGAGGCTGGGTCCCCAGCAGCCAGCCCCGGCAGCTGGGTGTGTATCTTGGTGGCCGAGGAACCGTGTCATGCAGGCTGTCTGACTGTAAGCCGTGTTGGCAGGGCCTGGGCTCCCAGGCCTGAGGCTCAGCACGCTGTCAGCACTCAGCAAATAATAAATAATAATAATATCTCCAGCATGTGGGGAGAGCCCGAGGAGAGAAGGAACACAGGAAACATGTGTTCTCTCTCATGGCGGGGGCTGGGAAGCCAAAGTCTGTTCAGTGCCTCTCTTTGAGCGGGATGTGGGGGGAGCTCATCCTCACGCCCCCCACGGCTTAGCACGGGAGGAGGGTGAGCAAGCAGCTGGGGCCTGCACTGGGACCTGGGAGCTCAGGGAGACTTCTCCGGGGGGGGGGGGGTCTCCCTGAATTGCCCTTTGTAAAGAGCCCAGACTGCCTTCAGATGTCCTCTGGGATTTAGAGATGATCAGACTTGGGTTTAAATCCTGGATCTACCACTTCAGACAAGTCACTTAACCTCTCAGGGCCTCCTTGGTTTTCTCACTTGTAAAATGGGACGGTTACAGCAACTGTTAGGTGGGGATCACGAGAGCGAGAGTGGCTACAAAGTGCTTACATGGGGACGGCAACGGATCAGTGGGGAGCGTTGTCGGTGTTCTAGCTCAGTCGGCCGTGTCTCTGGTCCTCAGTGTGAGGCCTGAATTTGGTCCCATGGGGGGAGACCTGGGGACCATGGGAATTGCGGGGCTGAGTGGCTGGTGGGGAGAACGCTGCAGACCCTGTGTCTGCGGCAGGGTGCTCCAGTGCGCGAGCGCAACAAATTACTGTTTGTTGGCAGATTGCGAGCTTTCGCGGGGCAGGGGCTGGAGGTCGAGTGCTTGGTGTTGAAGCCTGCTGGGGACTGGGCGGCAGGGATGAAGTCCCCGCGGCAGTCCCTGCACGTGGGGCTCAATGCCGACGTCTTGAGTTGCAGCTCCCCGGGGTCTGGGAAAGCTGAGTTGGGCTGAGACGGTGGGGCTGGAGAAGGCCCTGGGCACAGACCCCCACGACCCCCATTGTCTCCGTGGCCTGCTTCCTCAGGAGGGGGGGAGGCGCTGGAGGCTCACCGTAGGAGCAGGAGGAAGCGGGCTGCTGCGTTTCTCCACCTGCTCAGGCCTCTCCCAGAGGGTGCCTCGCTGCGCCCTGCATCTGCCGTCCGGCTGCTGCACCGGATGAGGGAGTCTCAGGGAGCAGACATCCAATGGCCTGCCCAGCCTCCCCCCGTCCAGGGCCCTGTGGGACCTCTTCTCGCAAACAGGTCGTTGTCCTCCTTACCGCAGACTCCTGCCTCCTGCCCTGAGTGAGGGCTCCTTCCAGGTGGCCCCGCGAGGCCCAGCCACGTCCCCCTTGGCCTGGCTCAGTGTGGTGCCGCAGGGGACGGGCCACTCGTCAAATGCTCTTGTTTAATTTTTCTCACTCAGAGTCTGCTTGTTCCAACACCCTGCAATGACACGGGTGTTAACCGAACACCAGGAACTATAATTATAGGGGTTGAGAGACAAGAATCTCCTGTTGGTGTAGCCGCTGCAGACGGGAGCACCGCCTGACCTGTCCCCGGGGAGGAGCCGCTGCAACCTGACTTGTGTCTGAGGAGCTACTGGGTGCGTGCCCTTCGCCCTCCAGCTTGTCTGTCGGTGGCCCCGCGGGGATTCTTCCCCCGTAGGTCCCCACGGCCTCGCGGTGGGGCCGACGTGTGGATGTTATTGGGTCGAGTGTGGCTGGGAGTGTCTGAGTGGGGCCGGGCAGCTTGTGTGGCCTTGTTGATGGGCCGGTGAGGCTGCTGGGCTGGGAAGGGGCAGCGCTCGACCACATGGGTGCTGAGGAGGCTGGGTGGGCACCCTGGGGCCACAGCTAGCGAGCAGGACTTTACCTGGGAGAAGTGTGAAGTGCTGTGTTTAGGTTCAGAAGATCAGTTTTTGAATTCTGTCCACCGTGGGACAGAGTAGACTCAGCAGCAGAGATTCTGGCTACAAAGCTGGTGTCAACTTGTGTCACATTTTATGGTTGCTTAATCAACATCTCTGAAGGCCACCTCTAAACGCATGGATAGACGTTCAGTGTCCTGATTGGTTAAGGGGACAGCGGGTCCTCCTGTGGGTGGTGCCTCATTGTAAGAGTCCTGGGCAGCCTGGCGCCGTGAGGAGATGGGCACCTCGCCGTATGGGAATGCTCTGGGATCTGGGGAAAGGATGCTTACCTGTGTTCAGGTGTGTGAAGGGCACACGTGAGGAGGAAGCAGCAGGTCGCAGGGCTTGGCTCTGGAGAGGAAGGTTTGGGCTCAGCATTCATTGTGGTGACCCAGGATGGAGAGGGTTGGGTTGTCAGGGCTGGAGTCCCCATTCATCGGGGTCCCTGGTAGGCAGAGGTAGGGTGGCTGCTGTTGACATGTGGAGAGAACAGCTTCTGCCTGGGGAGGGCAGAGCCTCAGGCTGAGTCTCATTCCCTGACCATGGGGTCTCTAGCCCTGAGGCTAAGCTTGGCTCTGCCACTAACTGGTACCCACTCTCTGGGTTTGTTTCTTCCCTTCTCTGTGCCTCTGTGCTCCTACCTGGGACAGAAGTAAGGTCCTGCTTCCCCTTGGCTTTGTCCTGTGCGTGGTGTCAGGGGGATGTGGGCAGTGGGGTGCTGACAGGGGCACTGGGAGCTTTCGTGGGCACACTGGGCCAGGGTGCCGCAGAGCCATGGAGGTCAGGGTTTGTGGATGGAACACTTTCTCCTAAGACTTGTGGTTCCCCAGTGAGACCTCGGGATGCTGTGGCCTTGGGAACACGATGGTCCATCATGAGTCTGTACCGTCGGGGCTGGCGTCGGGACCCAGGACTGGGAGAGCTGTCAGAGGCCGCGGGGTGGGGGAGGAGGAAGCCCTCATCAAGTCTTCTCTTGGCCGAGATCCCATGAGCGCTGGCGTTGGCCGAGTGCATAATAGGCCCTTTCTCGCTTAGCATGTTCAGTGGGTTCTACCAGTGGCATAGCCCTCCCTGCTGACAGGTGAGCCTAACTTCTGGGAGCCAAAGATGGGCTTGCTGAGCGTCCCCGGGCTTCTGGGCTTGCTCCGGAGCCAGAGGATGGGGTCTGGGGAGGAAGGAGAAACTGGCGCTCCCAGGGAGCATCAAAGGGCTGTTGCGAGGTTTATTGGGACCTTTACTGTCCTAGTTTTCATTATTTACACCCTGTTGATTCTAGGAGTTCCCATTAAACATGTAATAAATATAAAAATATTTTACAGGCCAGTGAAAATTCCACAGCAAAAATAACTCTATAAAGGGGGATTTTGCCCTGCTCTGCCCACTGCCGAATTCTGTGTGGCATTCCTCTGAGCCTGTTGGCTGGCAGCAGGGCGATGAGGTGGCTGGGTTTCCTGGTCCTGGGGGCTGGGGGCGTGGGCCGGGTGTTTAATTACCCCCTTTACCAGCCTGTGAATGAAGTCGCTCCTCCCTGGGCTGAGCCTGCCAACTCTCCCAGGTGGTGGTGGGTGAGAGTGGGCTGGAGTGGAGCCTGGGTCCTAGGTTGGGCTGTGGCAGTCTGGGCAGCTGAGAGGAGGAGGAAGGGAGCCAGTTAAAGCTGTTCTCCTGGCACCTCCCTGCCCTCCTAGACAGTTTGAGATGTAGCCAAAGGGATAGGTGGAAAGGGTGGGGCTGATAAGGCAGTGTAGAGCAGCGATTAGGAGCAAGGGCTCTGGGTTCAGACTGCCTGGGTTCCAATCCCATTTCTACCACCTAGTAGCTGTGTGAGCTTGGGCAGATGACTTGCCCTCTCTGTGCCTCAGTTTTCTCCTTTGTAAAATCCTATCTCACATGATTATTGTGAGGCATTTGCCTGGTCATAGGAAGGACCCAATAAAAGACCATAATTAGTATCCTTATGCTCGATAATTATAATTATTTTTAATAGAGAGCAAGGCATTCACAGTTTTAAACTTGGAAAATTAGGTGTAAGGAGGAGGATGCCTGCTGCTTCTGTCAGACCAGCACTATCCAGTTCAGTAGCTACTAGCCACATGATGGCCACTGAGCACTTGAGAGGTAGCTGGTCCAGGTTGAGATGTACAGTGAGACATACCCAGACTTCCAAATACTTGGTGTGAAAAAAATGCTCTAAAATATCTCATTAATAATTTAAAAATATTGATTATATGTTGACTTGGTATGCTCTGTATCTTGGGTTAAATGAGATATACTATTAAATTTAATTTCACATGTTTCTTTTTACTTTTTTTTAAAAACGTGGCTAGTAGGAAATGTAAAATTATATATGTGGCTTGTACTGGTGGCCTGTGTTGTATTTCAGTTGGACAGCTCTGCCTTTCTCTGCACTGGGCAGGCCTGAAGCCCTTGGACTCTCATGTCCTATCCCAGCCCAGCCACCCTTGTTCTAGAAAGGGAGCCACAAGCTACAGAGGGCAGTGACGTCCCTGAAGTCACCACTGTTTGGGGTCAAACTGCTCCACAACTCAAGACGCTTTGGAAGGCAGCTTTGCTCGGAGCTATGCTCGCCGCTGTGCTACCAACGCGCACAAGTCAAGACACCTTGGATCTCAGAGAGATGGTGATTGTTTGCCTTGCTCCTTCCCTCTTCTGGTTATTGGGAAAATTAGATCCAGGGAGTTCTGACAAATGTGTGTTTGCAGCTTTGTTAAATGACGTCTGTGGTGTTTGGTGAATTCCGGGCATGTTTAGGGGCACACAGCTGCACGATGGGGACTGAGAGAAAGACAGGTGGCTCATTGGCCTGATGGAGCACAGATGGACTGGTGCTGCCTCTCGGAGGTGCCCCGCCTCCCTGAGAGCCCACTGTTGCTTGGGTACGAGGCAGGGTAGTCGGAGAGAGGTTTCTGAGTAGTGGTGAGACCCCGCATTTACTGCACACTGACACATGCTAGGCCTGTAAGCTGTTCTAAACCTCACAACAGCCCCACAAGAGCTTGGGACGAGAGCATCTCCACTTTAGAGAGGAGGAAATGGAGAGCTAGTAGGTGGCGGACTTAAAATATAGATCTCAATCTGTTTTGTTTTAAGGCTTGTGCTTGGATCTCAGCTCATGCTAACCTACCGTCTGTCTCGCCCACTCACCTGCTGAGGGCCCTTTGCCCTTCTGGTCCTCATGGCTACAGTGAGGGAAGGGCTGGCCTAGGTGGTCCAGGTGGCCTTGGTGGCCTTGGTACAGACTCTGGAGTTAGGGCGTTGCCACTTCTTGGCTGTGTGACTCAGGGTAATTCACTTCACCTCTCTGAGCCTTGTCTTCTTTCTTTGTAAAATGAGGGTAATACTAATACCTGCCTTCTAGTGCTAGCTAAATGAAATGATGTGCTCCTGGCACACAGCGAGCACTCAATAAATAGTTGTGGCACAGTGAAGATGCTCATGTCAGCAATTTGGTGAGGACCATATAGCATGGACGTCCTCTTAAAAAATGGTCTTCAGAGTGGAAACAGATTAGAATTTTCTTTGAATTCACTTTAGAAGTGTGTCTCATGTTTGCTCTTGTCCCATCAGGTGGAGGAACCACATGGTCCAGGGTCATCCTCAAGAGGCTGGCCAGTGGGGCCTGAGGGTTGTTTCTGAGCATGGCTGTGGCCTCACCATCACTCCCAGTGCCTGCTGAGCCTTGGCTCTGAATGCTCTGGGTGGCTGGTCACTCTCCTTCTCACCCCAGTTTCTCTGCTGGGCTCCTGCGTCCATTCTGCGCTGCTTGAAGAGCTGGGGCAGGACTGGAGCCTTCACTCCTGCAGCTCTGCTCAGGGGGCCTGGCCTCAGTTGGTGACCAGGCCACCAGTGGCTGCAGAGAAATGGCCCTGTAGTCGGGATGCTGACCGGGTGGGTCTCAAGGTCTTTGCTACTTGTCACCTCCTTTGATGTGATCTACTGCCCTGGGGGAGGCGATAAAGAGTGGCTGTTGCCCCATTTTGTAGATGAGGAAACTGAGGCCTGGGGTATGACTGTTTCTGGGGTCTGTTTAGGGTAGAGTCTTCTGCTGGGAAACTGAGGACCTTTCCTTTAGGACAGCTGCTTCCTGGCTGGGCAGAGGGACTCAGGGACGTGCTTGGATGCTGCTCTAACTCAGGACAACCCCACCTTGGGACTGTGGATTCTTTTCCCACCGGCCTTGGCCCCTTCTATTGAGGTCCCCCAGAACCCTGGACCTGCTACCATTTGGACAGGGACAATTCTAGGACTCTCACTTGTGACTGGGTTTCGTCCCTGTTTTCCCTGACTTCCCTGTCTCTGCCTGTCCTAACCCTCAAAAGAGCCCTGTGCGGGGATTGGTTAGGATTGGGAGTGGGGTAGTGAAGAGTGGAGACAGCACCTTCAACCCCACCTGACAGTGGGGCTACGCCCCTAGGCCCAGGGGTGGGGTGGAAAGAGGACTGCAGAGCGCCAGCCTCCCTGTGGCCGCCCCGTGAAGGCTGGCTGTCCCAGCACAGGCCCTTCTGTGGGTAGAGTGGGGATGGTGGGATGGGGAGGCTTTGTGACAGCCAGCATGCACTGGGCTGGGCATGAGCCAGGCTCTATGCCACAGCCTTTACACACTCTCCCTTTACACACATGCAACTCGGAGAGGCAGGTGCTATTGTGATTCCCATTTTAGAGATGTGAACACTGAGGCAGGGAGGTTTGGTAACTTGTAGCAGGGAAGGCCGTGGGACTGAAATTTGAAGCCAGGTGCTCTGAGCCTAGACCAGACTCCTTATCACAGGGCTGCTTGCCTGTTTGCCGGTGAGGTGGAGGCTGCCCCACTCCAGGAAGTGCAGCTTCAGGGCTATTTTCCCCGGTGCTCCGCCCTTCCCAGGCGTGGCCAAGCCTCCCACCATCCCTACTCCTTTGATGCTCTACCTTTTCCTTGCCACCCAGGAAAGCAAATTGGAAAGCCAGTGATGAAAGGGATGTTATAGGAACTTCCTTAACTCTGCTCTAAATCTACAGAAACAGTAAGTTGTTCCCAAATTTGGGTACTTAATCTTAGCCACAGGCTGGACACACATCCATGAGAATCAGAGCCTACTAAAAAGAAGGAGCCCCAGAGGGAGAGCCGCACGTGTATTCTGAGCGGTGTGCTGTCACTCCCCCGCACTGTCTCTTCCTTTACCTTTGAGGTGGGGCTTACAGCTGTGACCATTTCACAGGTGAGGAAACTGAGGCCCTGAGGACGTTATTTTATTGCTGTTGTTACAACAGGTGGAATGATGCTTTGTCATGCTCTCCAACGGATGGAGCTAATTTGGTGTTTCCGGTGTTTCCTTGGCTCTCAGCATGGCCTGGACCCCAGGCAACAGGTTGCCAGCCCAGAGCTCCCCTCCCTGCTGTGGTGTCCACCAGCAGGGCTAGCTGTGTAGACACTGGGGCAGTGAGAAGTGCTGGCTGTGTAGTCCTGGCGAGTGTCTGCCCCTTGGGCTTGGTGTGCCCATCACAGCCTGAGGGGGTCTGGCTGGGGGCACCCACCAGGCACTGACCACCGGGACAGATGGTACAGGTGCAGTGCTGGGACCTCAGCAGGGCCAGGAATGCAGAGGGTCTCAGGGCTGCTGGGTTGGTGGCCACATCAAAGGCGGCATGGCGAGGGCCTCAAGTAGGGCTTAGGGGCTGAGGGGTCTGGGCCCCCTCAACATGGGGGTGCTCCCCTGCCACTGGT
Organism: Balaenoptera ricei; assembly: GCF_028023285.1. Taxonomy (NCBI): domain Eukaryota; kingdom Metazoa; phylum Chordata; class Mammalia; order Artiodactyla; family Balaenopteridae; genus Balaenoptera; species Balaenoptera ricei. The sequence continues at coordinate 113,276,964 of NC_082641.1, forward strand.
CCAGAGGCCCCTTGCTCAGGTCTGCAGTCCAGGTTGTGCTGCTGTCCATCCTTGAGGCCGGTGGGTGTGCAGGACCCCAGGTTTGTAGGGGCTGCAGGACAGGGTGGATGGGACGTGTGTCAGACCCTGCATCTTCCCGGCCTAATCTGCTTCTTCATGGCAGGGCAGGGGCAAAGCTGGGAGACCCTTCCCCTTGGCAGACCCTTCCTTGACTCGTCTGTCCTGTTTTGCTCCCTCCCCTCTGCTAGCCCACACCTTTGGAACCACCCATTTCAGTCGGAGAAATTGTGCTTCTAGTACTGTGAGTCTTGGCCATGAATCTTAACTCCCAAACTAGGCCAGATCCTGGGAAGCTGGGATCCCTGTCTTTCCCTCTATGCACGTGGGATGGGATTGGGGGGCATTCTAGAGCATTGGGGTGAAATTGCCCAAACAGAATACCTGGTCCATAGTAACAATAGCCTTTGCCAGCTGCCCTTCCCTGGGGCCGGCGCACACCTTAGCAGAAGCAGTGCTGGGGCTTGCCCTGGGATTCTCTGAGGCTCGCTGCCCGGTATCTTTAGGAGGTGATCATGGGTTTTTCCAGTTGTGGTTTGGGAGGGCCATGACAGGGGCGGGGGTGGGGATGATTGGCTTTAGGGTGAGAGGCACCCCCATCAGGTTGTGGTCTCAGGCAGAGGCCCAGATGAGACCCCTTTGGTTCACCACGCCTGGCTCTGCCTCCGCCATCTCAGCCAGGTGGCTTACTCTGCCCAGGTGAGCGGGCCTTTGCTGCAGAGAAGGTGGTAACGTGAGGTGTGTGACTGCCTTCTGGGACGGTGGCCACCGTGTAAGAAGGCTTGAGTAGGCAAGAGGATGGCAGGTGCTGGGACCGTCTGGAGGTCCGGCTTCTTCTTGGTACTAGACAGCCTTCCTCGTTGCGAGGCGTTGTGCAGTAGACTCAGAATTTCTCGCAGGTCCTGGCTGCCGCGTACCTGGCCACCTCTTCTCGTGGGGGCCTCTGGAGGGGCGCTCCTCCCGGCCCTGGGTGTGGCTTGTGGCGGCCTCCACTTTCAGGACGCAGACTTGGCCTCGCTGGCCTGTGTCAGGCAGTCTTTAATCCTTCTTTTGTGTCGTCACAGGCTGACATGAGAGTTCACAAGAGAAGAGAGTACCTGGGCTATGTAATTAAGTCGCACACTTGGCACGGAGAGCCAGTTTTAACGCACGTATCCCATTTGCTGGCTTTTCCAGTCCTTTGTCCCCGGCCCAGGCCCACGGACTAATTACAAGGTGTGGGCTCTGGGGCGGTTCAGTGGCCTGGCCGGCCGCGCTGAGTCGTGCCTGCTCCCGGGTGCTGCGCTGGCTGTGCTGGGAGGGGCCGTGGCCCACCTGCTGGGAGCGACCTCCGTGATGGACGTGTGGATCTGCCCTGGGGAGGGGGGTGTGGGAGCCCAGGTTGGGGGGTCATCGCTGGGGGAGATGTATGAATTCTCCCATGCACGAGCAGGTTGGGCTGGCCTGTGGGGTGGGCTGCAGCGGTCCAAGGGGAAGAAGGAAGGCAGAGCAGGGGCAGAGCTCCTGCCAGGGCGCTGGGGATGTGAGGAAGTGCATCCTGGGGAGGCGGGCTCTCTGGTGACCATGGGGTGGTTCCCAGAAGTGACCCTGCCCTGGCTGAGCCTCTCTGTTTGGGGCTTTGTGGAGGGGACTCCTTTCTTCCCAGAGGCAGGCGCAGAGGGAGTAGAGCATTGGACTCACGATCACAGCATATCACGGGGGAAGAGCCCATCAAGCCCCTGTCATGGTGAATCCCAGGGGTCGATCGTACACGGGGAGTCTGGGTACTGTGCGTGTGCACGGGGCACCAAGAACAGCTCCCCCGGCTCCTGGACTTGGTTCTGGATGAATATTAGTTGTCACGTGCATTACACTCCACATTTCCTACTGTCTTACTTGCCTTAGATTTTAGAATAGACTTGAGGGATGGTCTGCCTGGCTCAAGTCTCTTAAATAAAGTGTCCATAAAATTTGAATGAAATGTTTTCCTCCCAGAGCTATCCCACCAATAAGCGAGACACGTTCATGGTTGTTTCTATTGGTTCCTGAGTGTGCCTGGAGTGGGGGCAGATAAGCAGTGTTGCTTGGGGGGCCCATGACATTCTCCACTGGCATTTCACCCCCTGAGGAGTACTGGAGTAGTAACAGCTAACATTACTGAGAGCCAGACTGTGCCAGGACCTCCTGGGCTCTCGATGTTCCTTATTTTAATCCTCAGACAACATCTTGAGGTAGGGGCTATCAGGCGAGGCGGCTGAGGCACAGAGAGGGTAAGTGACATGCCTCAGATCACATAGTAAGGAAACAGTGGTCCAGGATTGGGAGGTGGGCTGTCAGTTGCCAGATGGTCTCCACAAGGCAGGGCTGAGCAACATCCTTACCTGGCTTATCCTGGTTCCCCGAGCCCCGTGGAGCCGAGCTCCAGGATGGCTGTCGGCGGCCCCACTGACAAAGGCCCAAGCAGAGACCCTTGCACGGTCTCTACACCTCTGTGCCCTGAGATCCTCGAGTAACCAGGCCCAGCTCTCCTGTCCTGTCCCCTGGCTGCCTGCCTCTTACAAAACCAGGTGCAGGAGGACAGTTCACCTATTCCGAGAAAGGCTTTAGACTAGAAACTAACTGTGCTTTAAAAGTATGAACGCGAACCTCAGTCCCACAGAGAGCAGCTGGACCCTTACAGGTGCAGCTGGTGCTCCTGCTTATGGCGCAGCCGGCCCCTGTGCCAGGCGACACAGCCACAGTGGGCAGCTGTGTGTGTGGCAGGGAAGAGCTGTCCAGGCAGAGGGCCGGCCTCGCCAGGGAGCCCCCTGAGCTCTGGGCCCGCAGCCGTGAACACCTTGGCTGAAGCAGGCAGGCTCTGCCCGAGTCCCATGGTCTGGGCGGGGACTCTGGGATTCCTGAGCCAGGCGGAGGGTCTAATTCAGTTTGTGTGCCCCATGGGACCCAGCCCAGAGCTGCCTTGGGCCTCAGTAAGCACTTGTTTCTAGATGTTTATTTTGGGGTTTAATGAAAAGCAAACGAGATAATCCCTTCACTTGTATAGGGGCCAAGTTCTCAGTGTCCTTTGGTGGGCAGATTGTCCTCATCCTCACAGGGGTCCGGCGAGAGTGCCTCAACTTACACGCCCCTCACCAGCTCCTCAGACCTCTGCACCTTTGCACACGCCATTCCCTCTGCCTGGACTGCCTTCCCATCTCCGGTCCTTGACCTGGGCTGGTTATCACCTACCTGGCCTTCAGGTCTCAACTGGGGTGTCTCTTCCTCCCAGGGCTTTCTCTGATCCCCACTAAGTCTGGATCGGGCCCCTCCCCTGGGCTCTCAAGGACCCAGTGCAAAGCCTAAGTGGGCGGTTCCCCCCTCTAGGTGACAAGGACTGTCTCGTCTTCACTGTTGGATCCCGAGTTTGTCGTGTGATTGTAAGAACAAGTGACAGTTGCAACAATAACGATCATAAGCACTCCATAAACGTCAGCTCTGTGCCAGGCACTGTTCTCAGCGTTTGACAGATGTTTACTTCTCACATCACCCCCGGGAGGCAGGTACTCTTCTTATCTCCATTTGGCACATAGGGAAACAGGCGTGAGGTCTCTAACTTGCCCACAGTGGTACAGCTAGTAAGGACTGGAGCTGGGATCCAAACCCATGACTACTGTCCTCTTAACCACATGCCAGGCTGCCTCCCATGGGTGGCATCTGGAGACATTTGATCAATATCTCATCATTCAACAGAATAGTTCTGTCCACCTCTCCAGATAAGGGCTGAGGCTCAGGGTGAAGGGGCTTGGCTAAGATCATGTTACTGGCAGTGAGTAGCAGGGTAACTCCAGCCCACCCTGGACCACAAGCTCCTGAGGGCAGGAACTCAGACCACTTTCTCCTTCTGTGTGTCACCAGCTTCTGGCTTGGAGTCTGGGGCATAGAAGGGGCTCATCTCTAGGGATGACAACCTGTCAGTTACATCTGTACTCCCAGCGCTGGGAAGTGGGCCTCCTGATTGGGAGCCTCTGCAAAGAGGTGTTTTGGGTCGAAGGCTGTCGGATGAATGGCCTTGGACTTGGCAGGCAGGCAGGGGCCATGGTGCAGGGGTCTGAGGTGGAGGGAAGACCCACGCTTCTGCTTCCGGCCTTGTGTGGGGCTTTCCTTCTGGCGGGACCTGAGTTCACCTTTGTCTGAGAGCATCGCTATCTGGGAATGCCCGCAGGGATCTGGGGCTGGAGACTTTCTTAGCAGCCCCCAGCAGGAAAGGAGGTGCCTGTCTCAGAAGGTAAGGTTTTGTTTTCCGGGTAGCCTGGAGTGAAGAGACATTTGTGAACTCCCCATAGGCCTGGAGGCCCCTCCCCCTGGCGGTGAGCAAACACGGGCGCCGCAGGTAGATGCGCGGTGGTGTGGTCTTTTGTTGGGCACACCTGGCTCAAACATCTCACAGGATGGGAGTGACTCTGTCAGTCCCTCTGCCCTGCATAGCAGCACGGAGTCATTTCAGACACTCTCGTCTGGGCTCTGACAGCTGTGTCAGCTTCTGGCCTCACTCAGAGGTGAAAGGCACGTCGAAAACGAGGTTTCAACCTGCAGCCTGCGGCCTTCCTGCCTGTCCGAGTCCTGCTGCCCCGGCCCCTGCCGCATGTCTGTCCTCTCTGCTTGCCTTAGCACCAGTGTCCAAGGCCCAGCCCATCACACGTTCCTTGATAGGCCCCAGACAAAGAATAACCTCGTGTGTCATGCACTCTTTTCTCCAGAGAAGTCCAGAGCCCTCTTTAAACAGGAATTGAAAAGTTAGTGTCACCAGGTTAAATCATTATACCAAATGCCCTGCAAGGGACACTGACCACAGTCAGGGTGGATTTCCTCATCATGCACGCCGAGGTCAGCAGCAAGCCAGAAAAAGGGCAGATCAAATGTTGTTCTCGCCGGCCCTTGAGCCGAGAATTGAGAAATCTGTAATTAAGCTGTTCAATAAAATCATTTTTGATAATTCTCTTTTGTACTAATAAGTCACGTCACCTGCTGAAAACTCAAGCTTTGCTCACCTTAGGCTTATTATTATAATAATAACTGGAGGGATCACCTCCTCTTTGTAAACTAGCAGCACAATGGCTGTTAAATCAAAAAGAGAGCTGTAATTTACTTTAAGATTCAGGGATTTTGTATGTGCAAGTAGGCTGCAATTATGAAACAAATACTATAATTATAACCGCTCTAGAAAAGTGAATGAGGCAGTAACTAGCTGAGATGTGTTTTTTGGTTAGAAAATACATTATCTCAGTTCTGAGCAAACTCTGCTGGGCCTCCTGTCCCTGGGTTCTTGGGAGCTGAACCCAAGAACGATTAAAAGTCTGAAAAGCTCCATCTCCACCTGGTTTTCTGAGGGAGCAAGAGGCTGACACTTTCATGGATGAGCAGGGATGTCCCCCGGAAGTCAGGCAGGTGAGGGGCTGAAGGACTGGGAGCCAAAGCCAGCAGGGAGGCAGTTACCTGCTCTGCCCTCCAATTGCCTCTCCTCCACCTGCGCCCCACAGGAGGGCCAGGTGTGTAGCCTGCCCCCATCCCTGCTGAACTGGTTGAGTTTTGTCCTTGAGTGTCAGAGCTGCCCTGCATTTGGAGCCTCCACTGGGCTCTGCCAGATCAGATCTCCTGCTGGTGACACATGCCCAGGAGAGCACGGCACTCCTTTCTTGTTTCCCCTTTTGGAATATACTCTAGAACCCACAATTAGAACCCACAAAATGAGTTCTCTTTATCCAGGGTTGTGTTTTTCTAAGAGACAGTTTTAACTCCTGGTACAACGTTTTTGAGGGCATCACCGAAACATCTCAGGACTTGCTAGATGTCTTGAGACCTCTCTGGATTCTTGGTGGGTGGTCTGACACTCAAAGTTTTCCCACGGCTGCATGGTAGGAATTCAGAAATGTTGAACATAGACTGACATCTGACCTGCCTGGGGTAACACAGAGACAGAAGATAGGACCCAGTGTTAGAATTCATGGGTCACTTTTCTCATTATAGAACCAAATTCAGGGTCATGTGGCTTTTTTAATAGGTATATTGATTGGAAACAAGGTTTAAGTATTTGAGAAAAATCAGACTCTTGACAAAAGTGTGAAGTTAAAAGGACTTTGCCACCTTGATTAAGAAACACATCAGCAAAAGCAAAATTCCTTATTAGAATGTGAGCTCTGTGAGGTTAAGCACCTGCCTGTTCTGTCTGTTCACTGCTGCTTCTCCAGCCCTTGGAACAGTATTTAGATCGTATAAATGCTTAATAAATAAGAATGAACATCCTTAAGAATAATTGGGCTTACTTTAAGTCTTCCCTGTCAGAATGAGACGTGCAGCATGGATACGCATTTGTGGTTAGGGTCCAAGGTCCCGTGGAAAATACTTCCTTTGGAGGGAAAGAGAAAGGACCGAAGTGCCTGTGTTCACCAAGTGGACCTTCCAGGTCTTGTTGCCCAGGAATCGCAGAAGCAACAGCTGTTGATTTTTAAGGGTGCTGCTTTAGTGAGAACCACGCTGCAGATTTTTGTTTAACACTTCCCAGCCTCTTTGGGTAGTGTTAGTATCAGTTGTCTAACGTAAACCTCAGCCAGAGTTTGTACTGTAGTCATGTATGTCTAAATATGTCTGTATTTATTTATGTACATAGATAGCAAAGATCAATATAGGCTGAGAATTTAAAGCATTAATTTTATAAGTATCATAGTAGATTGTGTTGTACTGTCTGCTCATCTGAGCTCATGTCAGATATGTAACTGAGTAAATATAACTCATTTTCAGGGATGCAAATGGGGCTTGCCTGTTGTTTGTTGCTCTGTAGGTCCAAGGCATCGGATCACACAGCTGTAAATCATACCCTTGAATCCTGGCTACGGTGTGCGTGTGCAGTTGCACCCTTCTTGCCCCATGGGACTTGTGCTCTGAGGCTGCAAATGAATATGTGTGTATTTTTCTTTTTTAAATGGGCTTCTAGAGAAGAATTTCTGTTTGAGGGTTCAGTAAATGACTTGGCATTGATCGGGACAGACTAGGTCTTCTGTGGGTGTGGTTGACCCTAGGTGTGGACATGGGAGTCTCTGAGAGGTTTTGAGCCAGCCTCCCTGAGCCTCACATTCACCAGGGGGGCAGCTTGAAGCTAGCTGGGAGCTGCTGACCCTGGGTTCTTAGGGTCTCACTACCCTATGTACCCACGGAGCAGAGTTAAGGCCCCCAGCCTTCTCCCACTTTGAGGTTCTTGCTCTGGACTGGCATGGGTGCTTCCTGCAAGGGTATCTCAAGACCCTTGGCTCTCTTCTCTCCAGGGCAGACATGCTGGCAGAGGATTGGTTTCTGAACCACCAGGCTTTGGTTGGGCCGATTGATCAGAATAAACACCCAACACATCCTATCAGTCATTGGGGCCCTTTTCCTCTCCCTCTGAATGCTAAGGGTTTCGTCTGCATTAATACAGCTATTGTGGGCCTGATAAATGGGAAAGAGGCACCAGCAGTCTGAAAGGTCTCGTGGTGACAGAAGCTGCCTGCAGGATGCACAGCTCGGGTGGGGTGTACACAGTGAGGGTTCGGGCCCAGGTGAATCAGCGCCAGCCCGGGAAATGCAGCGGCGTTGATGGATGGCCAGGGTTCTCGGATGCACCCCTGACACTATTTGCGCAAACAGGGAACTCAAATGAATGGGGTTTTCACGAGCTTATATAAGTTAGTTGGCAACGCACAGTGCCCCAGCTGTGTGGCGTGACAGGACAGGGCCTTGCGTTCCTGTTTAGAGACAGGTGACTTTAAGAACCAGTTTGCCTGTGTCAGGACTTGAAATGGTTTGCTCTGCCCTTCTGTTGTCATAACCCCCCTTTTCTCTTTGCCTTTATCTTTGTCAAAACTTTCTTTGCAAAGGGATTCTTATAACTGGGACAGTAAGGCTACTGTTGCTTCCAGCAGCTACCCAAGAGGTTTGCTTTTCTCTGGGACACTGACTTCCTTGAAAGACGTGTCAGGGAGGGGACAGCAGGTGTGTGTGGCTGCGTGCTCTGAGAGGTGGTGGTGGGGGGATGGGTGCAGGGTGGGGCTGGGCTGGAAACCCACCTCGGTGCATTCCTGGGATCATCTCCAGCTGTCTGTCTTGGCTCCGTGAGTCGGGCGTGGAATCCACAGGGAATAAACTCACGCTCACACAACACTCCCCCAGTGCCTGGCACGTAGTAGGCCTCTCATATGCTCCTTCCATCCGCCTATTGTAAGGTAGGCAGGGCAGGAGTTATTGTCACGTGTAAAGGTAACAGAGTTGGAGAGGGGATGTGACCCTTGCAAGTTCCCCTGGCCTGCCAGAGCAGGACTGGCCTGGAATCCTGGTCCAGGGCATTTCAGGGCCATGCCCCTGCTGCCACCTTCCTGGCCTGGCACGTGGCCCTCTGCCCTACTGGCCTCCTGGAGGCCCAGGGGCAGAGAGAGAGGGACTCCTGAGATGCGGAACCTGTTATTTTGAGAACACATCCATGTGTGGGCAAGCCCTTTTGTCAAAGCTAGGGCATCATCTCGTCCCTTGGTGCTTTGGAACATGCTTATAGTAATTCAAATCTGACTGCATTCCACAACTGAGTCTTTTTTTTTTAATAAATCCATGATATATTATTGCTTTATTTTACCTTGTTCAGGAAATTCCTTAAGCTGTCTTAGTTCAGAAGCAGACTGAGTGATTTATACAGCCTCAGGTTTTTGTTAGATAACAATAAGCATCTTACAGACAGGCAAATTCAGTATTATTTATTTATTTTTATTTTTTTATTTTTGGCTGTGTCGGGTCTTAGTTGCGGCACGTGGGATCTTTCGTTGCAGTGCGTGGGCTTCTCTCTAGTTGTGGCGTGCGGGTTTTCTCTTCTCTAGTTGTGGCGTGGGCTCCAGAGCGCGTGGGCTCTGTAGTTTGCAGCATGTGGGCTCTAGTTGAGGCGCGAGCTCAGTAGTTGTGGCGCACAGGCTTAGTTGCCCCGCAGCATGTGGGATCTTAGTTCCCTGACCAGGGATTGAACCCACATCCCCTGCATTGGAAGGCTGATTCTTAACCACTGGACCACCAGGGAAGTCCCATGACTGAGTCTTTTTATCACTAGTGAGATTATGGAAACCATTAGTTTTATACAGAGGCAAGCATCTCATCCAAGCCTTTGTACTAAATTTATCATTTATGTGTAAGAAAAAACTGATTTTTTCCTTATTAAAAAGCAGTATATGATTATTGTGGAAAGTTAGAAAATTCAGAGAGAGAAAAATTTTTAGTGATCGCACCACCTTGGTATATAAGATGAGATCGTGCTAACTACATGACATTTTGTAACCTGGATTTTCCTCTTATTTAATTGTGAATGTTTGTGACTGCCATTGGATATTCCTGAACATCTTCTCTAGGGCTGCAGACCATCCTCTCATTGGTTGGAACTGTATTTTGTGGATGGATATGTATAGGCTGCTTTTACGTTTGTGTTCTCAACATGAGTGAACATCCTTATGGCTAAGGATGGTTAAGACTCTGCTTACATTTATTATTCAACAAATATTTGTTGAGCGCAAGGCACATTTTTTTTGTTGTTGAGATAAATTCTTAGAAGTGGGTTTTCTGAGTTAAATCATATGAGTGCTTTTATTTATTTTTATTTATTTATTTATTTATATTTATTTTTTTATGAGTGAAAAGTTTAAAGAGTGCAAGAAGGAATAGAGTGAAAACTTGAAGACCCTCAACCTCTGCTCTCTAAAAATAACCACTGTTAACAGCTTCTAGGTATCCTTGTGTGTGTATGTGGTATCCTTTTTAATATAAATTGATTAATTACTTTTATAACAGCATGAACAGTGATTGTTCTACTTAATAATGTGTCCTGGGCAACTTCACAGCATGACATCAGCACGGCAGCTTCATGGCATAGCTGTATCAGTCTCTTATCAATGAACTTTTTTTTTTTTTTATTACAGAGCATGCCTCAGTGAACATCCTTATGTCTTGGTTTAGTTGTGCAAGTATAACTGTAGGAGAAATGCTAGAAGTAGAATTGCTGCGTTGGAGAGCTATGCCCATTTATAATTTTTACAGCTGTTGCTAAATCAATGCGCATGTTTGAAATTGTCACATGTATTGCTAATCATTTTCCAGAAAGGCTCTATCTGTTTACACTCTTATCAGCAGAGTCTAAGAATGTCTGTTTCCCAACATCTTTCACTAACTGTGGATTATCAATTTAAAAAATGTCTATTTATTAGGTAAAAAAGAAGGCATTTAATATTAATACATTGATTTGTATTCCTCCGTTATTAGCATGACGTCCTCCTTATAGCTGAGATAGTGCTTCAGAGCAAACTTTTTTTTTTTTTTTTTAAAGGCTAAATTCATTTGCTAACTGGGTAGCTTGGGGCAAATTACATTGAACGTCAGTTTCCTTATCTGCAAAATGGGGATAATGATATCTACCTCTCAGGGTTGCGGAGCAAACATCTTGTGAATGCTTCGTCCTGCCTTCCTGACAGGAAGGGTCACCTTGTGCAGTCCAAGGAATGGTCCCCACTTCTACATGTAAGCCTGTGGTTTGCCTCTGCCTTTGGAAGGTCATCCTGGTAACAGCCCTGTGCCTTTCTGGTGAGGTGCCTTCTGGTGTTGTGTTTTTACCCAACGTTGTCATTCTTTCAAGTTGTCAGCTCCTCCAATCACCTCCCCGGCCTCCCCCCTCCCCTGGTGCCTGAGGCCCCAGGATCACTTTAGCTTTGGCTCGTTTTGAAGGGGGGTGGGGACATGAGCTACCTTGTGGTGGGCAAGTCTTAGGACCCCTTTCTGAAAACAGGATAGGGCTTTGCTGAGCGCCTACCAGGCACCAGGCACTGTGCTGGCTACTTAACATGGCTTATTCCAATGACTCCTTCTGGAAGGCCTGCCATGAGGACGTTATTATCTTCGTTCACAGAGGTTTAGAGTGGTCACGGACTTTCCCAGAGTCACACAGCTAGTTGGCAGCGGAGCCCAGAGCCTGTGCTCCTTCGGTCACTGCACGCTGCTGAGGACCGGTGGGTCCCCAGCTTATGCCTATTAGGAGTCTGGAACCCCACCACCAGGGGAGCTCTGTTAGTCAAGACCGGAAGGGTGCTTGGGCCTCATGCAGGCTGCAAAGGACAGGTCCCAGGCAAGGGACAGAACTCCCCCACTTAACTGCAATGGTGACCATCACCCCAGCCTCACTAGGTCCAGGCCAGCTAGGTCCCTCTCCAGGTCCCAGCCAAGTGTTCCAAAGTGGGCCTCTGGGGTGCAGTCACGTGGTGCCAGGGAGATAGAGTCCTGCTCCCAACGGGACAGACACTTCAGGGCCAGCACAGCCTGCCAGCGACTGTGGCCAAGGTTCCCAGCTCAGGAAGCAGGGAGTGGGATCCACTCACAGGCTCCCAGCTTTCTGGAGTGGTCCCTCCCTAGCCCGTGTTGACTGGGCCACACACTCTCCTATATTCTCTGGATGATATTTTATTTCTAAAAATGAAAACAAGTTCGAATTATTTTAGTATTTATTTTTCCGTATTTCTAAATCTTTGTTTTTTTCTGCTGATACTCAGTATAAAAAGTCCAAACAATAGAGTACATAACATATTTACGTGTTCAATAAATACTTGAAGAACAAATGAATGTAATATAGAAAGTGTAAGTTGCCTTGGTCTCTCTCCCAGAAACAACCATTGTCAGTAGCTGGTTGAATACAGTTCAACATTTTTTCTAGGATATATTATATATACTTGTTATTTACACGAATGGACTCATATGACACATATTGTTTCGCATTCATTTGGTAACACCTTGGGCATCTTTCTACATCATCTGCACACAAAGCTCCACCTCCTTGCACATACCTGTTTTGTGTTTCGCTGTATGCATGGCTTACAATTTATTTAAGTCCTTTATTGATGAACACTGGGATGTTTCCAACTTTTCATTTTTTCAAACAATGTTGCAAATGGTGTAATATTTTGAATGGTCTCCGAAATGAATAGAAAAATTCTGGAGCATGTTAACTCTCTACTAGAAATGATTGATCACCTGCTTTTCAGAAGCCTTTGCTGACCCAGCCACTCGGAATTCAGTCCCTGTCTCCTGGGTCCCACTGCCCATGACTTGCTTCTTTACTCTCTACTTGTTCCACAGCCTGGCATGGCTAGGCGTCTGAGCTGTCAACAGTGGCAAGCTCGCTGCTTTCTCTATCTTTCTTTTCCTTTTTTGGTGGTGGTGGTGGAATTTGTTTTTGCTTTTTAAATTTAGTTTTCATTTGTTACTGAAGTTCAACATGAATTAAATACTTACACAACACTTGTTATGAAAAAGAAGCTCCCCTTACCCTACATACTCATCTATCCTCATTTCCACTTCCTAGGGACAGCCAATTTCAACCTTTTATCTGATTTTTTTGGGTATTGACTTCTGTAACTCTACCAAACATGTTTGTATTGCTACTTTAACTTTTTTCAGTTTTAAGCTTTGTCTATTGACTTCTCACCGTGGAAGGCGAGCATTTATACTTCTTGTTCACGTGTTACACACGTGTCCTCTTATAGTGCCCCACATGCTCCCAGGAGAGTTACATTGTATGTTTGATAGATCAGCATTCAGTGTTTACATTATTTGGCCTATGTCATATGAAACTATGAGTATTTTCCTTTGGCTACACAATGTTTTGTGTTTCACCACAATTAATAATTGTTGTTTTTATTTGTGTAATTTTCTATGCATTCATCACTATTTTGTCTTTACACTATACCCTAGTTATGTAAATCTCCTTAGTATATTCAGACACATGAGTATTTTACGAGGTTCATCTCCCTGAGAAAGTCTCCCCTGGAGCCTTCTGACTTGCCGTGGTCTGGACTGGCTCTCCTCTGTGTTTGGTATACATCCTGAGCTTTTCCTTCACCATCACCATGGGAATTGGTTGCACTTCTCTTCTAAGTAGGATTTCCTGTCTCTCGTATCCCATGCCTTTGGCAGAGCACAGTCTCTGTGGCTTCCTGATAAAGTGTGTGGTGGAGGTAAGGTTTTTTAAACCTTGTACATGTTACAAACTCTTTATTTTCCCTTCACACTTAGCTTGATAGTTTGGCTGGGTATAGAACTCTAATTTGGAAATAATTTTCCTTAAGAATTCTGAAGGCTTTGCCCATTGCCTTTTAGCTTCTGAAGTTGCTGTTGAAAATTCTGATGCCATTTTGGTGCTCCACATCTTTCGTGTGAAACCTGTTGCTATTTCCTCTCTAGAAGCTTCTAGGAACTTTGTTTTTTAAAATAAATAAATTTATTTATTTATTTATTTATGGCTGCATTGGGTCTTTGTTGCTGTGCACGGGCTTTCTCTAGTTGCAGCGAGTGGGGGCTACTCTTTGTTGCAGTGCACGGGCTTCTCATTGTGGTGGCTTCTCTTGTTGCAGAGCACGGGCTCTAGGCGCGTGGGCTTCAGTAGTTGTGGCATGTGGGCTCAGTAGTTGTGGCTCGCGGACTCTAGAGTGCATGCTCAGTAGTTGTGGCTCATGGGCTTAGTTGCTCTGCGGCCTGTGGGATCTTCCTGGACCAGGGCTCGAACCGGTGTCCCCTGCATTGGCAGGCGGATTCTTAACCACTGCACTACCAGGGAAGTCCCGGAACTTCTTTTTTTTAAAAAAAGTTATTGGGCTTCCCTGGTGGCTCAGTGGTTGAGAATCTGCCTGCCAATGCAGGGGACACGGGTTCGAGCCCTGGTCTGGGAAGATCCCACATGCCACGGAGCGACTAGGCCCGTGAGCCACAACTGCTGAGCCTGCGCGTCTGGAGCCTGTGCTCTGCAACAAGAGAGGCCGCGACAGTGAGAGGCCCGCGCACTGCGATGAAGAGTGGCCCCCGCTCGCCGCAACTGGAGAGGGCCCTTGCACAGAAACGAAGACCCAACACAGCCATAAATAAATAAATAAATAATTAAAAAAAAAAAAAAAAAGAAAAAAAAAGTTATTTATTTATTTATTTGGTGTTGGGTCTTTGTTGCGGCACATGGGACCTTCGTTGCTGTGTGTGGGATCTGCATCGCGGCATGTGGGATCTTTAGTTGCGGCATGTGGGATCTTTTTTTTTTTAGTTGTGGCATGCAGGATCTTTAGTTGAGACATGCAGGGTCTTTAGTTGCGGCATGTGGGATCTAGTTCCCTGACCAGGGATTGAACCCGGGCCCCCTGCATTGGGAGTGTGGAGTCTTAGCCATTGGACCACCAGGGGAGTCCCTAGGAACTTTTGGTTCCCAGTGATTTGGAATTGATATTTGTTGTGATTTTTGGTATACTTCTATTTCCTTTCATCTGCTGGATGCTTAGTGGGCTATTCAATCTAGAAACTTTTGTCCTTTACTTTTAGGAAATCTATGAGAATTATTTATTTTATGATATCTTCCTATCCTTTCTGATTCTTTTTTTTTTTTTTTATCTCTTATGCGGTCAGTTGCAGAAATAGCTTCTTCCTTGTATCCATGTTCCTTGCCATGTAACTTCGTGATTCTTCCTTCTCCGATTCTGGGCTGAGACATATGGCTCACTTTGGGCCAGTGGGATGATGGTAATCATGATACAGGCAAAGGACTGAAAGCCATTTGTGGGATTGAGATTGCTTGCTTTTGCTTGCTGCCATCACCATGAGAAGAACACACCCAGGTTAGCCACTGGTTCCAGGAGGAGGATGAGAGACATGTGGAGCAGAGCCAATCCTCAGCCAACATCAGCAACCATCCCAGGTGCATGAGCAATAAATGCTTATTCTTGTGTGCTACTGAGGTATCAGTTGTTTATTATTGAGCGTTGTTGTGGTAATAACTGATACATCTGATTATTTAGATGCTGAACCTCTTAGCGTAGCCCTTTACTTTTCTTTTTACTGTTCTTTCTGGGAGATTCTCTCAACAATATCTCTCATCCCTTCTACTGAGTTTTTCATTTCTGCTGTCATATTTTTAATTTCCAAGAACTCTTTGGTTCTCTGCATGCTGTTGCTTTGTTGCATCCTATTCTGGTTTCATGGAAGCATCATTTCTTATTGCATTAACTATTATTCTTTAAAGTTTTACTCTCCTTGCATTGTGTCTTTCCTCCAAGTTGCCTTTTTATTCTGTTTATTTTGTCCTCTATCTTTTCTTTTAAAATAAATCTATTTATTTATGTATTTATTTTTGGCTGCATTGGGTCTTCGTTGCTGTGCGTGGGCTTTCTCTAGTTGCGGCGAGCGGGAGCTACTCTTCGTTGTGGTGCATGGGCTTCTCATTGCAGTGGCTTCTCTTGTTGTGGAGCACAGGCTCTAGGTGCGTGGGCTTCAGTGGTTGTGGTGTGTAGGCTCAATAGTTGTGGCTCGTGGGATCTAGAGCACAGGCTCAGTAGTTGTGGTGCACGGGCTTAGTTGCTCCGTGGCGTGTGGGATCTTCCCGGACCAGGGCTCGAACCCATGTCCCCTGCATTGGCAGGCGGATTCTTAACCACTGCACCACCAGGGAAGTCCCTGTCCTCTATCTTTGATAGCAGAGAATTTCCTCTCATGTCTCATAATCCTTGCCTGTCCACTCATACTCACTAAAAAGCGAGTTGGAAGCTGTGTACATGTGCTGTTCACAGAACAACAGTCCTTTTGTAGGACTTCTGACTCTTTTCTCTAGAGCTAGAGGGATGACCCAGGGAAGCCACCTCCATTCTGCAGCTTTGAGGATGTCTGCCAGGCTCCCAGCATTCTGGGAATCTGATGGGGGAAGAAGGGGAGGGGTCTCAGCATTCAGAGTGTAAACTGTCACTTAATTCCTCGGTTTTTGGTATGGTATTCCTGCTCTCACCCGTGCTTGGTGTCCCTAAGCCAGAGTCCCTGTGCTAAACCCTTCACAGAAAAGAATCCCCCCATCTTCTGCCAGCAAGGAGAGTGCAGTAACCTGGCTGCAGGGAGTTGGAGAGGGGATCTGTACACCCAAAAGCGGGTTATAAGGGCTTTCAGCCAGCCGTCCTGCTCTCAGCCTTACCTTTCACAGGCCCCTGGTGCCTCTAATTCCTAAGGCTTTGTATAATTCTAGAGTGAACATCAGTTAGCTTTTTGGCTTTCTTCACTGCTGATGTAGGATTTAGTTTACTTAGATCTGTGAAGTCAGTTCCTCTCATCCATCTGCTTTCTAGTTTCCAGAATTTTGTTGCTGTCATTTCTTCTCTTGTTCTTCCTGTCCACGGGGGTGTAGGCCTGTTTTTTTCTTACGTAGTTCTTTATTGGAATGGGATATCGTTATTACCTCTTTGATAATGCATAATTGTTATAAAAATTTAAAGCAATCCAAAGTCACCGAAACTCCCTCATAGTCTGCCTTCTCCATCCATAGCTGCTCAAGTATTTATCCTTCCAATAGTTTTGCCTTTGTGAATTATGCGCGTGTGTATGCCAAAATACTCACATGTATAAACACACACACACACTTCACATATACGTGAAACCATGCTATACTGTACTATTCTGTAACCCGTCCTTCCCCCCCCCTTACTAGATCTTGGACATCTTTCACTCATAAATTAGGAGCTACTGCTTTCTCTTTACCAAGCTGCATCGTGTTCTGTTATACTATAACTTATAAATCCAGGCCGTTATTAATGGACAGTTAGAATGTTTCCAATTTTTTGTTACTGTAAAGAGAGCTGCTCTGATTATCAGTGTACCCAAATCTTTGCATGCCTGTGTTTTTGTCTCCTTAGGTATTTCCTTGAAATGAATTGCCAAATGGACATGCACTGATAAGATACTGGCAGATAGTGCCAGATTGCCCTCCAGAGGCATGTGCAATTTATACTCTGCTCCTAGGTAAGTGAGGGACTTTTTTCCTTGCCTCTTTACCTGCTCCTGTCTTATCACCCTTTAACTGTTGCCAATAGGTTGGGTGAAAAGGGTATCTTATTGCTGCTTTGATTTGCATTTCTTTGAAGAGTGAGGCTGAGCCTTTCTGTGTGTCGTGGCCATTGTGTGAACTGCTTGCTTTCTGTGTGGTGTTTTATTTTCTCTTCTGAAGGAAGTCCTCAGATCCCGGTTCATCCCCAGTTTTGCTACCTGGACGTCGTGGGTTCCCGGGGTCCAGAGACCGGCAGGCTGTGTGGCGGTGGGAAGAGGCACAGTGCTGGTGGGTGGGGGGGGGGTGGTCCAGAGAGCAGTGTGCCCTCCCCAGGTTCTCCCCTCTCCCCCCCACAAAAGCACTTAATTGGAGATGGGCACAGCCTTGTCCCCCATCAGCACAGGCCTGCCGCTGACAGGTCCCAGGGGCAGCGTGACCCTCTGGGCTGCTTGACTCATGGGGCTGCTCTGCACAGGGCCCGGTGAGCAGCCAAGTCCTGGGTGGTGATTCTGGCACCGGTCTGAGGTTTGGCATTTGCCAGGGTTTACATTCCACAAAGACGGTTACCTTTTCTTTTTTTAACCTTTAAGAAATTGTGAAATGCAACACATATAGAAAATGTTCAGTTTAACAAATTATTATAAAGCAAACAGCCGTGTAACCACCTCCCTGGGAGACAGTTGACTTTTAACGACACTGTGGTAACTGGAGCTGGCACCTTGCCCCTTGACTGTTGGGCTGTCCGTGCCCCTCCGGCCCACCCCAGGTCTCGGGGCCAGGGCGGGGCTGCCCCTGGTCGTCGGAGGACCCCTCAGGTGTGGCAGCTCTGGAGTAGGGCGCTGGAGTCTGGCTGGTGGGGGGAGGATGGGTCTGTGACTTGTGTTTCCTCTCTCAGCTCCCCATCACTGACCTGTGTCCTGACAGACTCAAGGAACATTCAGACCTTAGGAATTTGAGTGGAACCCAGGGAGCAAGAGGAGTCCAGAGATCCGGAGTGTGAAGCCCTGGGCAGGCCTGAAGGCCAGGTCTGGCTGGCTCGGGGTTGGGGGTCTAGCCACGAAGCATTGACCCTCCGCGGCGGAGCCTGGCCCTCCTGCCTAGCCTGACAGGGAGAAAGGCCGGGTAGGGTGGGTGCAGCCTCCCTCTCACTGGGAGGGTTTGGAGGGGATTGCCCTCCATGTGAGAGATTGCCCTCCTGGATTGGACTGGGAGGGAAGACGGGCACTGTGTGCTTGGTACTCTGGGATGGGCCAGCTGAAGAGCATTCCTGTCCCTGGTGGGGACGCCTTCCCTTTGCTGTACCAGCCCTGTGGTTCTTCTCTAGATGGGATGTCTTCCCCCGATGGGCAGCCCCCAAGTGGAAGGCCCTTGTCCATTAAAGCGCAGCCCTTACACACGGGAGATGGGCCTCGCCCACTTGCCTGCCTCTGCTTCTTTCCCTCTCGGCTGCCCCCTCACCTGTTCAGCCCACATGGAGCTTCCCACTGTCTTCCAGGCACTGGGTGGCAGTGAGGGGCAGGACAGACACTGTCCCTGCCCTTGTGGGGCTAATGGTCCAGGGCAGCGCTGTCCAGTAGACTTGTCTGTGATGGAGTGTTCCCTCTGGCACTGGGTGGTGCAGGGAGGAGATGGAGAGAAGGAAGTGGGACCCTCCGGGCTGTTGGGGGCACAGGGCTTGGCATGGAGCAGTGCTGGCCGGGGAAGGCTTCCTGCACAAACTAGTCCTCATGGCAAGCCCAGCGGAGGGGCCAGGAAGTGAGATCAAGGTGGGGGGAACGGCATGTGCAAATGTGTGGTGAGCAGGGGTGGTCCGCACTGCTGAATGGATGGAAGGGCAGCACCGCCGGGGGGGGGGGTGCGAGGGAGGGCCCAGGAGAGGGGTGGCGGTGGGCGCTGGGAGAGGTGGGCAGGGGGAGAACCGGTGAGTCACACAGAGGGCTTTACCTGCACGGGCATTTGGTTACGGACCTGACAGGGGCAGATCTGCATTTTAAGAAGAGCGCCCTGGCCGCTGTGGGGAAGGAGAAGGGTCTGGAGGGAGGGACCAGGTAGGAAGCTGATGTGGTCATCCTGGCGGGAGGCAGTGGCAGCAGGTGGGAGGGACAGAACTGGAGGCGGAATCGGCACGACTTGCTGATGGAGTGGATGCTGAGGGGGAGGGAAAAGGAGGGGACGTGAGCTTGACTCCCTCAAGCTTCTTGCTTGACAACACGGGTGAGGAGGAGCCACCCCTGGAGCTGGGCAGTCCTGCTGGAGGAGCAGGTGTGCAGGGGAAAATGTTGAGTTCCATTTGGGTGAGCTGGGCTTGAGGTTCCTGAGGGCCACCCAGTAGGCCTTTGGATGGAGGAGTCTGGGGCTAGTGGAGACTTCTGGGCTGGGGAAAGAACTGAGAGCGTCACCGGCCTGGGGTCCACCATCATGGGTCTGCTCACCTCTGGTTCTGCCCCCTAAGCTGTCACTCTCAAGGTACCCTGGACCAGCCCAGCCTGGGGAAAGTGTGGTCCCGACCAGGGTGTGGACATAGCTCACTGATGTCTACTTGGGATGCGTCTGTGTGGGCGCCTGTGTGTACCTGTGTGTAGTGGGGGCTTTTGCATGCAAATTAGGGTGAAGGGGGCTGGGGGCAGAGGAGGGAGGAGCAAGAAGGTGCAAAGTGCAGCTTGTCCCGGAAAGATGAATTTTGCTGTGCGGGGTTGGGCTCTCCTCATGGATGCCCGCTGATCCTGGAGGCTCTGGGCATTTGGCTGATGGGAGAAGAGTTGTGTCAGCCCCTACACTCTGTCTCCTGATCGGATTGTGTGACAGACTCATTTTCTTGGGGATTATGCTCTGACCACCAGCCCGTGGGTTGCCTAATTATACCAGTGTCCCTGGGGGACCAGAACCTTGGCATACAAACTGAAATTCAGTACATGCCAAACCCAATTTGAGCTATTTAGGTATGGATGGTGTTCTTGGGCCCTACAGGGTATGTTCCAACTTAGCTATCCCCCACTGCCAGCCCCTTGTCCTTGCCAGTCTGTGGGCAGTCTGGACTTGGCTCCTGCTTTTGGTAGGGAATGCATGCATTTGGTATTCAGAGGTACAGAAACTGGCCATGTGATACCAGGCTAGCATGTTCTATTGAGTCTCTTGGATGGGACTCTGGGCTAAGATTTTAGACTCATTTTGTCCTGATCTTCAGCAGTGACAGCTGGAGAGTCCACATTGATGGTGAGGACCCAGCCCACAGGGGGAGCTGTAGGGGGATCAATAATCTTGGTCTGTGGCCTTATCCTGGGCAACCAGCCAGGGCCCCTGACTTGGCCATGTACATAGTGGAGTCAGATGCATGAGCACAGCTGTCTCAGGAAATCTAGCCCCAGGGTCAGGTTTGCTTAGGATGCTTGTGGTTTCCTCTCTCTGCATCCATAACCCAGGTCTACAGACTCTGCCTCTATACTTTCTCCCAAATGTGTCTACTTCTCTCCCCCTGACCCACTGCCACTGCTTTAGTTCAAGCCTTCATCATCTCTCACAAATCTCCACTTTCTCTGATCCGGCTGAAACTCCTTGGCAGCTGGACCTGATCCTGTGACTCTTATCTTTCACCTCTTTGGAGATTCTGTTTCTTTTACCTAGAATGTTCCCATCCCTCTACCTCACTCCTCTCTGCATGGCCAATTTCTGGGCATTTAATACCTGGCATGTATTGGTTATTCGTATGTTTCTCAAATGAATAAATAAAATTAATGTGAATTGAATCCTTTTGCCCTTGACTGTCATTTCATAAGGCAGTCTTCTCTTACTCCCCTTCTTATTTTATGGTGCACCCACACTCTGTGTTAGTAAGTGTAAATATGTGTTCATTTGGCCAGACTCTGTATCCCGGGGTTGTGGGGAACAGCATCTGTCACATGCTGCATGTCGACAAATATTGTTGAATTAAGTTGAGTAATGTTATCTTTCCATACTGAGAAAAACCAGTGAACCTCTATTAGAACCTTCTTATCGGACACTTTTCCTGATATTTGGATTCTTCTGATGGTGAGATTTTGTGTTTTGATTTTCAGTCTCTGGTCTCATGGAGAAGGTGGCTTGTGAACCTAGAGGATGGGAAGGTTTGATCCTGAGAAGATAAAGTAGAGAAGGTCATTTCAGGCAGAGAGAAAGTCTTGAGCTAATGTGAGAAGGTGAGATGTATTCTTTTCCAACTCAACCCATAAGTCATCACCCCAGTATCCAATTTGATGGCTCTAAACTGTCAGTAGTCTGACTTCAAACTTCTTTCTTGAGCTTAGTTCCCTCTGAATGTGACCTGGCTCCCCACCTTCATTTTCTGCTACTTCTTGCCTCCGACTTTGCTCGGATTGCTGCCCTTGCCCAGGATGCTGTTTCTCAGGGCACATGTCTTGAAAGCCTGAACATTTCCACCTTCCGTTGGAATCGTGATTTTTAGCACCTGCACATTTTGCATCTTTCGTACTGTTCCTCAGCTGCATGTATCTTGCAATTCAAGTGACTTCATGCTCCATCCGTCCACACAATGTCCTTTAGTTCTTTGTTTATTTGTGAGTCTAACAGACAGCTAAAGTCCTTGTTGCTGCCGGGGTCTACGGAGGAGTCAAGGGCATAAGATCTGGTCTCTGACCCCGTGAGGTTCATGGTCTACCTGAGGAGTGGAGACATGGGAGGAATGGCTCCTCATGGTATTATACAGGTCAGAAAGGGAGCAATTGACCATGGATTCTAGCTGGGAGCATCGGGCAGGGCTTCATGGAGGAAGGAGCCTATGGGTTGAGTCATGGCATATGAGGAAGGGGTTTGGTCCCATGAAGTTGGGGTAGAGAAGACTTCCAGGTGGGACAGCCTTGAGCAAATTTAAGAAGACAGGAGAGTAGGGGCGTGTAGAGGGTGTGTAGGTGTTCAGCTGATGCATGGAAGTGAGATAGGAGACTATGTCTGGAAAAGTAGTCAGGGTCTGGATCTTGAGGTAATGGAAGAACTCCCTCTGGGGATGGAGAACACTTGCTGGTATTGAGCAGTGAGGTGTGTTGCTAATTTTGATAAGTCAACATAAAAAAGTTAAAGAAAGGTGATCAGGCACCATAGGGAAGATAGTTTGGAGTGGAGAGAAGTGACAGTGGGGGGCCAGGCAGAGATGTTTTGGTGTTGAGGAGAGTGAGGGCCCCCAGCACCTGGCGACCCCTGCCTGGGTCTCAGGAATCACAGATGGAATGAAATTGTGGGAGCTGTACCCAGTGACTTCAAAGGAGCCAGCAGAGTGTTGCAGACTATGGGGTCTCCCGAGAAGAGGAGAGGGTGTCACCCCATCTACCCAGGCTGGGATCAGGCTTCCCTGTTTTACTTTAGACACTTTTGTATCATTTGAAATTTTTACAAAAAATACATACCTACCAATTAAAATGATGAACACTTTGTTCTAACTCAAAACAAGAAAGGACAGGATGCCTGAAGTAATCTGAGTGGTGATGGGATCCAGGGAGCTGACCTCTATGAAATAGTTTTGAACTGTAGGGGGTCAAGGGTATCTGGTTGCAGGGTGAGATGAGGTGTCTTTAGAAAGCCACTGCACCCGGTCAGTGCCTGGTTGGAAAAAGGATGTCAGGTTATGATACAAGACAAACTGTCGTCATGGATTAAAACACTTCTGCAAGGGGCTTCCCTGGTGGCGCAGTGGTTGAGAGTCTGCCTGCCAATGCAGGGGACACGGGTTCGAGCCCTGGTCTGGGAAGATCCCACATGCCGTGGAGCAACTAGGCCCGTGAGCCACAATTACTGAGCCTGCTCATCTGGAGCCTGTGCTCCGCAACAAGAGAGGCCGCGATAGTGAGAGGCCTGCTCACCGCGATGAAGAGTGGCCCCCACTTGCCACAACTAGAGAAAGCCCTAGCACAGAAACGAAGACCCAACATAGCAATCACTCACTCACTCACTCAATCAATAAATCTTTAAAACAAAACAAAACAAAACACTTCTGCAATCCAAGAGTAACAGTCATTTCTTAGAACATTTGCTAATCTTTAAAAAATTTTACCAATGTGAAACAGATCAACTGCTTGAGACTGGCTTCTTAAAGGTTAGGTATTCATTCGTGTATTCACTTAACTGATATTTAATTGATCCATTGAACTGATCCACTGATAGTAACCCCTGCAGAACCAGAAGGCAAGGTAAAGAAGGTGGGTCCCCAAGAAAGTGGGAGCTAAAAAGTTTCACTTTTTAACCCATGTGGATTAAGATGCTGTAGTTCCTGGGAGTTTGAAAAGCATCTTGAAGTGCAGGTTTATTCTTATGTTTATTATTGTCAGATTAATGTGAAAAACACTAAAAAAATGCCACTTATAAAGGAAAAGTCACAGTTGTGTGGCGTTTTATGGGGACCCCCACATTTTACGGGGGCTGCATGTCTTGGGCTCACGTATACAGGGGAGGAAGAGGCGGGAGGTGGGACCAAAGATGTGAGGTAGGAGGGGCAGGGGAGAAACCAGCAGGCATTGTCCTCCGACAGTGATGCCATCGTAAAATCCGGGGTGCTGGTGAAGCATGCAGGTTGGATGCCCACCCCCAGAGATTCACATCCAGAAACCTGGTCTGGAGCCCCGCAGCCCACAGGTTTAACCAGTTGTCCACCCAGGAGGTTCTGAGGAGGAGCCGTGACCCAGAGAAGGCAGCCCCAATCTTGCACTTTCCAAAGATGCCTAGTGGGGCATGAGTCCCTTCTGTTTCAGGGCCACACTGGATTCGTCCACTTGGGAGGATGGAGCTTTCAGACCCCACCATCCAATCCCACAGTCATTCCTTCAGCTTTGTATGTTCTAGGTGTCCAATTCCAGAGGCCTGGGAGTCAAAGGCAGGCTTGTGAGGGCCAGACAGCAGGCCGTGGACATGCTGTGGGCTCTGCAGGGCAGAATGGCTCCTGGAGGGGGAGGCCTTGAAGGGCTGGGAAAATCCTGGGAACCAAGAGGCACTGAGCAGGGAGGAGTGAGACTGTCCTCAGTTCCAGATGGGCGGCGGAGGTCCCATGCTGCTCTACACTGCTGCCTCAGGACTCTGCAGGGGGCTGTGGCTCCACACACCCGTTACTCTTCGTCTATTCCGGACCCTGACCAGAGGGTACGTTGGAAGGTTCTGATACCCTGTAACAGAACAAGTGCTGATGTGAGAGTTGGAGGGGGTTAAGAAATCATTTTATCAGCCATCTCAGGTACAGAGAGGTAAACCAAAGCCTAGAGAGGAGAGATGACCCATGGGGAACTGAAAGGAAAATGGGCTATGAAATCAGACAGAAATGGGTCCTTCTCCACCTCTGCCATCCCAGCTGGATGACCTTGAACAGATCATGTGGCCTCTCTGTGCCTCACTCCGCTCCTCTGTATGATGGAATAATAATACTCACACCTTAGGCTTTGTTATCAGGATTCAGCATCACTTTTTTCAGAGCTTGGCACCCAGTAGGCATTACTGCTGTTGATACCCAGAGCCTGGGTCAGTGGTGGCTAGACTGGGACCGGCTCCCCGACCCCCAGTCCAGTGTTCTGGTCTGTGGCCTGCTGCTGCTGGGACCCCCTGATGCTCTCAGCCTGGTCAGGCCCTTGCTCCAGTGATGACAGTTGGGATTGGGATGTGGGGCAGTGAGCGGGCTCTGTTTGCTAACTTTGTATATTGCTTAATAAGGAAGACATGGCTTGTCCTGGCAATCAGTGGATCCGGCCATATATGGGGAAAAGGAGTAACTTGGATGTGGTCAAGGACGCAATTCTGAGTTCTTATTTAAAACAAAATCAAAGACAATATGGAATTGCCACTCTTCTTTGTCCAGTTCGGTTATGGAGTGATTTCTGGTTATAAATAGGCAACATTTTTCAGGGTGAGCTTTAGAAATAGCTGCGAACTGTTTGGGGAGCAAATCCTTTCCATACTTGAAAGAACTTGGCATAGAGCAAGAGTCCCCATGCAGGGAGAGAAAGCACTGTTTTTCAGGCATGCAGAGCAGATTGAGGCCTTCTGTGGCCCAGCCATCCCCAGACTGAACACCAAGCCCTGTGGGCTGGGACAGGCTGTGGTGACAGCTTCTCATCAATTTTAAATCTGGGGCCCTTCTGGCCTCTCTGCGGCGGGGCACCCACTCTCTTTCCTGCAACTGTCTGCTTCTTGGTGTCTGCATCACCTCCATTCCTTAGCCATCACTTACTCATTAGTTCATTGACTCACTCGAGCACCTACTGAGCGCTCACCCTGCCAGGCAGTGCTCCTGACTTCCTCCTGCTCCTTTTTCCTCCTCGCTGGTGGCTTTGCTCTTCTGGCTGCTCCTGGTTCATGGCTATTGCCCTGGGCTCTGTCCTTGGTCCTTTTCTTTTCTCCCTCTGTGCCCTCTCCTGTTTCCTCTTGGCCTATTTTCACAGCATTGTGGTTAAGAGGGACCAGTCTTCCTTGGGCCAGTCCTGGCTCTAAAATTTCCAAGCTGTGTGACCTTTAACAAGTCACTCAACTTCTCTGAGACATAGTTTCCTCACCTGTAAACTGGGGATGATAATGGTGCTTTCTTCTAGGGTGGTTATGAGGACCGACTGAGCTAATCTCTATAAAGCTCCTTGAACACTGCCCAACAGCAGGTCAGTGCTCAGAAAGCTTAGGCACTGCCGTTGTTTGCTGATGACACCCAGTTCTCTCACTAGATGCCATCTTTGCCCTGACCACCACTCCTGACAGGAACGAGTCAGGCTGAGCTCCTACCGTGTGCCATCACGTGCTTGGCACTCAGCAGGGGATGTGGCATTGAGGAAGACGTAGTCCAGGACATGACCAGCCACTGCAGTGTGTGTCCTGCCAGGTAGCTGGTGCCCCCCAACCCCACACTCAGGCTGACGGTCTTTGTCCACACCCTCTTTCCAGCTCTGCTGCCTCTTCCACGGACAGTACCCTCATGGGGGTTAATTAGGCCAAGGGCATGAGAAAGAGACAAGAAATGTCCAGGTTTCCAGCCTGGGTGGAGGTTGCTGCCACCCATTCTGCTTCTGAAGTATTTCTTGATTCTTTATCTCCTCTCCATGGCCATGGCCCCCGCCTGGGTCTGGCCTCACCACGGCTCCTCTACCCCTGTGATCTCTCTGTAAAGCCTCTTCCACTTCCTCTAACTCATCCTCTGGCCTCACCTGGTCAACGTCAGGCCAGGCCTGGGTAAAGCTCTTCAGAGGTTTCCCATCATCTGCGGCCAGGTCTTACGGTGCTCCTGCAGCCTCAGCCTCCTCTGCCTGGGGACGGCCCCAAGCGCGAGCCCTGTGACTGTTGACCTCCTTTCTTCCTGTTTGCCGAGAGCCCAGCCCCACAGGATCCTACCTGGTGCTGCCTCCTGGGGAGGGAAGGCTGGAGGGTGCAGAGGCTGCCACGGGAGCGTGGGCTGAGTGACCCACCGTGTTCCAGCCCTGGCTTTCACCAGGCAGAGCAAAATTACTAAATGATTATCTCCTTGAGTTCTTGGCGGCTCCCCAGTTCTGTCCCTGCTCCCTTTCACACACTCTCTCCCATCACCGCTCATGTTCTGGCCAGAACAGACTCAGACACCTCTTGGCAGGGACCTCTTTTTGGGCTTGTCCTATGGGTGTTTCTTCCCTGGATTCCAAGGTTGACTTTACCTGTTTCCCAGATTGGACCTTCAGACCTTCCTGAACTGTCTGCAGCCCCTGTCCCAGGCGCCACTCTGACCTTCAGCTGGCCGATGTGAGTGCCTGCCCCTCTGACCTGCCTCTGTGGAGTCCCTTCTCCCCACCTGGCCGTGTGCTTCTGGAGGGCAGGACTCTCTCCTCCTCATCTCCTCTCAGAGAGGAGCAAGCACAGAGCTGGCACACAGCCCTCGGCCCCTGAGCCTTCCTGCCCATGCAGCTGCCTCCTTGGGAGTGGGCATGGGTCTCTTCTACCTGGGGTTCCATTTTAACCTTTGTTTGCGCAGAGATCTCTATGCTAAGACCTTCTTCAGGGAAGACCTGAGAACCTCTGGGCTAGTTGATCTGATCTCTCAAATTGCCTTATCAGATTCTCCTATGCCCTGGGTACTTCTTGCCTGCCTTCTTGCCTGCCTTCTCCCTGACCTGCATGGGGCCCTTAGTTTTGATGCCTCGTGACCCATGTCCATGTGCACATAGGGGGTGGATTCTGAACCGAAGCCTGGGCCGAGGAGGCCTCTAGATCTTAGGCGTGGCCAATCTAGCAGGTGGACCCTGCATGTGTTGGGACCAGCGTGTGGGTCCTGGACGGAAAACTCTGCCCAGGGGTTGGCCTGGCTCCTGAGCTATCATATCTCCACCCAGATGCTGGGGCCTCCGTGCCCACCTGTTAACATGGGGGGCCTTCCTGCCCGAGATGTTGGAGGAAATCACAGTATAGCCACCCTCTCCCCTCCCCACCCTGGGGAGGGGAGGTGGCCAGGGTGTGATTCACAAGCCCCCTGCCCTCCATCCCAGAGCATGAAGGTCATCTCCTCTGGGTGTGTGCAGCCTCTTCTCTGGATTGGTCCTCAGGACCCCAGCCATATCACCCCGTCCCTCACACAGTGGGCAAGATGGAGCCATTCCATTGTTTTCCAAGGGCCGTGCTCGACCGCATCCGCACCTCCCAGATGGCATCTTGCTGCCACTCTTGTGACATTTGCTGATGGAGCCTAGAGCTTTCCAGCTCTCTGGCTGGTTTACATAGTTACAGAGTGTTCAGTGACTATCACAACTTAACGTGGCTAGTCTTCCCTTCATGTATATTTAGGTTGCTGTTTCCAGTTTTTCTTTATTATAAACAAACTTCAAGGAACATCTTTGTAGGTCTATGTCTTTGTAGGGCCAAAGGCTATGTACATTTATTATGTTGTTACATGATGCCAAATTGTCCCTCTCAAAGGACACTCATACTGCATGAGAAGGTGTTTCCCGACACCCCAGACACCCTCAGTTTTGTTCGTGTTTTCATTTTTTGCCTATATGGAAGTAGAAAAATTATACATTGTGCCTATTTGCATTTATTTGATTCTTAGTGGCTGTTTTGAATTTCTTTTTTTTTTAAATTTAGCTATAGTTGATTTACAATATTGTGTTAGTTCACGTGTACAGCTTCAGATTCTTTTCCATTATAGGTTATTACAAGATATTGAATATAGTTCCCTGTGCTATATAGTAAATCCTTACTGGTTATCTATTTTATAGAATGAGCTTGTGGATTATTACATACGCATATGGGAGTCCATGGATTTTTTTTAAAATTTAATTAATTAATTAATTTATTTATGGCTGTGTTGGGTCTCCGTTTCTGTGCAAGGGCTTTCTCTAGTTGTGGCAAGCGGGGGCCACTCTTCATCGCGGTGTGCGGGCCTCTCACTATTGCGGCCTCTCTTGTTGCGAAGCACAGGCTCCAGACACGCAGGCTCAGTAATTGTGACTCACGGGTCTAGTTGCTCTGCGGCATGTGGGATCTTCCCAGACCAGGGCTCGAACCCTTGTCCCCTGCTTTTGCAGGCAGACTCTCAACCACTGCGCCACCAGGGAAGCCCCTATTTTATATATAGTAGTGTGTATCTGCGAATCTCATACTCTTAATTTATCCCTCCCCCTCCCCTTTCCCCTTTGGTAACCATAAGTTTGTTTTCTCTGTCTGTGAGTCTGTTTCTGTTTTGTAAATAACTTGGTTTGTATTATATTTTTAGATTCCACACATAAGTGACATCATATACTATTTGTCTGACTTACTTCACTTAGTATGATAATCTCTAGGTCCATCCATGTTGCTGCAGATGGCAATATTTCATTCTCTTTTATGGCTTCTTTTACAAATTGCTTATTCATGTCCTTTGCTCATATTTCTACTGGAGGCTCATTTTAAAGAACTGAATGGTGAGAGCTCTTTGAATGTTAGAAATGCAGCAACTGGTACTCAGTAGACCAGTTCATAAAAGTTTGTTGACAAGTAACTCTTTGTTGTATATCTTGAAAACATCTTATTTAACCATACATTTTTTTTTAATTAGAAGTTTTAGGTTTTTATGTGGTTGAACTTTTCTCCTTTATGACTTTTAATTTTTCACATAACATGCTTAGAAGGCATCCCTCCCCCTTGCAAGATTTAAAAACTATTCACCCATGTTTTCTTCTAGAACTTATAAGATTTTATTATTTACATCTGAATCTCTGTTTCATCTAGAATTTGTTATAGTTCAGGGAGAAAGGTATGGATTTGACTATGCCTTCCCTTGCCACCAACAAAAATTAGCAATCAGTTGTCCTGACACCATTTACTAAATAATCCATTTCAACTCCACTAAGTGGAAATACTACCTGTATCATATACTAAATTTCCATATGTGCTTGTGTCTGTTTATGGAGTTTTCTCCTGTTCCATTGGTCTGCTTGTATTCCTGGTTTTAAAAGTGCTTTTGATAATAACTACCAATCATTGAGTTCCTGCTATGTTTCAGGTACTTGACATACTTAATCTCCAAGCTTTCCCAACACCCTGCAGGGTGTAGGTACGATGTTCCTAGTGTAGCCAAGGCTTGCAGGATAAATGAGCCACACAAGGTCAAAAAGGTAGTAAGTGGATCAGCTAGGAATCAGACTGAGGAATGCTTGCCTCTAAGCCTGGCCCTTCCCACCACTCTGTCCTGCCCCGGGTGACCCTACTCCCCACCCTTAGGGGCATGTGGGAGAGGCAGCTTAGAGAATAGCAGCTGGAAGGTCACTGCCCTCACTTCATATCACTGAAAATGGAGGCCATGGGGAGTGGAGGCTCGTCCCAAACCCAGGCCTGGTTAGAGGGAGCCGGGTCTGGGACTCTCAGCTCACTGACCTTGTATCCCCAAACCAGTGTCATAACAGAGCTGACCTGTTGGCATGGTCATGGGATTCTCTGTGCCCGTGCCCCACGCCCCTGCAAGCTGTTAAACACAAGATTCCACTGCAGACACAGCTGGCGGGCGGTCTCCCTTGTAGAAGTAAGTGGGTCAAGTGGTGCCCACGGGAACTCCGGCGCAATGCTGAACAGAGGGGAATTACATGATTCCTTTGCATCTTAGAGTTGTAGACTAGAGGGGTCCTAAGAAGTCACACAGTCCACCCCTGCCATGTTTAGATCAAGAAGCTGATGCCCAGAGAAGGGACAGAACTTGCCCAAAGTCCCCCTGCATGGGCATCTTGGGCACATTCCGAAATCCACACCCTGTGATGAGGCCTGGTGAGTAAGAACTGCAGCTGGAACAGCTCTTGGCTCTCAGGGACAGTGGTAGGAAGCTGTCAAGTCAAACCCCAGCCTCACCTCCTGGAACCCTGGGATGGCCCCGAAGATAGGCCTTGGTAAACCCTGTAGAAGTGCTGTAGGGTGGTGTGCGGGGGCCCCAGTCAGGCCTTCCCTGATCCTATGGTCTTCATGGCTGACGCCAGGGGAGTTGTACAAGAGCCTGGTAAGCATCGCTGTTGAGATTGGCACCTCCTGGTAGTGCTTTCCATGCCCTAAGTATTGCCTGCTGGCTGCTTCCCATGGGAGAAGTGGCTCAGCTTCAGATCTGCATAATCACCTTGGCCAGAGATGCAGTGTGTGCATGGGCACACACACACACACACACACACACATATACAAACATGTACACAGAGATGTTAGCCTTTGGAATGATTGTGTCCCCACAGTGCTGTCTGGGCCAAATCACAGTGTCCCTTGTCCAGGGTCTGTGGGTGCAATTCTCCATCAGAGTCCTGGGCAGTCCTCTCTTTAGTGCTTTTGCCTTGGCCCCTCTGCCCAGCTGTGCTGATGTCTCCTTTTCATCCACGTATCAAAACTCTGGTTGGGCTTTAAGGCTCAGCTCAAATCTTTCTCTGGCTCTTCTGTGAAGTCTTCCCTCCCCAGCCTCATCCAGAGTTCTGGCACTCTCCCTCTTCTGAATGCTGATAGCGTTCTTCTGTGTCACTCACATGGTACTGGAGCACTAATTGCCCTGGGACACCGTTTCTCTAGAACTTTTCCTTACAGCTTGTGTTGTTATAAGTTTTCATGAGATGAAATCTTGTTGATCCAATGAGGCAGTAATCTTGTATTTCACACCATTTTGTATTCTCATCAGTGTCTGGCACATAGTAGGCCCTCAGGAAGTGTTGGTTGCCTGGTGGATTGGGAATGAGCCAATATGTAAACACAAACGGAGATGCTTTCAGGCCTCAGTGGGTGTTAGGTACTTACCCGCACTTGCTGGCTGCCAGTCGAAGGCGTGAAACGGGCTTGTTCAGTCCTGCGGGAGGTTGTAATCCAACAGAGAGCTGTGGTGACGATGGACCAAAGAGACGTGCTGAGATCTACTGGTTAGGGTGATAATACAGATCTGGTGTTAAAAGTCTGGCAGTGCTTTAGTCTCCTGTGAAGTGGGAAAAGGGCATTTGGGCAGCAGGTGAGAGGGGAGGGTGTGGGAGTGCACCTCAAACGAAGCATAGTCAGGAGAACCTAACTGCTCTCTACCTGGTAGCTTCCTAGCGCAGGGGGGTGAGGAGTTTGGAATGCGGTGGTGGGATGTAGTTCATTCTCAAACACTCTCTCTGGGCCCAAATCTTCCTCCTAGCCAGTCCTGGGGGCTCTCAGAAGACTGTCCTGAGCGCAGGAGAAAATTTCCCCTCAGATCCTAAAGGGATACTAACTGCTAATTGAGAGCACGTTTTTTGAGAGAGAAGTATAATGTATTTGCCATTCATTCATTCATTCATTCATTCATTCATGTATTATTGAATGAATGTATTATTCATTCAATAATACATTCATTAGTGTATTGTAACAAAAACGGTAATGTATTTGTTTATTCATTTTGTGCTGGGCCTGATGATGTGATGCTGATCTGATAAAAGGTCTGAATGGGGCTCCCCTGCTTACAACGCTGAATCAGCTGGTGACTGTCTCCTGCGTGGGGGAGAAGTTCAGGTCATGCTCTCTGTCATCCAGGATAACACCCAGGCTCCTCAGGCTGGCATGTCGTGGCCTCCTTACCCAGCTCTGCAGACTGCTCTGGCTCTTGGTTCTATGCTCTCTAGAACTTCCTTCAGCCCTGCTGCCCTCTCCCAATTCCCAGACACACTGGCTGCCTCACGCCACCGTGCCTCTGCTCATGCTGATTCCTCTGCTTGGACCCTCCAGGCCTCCTCCACCGTCAGTATGAATGAGCCCCGGGCACCCTAAACAGAGCCCTGAGTAGAAGCCTGTAGGGGAAAGAGCATGGGCTTTGGAGTCAGCTAGAGGTGGATTCAAATCCTGCCTTCACCTTCCTGGCTCTGCATGTTACTTCCCTGGGCCTGTTTACTATACGCTTAATAGCACTGACCTCACAGCATTGCTGGGAGGGCTAAATCAAGGGAGCATGTGCCTGCCCTTTCTTCTCTCCCTGCTTCTCCCACCATTCTCAGTGCTAGGCCTGTAGATGCCTCGTCCCCCTGCTTGTTGGTCTCAGTAAAGTCCTTTTATTCAACAAATAGCTACTGAACACCACTGTGGGCCAAGTGCGGGGCACTGGGAGTAATTTTTGTTTGGTCATCTGCTACCAAGGAGTTGTGAGAGCCCATACTGAGTTCCTGGGGGAAACGACACTTGATCTGAACGCTGGAGGCTAAGGGAGAGGTAACTTGGAGGAGACAGGAGGGAAGAGAGTTCTAGGCAGAGGGAGGCAACAGGGTGAGTGGGACCCAATTAGTCATGAGCTGTGTGAGGTATTTATCCTAAGAGTAGTAGGAAGGATTCTGTGCCAAACTGGGACTTGGTCACTTTTGCATCCCCCAAAGCAAAAAATGGACAGAGAAGGACAAGAGAGGAAGCTGGGAGACCAGTGAGGATGGGCAAGGGAGAGACGTGGCTGGTGGGGTGGAGGCTGTGGCCATGGAGATATTCTGGAGGTCAGGTTAGCAGGTGTGGCATTGGGTAGGACATGGGCAGCGAGGGAGGGGAGGAAACAGTGACTCCCACGTTTCTGGCTCTTCTGACCGGATGTGTGTATGTATGGAGAGTAGGTTGGTGGCCAAGGGAAGATCAGTCCTCAGCTTGTTTCCCCCCAGATGTGTAAGCTCCCTGAAGCAGGGATGGGCCCTCGGACTCTAGGTCTCTCCCATGGCCCCTTAGTGCCCCAGAAGATTTCAGAAGACTTGTTCCTGGTTGGGGTTAGAAAATTAGCCCCTAACCACCATCGGTCAGCAGACTTGACCATGGACACATCCCCTTGGACTCCAAGGCTCTCTATGTTGGGGAGTCGACCCTGGCCTCATCTCCTGGAGGAGGCCCAGATCCTCCTGGGGGCTCCATGCTGGGGCTGGTGTGCCTGGCCTCCTTGCTCTCAGCAGGGCCAGCTGGGGTGGGTCTCCCATCGCCTCACTGAGGCAGGCCTGGGTTTGGCCGCCCTCCTGGTTGTGTTGTATCCAGTGGGAAACATTTAGAATATGTGAATGTAAGTGGCTGCTGGAGAGAAATCTACAATTTCTCCTATTATTGGGAAAGAGCTAGGCTACCAGAGGCTACCAGATGTTCTGTGTCATATAATGTATGTCTTATGGCCAATGAAGATATATATAAAATCTGTACCCAGAGAGTTCCCTACTTGCCGAAAGGGGGCTGGATCCTTCTTTTTACTCTTACCCTTTTCAAATTTAGGGCAAGAATTCCCTTCCGGGCAATGAACTTATCTGCCAAGTTGGGGCCCAGAGGGAACCCTTATGGGGGACTCGTAAACCCCGTCTTTTGAGGAAATCTTAGGGCTGAGGCCACATTCAGCCCCACGTGTTTACACAATACTCTCAGCTCTGAGGGGCCATTAGAGTTAATTGGGTGAATAACCTGTGTTTAAAAAGTCCCCTAATACGTATTTACATAATCCACTTTTTGCCCAAGCCTCATCAAGCCTATTTGTGGGATCTGGAGTGAATCTGGGCTGAGGATCTTCCTCCTGTGCTTCTAGAGCAGCTTCTCCTGTTGGTGACCATCCTTTAGTGAGGACGGGGACAGGCAGGCTTCCCTTCTGCCTGATGTCATGGCGGGACCTGTTAGCATGGGGTCTTCCTGAGCCTTTGCCAAACACGTGTTGTGGATTGCTGGTCCTGAGAGGTACTATATGGGGAAGAGTTTCCAGGGTCTAATAAGTTTGGGAAGCACTGCCTCTTTTCTCTTGGAGATGCCCTATGCTCATTATTCCACCGAGACTCCAAGAAGTCCTACAGTAAAGAGACGGATTTAGCTTTGTCTAATCCAGCTTCCTTCAGATGTATCTGATCTAAGCATCTCCGTCCCTAATCCTGATGAATAGCCCAAAGAACTAGCATTCTGTAGAAACACGTTGGGAAACAGCAATTCCACTCCCTTTTTTTTTTTTTTTCAGGGGGCAGTTCGGGTTTTGGCCACCCACCTAGACATTGTGTGTGCTGCTTTTGGTCAAGGCCCCTGTGTACAGTCATGTTGGCTGTGCACACACAACCCCCAAGAATGCTTTTCACATGACCACAGCCTTGCTGGTTCTTGGAGCAGGAAAGAGTCCAGGCATTAGAGGCAGGCACGGGGGGACACAGCATTCCAGGTCAGGGAACCCTTACAGCCTGCCCAGTCCTGTGCCCCATTTGTTGCTGGAATCCCTTCTGTAACATGGTCTCTGTGGGTCACTCCAACCACAGGAATTCTCTGGGCCGGGAACTTCCGGCATCAGGAAGGATGCATTCAAATGTGCTCTGAGGCCAAGCCTGCTTGGAACAAAAGCTGAGCACTCACACTTGGTGCTCAGCTGCTACTTTGAGTAGCCCTGCTTATCAGTCTTCACGTGGTTCTCAGTCTTGCCTGCACACGAGAATCACCTGGAGAGATTTAACAAAATTCTGATGCTGAGTCAGCACCCTGAATTTGTTAAATCAGAATCTTGGGTGGATAAGAGACCTGGCTTCAATAGGTGGTCGAGCTCCGCAGGTGATTCCAATGTGCCGCCACCACGGAGGTGGAGGGCAGCCACGCTGGAGCCTCGTCAGGAGAGCTGGTGGGGTAGGAAGAGAGGTGGGAGTTCACGGCGCTACTCTGGGCTCAACCACGACTGCACCAAGAACCCGACGACCGCCCAGTCCTGCGCAGGCAGCCCTGAGCAGCATGGCCAGTCCCTGGGTGAGGAAGAGGAAGCATCCTGTTGTGTTTATATCAGAGACGCCTTTGTCTGGTGGGCGATGGGGAGGAGGATCGCCAGCATCACGGAGCCTCTGCCGTGGGCCAGGTACTGTACCGCGCGTTGCCTCAGTTAACCGTCACGTTCCCTGTGAGCTACAATTCCTATTTATAGATGTGGAAACGAAGGCACAGAGTGGTTATGAAAGGCGCCCCAATCACACAGGTGTTCTGACGCGATGGAGCAGTGATTTGAATCATCCGAGGTGAAGAGTCCTTGGTGCGGCGCTGGTGAAAAGCCTTCTTGTTTTTCGCTCAGGCAGGAGCAGTGAGAGGGGTGGCATGACTGGAGCTGGGGGAAGAGGCTGTGTGTGTGTGTGTGTGCGTGCGTGTGCGCGTGCGTGTTCACCGAATTCAGGGTTGCAAGTGTTTCCCTTGGGCTGAGCCTGTGGGGGAGCCGCATCAGCGGGGTGCTGGAGCCAGCTCGCACAAGCCTCACAGCCGGCTGGGCCTGTTTCTGCCCAACTGAGTTCAGTGACATCCCGCTGGAAGCTTAACATCGGCCAGTGTGAGTATTTACACCATAGAAATTGACAGACACTACAAATCAGGTTTTTATTTACTTATTTTCTGGGAGAGCTGGCTGTTATACATTGGCCAGCTCCTCACTGGATAGAACCCAACTTCTTAAACCCAGCTCCATTGGATTAAGGCTAGGGGGAGAAGCTAGGGGCTTGGATTAAGGCTGGGGGAGAAGCTAGAGGCCAGGGAGGGAGAAGTGGAGGCGAAGCTGTTTGTGCAATGGAGTAAGTAGTTCCATCAAGGGAAATGAAACGAAAGAGGCAAACGTGCTTCCCTGACTTAGGGCAATACGGTGGAGAAACATGGTGAGTGCTGAGTAAATGTTAATTTCTCTTTAAATCGGGATACTTATTTTTCTTTTTGGCTGAGCCACGAGGCATGCGGGATCTTAGTTCCCCGACCAGGGATTGAACCCACGCTCCCTGCAGTGGAAGTGCGGAGTCTTAACCACTAAACCACCAGGGAAGTCCCCTAAAACTGGGATTATTGAAAAAAAAAATAGCACAGACTGGGATGGAGATGAGGGAAGGGCAGGGACCATTCTTGAAAGATCTGCAGACTGATTGGGAAGTTTTGACCCACGATGCTGGTGACGAGCTCAGAGAACCAAGCTGCAGCTTGCAGTCCTGGGCCAGACCGTGTAGTTTCCTGAGTCTGCCTTTGGGAGGGGGCAGACAGGGGCTCCAGCAGTGAGATGGTTAAATCAGAATAACAAGGGGTGATTTCTCTCACAGCCCCAACATTCCCTTGCTCACTGCTCCTGCTGGCCCTGCTAATGCTCCTGAGTTGCAAATCTACCTATTTGTCAAGTCCCTCTCCACAGCCTGGCTCTCTTTGGCCGCTTGCTTGCGTGCTTTATTAAAGAGGCGTTTGCTACCTGTCATCTCAAACGGCCTCCTTTATCCAAAACAGAATAATAGAGATATCCCCCTCCAGGGACGCGGGATGCAAATGCCTGAGGACAGGTTGCCAATTTGCTGCGTGTATTAGGGGAAGGAAGCTGTCAAGGGAAACGGCCGGGATCCAGGCTCTTCTAACAAGCTCATTTCTGGGTTGAGGGGAGACCTGGGCCGCTCGAGTTTAGATTACTTGGGCACGTGCCTCCGCTTTCCTATGGACAGCTGTCAGCAGCAATCGGTTCTCCCCGGGAAACAAAATTGGCTTTTCTTCCTGCTTCCCCTCCCCCAGCTCGTCCTCCGGTAGCGGGGGCCCTGCCAATAACTGTCAAGAAGCCGTCCAGCTGCGGAGCTGTGCCCACACGAGTGGAGCTGCGGGCAGCGCGCCTGCTCTGTGGCAGGTCGGCCCCGCTTTGCAGGCTGGGGAAGTCGGTCCCGGCTGGTGCAGCTGTGTTTGCTGTGACCCAGGGGCGAGGGGTCATTGCCTCCCCAAAGGGAAGGAAGTCTCTAGGCGGTAAGAGGACTCGAGTGCAGAAGGGACTCCACCAGAAGCTCCCTTCAGCTCCTCATTCCCCTGAGCACCCCTCCCTCCGATTTCACAGGTGAGGAAGCTGTGGCCCAGGGCTTCCCCGACAGCTGGCAAGTGCCGGACTTTGAACTTGAACCTGGGACAGGACTGTGGCATTTCCTGCATGGCTCAGCTCGGGACCATGCCGGGTAGAGGATTCACAGGCAGGGAGAAGTAGCTTTCATCTCCTCTGGGTTGTTCCCCAGTGTCACACCCCTGTGGACCCAGGCTGTCGAGCCACCTCGAGGGGCCTGCCCTGACTCCTGACCGGGGTGTGGGAGTCTTACTTGGGTGTGTATGTTGAGGATCCCAGGTCCCCAAGAGTTCTCGTGATCAGCGGGATCCCTGTTCCCCACCGTGTCCTCACCTCCACTCCACCCCCCACGCTGCCTCAAGGCTGTGGGACCCCAGAGCAGGGCCTGGAGTGCACAGAAGTGTCCCACGAGGGTGGCGGCAGGAGTTTGTCCTTGAGCTGGGCAGAGGTGACTCCGGTACGTGGAGACACCTGCTGGACCTGTGCTATGGCCTGGAGGCCAGAACTGGCCAAGGAGGGCAGAGGTCAAGGGCCTTCCTTGACTGGGAGCCAGATCATGCCTTGGGGTTTTGGAAATAAACCTCAGGGTAGGAGTCAAGGCCCTGCGGGGACAGGTTGGGCAACTGTCTGCGGCAGGGAGGCCCCACTGAGCTGGGGGTGCCACAGGGCTGGACGTTGCTCTTTGCATGTTTGGTGGCTCCCCTGTCCTCTCACATGTTTTGGGTGGGTGCTCAATTCAAGCTTGCTGGTAGCCTGCTCCATACCTTTCTGTTCCCTGGCGTCATCCTCACCCCTTTGGGACCTCTCTTAGACACCTACCAATGCTGATGGGGCACCGAGTGTGTGCCAATACCATGCCTCGTTGGCAGGTCCAACCCTCCACGTGCTTAGCCCCTATTTCCTTCCTCGCCTGTTGCAGTCAGCTCCTCTCTGAGTCTGTTTGGCTGACTCAGCCCTACCTGCCCCATTAGTATCCTCATTTTACAAGTGAGGAAACTGACTCTCAGAGAGGTTAAGGTCAGAGCAGGATTTGCACCCGGGCGTTCTGACTCCAAAGTCAGCATTTTTACTCTTGGAAGGGCTGTGTGTTGGTGGTGGCAGAAGTTTGGGCTTAGAGGTCTTGCCAAACTTGGGAGTCCACATCACTCGGCTGTTCTGGGTGTTGACTCTTCTGTGAAGAGGGTCTAAGATGCCTCATCTGGCCACGGCTCAGAGCTGCCTGGGGATAGGGTGAGAGGATAGACAGGAGGAGGAGGAGGAGGGCCTTCAGAGCAGGGGTGTGGAGGCTCCCATTTTTGAGGGGGCGGGGCTTGCTGCTCTTGCCTCAGCCTGTAGGGATGCTGGGCTGGGGCTGGGTTTGCCCGCTGACAGGGCCCCAGGCTGTGGCTATGAGCCGGCCTATGGAGCCGCCAGTGCCTAATATGCAGTGCCCTGCAGGGGCTGTGCCACCATTTCTGGCCCAGCTGCACATCAGGGAGACCTGCTGTGGATCCCTCCGCGCTGTGTGGCAGGATGGCATCCCCGCTGCCGGCCCAGACGCAGCTGGCCGTGGAGGCCAGCTGAGGCCAGACAGCTGGATTTCCTTGTACGTAATCCGTGCTTCCTAGAATACGCCATCAAAAAGGCAGCCTCTGCGGTGAGGCATGCCAAGGCCAGAAAGAAAAAGTGGAATATTTGTGGGGTTCTTCCCACAAATGCCATTGGTATGTGAGGTTGTTCTCCATCTTGAAGCGGGACCTTGGGCACCTCACCGATTCTCTCTGAGCCCCAGCTGTCTCATCCAGTGCCCGACACATGGTGAGCAATCATAGTTGTCAAATGATTCTGTCAAATGGGAATGATAATAGTTCCTATCTCAGAGGCTCGTAGGGGGTGGAATGAGATGAAGCATGGAAAGCACGTGGTATGCAGTAGGCACTAACTAAGTGCTCGAAGCTCTTCTTTTTGTAGGTGGGGTTGGGGGAGCTTGGCACCTGGCCGCTCTCATGGTGCCTCTTGTTTGTTCTAGCTTCCTCTCTCTCTCATCTGCTTTTCCTCTGTTCCGGAACTCTGAGGCCTTGCTCTAGAACACAAGACATTGTAATCTCTCTAGGGGAGATTCCTCAGGAGCAAACATCACGGGAGTCTTTGAGTAGCTGTCTGAATGCCAGAGCTGGATAGGTCCCTAGAGGCATCATGGAACCGCAGGATGGCACAGATGGAGAGCTCTACTGCCTACCAGCTGTGTGGCCTGCGGCAGCCCACCTCCTCCTCTCTCCGGCTTCCACAACAACTCCTGTCTTTGGGGGCTCTTGCAAGGCCAGAATGAAGGGTCTTTGCAGAGAAGCTGTATGTGTATTTATTATTAACGTGGGAATGGTGTTAGGAAAAGCTGTGTCACTCATGATCTTGTCCAGTCTTCTTATTCTGCTGAGGGGGCACCTGGGGCTCAGAAAGGGACGGGGCTCACCTGTTGTCCCACAGCGAGGGGGAGGGAGCTGGGCCTTGGGCTGAGAGGCAGGCCCCGGGTGCCCTCTTGCTTCCATGCTCGGGAAGCACCACGCGGTAGAAGGCAAAGGTGTGGCCACAGCTGTCGGTCAGCATCCTTGGCTTCCGACATCCTGTCCCTGCCAGTGGTGAATAGGTCCTCTTGGTCTGCGGGAGCTGGTCTGCCAGAGCCGGGGCCTACATGGAGGTCCTCTCTGGAGCAGACACCCCAGAGGGGAATGAACCCTCCCTGCCAGGCTGCTGCCCTCCTCAGGGCCTGGAAAGCCCAGGCCGGCTGACGTCCTCTGTCAGGGCCTAGGGAGCCAGGCCTGGCTTAGGGAGAAGGCATTGTGGCAGGGTTTGTGCATTAGGGGAAAATCAGCCCAAATAACTCCCAGATTCAGGCCCGAGCTGCACAGGTGAAGAAGGCAGGTAGGAAATTACAGCCACTTGAGGCTTTCTCTCCCAGGGACTTGATTAAAGCTGAGGAGTGTTGGAGCCAAAATAGCTGGGAAAAGTGCCCTTTGATATGTTCATTTGGTTTTAATTTGGGGGGGCACAGGGCAGCCCCAGCTTGTTTTATTTCTGCTTCCTTTTAGCGGCTTTCACTTGGCTCCTCTCCCCCACTGCCACCCCCTCCCCTGCTGGAGTTTGTGCATTTCAAGGTCAGCTGAAAGTCAAGCTTTACCATGTTGGTGATGAAATGCAAGCAGATGTGGCTGGTTTGGCTGATGGCGGCCACACCCTGAGAGCAGTGCTCAGTCCCGTGGGTGATGCCTGGCAAAATTAACAAAGTCTGATCGCTTGCAACCCTGGGTTTCCATCTCGGAGATTCAGATTTCAAAGTGAGGGCCAATCAGGCGTGTGTTTACCTGGGGGAGTTGAGAGAAGTGATGCCGGCTGAGGAGGGTGCGGCTGCCTCATCCCCTATGCCAGTGACTGAGAGCCGGTGGATGGGTGCCCGGTGTGCGGTTGG
The DNA here is from genome assembly GCF_028023285.1 of Balaenoptera ricei. Taxonomy (NCBI): domain Eukaryota; kingdom Metazoa; phylum Chordata; class Mammalia; order Artiodactyla; family Balaenopteridae; genus Balaenoptera; species Balaenoptera ricei. The sequence continues at coordinate 113,317,500 of NC_082641.1, forward strand.
CCTTTGTCACGTGGTGCTGGCTTTGCTGGGGACCTTGTCCGCTGGCCCTCCTTGCTGGAGGAAGGGATTGGTGGATTTTCCAATGCTGGTCACATCACGTGCCCATCTGGTTGCCCTTGCCCCCTTTGAAGTGGGTTAAGCCACTGGTAAATCCTTGCCATGTGACCATCACTGTGTAGGCAGTGACCTCAGGGAGAAGGTCAGTTTTCGGCTTGGCTTCCTGGCATCACCCACACCCCTGTGACTCAGAAAGCGGCCCAGCCGGCTGCCTCCTGCTCCAGATCGGATGGTACAGAGAGGGGCGAGTTTCTGATGTCCCAGCTGCTTCCCAGACACTGCCCCTCAGGCTCCACGGGAGGTCTTGCGTTGCTCCCCGACATGGGTTCTGTTGACAGACTGTGGCAGCTTTGTCCCTGGCACACTTGGGAATCCACCCTCCCAGGAACATGCCGGGACCGGCTTACCAGGAAAGTGGGGAGACCCAGCAGACTTGGGTTTCTTTCTCTGTGCTCACCAGTTCTTCCCAGCCCTGCTCCCTGCACTACTGCCTCCCAAAGCCCAGGCATGGGACAGATGGAAGTACAGCCTGTGAGGCAGGAGGGCAGAAGGATAGGCGTTTGGGAGCCAGCACTGTGTTGGAAACTTGGCTCCATCAGGGGTCAGCCGTGACACCTCGACTCACTTTCTAGTCCTTCAAGTCTCCGTTTCTTTGTCTGTAAGAGGGGATAAAGGTGCCCTCCTCAGAGTTGCTGTGAGAATGAAATGGTGCATGTAAAGTGCCTGGCACAGTGCCTGGTGCTCAGTAATGTTTGCTATTATAGCTATTGTCCAAATCCGGCGAGAGCCATTGGAGAAAGCATCGTAGGGAGGAACCTGCCTGTCCTGAGGGCTGCTGTGGGCTCTCCCCTGTGGGCTGCTGGCTTTTCGTAGCTGCAGAGCCCAATTATCCAGCCTTCCCCTCAGCCGAGGACACAGCCTCTTCCCCAGGGTCCTCACCCCAGCTCAGCGAGGAGCAGAGGCAGATGTGGATGGGGAGTTAGCCTGAAATCACCCTCTCCGCCCTGCCTCTTTGAGTGGCAGCACACTGCAGAGAAGTGACGCGTAAAGAAATGTCCCTTCGATTCAGGAGTTGTCCAAAATGGGGTTGGTTTTCACGGCACAGTCATTTTTGGATAAGAAAGCCTGGAATAAGAGAATTCTGAATGCAGAACGAAGCAGAAGAGACTGACACAACAGCCCGTGTGAGTCAACCCACAGCGCCTCGCAAACAGCCTGCCTTGTTAAAATCAGTCCCTTGGTGCGGGGCGGATTAGCGCTCTGCAAACTTCCCATCCCAGGCCTGTCTGCATCTTTACTTTCCTTGCTGCACATCTCTTGCTGATCTTCCTCCCTTTGTTCTCCGGGGGGATTTCCCACACATAATGGAGGCCACTTCCATTGCTACAGTGATGGAGACGTTTTTCTTTGCTTTGTGCAGAAAAATAGTTACTTGGAACTATTAAAAAATAGGAACACAGAGAGGCAGAGATACTCTCTGGAACAACTCCCCCTGCCTGGTGCCCTGCCCTGCGTGGCGTGGGAAGGTGCCCTGGCGAAGGACCCTCTCGAGATAACTGTGTGGGAGTCCCATGGGGAATTCCTTTCCTCCTCCTCCTCCTCCAGGAAGTCCTGCCTGGTTTACTTACTCTGCAGAGTTGGGGCCTCCACTCTGGGGCTCCCAGTAACAGACACAACTATTCACACATGGCACCCCAGGGGTTGTGTCACGTGTGGACCTACTGACTGCCCACCGTCCAGGTCACTACCTGCCAGTGTGGCTTGTGGTCTATGAGAAGCTTGTCCAGGATGGAGCAGCGAGGCCACACCCAGGAGAAGGTTCCGTTCATCCCTGCCCCACGGCTTCCTGCCACTGTGGCTTAGCTGGAGCAAGACTGGCCGGCTGGCCTGGGTTCTGGAGCAAAGCCCTTTCCCTCACCCTGTTTGCTGAGCCTCCCCGTGCTTTGGCTGCTCATTATCTCTCCACTGGCGGGCAAGTGGGAGAGGTCGCACCAAGGGGAGGGCCAATTACCGTGGCCTCACCGCCATGCACCGCCTTGGATGTGTTTTCTCAAGTGGTGAAGCCCTCTTCGGGGAGAGGCAATTTGTGGGGAGCTCAGGGCAGCATAATTCATGGGCCCCCTCTAGCCCGGGTAAGAGTGAGGTGGCTGTGGCTTAATTTAATTAGCTGGGTGTAAGCCGAGCACATCCCCAGAATGGACCCGGAATCCTGGTCACCGAGGCTCATTTCTCTTCTGCGTGAAGCACCGCCAAAGAGGAAGAGGTCTAAAGTTACTTCATTCATTGGATCCCTTGGTTAGAGATGTCTTCCAGTTTGAAATATAAACCCACTTTCTTTTCTTACCAAGAATCCAGCCCACCAGCTACAGTGTTCTGCTCATGCATTTAATAGAAATAATTGAATGGAGTTCAAATTATCATAACCTAATGCTCTCTGAGGCAGATCCAACCGCGTCATATTTTTCCTACCAGGAAGCAAGTATGTGAGGCAGGGCTGGGGGGAGGCTGCCAGCCTCAAGGGCTGCACGTTCGCAGCTCTGCTCTGCAGTGCCTCGTTGGTTGAGTTTCTGGGGGTGACGGTTACTGAGCTGGGACCTTGAGGAGCTTTGAGGGGAAGGGCACCGGGGTAGTAGGTGCTCCCTAGGTGATGCGCAGCTCTCAGCTGGGCATGGCTCTCTGAATAATTTTAAAGGATGATCAGGGTAAGAAAGCTAGAGCTGGAAGAGCCCATGGAGTGCTAATACTTTTGGTGGTAGCAGCAATCCTAATGATGATTGTGGACATAATTAAACATAATGATGATTATGGATAGATAAGTGTGCCCCCTTATTGTACGGTTGAGGGAACTGAGGTCCTGAGGTTATAAGGACCTGATACTGATGACAGACCCTCAAACCAGTTTTTCAGAGCTCTTAGAGCACAGAGGAAAGTTCCAATGATGCGATTCATAGACACAGATCCCTTGAACAGATATGATGCACAGACTCTGGAGGGTGCATGAGGAGCTATCCCTTACCAGCTACCTGATCTTGGGTAAGCCTCTCTCAGCCTCAGTTTCCACATCTGTAAAACGGGACTCTTACCACCTGCCATGATTCCCTCATAGCATTGGTGTATGACACCTGTGAGAAATAGTCCAGGGGAGGGGGCTCAGCAAAGTGCTGCCAGATTCTTTGAATTGTCACCCCCAGAGTGCCCTCACCTGCAGAGGGAGAAGATTCCTGACCCAGCCCAGGCATCATTTTGAGCTTGAAATGACCAGAATGACTGGAATTGCCAGAACCAGGGGTGGGCTGCTGACTGTGGGTGGCCTGGATTTGAGCCCTGTGGCTTTCCCCAGATATGGCCCTTGTGAAGATCGTGTGTGGCAGAGAGGAGTGCACTACATTTCTGAGCTGCCCCCTTGCTTTCGTCAACCCACAGAGGCAGGCCTTTCAGGTGAGCCACCTGTGGAGGAGCAGGGGCGCGTGAACAGAGGGCCAGTGCTTTTCCAGCCAACGTGGCCCCCTTAGGAATCGGAGAGGGGTCTGATTCCCAGGGTCGTGTGTGAGCCCTCCCTTGCCTCCCTCCCTTTCCTCCATCCTCTTTCTTGCTTTTTCTTTCTAGGGCTCCATGTAAGGTCATCAGGAAACCTGGGCTGGGTGTGGCGATGGTGCTGGGGCTTCACCTGTACCTCAGTGCTAGTAGTGGCAGGTGCCGGGCACACCACGAACACAATCATCCTCCCAGGGCCAGGTTCAGAGGCTCAGGGGATTTGCCCAATGCCAACAGAGAAGCTGTGCCAGTCTATTGTCAGCAGATAAAAGAGTCACAAAGGCAGTGAGAAGGTTCTAGGAGGCCATTGTGATCCCTTTCCCTCCAAGAGCCTTGCTTGTTAGCCTTTTGTTACTTAACAAAGCAAACGGTGCCTTCGCTCTTCAATCATGAATTGTGATGTTGACTACTTCAAAAAAGCAGAGCGAATATGATTCCAATATTTATCTTAGCACAAAACTAACATTTCAGGGCCTGTGCCCATAATTCAAATGTTGATGGGGAACATATTGTGTGAATGTGGTGCAAATATATACAAGGGGGAAATTGCTTATATTTAATAGGGAAACATGAAGTAAACATTTTTGAATAAAATGGCAAAGACTTGGGTTCTAGTTGCAGTTTCTCAGTTGAACATATTTAACTGGCACGTCTGAGGGCTCAGCAGGGTTAAGGTCAAGTTCTTGTTACCAGGAATGCCTCTCAGAACCCTAGCCCATGAGTCCATGTTTCTGGCATTGCTGGGCGCTCCCTGATCTAGATGCTGGTCTGTGGCTCTGGGAAGTTCAGTGCAGCTCCTTTTTCTCTCTCTCCATCTTTGCTTCTACTCCAATGCTCATTAGCGGCAGGAGCCCTTATAAAGGCACGTGGGAAGGGGAGCGAGGCTCCTTGTTAAGGGCAGTTGCCTTCTGGCTGCTTTACAAGAGTCTCACTCAGTCTAAAGGCTCACCCTCCCCGTAGCATCCCCTGTGTGGAAAAGAGAGGCACAGGCCCTGTGTTTTCACTCTAGGAATTCTTAGGCAATGGAAACCCCGGGTGCTGCTGGCATCTGACATCAAGCAAGAAGGGTTTGCAGGCCTTATGTAAACACCCAGGTGCCTGTCTGTGCAAATGTGGGGCCTTGACACGGGCAGGCTCCATTTCTGTTACCACTGCAGGGTGTGGACATGTGGGCACTCGCTGTTCCTTCTGGAATTCTCCAGCCTGTGTGTCTGGTTGGGGAAGCAGTTCTGGGGGTGACGCCTGCACAGCCCCAGCCCTAGCCCCATGCCCTTGGGATGACTCGTCAGGTCTGTAGAGGTGGAGGGGCTTTGTGATGCTGTATATGCTGCTTCCTGGGGCTTTAGTTTCCCTTCTGTATATGTCTTTCCTGTCATCTATATAGGAGACAGCCATGGGACTTCTACAGGTGAAGAAAGGACACTTTGGACTTGTCCCCCTGGCTCTGTTCATGGTCACCATCCCGTTTCCCAAAGTTTCATTTTCTTACTGGCTGCGCTTTGTATTTGTATGGGCCTCCTGAAAAGGCAGGACCATATAAGCCTTTGTGCTCCACTTTCCAGGGGACAGAGATTAGTGACACCCAGAAGAAGTTCATGGGGAGGGGGCTTAGGGGGAGACCTGGAATCTCATTGGTTCAATTCAGCAGACGCTGACCAGGCACCGGCTCTGTGCCCGGAGCTGTGTTATGTGCTGGGCGGGGGTAGCAGGGCAGAGAGGGAGGCAAAGCTAGGTCATCTGTGATTCCTAAGGTGCCACATGAGTAGGACAGAAGTTGGGACTTTACTTCGGAAATTCGGAGGCCATTTGTTTCAGGGGCTCTGCGAGCTACTTGTAGTGATAATTAAATTGAAAATTAAAAATGATAGTGCTGATAAAAGTGCTTATACGTATGCCAAAATCTGTTTTAGGTGCCTTATGGATGTTAATTCATTTAACCCTCACGACCAGTCTCTGAGATGGGTATTATTAACCACGTTTTACAACTGTGGGTAATAACACCTTGTCCAGGGTTAAACAGCCAGAGTGGCAGTGCTGGGTTCTGGCCCCAGGCCATCCAGCTCCGGGGCGTGTGCCTTTAGCCATGTGCAAGTGGAAAGAAGCAGGCACTGGTGCTGAGCGTATTTCTGCTGCAGCCTTTTCCCTGGGGACTTGGTGTTTGGCTGACGACCCTGACCCGGACGTTTTCTCTCTGTGCCCAGGGATGGGCAGGATGCGGCCTGGTGCTGAGAGGAGCGAGCGGGTCAGCACGTGGCTGCCCACTGTCCAAACCCAGGGCTTCACAGCCTTCTCTCTCTCGTGGAGTCTGGGACTCCGAGCTTTGCTGCTGTTCAGTTCCGCTTGCCAGCTGAGGAGAGGGTGGCGCCGACTCTGCCCTCCGAAGCTGAGAGCCTCATCCCAAGGTGACTGAGCTGAGGCCGCGCCGGACCTCCCCTCCTGGCTGTTTCCAGGGGCTACTTCCCAGGAAGGAAACACCATAGGACATTCCTCCCCAGCCTGCTGACTCCGCTGTCAAACACGGCAAGGTTCTCACGTGTCAGGCTCTTACCTGGCACCCCTGCCACTACCATTATTATCTGCTCCCGCCTTGAAAGCAGACAACAATATTGCTGATTTGGGTCTGAGAAGCAATGGGTTGAAAACCCTTTGCACACACTGGCTGCATGTGTGGTGTGAGATCCCAGTGAGCAAGACACAGAATGGATCCCCAGGCCTGACCGGGGTAGGGGAGGGGGACGGATGTCTGCAAAGGTGTGTGATGGAGGAAGAAGTGGTGGTGGTGCTGTTCAGGCGAGACACCTGTTTGGAGCATCTTCTACTTTAAGGCATCGCCCAGGAAACTTGTAGGTCTTTAGAAGGTGTGTGGTTTGGGAACCATTTGGCCAAAGTGGACTGATTGATTCCTCCATAGTCTGGGAACATTCGGCCTGGGGGGCCGGGGCTGCAGGAAGAGATGTTGGGGAAACCGAGTCCTTGTGAGAACTGGTGCGTGGAGGGCTTCGGGAACAAGGCTTTCCCTGGGCATGTTGAGTGAGAACAGTGGTCGAAGCTGAAGACTACAGCATCACACAAGGCCCTTGGAGTGTCCAGGGATGATGAAAACGGTAGAGCTTTATGCAAAATGTTATCCACCTCTGGTACATTCTCCTACTTCTTGATGGGGTTTTGGTCTCTAGGAGCAGCCCAATATGTGTCATGTGTCTGGTAGCTCTCTGCCACCTAAGGAATGACTGGAGGGACCACCCAGTGCCATTTCTGAGCTGGGAAACAGTGGGGGAGGAAGAAAAAGCAGGCGCATCGGCTGAAGTGTCTCGTATCTTGTTTCCCTGAAATGGACCCATTGGTGTTGCCATGTTGGAGCTGGGGAAGGACATAGGCGGTGTCTTTCGTGGTGTGAAGTGACACCATGTCTCAGCTATGGGGGTGGAGAGGTCTGCTTGGTTGATGTGGTCACTGGCCTTCAAGGCTTGAACAATACCTGGATAAACGACAAGCAGGGAGTGTCCTATTGTAGGTGACATTTGAGAGAAAGAAAAGTAGTTTTTTGTTTACCAAGAGAATCATCTTCTGTTGCTATGGAAAGAGCTAGAAGGAAGGGGTGAGTTGGCTGGAGAGGAGGGTGTGTGGAGGGTGTGTGGTGACGGGACTTCCTCTGGGGGAGGTGCCAAGGGAGGAGCTGAAGGGTGGCCCTGTCATCTCTGATCCCTCTGTACTCTTGCCGGGACTTGACCTCTGCAGGGCCAGTCCCCCTCGGGCCCCCATGGGGCAGAACACACCGGGCGTGGAGTGTGAGTGCTTTGATGACCTGCTTTCCTTCTGAGCTATTGGTCCGAGCTCCATCATCTCTGCCTCCTCTGGGTGGCCCTGGATCCCCAAGCCTCAGGCCATTGTCCACCCAGAGTCAGAGTGATGGGGGCGCTAGGACAGCTGCGGACCTTTCAGGTCCTTGTTCTCTTACCTGGGCCCTCTCCTCCCCAAGACAAGGTTTCCTGGAGTGTGGTCTGTACACAACCAGTGGTACTCACAATGACTCTAGAAGGCCCCTTGGGGTACTTTTTTTGAAGTTGATAGTTATGGTTGTGTTTGATGTCTATTAGAAAATGTTCACCAACATATGTGATTTCAGATACCGGATTTCTCAGGTATTAGAACCAAGGATGAGACCAGAAGTCTGTGGGTGGCAGCAGAGTACACTGGTAAGAGCAGGGCTTTGGGGCCAGACTGCCTGGTTCAAATCCTGGCTCTGCCCCATACGGACTGTGAGACCTTGGACTTTTGCTCAGTCTTCCTGTCTAATTGGGGTATCATAATAGACCCTCCCTCTAGGGTTGTTATGAGAATTAAGTGAGTTAATGCATGTGAAGCATTTAGAAAGTGCTCAACAGATAATACATACGCTGTTGGTGTTAATATTATTTAAAGAAATAATATTGAACAAATAATAGTGAAGGTGGTATGCAAATAGCCAACCCCAAAGTCAACGTTCTTTCTGTGTAGACAATCCTGGATTCCTATTTCAGCTCTGCACTTGCTCTCTATGTGTCCTGGGGAAGATACTGTAACTCTCCAACTCCTCAGTTGATTCATCAGTACAATGGGGAATGAAATGCTTACCTTGCAGAATTGTGAGGTTAAAAATAGGAGACCTCTCTGGCATAGTGACTGGCACACAGGGGCAGCTATTGTGATGCCATTGGCATTGTTTGTGCTGCTACAACTACCCCATGAGCCCCTGAGGGAAGGGACCGTGCTTGGTCATCGTGGGTGCTAGATGTGCCCAGCATGGGGAAGATGCTAAACAGACTCAACAGGGATCTGTTCTGAGCTGAGGAACAGGCACCTAACGGTGAGTGCAAGGCAGCGGGGAGCTGCTGCCTGAGGAGCTCAGGTTGCTTCAGGGAGAGACACCCAAGGGTGGACCAGGAGAAGGATGACGTTGGGATTTCAGGCTGCATGGAGCCTGAGGCTGCCTGTTCGGGGGAAAGCGAGGAAAGAGACAAGGCAAGGAGGGTGTTTAACGTGACTGAGGCCCCTCCTTACCCCTACTGGGCCACGAAGTTTGCGGCCTGCCCTCCCGGGGCCTGGTGACATGTGATCTGTGAATCTCCGCAGGGCCTGCCCTCCCACCCTGCCCAGGGCCTCACAGCTGAGTTCTTTGTTCCCAGTGGGACCAGGGTGGCTTTGGTCTGTCCTCCTCCAGCCGCTGGAGTCACCTGGGCTGTGACGGCCCTCAGTAGGAGTCTCCAGGAGGCTGGCACCATGGCCAGCCGGCATGAGTTCTAGAAGGCTGACAGGAGAAAGAGGAGGCTCCTGAAGGCCTGATGGGGAAAAAACTACCAGGTCTCCTGACCCTTGGCCCGAGGGAATGTGGGCTGTAGGGTTGGGGGCAACTGAGGGGACAGTTACACTCTGGTGTCCTAGAGCTGGTGGCCTTGGGACTCTAGTGACCTGAGCATGTTGAGAGGCTGCTTTTGAGTGGTCCAGAGTCCCCCTCACAGGCAGAGAAAGTGAGGGTTCTGACCCCTGGCCTTGAGACTGCTGATGGCAGAGGTCCCCATACGGCTGTGCAGGAAAACTCAAGAAGGGGCCAGGCCACACTGTTGTAGCCATCACTCTGGGGCTCTGTGGGGTCCATGGGCTGTGCTTGTGAAATTATACTTTTTGCCCTCACAGTGTGCTTTGTGGGAGGGGATTATTCTAGACCCTGATACTTTCTTGTTTTCATTTAGTGTGTCCCCAGTTTTATCCCAGTATATTCTCTCAAGTGGATGGAGAGTGGCCATCTCTATGTGGGAATAGTAATAATAATCAAAGGATGGTATTGCTAGTTGTATTACTACTACTACTGTTAATTCAGCATTTACTAAACTCCCCTCTGTGCTTTACCTGTGCTACCTGTGAGCCATGGCAGGTAGGTGCCAGCTCCATTTTACAGATGAGGAAACTGAGTTGCAGAAGCCCTAACTGACTTTTTTATTAGTTGTTAATATTATTTAAAGGAACCATAATATACAGCTTAGTAAATGGACTCAAACTCAGGACTTTCTGATTCCAAAGTCCATCTCTTAATCTCTTTTAATAGCTTTTCTTTTGGTCTTCATCATATCGTGGTGAAACAAAGGCAGGGAGGATTAAATTTCATTTTTATTCTGGACCTGATTGTCCTCAGTTCGAGGACTGTGTGTTGGGATGATTCTGGCACTTACCCCTTCCCCTCGGGTCAGTGGCCACAAACCCGTTGCCATCCTCGTAGGCCAGGTCAAATGCAGCGGCTGATCAGGGCTCTGCTGAAGCTTTTCCTCTGCCGACGGGACCCCCGTGATGATAAAGCCCTGCCCGGAACCTGGCCAGGGTCTGTGATGAGGTATCTAGAAAGGCTGCTGTCGTGGCAGCGGGCGTGCAGGGCTGTCTCCCTGGCCAGCAGCGTGGCCTAATGTGATTCCCTGTGGCACCTTCCTGAGAGAACACAGACAACCTCTGGGGGCATATGGCTGGTCTTTGTCCCTTTGATACCAACTCTGGAGTCCTGTACAGTCATCAAGTCAGAGAGGATGTTGTGACGTATGTGATAGAGTGAGGTTTGGTTCTCCTCTCTGATGAGCCCCCAACTTCCTGTGTGAGGCTGAACCGGTCATTCCTACCCCCTCATTTCTTGGGTGTCTGCCTCTTTCTCTGTAAAGTGGGGATGGAGATCCCTGTCCAGCCATGGACACAGGGTCACTTTGAGGACTGCTGAGGTTAGTTAGTGAAGGGTTTGTCTGCTCTAAATCTAAGAGGGTATGTGGTTGCCTTTAGATACCTCCTGGGAAGCCTTCCTTGACCCACCCATTGGGTTAGAGGCTGTGTGTCCCCAGCCCCCATATGTCCTCTGTTAGAATTGTCACCACACTGCAGCAAAACTGCCAATCTGTGGGGTTGTGTCCCCCCAGTCTGAGAGTTCTTGAGGGAAGGGACTGTGCCTTGATCACCATTGATGGCACAGAGCTGGCACTCAGTAAATATTTGTAGAATCAACAGATGATTGAATGAATCCATTTCCAACTGGGGGAATTGGCTGGATATGCTTGTGAGTCCGTTCTGTTCTCTCAGTTGGCAAAGAACTTCTTCAAAGAAAGATTAGGAAAGTGAGGAATCAATCAGATGTGATGTTTCCTTAATATTCTCTGAGTAGTCTATGGGTAGATCATGTGTGGCTTGATCCAGCACCCAGACTGTCTCCATGACAGGGGTTCTTCCTCCCCATTCCTTGGTTCCTTTCAGTGAAGCTAGTCCTATTCTCAGGCCCCACATGGTGAAAAGATGACTGCAGCAGCTCTTTCCTCACATCCTCTCTTACTTGGTCCAGTGGGAGAGATGGGGAATCTTTGTCCCAGCATTCCTAGGAGGTCCTGGGGCTCAGAACTCTGATCGGACTGGCTTTGGTCATGTGCCCTCTCCTGAACCAGTTACTGGTCAGGGGAAGGCCATGCGCTGATTAGCTTAGATGGGACTTTTGCTCCACCCTAGGTGGAATGAGAGTGTGGGAAGTATGGATCCTCCAATAAAATTAAGGCTGTTGCTGGCAGAAGGGGAAATGGATATGGGAGAAATAGAAGGTATTTTCATCATAGGTAGCATCTTATGTTTAAAAAAAAGATCTGTGCATTAGTGCACCAATTTTGGGCCCCTTCAAGCTGAAAAGGTGTTTGCCTCTTCAGTTATCTGCATCAGCCCCTGCAGTCCTGTGTGTACATATTTAGCAAGGGCCCAGTTGCCCCATAGACGCCGGCCCCCCGGCTTAGCTGGGGACTGGCTGTCGGCACTGGGCTCTTGTGTGCTTTCTGACTTAAATGTCTCTCAATCTGCATGTCTCGCTCATGGGATGTCGACTGGGTGGGACCCTAGAAGTCTTTGTTCCAAACTGCCAGATGAGAAGACCAAAGCCCAGAGAGGTGAAGGCATAGCTTAGCCAGTGTCAAAGCCAGGATCAGAACCAGCTGTCTTGGCCCCATCTGAGCTTTCTTCCTTACACTCTCCTTCCATTCCCCCAGATACCGTTTCTACTTTGAGATGAGATTTTAGAGCCATAGATGCAGGAGAGACTCAGGCAGGAGTCTAGACGACTCATTATAGGAGGTTGAGTGCCAGAACAATGCCTTGTAGAACAACCCTGTCTCCAGATGCAGCCCTGAGCCTGCCTGCCCTCGGGTCCCCAACCCCGGGTCTGCAGCTGGCCTCCAGTCTCCAGAAAGTCAGCAGTTATGTTGGCAGCCTTTGCGTTTGTCATCTCTGAGCTGAGTGATTAGGGTCTCTAAGAGTAACCATTATCTGTGTGCCTTGGGAATGCATGTTTTTCACACATGCAGCCCTTCCAGAAAGCTTTAGCCTGGGGAAGAAGCAGACAGGCTCTACACTGAGGGCAGATACCAGTCATTTTTACAATTGTTTGCAACAGGAGAGGAAACATGAGCTTAACAGTTCTGTTGTGGATGGATTTGGGGGAGAAAGACGAATGAATTGTCAACAGGATGGCTTCTGCTTTTATCCTGGGATTTGCTGCCGTTCCCTGTGCTCCGGCTGCCCTGTGCAGAGCCCCAGGATTTACAGACATTCCTCTCAGGTGTGGGCCTCATTGTGCGGTGAGGTCCCAGGGGCTGGGCCGGCATCTGTGGAAGAGAATCTGTCAGGTGTGTCAGGGAGGGAGCACAGTCCTCAGAGGGGAATTTGGAGCAGCTCCCACACTTCCTCATTTGGGGGAGGATCCCCAGCCAGGGGCTCAGACCTGAGCGAGCATCCACCAACCTTCTGAGTTGTTTTGAGTCCCTGTAATGTTTTCAAAAGTCCTAGATAGCAGCAACCAAGAGGAACAGACTTTTCAGCCTCCCGCCAGGAAAAAAAAAAAAAAAAAAAAGATCCTGCTCAGAAATGCATTTGCGGGAAGTTTGAAGTTTGAAGCCCTCCAGCTGCAGCCTGGCGGCCTGGGTGGTCGAGCGGGTGGGACGGGTGTCCTCGAGTGGAAGGAGAGTGGAGCATGGCCAGGAAGGTAGCAGTTGCATTTAACAGCAGTGGTGGATTTGCCATCTGGCAGACCTGGGTTCAAGTCTTGCCTCTCGTTCTGAGCCAGCTGCAAGAACTTGGGCAAGTTACTTAGCCTCTCTAAACCTTGGTTTACTTATCTGTAAAATGGACATAATACCTAATTGGATATTAAGAGAATTAAGTGAGAAGTCGTATGTAAAGCTCTTGGCACAGTGCTTTGCTAGCATCAATGGAAGTGTTTTTTGTTGTTACTATTAACAACAGTGCTGGTGTCAAGGGTGCCCTGCCCCCCGCCTCCATCAGCACCTCCCCAAAGACCCCAAATAAACACAAAATCTATGTAAAAATACTGTGTTTCTAGACAAGTTCCTAGCCCCCCTCCCCCTTCTAAGCAGATGACCCCCTTTAAGCTCCTGTTTGGTAGAAATTCTGACTAATATTGATACAGGTAATAGTTTAAAAAGATTCGCCACTTTCCAAATATTAGGCAGCTCTGGGTGTGAAAGGACCCCGGACCCAGGTGCATGATTCCTGGTTCAGAGAGGAGGCATGCACACCTGGGATGGTAAAATGTGGGACAGGTGGAAAGACGGGTACAGAGAAGCAGAAATTGGGCCCCAGGCTGGTTTCCCATACCATACCCCAATAATGATCAGAAAAGGAAGACAGGGTGCTGGAAGTCACCAGTGGTCAGCCTCAGGGGTCTGTGTGCCTGTCTTTTCGTCTGTGTGACGTGGTGGCAGGGCCTCTGCTGACAGTTTGACTCCATCTTACAGAAAATGTAGCTTGGTCATTCATCCAGCATCTCACAGCCAGGAGAAGCAGAGCTGAGACTCAAATGCAGGCCTGTGCCCCACCCTCCCCAAATATGCTCTTTTAGAAACATGCCCTTGTCAGTTTCCAGGAGCACAAGGTAAATGGGGAGGAGGATGCTACACCTTGACATTCAGGCCCTGAGAATGGTGGTCTGGGTCTTCTGCGAATGTCACCATGACCTGTCTCTGAAGCAAAGTGCCTGGGGAATTGGGGGTCCCACATGGTCTCAGGGTCCCGTGTGTCTGTTCATGCTTGTTACCGCCACTGCAGCAGGCAGTGCCCTGGAGGCACAATTTCTCCAGGAAATCCTCCCAGCCAACACCCTGGCTGGTGAGACCACTGAGTGGGTGGTCTTCTGTGGTGGAAGGGTGGTGCCAGTGCCCATGTTGGGGAAGCTCAGGGAGAGTGGGGCTGGGAGAAGTCACCCCAGACCCCTCCTCACTCTAGTGTCTGGGTCCCTGACCTCCCAGTTGGGGACATGTTCCACTATTATCTTTCCCTTGCCTCTGCGGGCCTCTTCATGGCACTTACTGTGATTGCAGTATTGCTTCTAATTGTTTATTTGGTTGACAGCGATCCTGGCACCAGAACCTGCATTTGTTCAGTACTGTATCCTAAGAACCTAGCACCATACTTAGTATTCAGTATTTCATTTCGTTCTTGTTTTATGCCAGGCACTGTGCTAGGACTGGGGTGCATCAGGGAGTACTACAGATGAGTCTCCAACCCCTCGAAGCCTACAGTCCAGTAATGAATACTGGGAGCTCAACACATGCTGGCTGGACAAGTGATTGAGTGAATGGTCCAGGAGGCCTCCTGGCCAGGACAAGGTCATGGGCTCTGTTGGCTTCTCTGGACACTGGGTGGCAGGACTCCAGGGCTCCCCATCCCGAAGGTGGTCAGGACCAGAGCTCTGATCTCTTTTGATGAAAGGGGCTGGCGGGGAGCCCAGGACTCGCTTGCCCAACCTGTTGGGGTTTCAGATTTGTTCCATCTGAGCAGTCAATTAATTAGTAATTGGAGCTACCCATCACCCCGGGCTCTTGCGAGAGTTGCTGGGTGCCCCTCCTTCCCCCTTTCCATTCGCTCAAATTGAGCAGCCCAGTCCTGTGATATCATTTGAAACCCTGCCAAGAAGCAATTATCATGCTGTTTGCTGACAAGGATTTGCTGCTGCTCCAGGAGCAGGGGCTGGAGATGGGAAGGCCAGCGCGGGGGAGCCGAGACGTGAGAGCAAACAAAGGTACGGATGGAGGTGCTGCTACTGGTCTTTGCAAAGCACCAAGGCCAGGCGGGAGTGGCCTTCCTCTCCTTAGACCTCCTCTTGCCCCTCCCAGCCCAGACCTACATGCTGCAGGGAAGGCCCTGGGAGGTAGAACAGAATGGATTTCCTGGGAATTCTGATGGCAGTGGCCAGTGACTGAGCTCTTACCATGTGCTAAGTACACTGGGCTTAAGAGCCCATTCAGTCCTCATAACAACCCTGAGAGGGGGGTGTCAGGAGCCCACTTGACAGGCAAGGAAACTGAGGCACCAGAAACAAAAGGGCTGGCCCCAGATGACCCAGGCAGTAAGCGGTGTGGTAGAATCTGAGTGTCTGGAAAAGCCTGCCTGTTCAGGCGGGTACCCAGTGGGGTAAGAAGGGTCAGCCCCTCGGCCCACTGCCAGGTCACGGTGACTTGCTGCGGGACACGGGCTTGATAAATGGTGGTGTTGCATAATCAGTGGCTGCCTCTGCAGGGTGGTTAGGTGGAATCTGGTGGAGTGGGCTGGCCCAGCCCAGCTGATGGATCAGAGGCCCACTGCAGTGAGGGGCCTGTCTGGGTGCTGCTGAGGGGCAGGGCCCCTTCCCCATCCTGGGCAGTCGACCCTGTGGCAGGGCCTGGGGGACCCTCATGGAAGCAAGGTCCGTACCTGCAGGTGGAGGTATCCTGATCTGAGGGGACTGGGGGGCCTCTCTCAGTGTCTGGACTCCCCATGCTCTGCCTTCCCACCTTCTCAACAGGTTTGGGGCCGGCCTGTGGAGACTCCTGTCTGCCCTGTTGTTGACTCATCCTGGGTGGAATTATGTACAGAAATTAGTCAACAGAGGCCATTCCCCGGACCACAGGCAGCTCGCTGTGGGCGCTCTGCTGGCGCCTTGCCTGCCTCAAGGGTCCTTCCAGGATACGGAGCACTGGCTTCATGGATGTGTTTTTGGGGGAGCAATACAGTTGGAGGCTGATGGCCCGGTCCACTGCCCAACGGCCTCCCCCCATCCTCCTGACGGAGGAGAGCAAGCTCTGGCCTCTGCTGGCTTCCAGGAAGAGATGGAGACCCTGGAACTGGAGGGGCTGGTGCTCAACCCCTTTGCTGAGCACCCCGTGTGCTGGGCATAGTGTCAGGCACTGAGGATTTGGTGAAAACAGCACATGGGTACAGTTGTGTGAGATCTCCTGGGGTAGGGGCGGGAAATCTAACATAGATGGGTGCAGGCATGAGAAATGTTATCCCATAAGAGAGTTCCTTGTTGATTTCCTTAAGGTAATATGGACACTGGGTGATACTCGTGTAGGGTATATGGTGCAAAAGGGTAGACAGTGATATCTGCATCCCTCTGCCTGTTTCCAGCCATCAGTTCCCTTCCCCAGAGGCAACCAGTGTTTCCAGGGCATCCTTTATGCCCTCCCAGAGGTGTGCTCAGTCAAGCATACAGGGGTCAGTGCTTGTGCATGTATCTGATACCTCCATACTTTTTCATTTTGTGAATAGCAGTGTACTCCATATGCCAAGCTGCCTGATTGTTTTTTTTCCTTTTAATACTCGGCATATCTCAACACTCATCCTGTATCAGCTCACACAGAGCTGCCTTATTCTTTTTACTGGCTGCATATTATTCCGTTATGTAGCCAGACCATACATTCTTGGACCAGTGCCCCATGGATGGGCTTTGTGGCTGCTTTCTGTCTTTGCTATAATAAGAGATGCTGCTACAGCCAATGTCTTAGTTAACATGTGCACCTGCAGGAGAAATCCCTACAGGGGATGTGCTGATCGAAGCAGATATGCATTTTTAAGTTTGCTTGATTCTGCCATGTTGCCCCGTTCCACTTTCCTGTCTTGCCAACGAGGTGTGAGTGGCTTGCTTCCCCACATCTCCACCTACGTGGAGCAGTATCAGTTGTGCTGATCTTTGCCAATCCGATTGATGAAAAGTGGTATCTCATTGCAGTTTTGATCTGTGTTGATATGGTTGTGGATGACTGAGCTCTTTTACATGTGTTGAAAGCCACGCGTAGCTCCCGGGCAGGTTTAAGCAGAGGGCCATGTGAGTGGTGGCATGTCTGTCCCTTCACTGGCAGGTCGGCTCTCTCCAGAGCCCATTAACCAATGCTCGCTCAGTGACACACGCCGGTCGGGAAGGGGCAAAGGGGACCTGGGACGGGGTTGGCAGGGCCACTCTGCCAAGGGTCGGGTGAGGAGGGGGCTGCCTGCCTGGAGTACTGGGGGGACAGGGCATTGATTTCATTTCTCTCTGGCGATGGAGAAGAGAACTTGGACTCTTTAGGCCAAGGGAAGAGTCGGGGGCAGCCCTTTCCCTATCTGGCCTGGTGGCCAGTCCCATCCATCAGGAGGCAGGGAGGCAGATGCTATGTTGTGTCGAGAGCTTTCCCACCCTTGGGATTTAGAGCCAGGGCAGCTGCTGTGGGACACCCTGCTCCTCGCCGAGCTGTCAGGCTCCAGGCCAGGGCATCCTCGCTGCCCGGAGCTTTCTGTACTGCAGGGCCTACATGGTGGGTGAGCCCCGCACGTGTCCGTCTAGTGTGTGGACCTGCTCCCGCCCCCTGCCCTTGTGAGCTCTCGGTTTTTAAGGCCTGTTCTCCACGCTCTGCCTTCTCCCCTCCGTGCCTCGGGCCCCAGCGCAAGGGTGGCCCCTCCGTACTTCTCGCCTGGTTCCCGCCTGACTCCGGTCTCTCCCCCGCTCTCTGTCTTGACCACTGTGGCTCCTTAGCAAACTTTCTCCCTTTCATGGCAGTTCTGGGTGTGGCACTGCTCGCCTAGAAGCCTCCATGGATAAGAACAAAGTCCCCCTCTGACCGGCCCTGGCCTCCAGCTCTCCTCTCCAAACTCCATCTCCATCCAGATCTGCCAACCCGCCCTCCCCAGACACACGCTGTGCCTTTTGGCCTCTGTCAGGTCTACTCCTCGGGCCTGGGATCGTCTTGTTTCTTTACTCCACACTCACATCCCCTGAGACCGAGGTCAAAGGCGTCACCCAGGAGTTATTCTCCGGCCACGGCGACCGGCTCTCTCTGCCCAGGGGCCACTTCAGGGTCAGTCTCCAGGGTCCAAGGGACTAGAGTGGCAGTGGTAGTTGTGGTAATAATCACAGCCCACATGCACAGTGGGTAGCAGGTGTGAGACTTGAGGTTGTGGGTCTGAGCACAGAGCTCGTGCCCTTGGACGCTGGAGGTCTAGCCTTGCCCTGGAGAGCACGAGCTGCCCCCTCAGCTAGGACACAAGCATTGTCGTCTTGCCTGTCGCTGCAGCCCCGGCTCCCGGCACAGTGCCCAGCAGGTGGTGGGCACTCCGTACCTGGTGCGTGAGTGGGTAAGGGGATGAGAGCCGCTGAAGGTTCTCAGCAGGAGAGTGACAGTCAGAGCCACCTGGTCACGTGTCAATGGACTGAAAAGAGGAGACGATTCCAAAGGCGTTCAGGAGTCTGAGGTGATGAGAGCCTGGGTCAGGGAGGACAGGGGGTGGGAAGGGGCCCCCACTCTGTCGGAAGCCTTCTGGTGCTCTCTCTGGGAGCCGGGTACAGGTCTGCCCACCAGGCTGGGCCTTCTGGAGAGCAGGGACGGCTGCTTCCTCCTTGCACGTCTCTGGCATGGCCCTCGCACATGGCTAGCACGCAGTAGGTGCCCACTGGGGAGGCGCTGGCTGAGGTTGGACCTGGGCCCCTGAATCCTGGTGGAATCTAGGTGGAGAGGCATTCTCAATGGGCTCTCTGTCACCCTTTCTTCTTTACAACCAGGGATGAGGGCCAGACAGAGCAAGACGTAGATGATGGCTTCGGCTTCTGCGGCTTCTTGCATGGTGACCAAGGCAAGCTGTTTAACTGTTCTAATGTGATGAGGAGGAGGGTTGCCACGAGGCTCACTGTCTGGAAAGAGCCTAGCGCAGGGTCCGGGTACGGCAGGTGCTTAGCCAGGGGAGCCATTGTGATGGTGGTGACGGTGGTGATAGAAGCCAGGCTGAGAGAGGGCTTGGGTCTCGGAACCCTGCGGGAGGCAGATCAGAATGAGGGCGACACGCTGGGTCAGCCCCCCTGGGGACTGCTGTGTGGCCTGCAACACCCAGCTGTGGTAGCAGAAGGCTGGCCCTGCCACCATTGTCTGCGGCCTCTCAGGTGACGGGCTCGGCAGGACTCGGTAAGGATGATTATTCCTGTGCCCTCCTGGCCTGTCCAAATAGATGACTGTGTGGTCCTGCCCTCAAGACTGTCCTGATCCCTTGCGGCCCTGGCTCTTGGTGGACGGGTGGGCTCAAGGCTGGCATGGGGAGTGGAGAGAAAACACTGACACTCCGGGGACCTGGTGCTTGGCCAGGACCTGCACTCAGCCCTGTGCAAGGCTGACGTCACCGAGTGTGAGTCCCGTCACCAGGCACAGGGCTGATGAGGGGGAAGGAAGGTCTTGGGAGTCCAGGCAGCCGTTCTTGGCTGGCTTACCTGGATTAGGCTTTTCACGTGAAGGGAAGAAAGGAATCTGCTTTGTCGCAACTGGGGCATCAGGCTGGAAACACAGTTGGTGTTCCTGGCAATCCCTGGCACTCTCCAAAGCTTATCTGTTGCTTTTCCAAGACACTTCCAGGTGCTCTCTGTTATGATAACAAGTGATGACACAGAGTTAGCTTGAAATGAGATAAACAAACAGACTAAAAATAAATGGATTTGGGGCGGCTTGGCACGGAATCCAGTGTGCAGGCTGTCACTGCTCAGCCGAGGGGTGAAGGTAGGCACCGTCAAGGGCACCCCGACCCCCGGAGCCATGGGGGAGCTGGGGTTGGGTGTGGCCGAGTCTCTCTCCCATCCCCACTTCCGCCACCATGGAGCTGCGGGCTGCCGGAGGGTGGATGGGCCAGATGGTGCCTGAGGCCCAGAGGAGGGGCGTGGTGGGCCCGGATGTGAGCGAGGCGGTTTATGCCTGTTTGGAGGAAGCTGGGCCAATGTTTGGACATCTTTATGGTTTTGGGAGTTTCTTGGCCTCACCCAGAGGAGGCATGGCTGCATCAGAGCTGGAGGTCCTCTGCTCAGTGGCCCATGCAGTGGGAGAGAAGAGCAAAGGGAGCGAATCCGGAGTCTGAGGAAGGATGGGGGAAATAAGACCCCTTTCTAATTCCAGGCTGCTGCTTCAGACCACCTTCTGCCCCATGAAGGGATTTACATGATGTGTCTGGGCACTGCTCTGGGCGAGGAGGAGGAGGGGCCGGAGGACGTGAGGCTCACCTGTGCGGGGCTGCGTAGGTGGGTACTCATGATGGGTGTACACCTAGCAGGAGACCTGGTCCGAGGAAAGGCCCACTGCAGGGCACAGAGAGAAGAGATGCCTGGTGTAGGACCCACTTCCTCTGCCGTTGCCAAAATGAGTCTTTGCTTTCAGGAGCGACATTGCCACCTGTCCGTCAGTGATGGTGCTGTTGGAGATCACAGGCCTGTTTCAGCGCTGACCCCAGGATTCCAACCAGTGAACAAGCATTTGCCCTGGTAGTCCTAGGTCCTGCCTCCCACGTTTCTGTTTCTCCTCCTGGCCACGGGGTAGGACTGGCCTTCCCTGTCCCCTAATGTTCAGGGTGACCACGTAAAAACCTGGCATGTGATTAGTCTTACTTTCTCCTTCCCTCTGGCACAGAATTCCAGAGAGTAGCTGGTCTGTCTGCTCAGGCCCCAGAGTGAAGACAAGGCAGGGCAGAAACCCCAGCTGACCAGCAGTGGGTGTGTGGTGTAAAGGAAGAAGTTACTGCAGCACAACCTAGCCCATCCCGATGGTACTAAAGGGGGAGAGTGAAGGGAAAAACCCCGGGCCTAACCTAGAATCAAAACCTAAGAGCTTATAAAGGTAGTAAATGGCTTTTCAGAGCTCCTCTTTGCTGACTAAGCACCAACAGTGCTGGCCTTTCTGTTGCTGGAACAGTAACCTCAGGGCCTTTGCACTTCCTGTTTCCTCTGATGGAAGCACTCTTTCCCCGGATTTTTTGCTTGGAAAAGCTCCTCGTCATTCAGGTCTCAGCTCAGACATCACCTCTCAGAGAGATTTTGCCTGACGTCCAATCTAAAGCACTCCCCACCCCCACTCTCACTTTATTACATCACCGTATTTATCTTCATAACACTTATCCTGTCTGTTTACTTGTTTATTATCTGTCTCCCCTCTAGGGAGTCAGCTTGGTGAAGGCCAGGACCCCAACCCTCAGGTTTATGTCCGTGTAGCCAGTGTGTACAGTGGTGCTGGTCCAGGATGGCAGGCCCATACGTATTCGATGAGTCCATGGATTGGGAGGTCTGAGGGGTGCCGGGATTCATGGTGGTGACCTAATGGTGGAAACTTTTAAATATACTTGTTCCGTGTTGACAGAGGAATAGGAGCTTGATGAATATTTGCTGAGTGAATGAGCTCTGGTAGGGAGGGGGTGGGGGGTTGCCGTTTCAGAATCTGGGAGAAGACTCTGAGCTCTCCGCCTTGGGTCACCCCCTGCCACCCATCTCAGTTCACTTGGTACCAGTCCAGTGAGCTGAGGGAGGAGTGTGAGTGGCTGGACAAGCCTCCCAGGCTGCAAAGCTGAGCCCTGTGACGGTTCTAGCAGGTGAGAGAGATTGAGTGTGTACGTGTGTGGGAGAGAGAATATGAATGAGTGAATGAATGAGTGCCGGGCATCACCAGGGCCACCTTTGCAAACTCTCTACCCTAGAGGATCCTCTGCTGCCCAGGAGGCTGGGAGAAGCCAGGAGCCCTGGAGAAAGGGCCAGGAACTTGGAGCAGGTGACTTGGTGGGGGTGACAGTAGGGGAGCGGCTCCCAGGCCTGTCCTAGTCTGGCCTCTGGCCTTTGTGTTTCTCAGAACCCACCAGTCCTGGGCCTTGCTGGGTACCTGCTCTTCTCTGTACCTGGGAAGTTCTTTCCCACGTGGTGACCGGAGGTCCACTCAGAGCATGGCCTCCTCTGTGAAGCCTTCTTTGACTGCTGAGAGGTGGCGGCACCCCATGTGCTTGCACAGTTCTTGGCTCACCTCTGTGAGAGCTTCCTCCCCCACCAGATGGCAGGGCAGGGCTCTTATCTTACTTCTCTGTCTCCTCGCTCGCCGCCTGGCACGTGGCCACCACCCTGTCAGTGATTATTAATGATGAGGGACGTGGCATCTTTAGGTAGTTGACGGGCTGTCTGATGGCATGCCCTCGGTGGGCAGGTCTGAGGCTGGGCCGCAGAAGTAACAGACAGGTGTCAGCTCACTAGGAGGAGGAACTTCCTATCAGAGTGGTCATTTAGGGGCCCAGCCACCTTGAGGCCACGTCCCATCTCTGGAGGTGTGTGAGCAGAGGTAGCATGACCCTCACCCCTTTCCATTCCAGAAAAGAAGTGGAAACGTTAGATTTTCCAGCTCCCTGTCAGAGATCTTACTGGCCCTGCAGTTTGGGGTCTGGAGCAGATGTGTCATCAGGCAGCTGCCAAGAGGCTGAGTTGAAGTGTTTTGGCCCCAGGTGTTTCCCAGATGACAAGGGTGTGGTCTAAGGGTCCCAGCCCTGCTGGATGCTCATTCCCTGACCTCACTGAAAGGTGGGGCTGAGCAGCTTTGTCAAACTGCCCGGAGCACTGGAGATGGAAGAGGAAGGGTGCCCGGCTCACGCTATGTGTGACAACCTTTGTTCCATGGCCTCTGCAGCAGGTCGGGTAACCTGGGTGGGGCTGTGCCATCCCTGACCCCACGCCCTTTGGAGACTTCACTCTCCTGTGTCCTGGTGGGGTTTCCTGAGGGAAGCACCACCCGGTTCTCCTCAAAGAGCTCAGGGTCCCCCCTGGCAGAAAGATGACCCCTTGGCAGTTGGATGATCTTACACCTGGCCCTGGGCTTCCGAGTGGTCCCTAGGGCAGGAGGAGGAAGAGGCATCTGCAGATGGCAGGTTTCTAGTATATAATGGGGAACCTTTGGCTAAGTGTCTCCATGAGCCACATGCCTCCAGCTTTACGGGAAGGCTGCTCTTCTTGGTCCTGGGGGCTCTCCTGACTATGGCTTCAGGAAAGGGCGCTCCCCTCTCACTGTGTTGTCCCTGACTGTTCGCTCTGGCTACTGCTGGATGCAGGTGTCCTGACCCACCATGCCCAGCTCAGCCCTCGTCAGTATCATTAAGCCTCGGCCCCAGGACCTCCATCTCCTGCCTCAACCCTTCCTGGCTTCTGTTCCTCCTCCCCCGCAGCCTGGCCGCCTCAGCCCCCTAACGATGGCCCTCTTTTCGCCCGTGAGATTTTGCTCAGTCAGGGCACTTGCAACAGACCCTTGCTGCGCACGACTGCTCCTTGCAGAGGGGACCCCGTGATAGCGACCTAGGGCGTGTGCGGCGGATGTTTGCAGAAGGCACGTGTCGCCCTCGCCCCTATGATGACAGGGCCAGTGCTGCTCTGACCCCATGCCAGCTGATCGGCTCAGCCTCAGGCCAAGCACGCAGTACAAGGCCTGTCACACACCCTGGGCTCAACAGACCTGTCTGGCCCTGCAGGAGGTGAGCCATGGATGGGTCATGGTGTCTCCCTTGGGACAGGATGTACACCAGTGTGACCTCTGGGTGACCTCACTGCCCCTCTGTGGGCTTGGCTGCTGAATGGGGTCAGTGGGTCTGGCCCGGCACCCCGGTTGCTGAGGCGTGGTGAGCTGAAGGGCTCTCTGGGCCGGTTATTGAGGTGAGCGCAAGTCCCAGCAGAGCAGGAAATGGAGAGGCGCTGGAGGAGTCCCTTGCCCTATCTGAGCATTACAGTCAATCTGGGCAAATGGGGCGCCTTCCCTCTGGCTCTGGGGCTGGGGGCGTGGGGAGGTGGGTCTGTTCTGGGGGCTGGGCAGCACTTGCAGCATCTCCTGAGTCCTGCTTAGTTCCTTCGGCCTTTCAGAGCACCTGCTGGGTGCTGGTCCCTGTGCAGGACAGATGAGGTCCCGGCCCTCTTGGGGGGTCGTGCAGACTCGGTCTGAGGAGGGGCAGGGGGACTTGGGTGGCAGGGGTAGGGACGGGAGAGGTATAATTATCTGTGGGGTGAGCCTAGAAGTCATCCCTGATAGTGAAGCGGCAGCAGCAAAGCCCCGGAGATCCTGGCCACTCCCATGAGGCTGCCTAGGCTTTTGGCTTTGGCAGGTACCTCACAGTTCAGGGAGCCCAGCTGCGCTGTGCTGCAGGGTAATACTGCATCATACATATAATTATACATTATAGTGTGTAATTCTTAATGTGTTAATATGGTATACTATTACAGTAGACACATTTTCTAGCTATGTGGTGCTCCTGTGTGCGTGAGCTGGTCTCTCCCTAACCCTCAGTCTGGACTAGCCGCCCCCCAGCACTCCTAGAGCGCCCTGTCTCCTTGCGCTCATGGCACCCTGCATTATCTGAAATTTAAGTTCATTCATTACTTGCTGCTAGAATGGAACCACCATGAGGGTGTGGATGATTCTGGTCAGTGTTGTGTCTCCTGTGCTCAGGGCAGGCCCGGCACAGGGTAGGGGACTTGCTATTTGATCAGTGATTGAATGAATGAATAAACTGCAAATTGGATTTCACACAAGTCAGGTGAATTAGGCGCTGTTGCTCTCCCATGTTCCAGAGGAAGGAGATAAGCCTCGATGAGATGAAGTGATGGGCCCATATTACTCAGCTGGTGGGTGCCAGGGGTGGGATTTGGACCCCCATGCCTTCCCAGGTCAGGTGGGTGTGGGAGTGCCCTGGTTGCAGCGTGTGTGGTTAGACCCTGACATGCACAAGGGCTGTGTGTGAGCATCAGTCATTTTATAGCATGTGGCATGTCGAGATGGAAAGGCTTTGCAGGAATTTTGTTTTATGGGTAATAAAGACCTTTATGTGCCTATGATGTGGACGTGGGTCCAAAGAAGATTCTACTTTGCTTTCTGCCAAGGGGTTTGGCGGAGACCCCTGTGGAGGCTGGAGCTGCTGGCCGTGCTTTGAGCAGGCTGGACCCCAGGGAGGAGGAGATGCTGGCTCTGGGCGCAGCCTGGGGCTCGCCTGGCGCAGGCTGGTGTCCATGGGGCAGGATGGAGTGGCAGCACCCCTGGGGTGAAATGCAGGTTTAAGCTGCCTGAGTGGGAAATGTGATGTTGGGTAGCTCATTAAATCCTACAGGAGCACCGAGGAGAGCTGCTTCCAATTCTCAGGATGAAAATTAATGGAATAAAACCTCTAGCCAGGCTGCCCAATGGTGGACCAGGGAAAGCTTTTGCTGCATGGCCAGGATTGGCCAGGAAGTGTTGGGGCAGTCACACGGCAAGCCAAGGGGGGAAGCACGGGCTGTCTGCAAATGATTGGGCTGGGAGTGGGGGTCCTTGCTAATGCTCACAGCTTGGTCCCCTTAGCCCGGACCAGGAAGGGAAATGGGGCTGAGCAGGAAGCTGGACAAGGCTGGGTTTGCAGAGCCCTGATACAGGAGGAGGCCCCTTGGTGCCCTGGTCAGCCTCCAGGGCTGAAGGGGATGTTGGATTTGGAGAGGTGCAGAGGTGACGTGGAGCTGTGCGCTGCCCTTGAGCTTCAGACCTGGGGCAAAGCTGGGATGGAACTTGGGCTCACTTTTGAGCATTTCCCTGAAAACCTTGTCCTCGGGTGACTTGGCAAAGCTCAGGCACTGTGACTGCGAAGGGGGGCCCCGCATGGACTTGACTCCTTTCTCCCGTGGGTCCTGAGGATAGGTGCAGGCCCTAGTGATGATTACACCAACCATCCCTGCTGCTCCGAGGGGGTGGTGTTGGCTCGAGCTGAGAGCCATGGATGAGTCTGGCCCTTCGGGTGGGTCAGAGCCCATTTGTGCCAGGGAGCAGGTCTGGCTCGTGGCAGCATTCCACCCAGCCATTCTCTGCAGGTCTCTCCTGTTGGGACGCATTTTCACAAATGCTGCCTGAGTACCGTCTGCCATCATCCAGCCAGTGTGCACTCAAGGGAGTGACCCATTCAGCCAGGTCCACAATCCACTCTCAGGTGATCTCACCTGGCTGCCCTTTGGCTTAGGCTAGTAAATACTCAATCCGTGTTAATGATCAGTAACAGCCTAGGAGATTGATACTATATCATCTCCATCTTACTGGAAAAGAAGCTGAGGCTCAGAGAGGTGAAGTGACTTCCCCAAGGACACACAGCCAGGAGCTGGTGGACTGAAACTGGACAGTGTGACTCACGTCAGAGCCAGTGCTCTGAGGTGCAGCATTATGCTGCCTTCTTGGATAGGTGAAGCAGCCTTCCTTCGAGGACTCTCAAGCCTTCCCCTGCAGCATTTCAGGACTTCTCACGTCAGTCTTTGCAGGTGGGGAGGGTCAGACATTCTCAGCTTCACTTTGCCAGTGAGGAAACTGCTGGTGGCTGGTAGGGCTAACACTTACTTGATGCCCTTTTATGGAACGCGCCAGGATGATGGGTGTGTTTGGTTGAACTCGTGAAAGTCCTTGGATGCCAGTAGTGTATCATGGGGCCTCTTGCCTGGAGTTCCCTTGGTCTTGGGGAGCTGGTGGTTCTGTGTCTACAACCCAAAGAGACATTAGTGGTTCCCTAGGCTCATGACTTTCTTTATGGGGCTTCTCTTTGCTGGGGACTGCCCTTGCTGATGGACCACCCAGAGTTTTGGCTGGCAGGGTCTCATGGGTTAGTGCATGCAGCCCTGGACAGAGCGGGCAGTGGGCTGCTTGGGGCTCGGTCGGCCAAACTGGACCGTTTCCTTGGATTGTTGTGTTATATTTATTCCCACTAATCTACTTCTCTTGCCTGTTTATACAATGAAAAGATGTAATAAAATGTATTTGAGGCTACAGCAAACGAAGAACATTTTGGAAAGAAGTATAAAAGGAACACTGTCTTGGAATACCTAGCTAATCTGAGTTGCTCTCTCGGCTCTGAGGTCCTGCCTTTGAAAACTCCGTTTCTCCTCCCATTCCCTGTAAAAGCGAGAGTGAGACTTCTCAACACTAAGCAAACACTGGTGTACTGCCTCTGGCGTGGGGTTTGCACACGTGCGGATTGAGAGCAGGAAGCTCTTCCCAGTTGGAGGATGCTGGCATTGTAGCTCTTCCATCTAAGGATCCCTGTGGAAAAGCGGGCTGATTTCACCACTTACGTGCCAGGACCCCGGATGCCGAGGCAGGGGAATGCTGCAATCTAAACATTTACATTCTGAAAAATGGGAAATCATCCACTTAGATATAAATTAGCCAGGGCTTGACGGGTTTATTACATCCTGGAATGCTTTCATGAGGCTTTCAGAGGGGTCCATGTTGCAGGCCCGGGTCTCCAGCTGGGCTTGCCTGTGGCATGCTCCTAGGGGGACCCCGCTGGAATACACAGGCTGGGCTGACTTGTCCTTAAATTCCCATGGGCCCTGATTCATATGCGACGTGGGAACAGGGAAACACAGTGCTGCACCCTGGACAGTGAACCGCCCTGAGCCGCAGCCTCTCTGAAAGGTGACAGGGCGAGGTTAGTCAGGGAAAAGGAGAGGGAGGAGCCAGATGTGGAGGCCCAATTAGCGGCTCTGGATGATAGGGAGGCAGGAGAAATGTGCTGAAATGTGTACATTTCATAACGTATGTGATATGACTCTCGAGCAGGAAGAGGGCAAGGAAGGAAGCAAGAAATGTGCAGGAAGGAAGGACTGCGTGTCCTTAGGAGCTTTCAGACAAGTCTTGGACCGCAAGTCCCGGAGGCTGGGCTGGGTGTGAACTCTCAGCCGATGGTGGCTGGCTTAGCTCCCGGCTCACCGAGAGGGGTCTGAACAACCCTGAGGGCAAACTCCAGGGAAAGCTGAGTCCCATGCTCAGCAAGTTGGAGGATCTTAGGGAGAAGGTGGGAAAAACACACAAACATAAGCACACACACACATAATTGTAATAAGTTATATGAGATATATTTCCCCCTTTTCTTCTGTAATTATATACACTTACATATCTGTGAAGGTATCTTAGATATATGTAGAACAGATGCTGAATAAATGATTTTGGAGGAGTTGGATGTTAATCGTGAGTGATCGATGACATCAGCTATCTTTTTCTCATTCAGGGGAAGAAGCCTGCTTTGTATAGGGATTTTAATTGGGGGGATCTTATC
The DNA here is from genome assembly GCF_028023285.1 of Balaenoptera ricei. Classification (NCBI taxonomy): domain Eukaryota; kingdom Metazoa; phylum Chordata; class Mammalia; order Artiodactyla; family Balaenopteridae; genus Balaenoptera; species Balaenoptera ricei. The sequence goes on from NC_082641.1 coordinate 113,345,253, forward strand.
CCAAGCAGTGGTTCTCAAACTAGCTTGTGTCAGAATCACCTGCATAGCTTGATACAAGAGATTTCTGGGTCCCACCGACCTTTAGAGTTTGATTCATTAGGTCTGGGGTGGGTCCTAGAAATTGGCATTTTTAACAAGTGCCCCTGTGCTGCTGCTGCTGTTAACTGGGGGACCACACTTTGAGGAGCACTGGTCTAGAGAGAGAAGGGTATGGGCTTTGGTGGGAGATGATGGATTCTTTATAGGACTTCCTCGGGTCTGAGAACTTAACATGTATGCCTTTTGATGGAATGAAAGAAGACTCGTGGGTATCCATGGAACTATTTCCTTGTTTTTAGAAAGAGGCCAGAACCTCCTATATTGTGGGTGGTGCCAGCTTGCTGCCACACAGAGCAGCGACTGGCTTTGTGGGTTTACAGATTCTTTCAGCAGGGATTCACCAGTGTCCACTCTACGCCCAGCCCTGTGTGTGACCTGTCATCAGTATCAGGAAAGACTCGGGCAGGATGTTGCCAGCACAGTTCAATCTAACAAATGCCGGGGGTAGAACACTTCCTTGTGCCCAGCTGGGCTGCCCTGTTGGGAGCTGGAGGAGAGATGATGTAGTAATTGCCGTGGGGACGCTGATCATCCTCTATGCCCTCCCCATGCCCTTGGCTCCATTTTGGTCCCCAGTAACAGCTCTGGACCCCTCTGGGAAGCCAAGTGTTTTCCTTAAAGGCTGTGGGTCACTTTGACATCCAGGTGTGTCTCTATCCTCTTGGGCTTCCCAGCAGACACCCAGACCTGAATGTCTTGGCACCTGGACCTCAGCCCTGTCACCCCCACCCCTCCAGCCAAGCCCCACTGTGTTCTGACCTCTTCTCTTGAGAACACACCAGGTGTCATTGTGTCTGTTTTGCATCCACTTGCGACCATTTTCACTGAAGAGTAAACCCAAAGCTGGACTGAGGAAACCCATGAATAGTTCTTCCTCCTTACAAATAGGCCAACTCCAAAGCTTGAATGAGGACAAGGAAGGGGCCTACTGGCAGTATAGCTGAAGGGGTACCAGAAGGTGAGTCAGGCCACCTGGGCTCCCATCGTGACTTCGGGACGGCCCCTTCTTCTCCCTGGTCTCAGTTTCCTCCTCTATCAGATGAGGTGTGATAATGCCTGTCCTGCCACCTCTCCTCTCATAGTGATATCGCCACTTTCTCCAAACATGTGCAAATTATTGAGCGTATCAGGGGTGATAGGCCGACCTGTAAAACTGTCCTGAGGGGAGCAGGTGACCCTCTTGAGGTTTGGGGGGGGCGGTGCGGAAGCCTCACCGGCGAGGGGCGAAGGTTAGCTTGGAAGTACAGCATGGGTTTGAGAGACAAACTGAGCACCTAGATTCACATCCCCCTCGGCAATTTACTAACCCTAGGGAGTAGGCCCTGCCTCTTAGGCTGTTTGAGCTTCAGTCTCACCTGGAAAAAAGGAGATAAATAAGAGTGTGTAGCTTCCTGGGTGATGTTATGCTCTGTACTAAGGTCCAGTGAATGGTGATGACCATGACAGGGCTTATTGGGGTGGCTTCAGTGTCAGCCACAGGAGTGAGGGAACATCTTTGGATTTCCTGTACCCCCAAATCATGCCATGCTTGCTACTTACAACTGGCTGGACTGTGGTTATAGGGTAAAGGCAAGTAAAAGTTCAAGGAATGTTTATGAATGAGACTATGAAGAGGGGAGTTTGGCTCTTCTGGTGCCTGGGTAATTTTTTAATTTGACTTTTATTTTTATCAAAGGAATACATATTCATAACCAAGCAGTAATAAGCTTATAATGAAAAGCAGCCCACTGCCCCCTACCTCTGGTTTCTGCTTTCTAGAAGTAACTGTTTTTAATTCTTTTGGTTGTTTCTTTTGGTAGTTACCATATTTCTAGATAAAGCGCTTATGTTACCTTTTTCTTGATTTTTTTTTTTTTAGTTATTATTTTTGATTTTCAATTATGGAAGATGGGGGTTAAGATTTCCTATATCAGTTCTCCTCTGATCAAATAGATGCACATTAACTTCCCTTTCCCCAGTCTTTATGAAACATGGCAGCACCCAGGTTATGATGGTGTTAATACCCACCGTGGTGTAAACATCCATGTAATGTACTGTGATCACTTTTCTCCTGATAGACTTTCTGTTTTCCTTGAAATTAGGTACATAGTAACCAACATGCTTTTTCATTTGCTTGGTTTTCTATTACCATTTTTTTTTTAAAATTTTATTTATTTATTTATTTATGGCTGTGTTGGGTCTTCGTTTCTGTGCGAGGGCTTTCTCCAGTTGCGGCAAGTGGGGGCCACTCTTCATCGCGGTGCGCGGGCCTCTCATTATCGCGGCCTCTCTTGTTGTGGAGCACAGGCTCCAGACGCGCAGGCTCAGCAATTGTGGCTCAGGGGCCTAGTTGCTCCACGGCATGTGGGATCTTCCCAGACCAGGGCTCGAACCCGTGTCCCCTGCATTGGCAGGCAGACTCTCAACCACTGCGCCACCAGGGAAGCCCTCTATTACCATTTATCCTCCAATTCTCTGATTAAACTCTAAGTATTTTCTGAATATGTTCAAATGCATCAGTTAGTCTGTGTTTTGTTTTTTTCCTTCAGTCTGGATAGTGGCTCTGTAGGCACCACTGCTAATCTGAGTTCACCCTTTACCCTCATGCAGGGCCTCCTGCTGGATCGCTTGTCTCCTGAGTTCCATGCCTTTCTCTTTCTCCATTTACTCTCTCACTTTCAAGGAGCATACCTTCCAGTATCTTCCTGAGAAAGGGCACATGGGAGGCAAAAACTTGGAGGCTTTGCATGTCCGAAAGTATCTTTGTTTGACTTTTATAGTTGATGAGTAGTTTGGCTGAATATAAAATTCTAGGTTGAAATTGCTTTTCCTTAGAGACTTGGAGGTAGTGTTGCATTGTCTTCTAGCTTCCCATTTCTCCTGAGAAGTCACGTGCTATTCTGTGTCCCCATCCTTAGAAGGTGACCGTTTCTCACCACTCCTTCCTTCTCCTCCCCTTCCCTCCACCCAGAAGCTTTGAGACTCATCCCTTTATCACCAGGGTCCAGAAATGTCGCATTTCCATCACTTCATATGAATTTAAAAAAATACATTGTTTTGGGCGCTTGCTGGATACTTTTAAATCTAGAAACTTTAGCTGTAGGGATTTGCCTTATATGATCTATTTGATAAAAATTTCCACCCTCCATTCATTTTTTCCTTTCTGGAATTTTTTTTTTTTTTAAATGTTGAATCTCCTGAACTGATCCACTGATTAACCTTTTCTCCTAATTTCCATTTTTTAATTGTTTTACATTCTAGAGCAGTAGTTCTCAAATCTTTTGGCCTCAGATTCCTTTTTTAGTCTCAGGATCTATTTACAGTTGTAAAGATCATTGAGAATCACAAAGACCTTTTATTTATGTAGATTATACCTATTGATATTCACCATATTAGAACTTAAAACAGAAATTAAAAAATATTAATTCATATAAATAAAGCATTTACATGTTAACATAAATAGCATAATTTATGAAAATATAAATACATTTTTCAAAGCAAAAAATTTAGTGAAAAGAGTGACATTGTTTCATATTTTTGCTATTCTTTCAACTATATGGCTTAATAGCAATAACTATATTCTCACCTGTTTCTTCATTGGATCTGTTGTGATATGTTTTTTGATTGAAGTATATGAAGAAAGTATATGAGGAAAGTCTGGTTTCATTCAGATGTGTACTGGAAAAGAGAAGAGTATTTCTAATTGCCCTTTTGGATAAATGCGAATATATTCTTTGATATTACAACAAAACTCTACCATGGTGAGTTCTCAAAGGTTAGTGTCAGTGTGGAATCTGAAACCTTATTAGTAAACTTCTTGTTCTCTGTTACATTAAAATCCATTGGTCTATCTCGTACGTGGAGTGGATTTTCCCTATGCCTGATTTTGTAACCTTATTCATTGATCATTTGGCAAATACTGGTGCACTGAATTATAGATTTTTGAAATGTTGACACATTGCTTTATACAATATCAAACATTTCGATTTGTAAATGTCACTGATCACAACAGAAAAGTATGCTCTCAAGCTTATGGTATTAGATGAGCTTCCTAAAATTCTAATTTTGCTTGAAAGCTCAAATTTTATTGTTAGTAACAAAGATTACCAGTTGTTTTCCTTGAATTGAAAGACTTACTTTGTTAATTTTTGAGAAAATATTTCTTGACATTAAGGTTTTACTTTGAGTGTGTGGCAGTGAAGAATAGTGACTACTAGTACAGTTTGCTGCCACCCCCTTGATTTCTGTTAAGGCCCCAGGAGTTTTACCCACAATTGCTCTTGTACCATCAAACGTCAACTCAGTGGAAAAGGTGACTAATGGCTGAGTATTATTATAAAAATAATTTTGGTTTCATGGGCCCCTTGAAAGGGCTGCAGGAACCCTTAGGTATCTGAGGACCACACTTTGAGAGCTGCTGCTCTAAACTGTATGTTTTCAACTTTATCTTACAAACACCTACTGGATTTTTTACTCTTGTTTTCCTTTTTAAAATTTCTTAGAGCTCTTGCTTTGTACGTCTTTACAGCTTTCAATTTTTACTTTATATGTGCTTTATGTTCTCTTCTTTCACTGAGGGTATTGTATTTTTCTCTGGAGTTTTCCTTTGCTGTTTATATTGTATTTTTTCTCTGGGTTACTTTTGTTTCCTTTTGGTTGTCCTGTCTTTTTGGTGGATGCTGGTGATTCTTGGCTCATATTTAAGATGAGGCACGAACATGCTGGTTGGAAGTCCTCTGGGCATGGAGACCCTCAAATAGTGGTATCTTTGGGAGTTTTTTTCATGGGCTGGTTAGTTTCAAGGGGGGATTTTCCAGCCTGATACATGTAACTCTTGGAGCCAAAAGGAGAAAGGGCACTGGGGGATTTTGCTATTTAGTACATTAATTTTCATAGAATCCCCATTTTCAGAATGGCACCTCACCACTTTCCTCAGTTTTGCTTTGTGTCCCTGGATTCAGAGGATAGACCTACTGTGTTCTGAAAGTTTGGAAGAGAAATGTTTACGTGGATGATGAGGATCGAGGAGGGCATATCTGTTTGCCGCTTTTAAAGACTTTAACCAGTCTGTTTGCTTTCAGAGGCACCTATCGCCTCTAAGTCGCTTGCATTTCTGAGGTTCTGTCCGCAGCAGCTTGCTTCTGAAGGCTGGCCCGGATTGCCTTACCTTAGCAGACTGTGGAATGCTGCAGCCTTTGTCCGCATCACTCATCCATTTATTTGCTGGCTTCCAAAATAGCATTGACATCGCTCTTCTGTTGTTTCCTTTTCTTTTCTCTTGGTCCTCTTGGACTGATGCAATAAAAAAAATACTTTGCTTTGTGTTAGGCAGTGTGTGGGACACTATATAATGGTCCTATTTATCTCCTCCTCCTGGTACTCATGTCTTATTCCATCCCCCCAGCCTTGAGTGTGGTCGGGACCTGTGACTTCCTTCTAACTAACAGAATGTGGCAAAGGTGATGGGATGTCATGTCCGTATCTTACATAAGATTGTAACATCAGTCTTGCTTGAAGGCTCTCTCCCTAGCTGGCTTTGATGAAGCGATGTGGGAAGCCCACATGGCAGGGAGCTGAGGGCAGTCTCCAGCCAACAACCAGCTAGGAACTGAGGGTGGTCTCTGGCTGCAAGCCAGCAAGAAACCCCTAGTCCAGCAGGCTGCAAGGAACTGAATTATGCCAGCAACCGCATAAGACTGGAAGAGCTCAGTCCTTCCCCATTTGAGACTTGAGATGAAATTGCAGTCCCGGTGGACACCTTTTTTGTAGCTTTGTGATGTTGTTATGCCCACAGTAACTAACGCAGGCAGTCTTCGAGCTGCTATGTTGAACTGGAAGTTTAGCTCCTGTGCTTTGGCCTCATGGTCTGGTAGCCGTGAGGAGCTGAGTATTCAGCCTCTGGCGGCTGGAGCTCCAGGTCAGGATGCCGTTGCCTAAAGGCTCCATGTACATTTCCTACTAGTGGTTCCATAAGACTGGACAAGAAGAGGGTCTCATAGATTCAGGGGGGTCTCCTTCCTCCTCATGTGGGCCCATTCTTCCTGCATTGTGGGGTTGCTGAGGCCTTTGCACCCAACTCATGGACTATGTCAAGCTTGGAAGGGGTCTGCAGCCCAGCTGTCTATGATCTTCTGGGTCCATGGTTGTGGAATGCTTTGCAAAATTTAACTTGAAACACTGGAATTTAAATTCCACCGGTGGATAATAAGCCCTGTGAAATCCAGGATGGGCTATTTTTGTGAATGTTGTAGAGTGGGGCTGAGGACAGCAACATGAGCTGTGGCAGGAACTTAGCCAGGAGCCTGAGCCTGGCTGCTCATCTTTGCTTGGTCCTCGCCAGCTGGGTCACCTTGTACAGGTGACTTAACCTTTCTGCCCTCGGCTTCTTCACCATTAAGTCACTGACTCCTTTACCCAGCATTTAATGAGCGCTGATTGTGTGCCAGCCTCTGTGCTGGCTGCTGGGTCTCCAGAGAACGTGATGTGGTTCTTGTTCTCAAGGAGCTTCATTTGAGGTGGGATAGAGGGGCCCCCGAACAGACAAATCCAGGACAGCAGAGCTTGCAAACGGACGCATTTGCTTGGTTCATCCAGTGTTTTAAATTGTTGGCATTAGTTGCTGATATTTGAAAATTGAGGGCTTTTACCTAAAAATTTGGATTTCAGACTTCTCTAGAGAAACAGGAATATGTGGCAGTAGTCACCAGGAGCTTAACTTTTTAAATGAGCAAGGACCCCTGTCTCTGTTTAGAGAGAAAGAGAGAGGGCTGGGGGGACTGTCTTTTCAGAAAAATAAGAGAGAGCGCAGGTAGGACCTGTCTTCTCCTGTTGAGGTACAGCCTGGGGGCTCCTGAGTTTGTGACCCCTGCTGCTCAGGAGGCAAATGCTGAATGGGGCCATGGGATCCAGAGGATGAAGGGCATGCTATATATATCCAGGGTCCTAGGAGCCCCCTCTACTTCTTAGGGTTGTTATAAAGAGCGGAGGGGCTGGCCGACACCTGTGGAAGCCTCTTAGTCCTTTGTAGCAGACAGGTCATTCATGCATCAGTGTTGAGGGCAAGCCATTCTATTGGTGAGTTGCTTTGTACCACAATCTCCATCCTGTGCATGGCTCCTGGAGTGCAGGAATTATGTCTGAACATGACCAGAATATGGTTATGGAAATGGCTGTGGGGTCCATGTGGCATGAATCTCCTCGCTCAAACCTCCTGGCCAAACACCAGGTCCCTCCAGGACCTGGAATCCTCCTCCTCCTCCTCCACTGCCACGCTGCCGCCATCTTGTAGCTCCAGGGACCTCATCGTCCTGGGGGGGCCTTGGGGACTACCTCTTCGTGGAGGGTCCTGTCAAAGGAGACTCTTAGGAATGGCATCCTGGTGGGCTTGAGCTGACTGAGTGCCCGCACCCTAGACCCGCCTGAGGCAGCTCTGGGGAGGGCCGGGGAGTCTGGCCACTTATCTCACACCATTAGGCTTACGGCAGTGCCGCTCGAAGACAAAGGCTCGAAGGGGATTAGGGGTAATTACCTGGCCAGCTCTTTATTCCCAAGGTTTAATGGACCCAGCCACTGTAATTGTACCTGCTGGTGTCAGGCTGCTCCCTCCCATCCAAAGGCCAGGCCTTGGGCTGGGGTGTGGATACCAGAGGGCAGGCCCTGCTGCTTGCCCACCTGCCCACCTAGTGCTGGGTGGTAATTGGAGTGTCCAGTGGCTATAGGTAAACTCAGTGCAGTGTGGCAGCCTGGCAGCTCATCATGGAGAAAGCGGGGAGCCCGTTGTGTGCTAGGACCTTCTGATGGGGGCCGTGAGGGCCTCCCTACCTTATCAGGACCTGAGCAGCCCCAGAAATGTCTATCCTTCTTGTGGAGGTTCTCTGTGGCCTGTGGGTGCTGCGAGCGTCTCCAGAAAGTCTGGACATTACGGAAGACAGGGCAGTTGAGGATCTTAGTCTTGTAAGGTAGGACCTGCCTTAGGGATGAGGGAGGGATGGGGCTTTGGCTCTGGGTGGCTTTTTATGAATGGGGGAGCACAAGCCTTTGCACCCTGGGTGCTCTAGGGGATGTGGGCGCTCAGAGAGTCCTGGCTGTGGCTGAGGGCACAGGGAGGAGGGCCCTCGGATTCTAGCTGATAGAGCTCCCACCAAAGCCACAGGGGAACCACTCTCCTGTCCAGGGAATCCCTGCACGGTCCCTCTCCCCCTAGGGAGCCTTTGCAAGGAGAGTTCAGCAGAGGGCATTTGAAAATTCAAACTATGCATCCTTTTAATCTTTTCAGGGAGCCAGTAAGGTGATATTGATGGCAATGTTTTTATTTCTTAGAATTATTTTTCCAGTCATTCACGTGAACTCAGAGCGTCATATCGGTTTTCCACCTTAAGTAAGAGGATTAAAAGCATTGCATAACGCAGGACCCGAGTTAAGTGCTAAGGTCCCAGCGCCTTGTCACATGGTGTAATTGGGAGTAATTGCCAGTGTGGGGTTGGAGAAAGGTACTCATTTGGGCGGTGGTGGGGGTGGGGCTGGGGGCCTGGTTTGAACCGTTGTTACTAGGAGGCAGAGCAGGCTTAGCCGGGGGGCTCCTTCATGCGGACAGGAGGGGTGTGTCCTGAGCATCTTTACCTGGGCATCATCTGAGGGGGAACGTGGGCTTGCTTTGAAGGTGCTGCAGGTGTTGAGGGAGATGGGGGCAAAGCTGACTCTCTGGGGACAGCAAGGCTTGGCGTCACAGACCTCTTGGCCCCTTCTACTCCCTGGCTGCCACTGCTTCACTTTCGGGGCAGGGGGTCCTACCATGCCCCTCAGTCCCCCTGAGCTTCCTGCTGCGACAGCTTTGGTCAGGTGAGACTGAAGTTCTCTGCTGGGCAGGCTGGAGAGTAGTTGGTGTAGGAGGGCTCACCTTCCATGGGGTGTAGCTCTTCCAACCAGCACTCCTTGATTTCAAACCAAACCACGCTCCGGATCTTGTGCGTTCCAGCTGCCACTGCACAAACGCCCTTCAGACCACACTCGCACTCATCAGTGGGGACCCGGGGTACAGGGAGGGAGACCCTCAGCCCCGCAGGAGGTGAAGGGTCACGTGGCACTGGAGGCATCTTGGGAACACTGTGTTGTGGCCACTGGGCAATCTGCTCCCGTGTCTTCTTCCTGCTCAATCACTGGCCACAGACGTTGCCTGCTTTCCTGGGTTTGGATGCCTCCTTCCTGGGGTGGGTGGTTTGAGGTGGGAAAGCAAGAAGGAACTTGGCTCTTCTTCAAGAGGTCGTGGCTGAGTGGTTTGTGGAGGCTCGCTGGGGGAATAGGAAGAGCAGGAGGGAGAAGGGGGATGGGGCCCAGTTGGGAACAGTGGAAAGTCTCCCAGGATTTTGTTCTCAGTGCTCCCGGATTCTCTGTGCTCCCAGCAGTGGGCTGAGAAGGGAGAGGCGGTCTGGACTCCCTCTCCCTAGACTCCTCTCAGCCCTTCCTTGTCTTCATGGTCATCCCTATCCCCAGGAAGGGAGAAGAGATTCGGCCCCATCACAGCCATGGTGCTGTGTCTACCCAGGCTCATTGTCAGTTGAGGGTCCTGTAGGGAGGCAGAAACAGCTGTCCAGGCGGATGGCCAGAAAGCAGAGACTGAGGACGTTGTCCACCTGCTGCGCTTCACTGCCGCAGCTCACCTGGTGCTAAGCCCCGTGTGGGCCCCTGCTCCCAGATCAGCTGCTGCGGGAGGCTGTCTGTAGCCCCGCCGCACACATTGGCCCAGTGGATGTTGCAATCGAGGCCGCATGCTCCTCCCCAGGGCGTCAGAGAGTGGCCCCTGCTCCTCAGGAGCTTGCTGGTCAGTGGGGAGAGGGCACACATACTTGAGCCCCTTCCTGAGGCGGAGCGGGCTGGGGCCTGCAGGACAGCTCCAGCCCACTGCAAACACTTCCTTTACAGATGGGGCCCCTGCAGCACAGAGGACAGGTGGAGAGCCACAGGCCACACAGTCACTGAGTCAGAGCCTGGCTCACGGCTCCCAGGTGGAGGCCCCAGGATGGACGCTGTGAGGGTGTGGCTGACCAGACACCAAAGACCTCTCAGGGATCATGCATCTGGCTCCATTGCTGAGGACAGGCTAAAATGGAGTGTGTGGGGGAGGGAGAGGGGGAGGGAGGGGCAGGGGAGAGAGAGAGTCTGGGGGAGGGGCGGAGAGAGAGGGAGAGAGAGAGATAGACAGACAGAATGTGTGTGAATGTGTGTGGTTGTGTACCCTGACCCATTTGCTGGTACCATTTACATTTCTGGACCTGTGATCATGTGTTTTCTGGGCCCAAGATGGTTAGGGAGGAAGAAGGGACCCTTGGTTTCTAAGACTCCAAGTTAGACGGTTCTCGGCCGGATTCTGAAGTTTCCAAGTTCTTCTTGACCTCTTCCCTTGTATCTCCTCCCCTAGATCAGAGGGCCCCATGGGAATGAAGCTCCCTGAAGTATAAGCTGGGAATTCCCTAAAGAAGAAAATTTTAGAACTGTTTTTGGTGGTGTGATCCGTTTTACAAGTGAAATTAGACTGTCTCTTTAAATTTGAGATTCTGCTTAAGGAAGCTGCATTGATTATTATGGGGGAGGGGACAAGCACCTTATCCTTCTACTTGCTTTGGTGGCTCCCCAGGTAACACCGTGCAACTCTAGGGCTCTTTGAAAAATGCTTTATAAGCCACTTTCCCAAGCAAGGTCCCCTCTAGGTGGTGTGAAGATGAATGTAATGGGCTCTAAAATCAGGCTGCCTGGGTTCATTCTCGCATCTGCCACTTGCTAGCTATTGTGACCTTGGGCATGTTTCTTAATCTCTCTAAGTGTCCTTTCCTCATCCGTAAAATGGTCATACTAACTCACAGGTTTGTAATACAGATTAAATTAGTTAATCCATGTATAGTGTTTAAAACAATGACCAGCACATGTACTAAAACAATTAACAGTTATTAAATGGGACTTCTTGAGCTCCAGCATCCAAAAAAATTCACTCTAATGGTGAGAACTGGAGCTATGAAAAATGTTGGGAGAGAGATTTTTCAGGTGGAGAGAGGGCCTGCCTTCAAACCCTCAGGGTCACCTCCAGGTCAGACCAGCCCTGGTCTTGCGGATAGTGACCTTGTTTGCAGGTGAGTCACAGCAGAGACCTGCCTCTTTGCCCCAACTCTGCTAGCATAGAAATTGAGCAGGACTAATCAGGGTGTTGAGTTGTGTCATTCTCCTGCCTCCTGCTGGGGTGGGAGGGGTGACTTGCTCTCAGCTCGGGCTGTGGCACAGCTCTGGTGAGAGGAGGCGGTGGTGGCCCAGCTGGGAAACCTCCGTAGAGCAGCTTTGGATTGACGTGAGGACAGATTTGAGAAGCCTTCCTAAGGAAGGGACCTTTGCCCCTTGCTCCCCCTCCTTCCTTTGTAGGAGGAACTGAACAATCGTAATAAGGGGATTGCTTTTAGGTCCTCCTCTTACTCGCTCTTGGAAATATCCAGGGCAGCTCCTTGTATCCCCATCCTACACATGGGATGCCTGAGGCCTAGAGAGGTGAAGCTGCTTGCATGGCTGACTCAGGGTCAGAGCCCATGGTCTCCTGACTGTGCTGAGGTCTCACAGATCTTCCTCAGGTTGGCCTGAGCGGGGGTCATGGCCATGATGGGGAGCAGCGCCAGAGGGCTGGAGGCGGCACAGCCTGAGAGTGTCCCATTTTCCAGCGGAAAGGCCTCTGCCTGCCCCCACTGGGCTGGGAGCTCCTCTGGTTCCATGCTCAGCGAGCACTCAGGAGAAGTTCACTGAAAAAGGGGACAGTGCTGGGAGGTATTTCTCAAACGTGATGGAACTGCTCAATGGACGTGGAACTTGGGTCATGACTGAGCTGCACAACCGATAGAGCCGTGTGTTCTGCCATAGTGTGAAAATGGTTAAATGTCCATCCGGTTAGAAAATAAAGCCGACTACTGTCAACTGAGGCATCTTACGATGGGACCTACCGCGGCTACCCCCCAGTAATCTACGCCAACCCTGGAGGATCTCACCCTACCTTGCCTCTGTAGATCGTTATCTTTGAATTTCTTGTCTCTCTGTCCCAGGGAAGAAATCCTGACTTAGAAAATACCTGGCCTTCCAGAATGTTCTTCACTGCAACTGCAGAGCAGACTACTACCGCTGTCCTCCTCTGGGCACTGTTCTTGGTGTCAGCCAGGTATTCAGAGTACCATGGGCTGGGGGGATGTGCCCTCTGAAGGACCTTCTGGATCAAAGGGTCAGTGGCCACAATTCTGTAGCTTTCCGCATGCTCTTCCGCAATTTGCTGTGGGAGCTGCCGGAGCACCTGCTCCTTGCAGTGAAAAAGAAAGCTGCTTAAGTTTCTCTGGGCCTGTGCCTCTCATAGACTTGTTTTATATGTGTAGACCTGGTCATGGGTCAAAACTGTGTAGTCTGTGGAGCTCAGAGGTCTTCTTTAGCAATACTTTCGTTCAACTGGTAAAGCTTCTCAGAGGGAGGAAACCATGGGCTGACTTCACTTGAGAGGTAAACTGAGGCACTAGGCACCTGAAGGGCTTTTAGAATTACAGTGTCAGGATGGCAAGAGCATCACATATTCATCCCTTGGATACTGCCGTGTGCCAGACACAGGACTCCGGGACATGAGCAGCCTTGTCTGCTACCCAGTGTGAGCTGCCTTCTGCCCGCAGAGTTCTCCCTGGGCAGAGCCCCACACTGTGCCAGCCTGTTTTTCTGACAGGCCATACGGTAGGGCCCGTGGAGCCAGCCCCCAGGGTCACGAGAACAGGGGAGACTGGTTGGCACATCCTGTGCCCGTGTTCAAGGTGTCAGCTCATCCGAATCAGATTTGGTTTTATCTTGAGGAAATTTCAAAATTGAATGAGATTTCAAAATACTTCTTTCACTGATGTTTCAAAATTAGAAGACCCAAAACCTGTACTGTCAACCTCTCCTGGCTTGGGCTAGGCCAGGACACCGCTCGGCTCTTCACTCCTGCCCCTCTCCCCAGCCTCTTGCTACAGCTCTGTGGGATTGGGCTCCAGGGATGAAATCTTGCCTGATCTTGGGAAGGCATCACTGGCTGCACAGAATAGTGTGTCGTGAGAGAGAGCCCAGGGTGTATTGGTGCAGTGTCCTTTGGTGGTGGCAGGGACACGCCTTGGAGCCAACCGAGCCTTGGACACTGGTTCCCACTTGGCTGACTGCTCTTGGAGAAGTGCCTTTCCCCACAGGCCTCGGTCTCTGAGCAGTAGTGGTGGCTGGTGGCTTATGCCAGGAGGTCTCCACTGGTCTGTGGGTCCAGGCTGAATGTCCTCACACGGCACTGTGCTCCTCCCATCCAGTTTATTAAGGCGTTATTCTTCCTGGATGGCACCTGGCTAAATTGGAACAAACCTAGCTTCCCTGGTGAGCCTACCTGCCTTGTCCACTTCAGCACACTGGGCTCTCCCTTCCCCAGGGCCCCCACTGACCCATTCACTGGGGACATACCTTACCTGTGCTACAATCTGTGTGTGTGTGTGTGTGCCCATCTAGACTAGGAGCTCACTAGGAATGGACCTCAACTCTTTCCCTTCTTGTATCTTTCCCATGGCCTTGGCCATGGTTTGTGGATTTTTTTTGAGACCACAAACAAGACAAATAACTCAGCAGAATCACTGTGACCTATGGAGTGAAATTTCCCATGGATCATATATTTTCTAACAGCTTTCCTTGGGACCCAGCATTAAGTGAGTTTCAGGAATCTTTGTCATGTTCTGGCAATTGTATGGTCTTGTCCATCCATGGATTGTCATGGGGTAGCTGTCCTCTATCCTGAGGTCCACTGGGACTAGTGAAGGGCAGGAATGGGGATGGAGGCCAGTGGGGGCTCACTGCATAGTTTCCCATGGTGCCCATTGTTTCTCAGTCTTTCCCAGAAACAGGTTTGGGGTGAGTCTGAAGGGGATGGGGGCAGCTCAGCCAGTGCTATGGTTCCAGGCTGCTGGCTGGGCCCACGGATGCACAGATTATGGAGACGTGGCCCTTTTCTTCCCATGCTGGAAATGGGCTCCAGAAAGCTACCACTGGCCTCTTCTGTTGGGAGGGCAGGAGGAAGCATGCACCGCAGATACTGTGAAGTCTGCAGGTTTCACTCAGTTGGGATTTGTCATCTGGCAAACAGTCAAGTATCTGCCATACCTGTCCGTGTCAGCTGCAGCCTCCACGGCCCATCCGCATGATGAAGTATCCAGTCAAGTTTTGGCAATTTTGAAGGTGTGGCAATCTTGGTTCTTGCAAGGGGCCAGTGGGGAGCATTGCGACAGAGGCCCTTGTGCCGGGCCTGCAGGATGCCGCAGGAGGGAGGCGGAGGGCACCCTTGACAGTTGACATCTGTGTCAACAGTGCCCGGTGACACAGCAGGGGGAGGACGAGCCTGCACTTGGCAGGCCAACAATGGCTGATTGATGAAATTAACTTTTCCCTCAAAGGCCCCACCACTACCAGGGCTGCCCGGGCTGACAGTGGTCCGCCTGCTGCACCTTGGGGGCTCCCCTGGCAGGCTCAGAGCAGGGGACAGGAGTGCGTATTGGTCCCTGATGAGGTCACGACTTGTCCCTGAGCCTCTGGGGGCCTGCTGTGGGGGTGAGGGGCAGGCTGGTGGCTCCTTGGCACGCAGGAACAAAGGCCTGGTGGCCTGGGGGTGATGAATGCTGTATGGGGGGAGTGGCTGGGCTCTGGGTGTGTGATGTATCCACCGTGCCTCTCACCTGGCGTGAGGAGGGAGGAGCTTCATGAGCTGCTGGGGAGATTTGTTTGTCCTCCCAGAAAATGTGGCTCACCTTGTGGGAGTTGCAAATGCTCCCCTGAAACCTCAGCCACACTGCCCTTCTGTGCTCAGTTCAGCATGGAGGGTGAAAATCTTGGCCCTTCTTCTTCCTCTTGCCCCATCCCCTTCTCCTACACACACACACACACACACACACACACACACACACACACACACACACACACACACACACACACACACACTGCCTTGCCTGCTGACGGTGCATGACTCATGTCAGCTGGGAGCTCAGACGGCCCAAGGCCATGGTGCTGGGAGACTCTTCCTACAGATGTGGACGTTGAGGCCTAGGTGATGAGACCCCAGTTGACTTTGCCAACAGGGACTACCCCACCTACTCTGTGTGTGTGTTGTATCCTCAGATGAAATGAACCCAAACAGACTGAGGTGACTCAATAGGCCCCTCAAGACAGGCCATTGCCCCGCAAAGGGCCTCAGTGTTACCATGTTCTCACGAGGGCGGTAGTGCTGGCTCAGTGTGGATCTCAGGATTGTTGTGTGCTCTCAGACAGCAAAGGGAGAAAGGATCCTTTTGGAGCTGAGCAGGAAAATAGAAAGATCTTCCAAATCCCAAGTTTGTCCATTTCACTTTCTATTTGAAACATCTCAAGGCTCCTTCAATGGTAAATTTCAGTT
This sequence comes from Balaenoptera ricei, assembly GCF_028023285.1. Taxonomy (NCBI): domain Eukaryota; kingdom Metazoa; phylum Chordata; class Mammalia; order Artiodactyla; family Balaenopteridae; genus Balaenoptera; species Balaenoptera ricei. The sequence continues at coordinate 113,360,779 of NC_082641.1, forward strand.
GTTGTTCTCAGGATAGAGACCACAATGCTTATCAGAATCCAGCCTCCACCCATCTTGGTTCTTCAGCATCATACTCTGCCCTTACTGCTCATTTTCTTCCTCTTCCCACAGTATCTAATATACAGAGGCCTTATGGTTGGATAAAGCATGGAGCCCACTGGCCCTTTTGCTGGGAATGCCTTTCCTCTCATATCCCCTCTCTCCTGCCCTTTCCACCTAGTTAATTCCTATCAGTCCTTCAGTTCTTTGAGCATTTGTCCTTGTAGATATTTTCCATCCTTTTTTTAATTTCTTTACTGTTTACCTTGTGACCATAATTGTTATAGATATAGATTGTGAGAGGATTCTACTATCTGAAGTGTTTTTGTGAATCTGTTTCAGTTGTCTGGTTCATGGTGTCTTATGTCCTTATGTGCCTGATTATTTTTGACTGTGTGCTGATCGTTAATTTTGAAAATATATTTTAGGGACAGTTCTTTCAGGATTTTCATTTGCTTCTGCTGGGCTTTGAGGGTACTACCAGTTAATTCAAACTTGAGATTCCTTGAACTCTCAGGTTATTTGAAACATAAGCTGCAGAGCCACAAGAGGGCTAGTTTATTTCTGTTTTATCCTCTGAGTGAAGCTCTTTAGAGACTCAGCTTACTGTAAGTGGGGAATTAAATAACCCACCATGGGTGGGAACTAGGCTTTGACTTTTGTCCCTCTCACCCTAGGAGGTCACCACAGCTGTAGTTCAACTTTGCATCTGTTTCTTCTAGATCAGAAATTGACTTCAGGGCAAAAGTAGCTTTGAATGTTTGCCTTGTCTTTCTATGTCCTTTCCTTTTTGTAGATTTTGGCCTGGTGGTTCTTCACTAATTTTTTGAGAAGATTAAAAATATTTTATTCAGGGTTTTTATTTTGTTTTATTAATTTTTAATGAGGTATAGTTGACATACAACATTATATTAGTTTCAGGTGTACAACATATGATTTGATATTTGTATATATTGTGAAATGAGCACCGTAATAAGTCCACTTAACATGCATCACCATGCATAATTACAAAAGCTCTTTTCTTGTGATGAGAACTTTTAAGATCTACTCTCTTAGCAACTTTCAAATATGCGATATAGTATTGGGTTGGCCAAAATTTCGTTTGGTTTTTTCCATAAGATGGCTCCAGTAGTACTTAGTTGTCTTTAACTTCATTAAAAATAATTTTATTAGATTGTATTGTGACAGCTGTCATATCAGTGTGCATTTTACAAGAAAAACTTAGCAAAATTGGTAAATTTTTGTGTAGCCATTTTAATACTGAAGGAAGAAAAAAAGCAACATTTTCTGCATATTATGCTTTATTATTTCAAGAAAGGTAAAAACGCAACTGAAGCATAAAAAAAGATTTGTGCAGTATATGGAGAAGGTGCTGTGACTGATCGAATGTGTCAAAAGTGGTTTGTGAAGTTTCGTGCTGGAAGTTTCTTGCTGGATAACACTCCAGGGTCAGGTAGACCAGTTGAAGTTGACAGAGATCAAATCGAGACGTTAATTGAGAGTAATCAACGTTATACCATGCAGGAGATAGCCAACATACTCAAAATACCCAAATCAAACGTTGAAAATCATTTGCACTGGCTTGGTTATGTTCTTCGCTCTGGTGTTCAGGTTCCTCATAAGTTAAGTGAAAAAAACCTTCTTGACCATATTTCCACATGTGATTCTCTACTTAAACTAAGGAAAACGTTCTGTTTTTAAAACAAATTGTGATGGGCAATGAAAAGCGGATACTGTACAATAATGTGGAACAGAAGAGATCGTGGGGCAAGCTAAATGAACCACCACCAACCACACCAAAGGCCGGTCTTCATCCAAAGAAGGTGATGTTGTGTATTTGGTGGGATTGGAAGGGAGTCCTATATTATAAGCTTTTTCCGGAAAACCAAATGATTAATTCCAACAAGTACTGCTCCCATTTAGACCAACTGAAAGCAGCACTGAAAGAAAATCGTCTGGAATTAATCAACAGAAAACGCATAATCTTCCATTCGGGTAATTCAAGACTGCATGTTTCTTTGATGACCAGGCAAAAACTGTTACAGCTTGGCTTGGGAGTTCCGATTCATCCGCCATATTCACCAGACACTGCACCTTAGGATTTCCATTTATTTCAGTCTTTACCAAATTCTCTTAATGGAAAAAATTTCAATTCCCTGGAAGACTGTAAAAGGCACCTGGAAGAGTTCTTTGCTCAAAAAAGGTAAAAAGTTTTGGGAAGATGGAATTATGAAGCTGCCTGAAAAATGACAGAAGGTGGGGAACAAAACGATGGATATGTTGTTCAATAAATTTCTTGGTGAAAATGAAAAATGTGTCTTTTATTTTTACTTTAAAAACCGAAGGAACCTTTTGGCCAATCCAATATTATTATAGTCACCACACTGTACATTACATCCCCATGACTTATCATTAGGGTTTTTAAGGTGTCCTCTGTGAGAAGTCAGTTAAAATTCAGTAGCTCTGCTTATGAGGACAGAAGTGTCCTGGTATAATTGTCATTTCTCCAAGGCAGCCTTCTCTGACTTTCAGCATGGGCCTGGGTCCCCCATATTCTACCCTCTACTAGTACAATGAGCCTCTCTCCTCCCTAGTTCTCAAAATGGTTGTACATAGGAGTTCATTGTGTGGTTATTTGACTAACACCTCTCTCACCTCCAGACTGTAAATCTATTCAGTCAGGAGCAGGAGACATGTCTGTTTTGGTTACCACTGTATCCCCACTACCTAGAACAGTGCCTGATATGTCGCATGTTCTTAAGGACTATTTATGTTTGTAATGACTTATGACTTCTACTTCCTTCACTTGGTCCATCATGTTTGTTTTTGTGCAACTTTTTGCTGTTACTTTGAATATGCAACTCTATTATGTCCTACCTTACATTTTGGATCCTTCAAAGACCAGGTTGACCCTGACATGCATGTGAATGATTAAGAACATAAACTTTAAATTCAGAGAATCCTGGGTTTTATCCATGTTCCTTCCTAGCTGTATGGTCTTACGTGAGTCTGTTAACTTCTCTGAGCTTCAATTTCTTCATTTGTAAATTGAGAATAACATTTGTGTCTATCTTGTTGGGTTGCCTTAATGATTAAATGAAACGATACTTAGCATAATGGTTGACTTTGGTGGGTGAAGTAGATTGGCACTAGGCATCCATCCAACTTCCTTCTAGTGTACCTTCCTATATACAAATGTTGATAAGGCAAAAACTGTATGTCTCAGATTCTCTTACAGCTAAAGTCTGGAAGCAAGTAGGTACATTTGTACAAGATTTGGAAGGCAGAGATGAAGTGGAGGTTATCTTCTTGCTGCCTTGGCAGCAAGCCTGGCAACAGCAAACATGGCCATGTTGCTGTTGATTCTTCCATGTCAGAATTCCAGTGTCTGTTCATCAGTTTTTTGGGGTGCTAAGAGGCACTTGTGGCAGTGACAGCACTTTTACATCCCTGGATTGCAGCTTTGGAAGTGTGTTCTTGAAGTCACTAGTTCCAGTGGCAGTGTCCTGATACCCTACTAAATCAAATATGAGTGAGGCTCTGGCCATAATCCATCCTGAGGCACAGTTCCATTTCACCTATGAACCTGTGAAATTCAATTAACAAGTTTTCTGCTGCAAACACAGTGGTGGTACAGGCATATGATAACAGTCATAGAAATTTCTGTTAAGCAAGGGAGAAAATTTAAAGAAAAAAAAAAGGTCACTGGTCCCAAGCAATTTTGAAATTGAGCTGGGCAAACTCCCTTTGGTTTCAAAGCCTCTTCTGTGATTCTTGGCTCCAACCTCTTGGCTCAAGCCTCTACCCTCTGAGTCATCCTTTCTTTTTCATTAAAGGTAGCATCTGAGGAACATTTGCCTCTGAGGAGTTTGATCAGCCTGTTTCTTGTGTGGAGAGTTTTGGAGTTCATACAGCCTTCTTTCATTTTGTCTGCTCCCTTTCCCCTTCATTGCAAACTGGCAGTGTTTCTGCTGGTATAACATTCTCAAGAACTTTGTAGGTCTCCTCCTCCACAGGTCTTTGCTAGACAATCTCATCTCTATTTTGGCTTCTGCTGAGACGGCTGCTGAGGGGATCTATGAGTCACACACTTAATCTTTTCAAAGAGCCTTTTGTGTGACTGAATACTCTGACCTTTTGACCTTTCTGAGGTACTAGCAAAAGATCGTCCAGCCACACCCTCAGTTTTTACCCTAGAACCTGCTTTCCTGACATTGAATCTCTTAATTTTAGTGTCTTGGAATCTAGATAGGCCGAGAATTTCTCAAATCATCAAGTCCTGGTTCCTTCTCGTTTACCAGTTCTTCCTTCAGTTTACCTCTTTCCTTTTGCATTTTACCACAAGCAGCAAGTAAAAAGAAACCTGGTCACACCTTAGACATTTTTCTTGGAATTCTCCTCAGCCAAATATCCAAGTTCGTCACTTGCAAGTTCTGCTTTCCACATAACTGCAGGGCATAATTCCACTAAGTTTCCTGCCACTCTATAACAAAGGACCCTCTTTCTTCCAGTTCCCACTAACATTTCCTCAATTTCCTTCTGAGCCCTCACTTGCAGCACTTTTAACATCCATATTTCTACTAACAGTCTGTTCACAACAATTTAAGTATTCTCTAAGGTGATTTAGGTTTTCCTACCATGTTTCTCATCCCTTGTGAGTCCTTTCTAGTAGAGCTGTTAATGTCCATATTTCTACGAATAGTCTAGTAAAGTCAAGGCAAGCTAGGCTTTCTGTCATACTCCTCAAAATTATTCCAGTCTCTGCAACTGCCCAATTCCAAAGTCACTTCCACTTTTTTAAGTATTTGTTAGAGACACCCCCCTCCCCACTTTTGGTACCAAAATATGTATTAGTTTCCCATGGCTGCTGTAAAAAATTATCACACCACCGATTTATTATTTTATAGTTCTGGAGGTCAGCAATCTGAAGTGTCCCACTGGGCTAAAATCAAGGTTGTCATCAGGGCTTCATTCCTTTCTGGAGGCTCTAGGTGAGAATCCATTTTCTTGCCTTTTCCAGCTTCTGGAGGCTGACCCCATGCCTCGGCTCACGGACCCTTCCATCTTCAAAGCCAGCAATAGCTGGTCATGACTTTCTCATACTGCATCATTCTGACACTGACTATTTTGCCTCCATCTACCACATTTAAGGGCCCTTGTGATCACATTGGGCCCATCCAGATAATCCAGGATACTCTCCCTATCTTAAAGTCAGCCAATTTGCAACCATAATTTCATCTACTACCTTAATTCCCCTTTGCCATGGAATGTAAAACATTCACAGGTTCTCAGCGTTTAAGACATGGATATCCTTGGGAGGCCATTACTCTGCCAGCCACACCTCCCTTCAGATTGGCAGATAGGCTCAATGGGGTTGGGAAGTCTTCCTGGAGGCCCATCTACCGCTAATTTTTCTAGCCCTTTCAATGAGTTTGTTAGCATCCAATTTCCTAACTATAAGTAAATTCCTTACCCTCTGAGGGCTTCCATTTAGGGTGACAACATCACAGCTGCTAAGTGGCAGTGCAGAGCAAAGAGGATGGTGATCCATCTCTCAGCCCTGAGGGAGGCATGCTGTGAGGACTGGGCAGCTGCTACCCAAGAGGGCTTCAAGGAGGCAGCATGAGCAGTGATAGGTCGCAGGAGTGACTGGAGTTTATGGGAAGGGTGAAGGGTATTAAACATCTACTGTCTGCTAGGCACTGCACTGGGCTTTTTTCCACAGCAATTACATTATTTAAGTTCATCTGCGATGAAGGAAGTACTCTATTCTGGGCTGTCCAATATGGTAGCCACTAGCCACATGTGACTACTAAGCATTTGAAATGTGGTTAGTATGACTGAAGAACTAAACTTTGATTTTATTTAATTTTAATTAACGTTCATTTACACAGCTACATGTGACTAGCAGCTACCATATCAGACCGCACAGCTCTGATAGGTTAAGTTTTCTGAGGTCTTACTGTGGCAGAATTAGGACAGTAATGAGAGAGGGGTTTGGAGTTGGGCAGTCCTGTCTCATGACACTTCCTGTGACTTGCCTTTGTGTGACTGCTTCTCCCTGACCCTAGCCCCAGCCTTGAACAATTCAGGTCCCTCTGCTGTCTGGCCATTGGCTGACACCAACCCTCTAAGCCTTGTCTTTTTATTTATTTATTTATTTATTTATTTATTTGGCTGTGTTGGGTCTTCATTTCTGTGCGAGGGCTTCCTCTAGCTGCGGCAAGTGGGGGCCACTCTTCATCGCGGTGCGCGGGGCTCTCACTATCGCGGCCTCTCTTGTTGCGGAGCACAGGCTCCAGACGCGCAGGCTCAGTAATTGTGGCTCACGGGCCTAGTTGCTCCGCGGCATGTGGGATCTTCCCAGACCAGGGCTCGAACCCGTGCCCCCTGCATTGGCAGGCAGATTCTCAACCACTGAGCCACCAGGGAAGCCCTAAGCCTTGTCTATAACTCCTCCACAGTTGTCCCCCTGGAGTTGGGAACTTCTATAGTCAGTTCATGGTTTTAAGGGAGCCAGTAAGAGAGGGGGGTATGTCTGGGGTAGCAGAAGCCAGAGTCACCCAGGCTGGTACCCTGTCAAACAGAGCCTCTGGATGATGGCACCTGAGATGTCATCGCAGCACCATCACCCCACATGGGCTTGGCACGGTCCTGGAGCCTGCTTCCCCAGGTGCTGCCATATGTCACTTGTCAGTTGCGAGTGACTGGTGTTTGCCTTCTTGGGGTCTCCTTTTCTGCTGTGCCCGCATAACCGCCTTTCTTGGCACAAGTTAGAGCAGGTGGCGTCACAGGGGTGGAGGTTGGCAGGGCTGTGCAGTGGGGGCTCGTGGCTCTGGGGACACCAGGGCCTCCTGGAGGCTGCTCCTTTCTGAGCCCCTGCCTGTGGCCCCGTGGCTGGCTTGGCAGAGCTACAGAGCCGTGGATGATGGGACCGGCCTGTGGTTGGTGAAGGTGGGATCCGGGCAGAGGCCGCCTATAAACGTTTGCCCAGGCAGAGGTTTCAAGTATATGGTTTAGGGGATGTGCCTGAACTAAACATGTTATTAGCCGGATTATCTCTTCCAACTGAGAACCAGCTTCTGTGGGTCCCCTGTGAAATGCTCAGTCAGGAGTCAGGGTGACTGGCCCCACCCGGGGTGTGTGCCTGGCGTCAGTGAGCCTGCTGCCTGCATGGCACCAAGGCGGCTTCTGCTCCTGGTTCATCCACTAGTTTATTCACTCGTTCATGCATCCATCACTCAGTCCCTGGGCACTAGCTGGGCACCAGGCCCAGAGCTGGATGCTGGGGACCTGAAGGGGAACCGAACCAGATGGGGTCTCACAGAGACAGAGAACAATGGAAGACTGCAAAATGGTAAAACAAAGGTAGGTACGGAGAGCTGGGGTGTTCAGGATAAAAGGCTGAGATGAGGCTGGAGAGGTGGGCAGGGACCAACACGCGTGGAGGGCCTTGGGAGTTTTGGTAGGAAGTCAGCCTCTGTTCCAGCTGTGACGGAGGCTCCTGACGAGTCTTAGGAGAGGAGTGATGGGATCAGATGTGAGAGGGATGGATTAGAGGATACTGGCTAGTGCAGAGTGAGACCACTGAGGAGGCCATTCGTTCATTCATTCATATTTTATCCAGCACATATTTGGGTTCCTATTATCTGCCAGGCCCTATTCTAGGAACTAGGGGTGAATCACCAAACAAAATAGACAAAAACCTCTATCTTCAAGGAGCTTACATTTCTAGGAGAGAGAAGAGAGAGGTGGAGAGGGAAGGGGGAGGAAGAGAGAAGGAGAGGAGGGAATAGGATACATAACAGCTATAATAAATGAGTGAACAATGTAGCATGTTAGAAGGTAATAAACGCTACAGAAAACAGAAAAAACAGAGCAGGACTCAAGGTTTGGGAAATGCTGAGGGCAGAGAGAGTACCTCTCATGAGAGGGTAAGATTTGAGCAGTGGCTTGGAGACGAAGAAGTTATCAGAAGTTATCCCTGTATTGATAGATAAGGGCAACCCTAAGGCAAGAATGTATCTGATGTGTTTAAGGAACAGCTGGAGGACAGGGTGCCTGGAGTGGAATGGCCACAGCGGAGAGGAGCCCTGGGGTAGAGAGAAGGTGAGGTGGTGCAGAGCATGTGGAGAGAGGTTTTATCCTAGTATGCTGGGACCCCGGAAGAGCTCATGGATAGAGTTCATGGGGTCTTTGAGCTTAAATGGCAAAAAAGTTGGACACCTTTGTTTTCCTTAACCTTTAACTAAAATTTAGCATACCTTTCGATTATGATTGCAGGCAAAAAACCCACCTGTGACTTTCTCAACAATGCAAATTACAGATATTTTTATTCTACATGAAAACTGTTTCAGATACCTTGAAACATTTCTTCTCACCCCTAGTTCAAACTTACAGTAGCCACAGATCCTATGATTTAATGCATACATATCACAGTATCACACATTTTAGAAATGAACTATTTCAATGGAATTGGTTTCATTTGTAATGCTCTGTACTTTTTTTTTTTTTTTAAAGGAATTCCTTTATTTTTATTATTTATTTATTTATTTATTTATTTTTGGCTGTGTTGGGTCTTCGTTTCTGTGCGAGGGCTTTCTCTAGTTGCGGCAAGCGGGGGCCACTCTTCATCACGGTGCGCCGGCCTCTCCTGTTGCAGAGCACAGGCTCCAGACACGCAGGCTCAGTAGTTGTGGCTCACGGGCCCAGTTGCTCCGTGGCATGTGGGATCTTCCCAGACCAGGGCTCGAACCCGTGTCCCCTGCATTGGCAGGCAGATTCTCAACCACTGCGCCACCAGGGAAGCCCAATGCTCTGTACTTTTTATGCATGCAAAACCTTTCCCAAAGACGAGTCCTCTGGCATCACCGGCCTGCTAGGGGTCATGGCACAGAGACCGCAAAGAAGCTCTGGTGCGGAGTCTGAACGCACCTTAAGAACTTCGAGTGGAATGAGAAGCCATTGCAGGTTGTTGAACACAGAATCATCCTTTTAAAATGTAAACCGAGATTCTGGCTGCTCTGTTGCACCAAGACTGGCGGGATCGGGGCGAAGTGGCTACAGTGATCCTGGCTGGAGACGGTGAAGGCTCAGGCCAGCGGGGAGGCAGTGGAGGTCATGAAAAGGGGGTAAACCTGGATGCACTGTGAAGGGAAGGCCGAGAGGAATTGCAGCTGGATAGGATGTGGGGAGCGTGAGAGAGGCATCGGGGATGCCTGGCTGCGGTGGTCTAGCTGCTCAGGACGGTTTCAGAGGAGGTGACATTTGAGCTGGGTTAGAAGGTGGTGTTGGCTGTGTTGTTGTGAGTCCTGCAGGGCCTGTGTACTGTCGTCTCCCACCCTGGCAGCCCTGGCAGCTTGCCTAGGACCCATTGTAGGTCCTCACGATGTATCAGTCCAAAGGTGGGGTGCAGGTGGAAGGAAGATCCATGGGCGCGCTCAGGCCTCTGGCTGTGGTGCTAGGAGGGGTGACTTCGGCGCGACAGAGGTCCTGCCACCCCCAGGAGAACAATGGGCAGAAGGCATTTGGTGATATTTAAACTCCCAGGCCAGGGAGGCATTAGCCTGTGCTGAGAGGGGGAAGGAAGCTCGCTGTAGCTCCCTCAGTTCTCTGTTTAGCGGGGGTGACTGATTGATGGCCACGGATTTAATAACTCGGTCAACCAGGGCTACTCCATGCAGGATGAATTTGGTTGAGATGTAAATATTTTATATCAGAGTATTAACTGCTTATTAAGTGTATTGAGATTTACATGTTATGTGGCTATAATTATAGACATCACAGAGAGGTCATTTGCTTGCTGGAAACATCTCTAACAGAGCTGTTAATCCGGAAATGTGTGTCCTGCAGTCAGTGGGCTTTTAGGTAGGGCATTTTGCTTGTCTTATTAAGCAGAAATTAAACACAGGTATAAATGCTGCTGCACACGCGGCTCCATTTTCTGGACCCACCACATGCAGGTCACGTGGCATCGCCAAGCCCTGACTCCACTCCTCTGACATAAAAGAGGGAGTGTTCTGTGCTGCTGGGCCTTCTTGGCTTGTGGTGACAGGGGGCACCCAGGGGAGAGCTGAGGCTGCTTCTCTCTTCCACCCATGTCCAGAGTCTGCTGGACTGCCCAGGTCTGGGGGACAAAGGGGACCTGCTGCAGACAGGCACACACCTCTGCTCATGGCTGGTGCATGCTTGCTGTGTTGACTCCTTCTTCTTGTGGCCTGGAGAGGGACGTACCACACTCTCTGGAGATAGATTGGAGCCTGTGGTGGGTAAGTGATTATAGGTTTTTTTGAACTGAATATCTAGAACTTTCTCTGTATGAAAAAAATGTGATCAGTGCAAAACTTGGGGCAGGTGACCCTTGGGAAAAGAAATATTTCTTGAATGACCAAAGGGTATTGAGTTTAGGGGGCAGCTTGGAGTCCGTCCTTCCATCCATCCATCCATCCATCCATCCATCCATCCATCCAGTGTACTGAGTGCCAGGTGCTGGGAATACTACAGCGAGCAAAATAGAAACTCTTGCCTGCGTGGAGCTTATATTTCCCTGGAAGTCAAGTATCAGACAAATAAACATATAATGGATCCAAATGGATAAACAACAAGGTCCTACCGTATAGCACAGAGAACTATATTCAGTATCCTGTGATAAACCATAATGGAAAGGAACATAAAAAAAGAATATCATACGTATAACTGAATCACTTTGCTGTACAGCAGAAATTAACACAACATTGTAAATCAACTGTATACCTTTTTTTTTTTTTCTTTTTTTTAACTTTTGGCTGTGTTGGGTCTTTATTGCCGTGCGCGGGCTTTCTCTAGTTGTGGCGAGCAGGGGCTACTCTTCGTTGCAGTGCGCAGGCTTCTCATTGTGGTGGCTTCTCTTGTTGTGGAGCACGGGCTCTAGGCGTGCGGGCTTCAGCAGTTGTGGCATGCGGGTTCAGTACTTGTGGCTCGCGGGCTCTAGAGCACAGGCTCAGTAGTTGTGGAGCTCGGGCTTAGTTGCTCCACGGCATGTGGGATCTTCCCGGACCAGGGCTTGAACCTGTTTCTCCTGCATTGACAGGCGGATTCTTAACCACTGCGCCACCAGGGAAGCCCGTAAATCAACTATATGCCTTAATTTAAAAACTTGATTTAAAAAAAGATTTTTTAAATGAGATTAAGAAAAAACATATAATGGATCCAGAGATCAGGCTGCACATAAGGGTAGTTTTATTAACTAAATTTAAATGATTTCTGTAACCTTTTTTTCTGTGGTTTTGTTTTTATTTTTATTTCTTTTTTAAAAAAATTTGTTTATTTACTTATGCATTTTTGGCTGCATTGGGTCTTCTTTGCTGCATGTGGGCTTTCTCCAGTTGCGGCGAGCGTGGGCTACTCTTTGTTGAAGTGCCTGGGCTTCTCATTGCAGTGGCTTCTCTTGTTGCAGAGCACAGGCTCTAGGTGTGCGGGCTTCAGTAGTTGTGGCACGCGGGCTCAGTAGTTGTGGCTCGCAGGCTCTAGAGCGCAGGCTCAGTAGTTGTGGCGCATGGGCTTAGTTGCTCCGTGGCATGTGGGATCTTCCCGGACCAGCGCTTGAACCCGTGTCCCCTGCACTGGCAGACAGATTCTTAACCACTGCACCACCAGGGAAGTCCCTTTATTTCTTTTAAAAATTGCTACACTTGTAGACACACAACTCAGTGTGTCCAAAACAGTCATATCTTGGCTTTCTGGGAAATGGGCAACTCCTGGCTATCTGGGTTTCTCACAGCTTCCTTTTACTATTCTTCATGGAAGTCCTTCCATAACGTTTTCTTGTGTTCCCTATTCCCTGACTCAGAAGGCAAGAGTGTATGAGATACACTGTCGTGGTAACTCCAGGCTGTTGCCATGCCTGTTCTGGGCTGTGATCCGGGGATGCCCTCTGAGGGTGGGGCACACTGTTTGCCCTGCACTAAGTGGTTCCAGGGCTCTACTTTTTGAGTCTTGGGGTCTTCTTTTTTGTAGTTCCCCTCTCCTCCCTGCTGGCAGGCTGCTCCTCCTCTTTCTGTGCTCTATCCTTCTCTCTCCATCTCCAGAGCCTCCTGGCATGCACACAGATACAGTACAAAATTGGCTTATGTCTTCCAAGAGGCGGCTCGTTAGCAAATTGGTAAGCACGTTCATCATTTTTGCCTTGAGGTTCCAGGAATTGTTTGTGAGCAAAGTCTTAGGCTGTGAAGAGAGGCACATCCATGGGAAGAGTTGAGGGGCCTCTCCTGACCAGAGCAGCTGTGAAATGGGCACATTTTCTGAAAGGGAGCTGAGGGAACAGGAGGTTCAGTGGGAGTAGAGGGTCTTCACAGAGCCCTCAGGGCATTACCTGCCTCAGGTGGTATTATAGTCCCAGCCCTGTAGAAGGGGCCCATTTCTGCTGTGATGGGGCCCCTGAGTGAATGGTCCTCCCAATTAGGGGTCTCATTTTCCTGGAGCACCTAAACCTGCACTGTCCAAAGCAGTAGCCATTAGCCATGTGAGGCTTTAGAACCCTTCACATGTGACTAGTGGGGCTGAAGAGCTGAATTTTCAATATTTAAACATTTTAATTAATTTAAATTTAAAAACAAGTACAGCCTGCCAGCAGGGAGGAGAGAGAAGACTATAAAAAGCAGACCCAAGGACGCAAAAAGTTATTAGAAAACTTTTAAGTATGTTTGGAATAATTTGGGTGTGTGAATTTACATTTATAACTGTAAATTTTATGAGACCTAAGTACTGATTAAGAATTTCTGAGGAAAATCAAGCATCTGAATTAACACCTGCTGTACGTGTAAAATACACACTGGAGTTCAAAGACATAGGATAAAAAAAAAGTTAAATATCCCATTAGTAATTTTTTATATTCAATTGCACATTGAAATGATAATATTTGGGGTATATTGGGTTTAAGAAAATACATTATTAAAATTAATTTCACCTGCTTCTATTTACTTTAAAAGTAGCTTCTCTAAAACTAACAATTGTATTTGTGACTGGCATTATATTTCTGTTGGACAGCGCTGCTCTAGACCCTTCTCTGTGCTTGCTCAGATCTGAGGCTATTACATAATTTGATGGGGTTCAGCCTACCATTTATTGGACACTTACATGTGCTAGACTCTGTGCTAAGAACTTAACACAGTCCTCCCAAGAGTCCTATGAGGTAGATACTATGATCCCCGCTTAAAATGTAAGGACACTGAATCTCAGAGTGGTGAAGGAACTTGCTTAAGGTCACACAGCTAATACGGAGCAGAGCTGGGTTCCTAGAATCAGACAGGCCTGGGTTAAAGGCACCCTCATGACCACTACACCACATTGCCCCACACCCACCCCATGAGTTCAATGTCCATCTTGGGGCCGTATATCCTGGAGCAGGGTCAGCGAATGACCACGAGGATTATAAGAATCCATGAGGGGTCATGCCCTTGGGGGGCTCTCACTGGAGAGGAGGTGAGCCCTGTGTGTACCTGGGGAGTACCACCACCCTGCTTTGAGGGGTGAGAGGTATCTGAAGGCACAGTCTGCAATTCCAGCAGCTTAACTGAAGCCCACATCCCAGCCACAGCCTTGTCCCATTTTGTGGCAGAGTGTTTTCACCAACATCATGAGCTGGCGGGGCCAACAGAATCGTCATCTGCATTTTGCAGGTGAGCAAATTGAGCTTCACTTGGGCGAAATGACTTCCCCGAGATCACCATCAGAGCTGGGCCTAGAACCAAGGGTTCTGGTTCCAAATTTAGAGGTTTTTCCACTAAGAAAGTAGGTGAGACAGGGCTGCTTAGGGTGGGAGAGGTTGTAGGAGGTGAGTGGGCCACCTGCAGACCCAGGTTTGGCTTTCATTGTGCCATCCCTGAACCTCTTTCCTGGAGGTCCCTGATTTTCTCTGGATGCCTGAGAACAGACGGCCATTGGGTAGGACTTCCTGCGAGAAAGCAAGTCCTAGCCTGGATTTTGTCTCTAGGCTCACTTAACTTTTGGAGCCCTGGGCTGTGTCCTCACATTCCTATTTACTACCTATGTGATTCGGGGCACATTGCTTCATCCCGCTGAACTTCTGTTTCCTTATCTGTAAACTGGGACTTTACCTTGCAGGGAAACGATTAGCACAGAGCATGGGAAATGCCCGGCACCTGGTGGTGCAGAAAGTAGTGGGGCTCAGTCACTTGTTGTTCTCTGGGACCCTCCCCGTCTCTCCATGGGAAGGTAGAAAACAGGACTGTGTAATTCTCTCCGGCTACAAATTGCGTGTCTGGTCTAAGTGCTTTAGTTTTCTCACCATACAATCTGTAGCACTGCCAGTAAGCTTTGAAGGGATTGGCAGAACTCAAAAATCCAGCGGATTCAGAGATCGCTGCTGATGAGTTGGAGGGAAGAGGACCCCCAAGGGAAAAAATATGTGTGGTGTCGTCTTCACACAAAATTAGTTTCTCAAGGACCTGGCTTGCTGTACCAGACAATTTTCTTGAAAGTATTGGTCAGGCAGGGGCCATAGTGGGATTGCTTTTTTTTTTTTTTTCCCCCTTAAGGCAACCTAGTTTCCCAGAAGAGATTACAAATTCTGGATTGTATAACACTCTTTGCCCCGGAGGCATCTATGCAGAGCTTCATTACTACAGCCAACCTGCCTTCAAGGTAGAGAAGCTGGACAGCCCTGCCAGAGAAGGGCCAAGCCTGCCTTCTTGAACTCACAGCCAGCCTGCGGGGAGAGGCAGGGATGCCGAGCCTTGCCCGTGCCCGGCTGGTGCGGAGCATAGCTTTGTAGAGTCCAGGCCTCCCTCCTCCCCCCTTTCTCCATGGTCAGTGGGTGTCTGAAGGCCCTTCCTGGCAGAAACCAGCAGTCTGCTTAGGCAGAAGGTGTATCTGGACCCATTTGTGTTCTCCCTGCCCCCACCCCAGACTATTGCTGCTGCAGTGTCAAGTTAAGACCCATCTTGAGAGGGAAGCTGCCCCTTCTCCTCCTGTCCCAGGGCCCAGTTAAGGAGGAGGGTGGGGCAGACTGAGAGCTGATGGTGCTGGGACCCTGGGCCCTTTAAGAAGCTGGCCTCCCTGGCTGGCCAGGAGCTGGGGTAAGCCGGGGTAGCTCCTCGACTCTGCTGATGGTCACTGGGTGATAAGTGGCAAAGACTGGCTCGTTTCGACTTTGAGCTGAGCGCTCAGTCTTTGTCCCTCCTGGGAGCCGTTTTGAACTGCCAGTTCCTGGGGATTAGATGCATGTTTAGGCTGGATGAACTCATGAATGAAAATATTTTGCTTCGTGGTTTCGGCAACAGAGAAGTGCATGGTGAGCCCCCCTTTTCTCTCTCCCTTGCCTAGCACCGCCCACCCAGGCCTACCCTAATAGCCGGGGCCAAGGCTCTTCCAGCAGCATCCGAGCTGCCCCGTGATAGTTTGGACAGGGCCACTGTGCTGTGTGATGCGACCAGGCGACAGGCAGCCTCTGGGTGAGGTGAGCGCTTTCTTGATAATTTTTTGCATATCCATGATATCAGGATGGCGGAGAGGCAGCCCCAGTCTCTTCCACTTGTGAGCAAGGGCAGGGCTAGGAGAGAGGGACTGGCCCCTGGGTTTGTGTGCTTCACCTAGCTCTCTCTGATTCCAGTGCCATGGGCTCCTTGAGCTTTGTGGGGTGTGGGTCATGTGGTTGGGGATCTGAGTCCTGTCGTCTTGGAAGTGTTAGTGTCATGGAAGAAGCAGGAGGATCAGAGCTCAAATCTCTGCTCAGGCTCTTCTTAGTTGTGTGACCCTGAGAAAGTCGTGCAATTGCCTCACGTCCCCAGTTTATGGATGAAGATGCTGGGGTTCCCACGTCTCCTTGCCGATCTGCTCTGAGGATTGTTAGCGTGTGAGGTGACAACCACTGTGCCGGGCATGGGCTCAGAATTGCATCACTGTCCATTTCCTGCCTGACGTTGGGCTCGGCTGGGCTGGCTGCCTGGGCCGACACCCACACCATGTCTCCTGTGCCCTACTTTCAGAGAATGAGGAAGACCCAAGGGAGGTGCTTACAGGGCCTCAGTGTGATGGATGAAGTCATCAGCTCCTAAGTGAATTAATGCCGCAATTAATATGACTGATGCTCTTGCTGGCTGGATTACATGCATGGCTGGTTCCACTATATGTAGCATCTTTATTGTCACATAGCTCTAGGGGGAGCCTGAGGTCAGCAGCCACTGTCCAGAGGGCAGCTGCAAGGGGTTTCTGGGCACTTCCTGTAAGGGGCATTAGGCATCTGTACTGGGGTGTAATGCTTTCTATTACTTAGTGAGTAGATTCAGTTGAAGATCAAAAGAAGCCTTGGGCTGGTGACCAGGCTTGTCTGGGTTGGGGGGTGTGAGTGCACGCATAGACCTCGTTATATGCCTGGTGCCATCTCGTGTGTGCGTGTATTGTGGGGCAGGGGTAGGCAGGGAATATTATTGGGCTTTTCCCATCTTAACTCCTGATCAGTGGTCTATCAATGAACAATTGATAGTGTTATATGCAAGTACTATATGCTACATTTTAGAAAAATTGGAACAAATAGAATAGAGTTAACCACTGTTAACATTTTGGAGTCTTCTAGTCTTTTTTTTTTCCCTCTATACATTTTTTTCTTATAAAACAGTATGATCCATTGTTGTAACTTGTTCTCACTTAACCAATATATCATGGTATGTATTGCTGCATATACTTCAATATATCATTATAGCCTTTTACGTTCTACACCATCGTTTGTGAGGACTCCATGGTGGCCCATGGTATGAATGTGCTCTAGTATTCAAAACCACTCTCTCATATGTGTTTATATAGGTTATTTCTGAGTGTCAGTCATCACCAACCACACTGTGGTGAAGATCCTTGTATAAGCATCCCTCAGACAACTGTTTCCCTATGATAAATGCTTAGAAGTTAAATTTCTGAAAAAGGTATCTGTGTTTTTTAGGCTTTTGATAGCTTTTGCTAAGTTGCCTTCCAAAAAGTGTGTACTAATTTACTTTCTTACCAGTAGTGTTTGAGAGTGTTTCCCTTTATTCTTTCCAACACCAAATATCAAATGTCTAAAGTTTAAATCTCTCCTCTGCTCTACTAGAGAAAAAATGAATATCTTATTGTTGTTCTAATTTGCATTTTTTGATTACCTGGGAGGCTAAATACATTTTTGTATCATTACTGGGCACTTACATTGACTATTGTCTGAATTTGCTGTCTACATAATTTTCTCATTTTTCATTAAGTGTTTTTTCCTATTAGTGATTTGTAAGAGCTCTTTATGTATTAAGGATGTTTCATATGTTTTTACCCAGTTTGTGATTTGAAGGTTTAAATATTTACCAAACACTTGTGCGTTCACTCATTCATCTATTCAGTCATTTAGAACTGCTTAAAAAATTCTGGACTCTACTGGGAGGAGTGGGTACTGGAGAATTAGGTCTGTGTGTCCCCTATCTCAGAGGAGATCAGAGGAACTTGTGGGATAATCAAGTTTGGTCCTAACCAGGTGGGCTAGGATGGTAGTCCTTAGTACTGTGATTGGATGTTGGAGAAGGAAAGGTTGGTGTGGGCAGGCAGAGCATAAGGGCATCCTGGAGGAGGCACTGGGAATTGGGTTGGAAAGAGGTGTAGGTTCAGATGTGGGGTGAGGAGGACATTCTAGGTAAGAGAGCACAACTGAAACATGAGGTGGTGCTGAGCATAACCTATTAATAGGACTAGGATTTTAAATGACACAAACACAGATTGATTCAGGGCTGGCTGTAGAGGGAACTAGCACCCCTGGCGAGGGGGCGTGGTGATGAGGTGGGGACGGGACTCTCCCCTTTCCCTCTGGGTCCTTGTAGGACTAAGCCGAGTAGAAGGAGAAAACAGTCCTTTCCTCCTTTGGCATACATTCCTTGGTCCTGGCTAGAAGATTCTAGAAGAACTTTCCTGCAGTGGAGGGGACCAGTGTGAGGGGTGTTGTCCTGTGTCAAAAGCCGGTTCAGGTCCCCGTGGGCTGTGAGGGTGCTGAACCCATTTCACAGATGAGGAATTGGGGTTTGAGAAGGCAAAGGGACCGAATGTGTCAGCCTGAGGAGGGCCTTAGAACCGAGGCCTGGGAGAGCCAGAGGCATCTCGGGTGAGAGGCATCTCGGGTGAGAGGCAGCGGCTGCCTGCCTGCGGGGTTGGGGTGGGAGTGACCTAGGAGGCAAGGGTGAGCCTCTGGGCCGGCTGCGAGAGGAGCTGGGTGACAACTCGCCACACAACCAGCGGCTGGCTCTGTGAAGGCAGGACAGGAGCAGCCCTGGAACTTCAGCCCTGCACCTTCAGTGCTGGGGTCCCCTCCCAGGGAGACCGGTCAGATGCAAGTGAGCAGGAGCTATCCGGGCTGGGGTGCACATGCAGTGGGGGAGGCCCGTGCTGAGTCTTTAGTGAGCAGCTGCCGTGTGCAGTACTGTGCGCGGCCCAGGCAGGCGCTGGAGAAGCAGGGGATGGTGGGCCCTGTGCTCCGGGGGCTGACGGTCACATCCAGTGGTGAGGAAACGGTGTCTGGGGAAGTAGTGCTGTGGGATTGTTCCTTCAGCTGGTGTTTATCAAGCGCAGACTGTGGGCAGAAGCACTGAGAGCTGTGGGAACACGGAGGAGGAAGGTTGCATTAGAGAAGGTTGCATTCAGGTTGAGGCCTGAAGGACTCTGCAGGGGAGGAAGGGGGAGAGGGTGTAAGCGCCTGGAATGCGGAGGGCGGGTGCGGATGTCAGTCGGGGTCACTGATGGGTGACCTCCAAGCAGTGCTGGTAGGCTTCCGGGACCTTTGGAAGATGCGAGGGGGTGGGGTGGATCTGCATTAAGGAAGGGAGGTGTTGCGCCACCTGTGCTGCTGGTGTCCTAGAGCTACCCTGCACAGGCGGTGTGGCATGTTGGGGAGAGGGGCACCTCATGGCCCCCTCTCCCTACTCTGAAATATCCCATCTGATCAGCTCTGGGATGAGTCTCTCGAAAGGCTGAAAAGACCATTTCTCTGGGTTCAGAAGCTGTGCTCTGCACCGTCCCTTCCAGGAGGGCCCAAGAGCTCCGGGTGAGAGGGAGTCAAGAGGGGCCCTTGATACACAGACTTCAGCTCAGCGAGGGGCAGGCCTCTGCCCTGCGCTGGCTCCCCTCACTCCCACCGGCCTGCTTCCTGAAGGCCAGCTCCCACCATGCCCCTCCCGGCTGCCTCTGGAAGGACGGCCTGACTTCTCACCAGGGAACTCGGGCGCACGCTGCATCTCAGCCTGCGTGTTCTCTACACGTACGGGTCCAGTGTCCTGCCTCCTCTCCAGGGGAAACCTGTGCTTTCTCACTTCACACCTTTGCCTGTCTTGCTTCCTCTACCAGATCCCCATCGTAAGTCCTACTCATCCTTCCAGGTGGACAAAGATCACCTCCCCCAAGAAGCCCACCTAGCTCTCCTAGCCCTCTTGGGCAGAGCACAGCTCTCCTTGCTCAGGACACCACCCTTGGTCTTGGTGGCTGTCACCACTCTGTCGTCACCTTTGTGTTGGAGCTGGTTCTGCCAGGGCAGGACTCCTGGGCAAGAGGCTCCTCTAGCCAGCCTATCCCTCCTCCACATGTCCCCAGAGGGCCTAGCCTCCTTGCACTCTGGCGGGGGCGGTGGGTGGTGGTGTCAGAGGGGATGGGTTTGTAAGGCAGCATTTCCTTAAGAACCCACAGAAGTTGCTCAGTACGCACCTCCCTACCCCCACTGTCTTAGAGTACAGTGACAATGCAGTAGCAGTGTGACATGGATTGGAGGTCAGGCTCAGAAAACAGCAGATCTTGCGGGAAGACCTGGCTTGGCCTCTTAGTTGCTGTGTAACCTCAGGGAAGTTATTTAACCTTTATGAACCTTGGTTTCCTCATCTGTTTAATGGGGAATATGCCTCAGGGATGTTGTAAGCATTAAAGAGATAATGGGTGTGTAACCCTCGTAGCCCCAGAGCCCCATGTGGCCAGGTCTCTGCACAATCCAGCACCCAGAGTAATTAGAAAGCTGCCTCTTTATTGTCCTTTGAATGAAAGCTGAACATTGGGAGTCCTTCTCCTGTGTCCCAGTGGCACACTTGAGCCCATGTGCCCAGCTGCAGTTTCCTCCGTCATCAGTTTTCCTTTCCTCTGTGCTCCCCACACTCCAACTCTTTGTGATATAGATGGGCCCACTCTCCAAATAAGCCTTTCTCCAGTTTCGTCCCTCCTCTGTCCTGCCTACCATCTCCTGATTCTGCATCACAGAAGAGGCAGGAACAGCTGGCAGACATGGAAGTCTCTTAGACTGGGTACGGGGAGGAAGGGATACTTACATGTGGATGGATGAAACGTCTTAGATGCACAAGCCCCTGGCCCATTGTTAATGCTCGGTAGGTGTAAGGCTCACAATTCAATTCAGTAAATGTTCATGGGGGACCTCTTGTATGCCTGGTACCAAGTTAGATTTCAATCTCCAAAAAGCTCTGTGAAGTAGGTGGTGTTCGCGCCACGTGACAGATGAGAAAACTGAAGCTCAGAGCACCCGTGTTACCGTGAGTTGTACGATTTGTCACCTCCACAGATGGTTAAGTGTTAGCTGGGTGCCAGGCTGTGTGGGGAACTCTGCAGGGTGGGAGAGCCCTTCAGAGTCCTACCCTTACTCCTGGGTCTGGCAGGGAGACCATTTGGATGAGGAGAGAACAGGCTAGAGGCAGGTGATGGGCAGATCCTAAATGTACAGGATTAAATATTTACATTAGGCAAAGATGAGGGTTAAGTGCCTCAGCGGCAGGCAAGGGAGAATGGAGGGAATTGCTGCCGGGGCAGCCCCAAATTGCTGCTAGAGAGGGGACCATCTTTGGGGGCTCGGCAAAACCACGAGGGGCTAGGGCCAGAACAGGAGTCAGGGGCTGCATCTCCTGCGAGATGTGTGAGACTGTGTGGTGGCCCAGGAATGTGGGAGCTACATACTTTTGTGTAATTAGGTCGGCTCCTCTGCAGCAGCTGCAATTAGCTGCAGGCAGGAGACGGGACTTCCTGCAGCCAAGGTCACTTCTGCACCTGGGGCGGCTTACCTGGGCTCCTGCTGTCTGGGCCCTGTGGAGTTTCCGGCAGGGGCAGCCGAGAGGCAGGTGGGGCTGTTGGGACTCCAGGGTCACAGCTCCTACCTCACAGCAGGAGGACAGAATTGTCCTGGCCCTCCTCCTGCCACTCAACCCTATTTATATCTTCTCTAAGGCTCATTTGAAGAGGGGCCTGTTGCTCCCTCTCTTCACCTTTTAGGGGGCTGTTTCTGAGCTTTTCTCACTGCTGTTGCCTGTGAGTAGCACTGTCAGTATCTGGAGGTAATCAGCACCCATGACTGGTCAGCGAATGCCTTGTATGCCTCCTTCCACAGGGAGCTCAGTGGCAGGAATATTCTGAGACTTTGGCTTTTCCTTTTGAGGGGCCCAATCTATCCTGCTTTAGTGAAAAATGTAAAAACTGAGATGATTAATGCTGTCACTTTGTTTCTTTTTGGAATCCAGGGAGTATTACTTTATTCATCTAGTTTTATCTGCGGCAGTAACAGTCACTGTCTTTGTGCTCTTTACCAGCCATGCCTGTGTGTCTCCTAGAATTGTGAGACAGTAGATATGAAAACTTGGAAGCAGGAGAGTAATTATTCCCTTTTCTTTACAGATGGGAAAAACCAGAGGTTGGAGAAGTGAGTTGTTTCCTCAGGGTCACATGGGGAGGCTGACAGTGGCCCAGGGCCACCTGGGTGCCAAGTGGCACCATCCTCAGGCTTTCACATCTCAGCTGGGGTGGTGCTGTGGCCGAGATCGGGCACTCGGGTTGGCATCTGGGCTCTTCCACCACACCAGGCTGGGCTGGGGAGGCCGAGCTGCCTGGTCTATCACACAAGGTTGTGGACGTCAGTATGGCGCCCGGTGCATGTGAGCAGAGAGGAAGTGTTGCCCTGCAGTGGCCCAGGGCTGGGTGGTGGCAGGCTTGGGGCACGGCTTGGGGACAGGCTGGCTGCCCTCTCAGGCCACTCTCAAGGCTGGGCTGAGTCCCTGCTTCCTCCGTTCACCATTTTGTACCCCAGAGCTGGAAAATGGTCTCAAAATCCTTGGAGCATGGCTTTTCCAGCTGTCCCCTTGAGGAGTCCAGGACACCGGCTGCACTGACCACTTGCTACATAGCACAGGTTCCCTCGGGCAGGGGCCCTGAAGCCACCTACGTTCACAGGGCACAAGAGGGTGAGATGAGGTATTGTGTGACAAATGTGAAGTTGTTAGTATGTGCCTGCCTCCCAGTTCAGTTGGTGTTAGTGGCCATTATTACAATTTTAAACACTATTATTAAAGACAAAGACAAGGTTCTCTGAGATAATGGGCCTGCCCTGGTCTGGGAAGGCGGTGCTGCGTGAATAGTAGCTGACATCAGCTGTTGGCCCTGTATCTCCTTACATCTCACCCCCCCAATAGGCCCAGACACCTTCAGTGGGAAGGAAACTCCAGTTGTTCTCATTATTTCTTGGTGGTTGTGTTCTAGAAAGTCACTACAACACTGAAATAAACGCTGAACTGCTGTTTCTAAGGGAAATACAGGGTTTGGTTCCTGCGAACCTCGGTCCCAACGTATTCATCAACTGATCAATACCTAACCTTGTCTTACGTGGGTTTCTGTTTAAAGACACCTTCTGTAATATATGCATATTTAATTAATTAACACTAAACTCACGGTCAGTAGCACACTCATGCCTGAACAAAGCTTATCTAGCACAGGGATGGTCTCTGTAAGGTGCACCATGGTATTCTTGCACTTAGGAATACTGGGTGGCACTTCCGCACTATACTTGGGGGCCATTTTCAACAGCAAAATCACCAAGAAAAAGCTCAGAAATGTGGCAGACATGGCACTGTGCTGACCATGGAAAGGGCGCTTGTTTGCAGTGTAAGAGTTGAAACAAGGCAGGGCGTCATCACATTCCACCTGGGACCGTGCACATCAGGGAATGCAGAAATTTCACTGTTCTCCGCGTGTCTGCATCTGCCATGCCAGTCCTGCAGGTATTGATTTTGGGGGGTTACTAATCAGTTTTAGCAAGTAGGTGAATGGCATATGTGGAGTCTGCAAATAGTGAGTATCAGCTGTGTATGGTACAGAACCCAAACTTCTGGCCCAGCCCAGCTGACGGGGATTGCTCAAGGTTGGGATGTGACAGCAGAGCCCTGGAGCCACAGGCGACTCGGAGAGGGGGAGATCCTCAGATGACCCCAGGGCCAGCTGCCCGCCTGGCCCTGAGCATAGGGAAGCTGCGGGGCTCTGAGGCCCGGGCCGGGCTGTGGCTGAGCTGGAGGGCTTCATCCGAGGGGCCCTGATGGGTTCTCCATGCACAGCACTTCAGCTGTTTACGGCAGTGGATGGGAGGGATGTGTCTATCTGTACTCTGTCCATATTTTGAACATATAATTGAGGAGAAACTAATCTTTGCAGGATTTTCACTTTGTACCCGCTTCTGCCTCCTGCAGAGAACTGGCAGAGATGAAAACATCATTGGAGGTGTTTGTATGTTAGGAACCCAAGCATCTGTGCAGATAGGATGGAGGAACGGATGATTATGGATTCCCCAGTAGAGATTCCCCCCAGGCTTGGCTCCAGGCGGGGTGGGGAGAGGAGGACTGGGAAGAAGCAGGGCAGTGCCCCCTCCCCAACTCCCTGGTCTCCTAGACTTACCTGTACCCTGTTAGTCCTCTAGAGGCTGAGATTGAGACCATGGAGGGCCCCTGGGCTCCAGTCACCTTAAGTTCCAGGTGGTAAGTGAGACCTAAGAGGGGCAGTGCTTCACCAATCACCACAAAGCAGAGATGGGGCTGGAGCCCAGGCCTCTAGTCTCTCAGACTAGCGCTCTCTGCACGTCAGCACAATGCCTGCTGTTCCTTCTCACCGAGGCACTTTGCTTATGGCAGAAGGGCATGTTTTCTTCTTTTGTTAAGGACTGCCTTCAGTTTTTTGGAAAGGTTAGGAAGTTGGGCTTTAAAATCTTGGCTTAGTCACTTATTGGCTGTGTGACCTGGGGCAAGTAACTTAACTTCTCTGTGCCTCAGTTTGTTCTTTTTAAAATGGGGATGACAATAATAATACCTATTCCTTAAGGCTGCATTGAAGATTTAATCAGTTAATATTTATAAAATGTTTAGAACAGCAGCTGGCACAAAGTAAGAGCTCTGTGTTTGTTAAATAATCAAAATTTATAGAATTGCTGTGTGATCTTGGGCAAATCACCCTTCCTGTGCCACATATTTTTTGTCATTTAAAAAATGGGGGTAGATAATAATACCTACCACGAAGGGCTGTTGTGATCACTTGGTGTGATGAATAGTGAGTTTATGATGCTTAGTGCAGAGTAAGCTTTTAAAAACTGGCTAGTTTTTATTATTGGTATACTTATGCCTTGGTAGCCTTCTCCCCATTCAACCGGCAGTCTCCTGCTCTGGAGGAGAGTCAGATGAGGGGACGGGAGGAGAACAAACACAAAAGATGGGCCAGGGGGAAGGGAGATGACAGGCTGCTGAGGTCTGCATGCAGATGCGACCAGAGGTGTCTTTGGGCTTCCCCTGACAAAGACCCTGTGACTAACTGGGTGGAAGGTCCCCGGAAAGGAGTGGGGAGCTGTCCTCTGAGCCACACCCTGCAGGGGCCCCCCTGCCCCACCCTCAGGAACTCTGAGGACCTGCACTGGTCGGCAGTGGTTCCTTCACCGAGTCTCCTGCCCAGGGCTTGTTTCTTGAGGGCGGCCCCTCCACCTGCCTGGGCATCGGGGCACATGTGTAGCCAAGGGTACTGCCAGCAGTGGGAATGCCATTCAGGGGAGGTGGGTGCATGCAGAAAACTCTCTTCTGAAGTTCCTCTGGAGGGCTCGGGATACACTTCACAGGAAGCGTCAGCACAATTTTCTAATCAAGTTGAAGTCCGTGGCCCGTAGTTAGAAACAATAAATGAAACGCAATTTGAGCCGGCACTTTGCCTGAGTCTCTGTTTCTGGAAGTGGGTGTGAGTGAGAAGCTGGTCTTTCTGAGGGAAGAACTTGACCCCCGACCCCGACCATTTAGCCCCCAGCCCTGCCATCAGCTTGCAGGGGCGGGACCTTAGGACTTTATTTTAGGTAATCATTCCAAATCCTGATTTTGATCTGTCAGGTCAAAGTCCACACTTCTCTGTAAATCGGTGCACACGATTTAGCAGACTCTTTGTTTTTCCCCCTTCAGCTCCTTCTACCTACCATGCTAGAGTTTGGTCTCAGAGATCATTGTTTAATCAATATTAAACCATTCACGTAGTTTAAGTGTTTACTTATGTGCTTTGAATCATAGTTTGCAGTAAGAACAAGTGATGCCCCCCTAATCTGCCTTCACTACGCTCCCCAATACCCTAATTATGTAATTTAGAAAAGAACATTTCCTGACAGCAGTTTCTCAGTGCGCGGCAACAAATGCCGACTGGGGACAGGACCAAACAACCTGGTAATAGCTAGCACATGGGGACCACTGCCTCAGTCCAGGCAGCCTTGGCTTGGGGCGGACGCCCGTCCGTTTGGGTTAAGGCTTTCAAATGATGGCGTATTAGTGCCAGTAGAAGTAATTCCACATGAAAAGAGCTATAGCTAATAGCCCATCTCCAGTCTCTCTTAGTTTGTGGAATAGGTCCTCACTGCAAATTGTTACTGACTCAGACAGTCAGGAACAGATATCTCACCCAGCCTATGAGATTGACTCGGCCAAAGACGTGTCCAAGAGGCCAAAGTTTAGAACAAGCTGCTCTTCATGAGCTTGCCAGTGCCCCTCATCTATGGTCCAGAGGCTGGGCCTGAATGTCCCTCATTGCTTTTGAGTGGAGTTTAGAGACTAGCCTACTCAATCACGCTAAGTAGGTGTTTGAAGGGCTGTAGGTGTCGGGTTGCGTGATTGGCAGGATCCATGGTTTCAGGTATGCCTGCACTTCAGCACCATCTAGTCACTGTGGTGATTTTCGGCAGGAGGGGCCCTTAATGCTTTCTCCTCCCCAGTCTGCCAGTGTCAACGACTCAGCGTCTCAAGCCCACTGCCCGTTGTAAGCAGAACCCAGCTTACCCTTCTCTGGCCATGTGAAGCCTAAATGCTCACTGATTCAGCCGCTTCCATAACAGGAATGGAAAAGTACCCTTTCTGCTTCCCCATCCCCCATGGAGACCTCGGTCCGACAAATATTCCGTTGCTATAGAAACCCAGCAGACACCTTTGGGGGCTCACCTGTCTCAGCATTTGGGGCATTGGTGTGCAGCCACTCCTTGGGCAGAATCCAGCAGCTGTGGGCCTGCGTTGTTACGTAGTCATCCAGCCACTCGGGGCCGAGCTCTTGAAGGTCCCAGAGGAGGGGTAGGGGATGAGTGAGGAGCAAACTGAGCTGTGGAAATTTTAATTTGGCTGTGAGTCCCAAACCAATGTGTTAGCCTTTCTAGAAGTGCTGGTTGCTATAGTGATAGAAGCGGTGCCAATTGCAAGAGTTGTTTTTGTGGTTAGGGTGCCTGTTTTAGACAAAGAGATGGAGGCCAAGCCGACAGCCTCAGTCCTCCCACCCTTCCAAGAGTTGGATATTGTCAAGTCCTGGCCTCGGGAGGAGGGGGTGACAGCCTCCCACAGTGGCCATTTTGCCCTTACGTTTTTCTGGGGGTCCAATGGCTTCTGCCAGAAAGGAGTGCAATTACCTAGCCCTCCAAGAGAGACCCCACAGGTGGGCTCACCAGTGAAGAAGGGGCTACTCAGTTATGGCAGAAATCAGAGTTTAGCAATTTCTCTCTCAGAGCAAACTCACCATAGAGTGTTCTTTATGGAATCGTCTACCACCCAGAGCATGGCCATGGGCCTGTGTATAGGGGTCTGCTTCTTCAGGCCACATTTTGTCTTGGGTCTCAAATGTTAGCTCCCCTGAAAAATTTCCTAAGTGACGGAATGGAGGCCTTTTCTGTAGCCGGGGTGCTTGTGTAGCTCATTAATTCTCAAAGTGTTTTACAAATATTTATCTATCGTAGGTCATTTGCAAACCTAACCCCTGTCATCCCACCTCAAGGTTGTCCCCTCCAGCCTGGTTGCCCAAAATGAAGTCAGAAGCCTTGGACTGGGAATTCCACGTTGGTGGATTTTGAAAAGCTGGCCTGAATGGTTTGTTTATTTCTCTAGTCTGCCCTTCTTAGAGTCCCAGAATGTGTCAGGACTTCCCAGGCCAGACATGCAAAGCCCTTTGCCCTCCCTGCCAGAGGTGAGAGTATTTTATTTATGAATTCATCTTAAATCACTTTTTAAAATCACTTTTAATCAAATTAATAGTCTTTCTCTAAGATTATGTCAAATCATCAAAAATAAAGAGGGCTTTCGCTCGGAGTGAGGTATTTTAGGACAGGTAACCAATTCCCTTCGACTTGCTTTCCCCGCTGGCCTGGACAAGTAGAGAAAGCGTATTTCGTTTTGCTCTCGGAGAGCCCTGAAGTCTGTCTATTTCCTTGTAAAGAGGAAGGTCCCTGGGATCTGGAGGCCTGGGTCCTTCCCAGGGGCAGATGCATGCTGAATGTCAGTGATATTTCCCCCAAGACCCACCCAGATGATTCCTGTGTTCCTCCCACTCCCCGTCTTCCCAGCAACCCACTGCCCTGAGTTTCGTCAGGGTTGCTGGCCTCAAAGTGACCAAACCTGAACTTGCCTCGGCCCCTGGTCTCAGAAGTTGTGACTACTGAAGGCTGACCCCTGGTGAATTTTCAGAAGCCACGACTTGTCTGCACCAAGCCTTTTCTGCCGATAAGACAGGCTTTTGTGTCGAGTGGGCGGTAGGGGTAGCAGCTTCAATAGGGCCCATATCAAGGTGTTACTAATCCTTGGCTGGCTAATGCTTGCCAAATAAATAGCCTCATTAGGAAGAGCTATAAAAGTCCAATAAGATTCTTCTAATTACCCTCCAGAGCACAAATACTTGGGGTTTCAGTTTAGCATAATAGGAGACATCAAGAAAAGAGGGGAGAATGTATGAGTGTGAATATTTTTTAACAAGGGCTTTCCCTCCTCCCCAGCCCTAACACTGGCACATCTAGCATTTCATATTTTGCTTTTGCAAAAGCAAGAAATTGCTGAACAGAAGAAAAAAAAAGACAATGACATATTTTAGGTTACTATTTCACCTTTGCAAATCAATATACAAGCCATTAAAACTACATTTTTCCATGAATGATAAGTGTAATTACCTCTCCTGCCATAAAAACTTGTCCTTATTAAATGTAAATATTTAAAAATGATTGAAATATATTTGAAGGGCACTTTATAGCTTGATTTTATATGCTGACATCTGGGTTGCCTTTCCTAAAACACTATTTCCTGGAGAGTTATTAAATTAGTATTTTGAGAGGACTAACACTAGACTTGTTCCTTATTTCAATTTTAATTTCGTACATATTTAGATTCACCGGGAACTCAGAGAGGGCTTACATTTAGCTAATACATCGTTATGTTTGCGGGGCTTGTACATGTAGAAAGTGTGGTATTATTTGCAGAGGGAATCTTTAAACAGTGGGAAACTCCATCTCCACCCCTGCAAAGTATATAAGAGTAAAGGGATCAAGATTCCAAGATTGCTGACTATAAGTGTTTAATTTTCCAATTCTTTTGAGCAGGAAGATTGTTTTAAATATTTACTTTACTTTTAATTGTGCATCATTTGAGATAGCAAATTGCCCGATCTATTTTTTTTTGTAGATCTGTCGGAGGTTATTTAGTTGAACTCCAAGAAAGATATGCAGTGTGATCATTTTTTTTTTTTTTTAAGCTCCACTCTTTGAAAGAGATTTTCTTTTTCTTTAAAAATTCTCATTTTTAGTTGTCTCTTTCTGCCTCTATTTTTGGAAAGGTGAGATTATTCAGTTCTGTGCTTGAGAGAGTTTCAGAGAACGATAGAAAATCTAATATTTGAAAACACAAGCTTTACTAACATACTTAATTCCAGACGGCAAAAAGACCTTGCCCAAAAATGTGAAAGAATTCAATATTTGGTGGCTCAAATATTTTTTCATGGTAAACAAATATTTCTGGGATAGATGTATTCCTGAGCTCTGCATAGGAAAGCAACCAACCATGCAAGCCGTGCTGGGCTGCCCTTCAAACCCTCTTTACTCTTTTCCTTTCACTGTGTTAAATCCTTGAGATGTGTAAAGATGTTATGATAGGCAGTGGGTCAAGTAATCTGCACATGTAGCTTTTTATAAATTTTTCTTTGCAAAGGAAAAATTTTCTTCAAATAAATCCCCCCAAATAAATGGTTTGTAAAAACAAAAGTCTATTTGTTTTGAAATTGCACACAAGAAACCATGTTATAACAATATCTCTTTTTGAGTTCCGCCTGAGAAAAGAAATTTACCTACCGTCAGCGATTTCCCTCATGATAAGCCTTTAAAAAATAAATTTGTCTCTTGGGAGAAAATAAACATTAGCGAAGTGTAGGTATTTGTAACGAGGTGGCCTTTATTCACTTACCCAGTGGATCTGTCGAACCTTTGTTTTTCTATCCCCCCCAACTCTATGTCTTTTTCTTTCTTTATAGTTCTATTCGTGCGAATTCCTGAACCATAAGCATTTTAGAAATTTGTTACTCTTAATTACATAGATGCTTCTTGAGTGAACAAATGTGCTATTTTCTCCCCACGCAGAGTAGAAATTTTAGATAAGTTTTGAAATTCCTTTTTTTTTGCTGAAGCGTTTGGCAAATGTCTGGGGCTTGGGAGTATTTTCACGGTGTCCCTGAAGGTGAGCAAACGAATGGGGAACATGCAGCATTCACCAGGCAGTGACTTGGGAATTTTTCAGGAGGCATTATTTTCTTACGTTAATGCCTTTGTAAGTTCTATCGACGATGTTCAGACATCAAAGAGCGTGCAATTAATAATGGGCATCTGGAGGGCCGATCACATGCTTCCGATGTTAAAGTGGTGAACGACAGGAAAATCAGCCGTGGTCAGGTATTAGCTGTAATCATTTCTAAACAACAGCAATGAAGCCTTCTCTTTTGTGCCTCTGCTTTCAGAAACGCAAAGGTTCACATACAAAAGTTTCCCATAGACGTTTTCCTTCTGGTGGATGAGTGCGTAATAAATGATTTGTAGACCTACATCGTCAGTGTTGAGTCAAATCACTTTAATTTCTTCAGTAAATGCAAACCCAATTTTGTGTGAACTTTTCCCCTTGAAGCCCAACATGGACGTGGGGCGACAGACAGCTGGTTGTATCATTTGAGTCTTTAGTTAATCCTCACAGGTTGCCCCTTTATTTGTTTGCATTTTCCAAAATATACGAATATTTTTCTAGCACTAGGATAATAGTCCCTCTCTGCCTGCTGCCACTGAAAGCATCCTTACTAGTTATTCCATTTCTTTGATGGTAGCCTGTTTATCTTTTCCAAAGCGATCTATGTTACCCAACCCCAAGTAATATAGGATAGGCAGACTTAAGACTGTATTTAAGCTCAACAAAAATGTTCCAGAGAAATATGGTGCTTTGGGCTCTAAATGCTCCAGCAGGTATGAAAACCTGCAACTCTTTAACAATAATTCTTATTTGAGTAGGTCACAGATAATAAAGGAATGCTTGTTTCTGGGAAATTAAAAAAAATGACATGGGGGGAGAATATTTATTTGCTCTCTACATTGGTCAAATGACTGGTGGATATTAAAAACTTGTAAACAGACAGATGCAACCAATTCTCTTTCATTAACAAATTGCGATTTCACAATAAAGTAAATGCATTAAAAAAATGTCAACTTCCGAAAGGCTGAAATTGTCAGAGCTTGAGCATGCTTTAATTGTTAAAAAAATTTTTTTGATATTCTAATCAGTTTAGGGAAAAAAGTTTTCTTGTAAATCTTTAAAGAACCAATTTAAATGTTAAAGTCTCCTTTGGCCGTTCAGGTAGCAAAAGTGCCGATCAACTTTGTGTACATTTCTGTACATTTGGCCCTAGACTAAATCTACCAAGTCGCCAGTTTTGTTTTCCTTCTAAGTGCAAGCCGTATCAGCAGCACATTTTAAAGTTAATTTGAAGCAGGGTCTATATTGCCATCAGCAAATATGTTATAAGCTTATTATTTAATAGTGATTCCTGGGTAAGGCCATCATCCCCTTCCTAAATCCAAATATAAAAGCTGAAATCGTATTTGTTAAAACTGTCATTTTGAATTTGTGGCCCAGATTGTTTTCCTGAGCGTGCTGGGCCAGAGGCTCGAATGCTCCCAGCTGCAGGCACCCCCGAGCCCAGCAAAGCTGCTGAGGCCGGTGGTTGAGACGCTCCAAGCCGCGCAAACCGCCTGCTTCCCCCAAACAGAGCTCCAGCCCAGCCTGCTCACGGCTTTTCCACATTGTAAAATCATTTGATTTATTTGTTTGGTTTGGTTTGGTTTTTAGAAGCACTGCAGAAATTATTTCCTACTGGCAGAGAGGGCACTTTGTGTTACACTACATTAGTTTCACATCATTAGTTTAGGGTTCTCAAACTTAAAATTGTAAAGTATATGGGAGGCTTCTACAGACCTCAGTTCTGACCAGAGCAGAACCAATTAAACCTGATGGATTCCTTTCACTGTCTGTAACGTGTGAGGCCATACAGAACAAAGTGCTGTGGCATTGCTGAAGGGGTTCCCTCTGTTAGCTTTGGAATTTGGTGGTAGGAAATGTTGCAGTTATTTATAAAGAGGCAAAATTCCTCTGTTACCGTTCCCGTTCTCAAAAAACGTACTTTTATCGTCACTGCTTGTAGCAAGAAGGGGTGCCGATGACAGCCACGACCCCATCTCTCTGTGCTGTCTCACCTCCGTCAGCCCCTTCCCACTCCGGATTCTTGTTCTTTACAACTAATTCTAAGCGCGCCTGAGGATAGAGGACTAGCCGGATCCGACCTGCCGGCGGGGTGCCAGGCTGCGGGAACCTGCATCCCGGGGCGGGGACTCTCCAAGCCCGGGTCCCCACAGGGGTCTGCACCAAGCAGAGTTCCCCACCGCCTGGTCCCCGGAGGTGGGGTTGGGAGGGAGATGCTAGGCTGGAGCCTGGAGCACCTTCTCCGAGGTGGGGCGGAAGGAGAGCCCCGGCTGGCTGGCTCCCACGCGCCCACTCTGCTCTTTCCTCTCTGGCTTTTCCTTCCCCGGGATCCCTTCCTTCCCCGAGTGTTTGAGCGCGCCCTCGGCCTTTGCCGGCTGTGGCTGTGGGAGAGCCGCGGCCTCAGGTAAGCGCTCCCCGAAGCTCTTCTGCCACCTGTTGGCCGCCCGCGGTGGTGACGCCGGGAGAAGCCGAGCTGGTGGGATTCGCCAGGCCTGGCTTCCAAACGCCGGCTAGAATTGTTGATGACCTCTCTGCGGCCGCCTCTGTGTTCGGCCAAGGCCCACAGACTGGCAGACCTGCAGCTGTCTCCTGAGGCCCCCCTCAGCTGGTCCTCCTGCATTTCCTGGGCCCCCTCTGTGGCCCCTGAGCTCCCCCGCCCAGGAATATGATGTACAGGGTGCCTCCTATCCTGGCGTCCTGCCTCTGAGGCCGTCATGGGGCCAGTGGAGGGTTCAGCGTGTCTCTGGGCCCTCGTATGGCAGTGGTGTCTGGGAAAGGCTCGGAGTGTGCCGTGTAAGAGCCGCAGTGGGAGGTGTGGGCTGAGTCCCCCTGACATGGTGGCCCTGCTCTGCCGTGAGACAGTGGAACAAAGGGAGGACAGGCCAGCCTGTCCAACTTGGGCTTTCTTGACGCTGGGCGGAGGGGTCTGCCCCGTCCCCTCTCGTTCCGTCTTTCCTGGGGGAGTCCCCAGGGTGTGGATGGACGGACAGCACCGGGAACTTCAGCCAAAGGTCAGAAAGAAAGGTGTAGGAGCTTCAGTGTACAGGAGACTGCAGAGCTTTCTCACTGGAAGCCGGGGACCTTTCACTGCACAATAAACCATCCCAGTTTCATAGATGAACAGTTGTGTTCTGGGGAAGTCGGGAACCCAGCACAAACAGGCTGGAGTTCACTCATGTGAATAGCTCTGTAGGGTACTTTGAACAAAGTGGGGCTCTAGTTTGGTGGCTGTTTGGGGCATTTTGATACAAAGCAGTGCAGCAGTCACATTTCTGAACCATCTGGGGGCAGAGCTAAACATCTTTCTAGGTCCTGATGGGCCAAGTCTTAGGAATGGATTTGGCCTGGCTTTGAGAATGTAACACGTGCTTTAGTAGCACTGAAGGGCAGAGGGCAAACGTGGAGATGATGTTCTCATCCGTATTTTGGGGTGGGGGTCCAGAGCCATGTCTCCCCACTAGGCCCCGCTGGAGGGGGCTGAGAGTCACAGCTGCTGTTGGCCCACAGACCGGCGGTCAGCCCGGTTTGAGACGCAATGTTTTTTCATTCCATGGTAGTTTTATACACAAAGACTGCGTCACTCTCAACTCCGCCCGCCTGCAGCACGCATGAGCCTTAAACACAGCGTCTGAGGTCCGGCGGGGCATCCGTGCTTAGTCTCGCTCAGCAGCATGGCTAGACCGCTGACACCCTAATTTTACCAACAGAGGTCAAGCCGTTTCCATTGGCCCAACTTATGTCTAACCCCGACACCTTTTCTCCAGCCTGTTAGAGGGGGGTTGTCCCTGAAAGCCAAGGGTGCCTGTTTTTAGGTGATTGTCGCCTGGCTTATCTAAGGCCAAAATGTTCTTCCCTCCTGGTCTCTGAAATCATGAGGAAGGGACTCTGGTATTTGGCCAAATGGCTGCTGAGCAACCAGCCCTGAAAAGTTATTTTCTTAGTCCAGGGGCCCATGTGAGCCCTGGACTAGGGGCTTTAGTTTTGTTTTTTCAGCTCACCTCATAATTTAATGTAGAAGAAATTCTTTGGCATGTTTCCTCCTGGGTGCCGACTGCCTTTGGAGCAGTTCTGTATGGAGCAATGCCCCGTGGTCAGAAATCTTCTCGTTATGCCAGGTCTGGCCTTTCGGTATCCGCTGAGTGGCTCGCTGTAATCTCTCAGGTTGGCCAACAGAGGAGGGAGAGAAATCCTCCTTAGCCGGGACTCAAATTTTTATGGAGAAGAAGGAATGTTAGAGAAGTTGGTAAACTTCCAGTCCTCTCGACCCTGTGCACATGAGGAGAAGGAAAAACCCCAGCCTGCTGATTATTTACCCCCGGCACAAAAGCGGCCTCCCCTCCCGTCCCTCCCTTTTATTTCCAGCCACTCTGATAGAAACACATTACTGGCTGAATACGCCTTCCCACAATACTGTCCATCACACAGGTATTGGGGGACCAAAGGTAAGGCGAACTTTAAACACACCTGGCACTGCTGGCTCCCGCCTTTGTGCTTGGAATGGCCACCAGCCAGGTGGCCGCCCTGTTCCCCATTCACATGCTCTCCAGAGGAATTCTGACAGATGGACTTCTTTCTGAGGCCACACAGTATTCTCAAATCAGGCCATTCAGCTGCCTTGGGAGAGTTGGGGCAACCTCTCTGGTGAGCAGCCTTATCAGGCTCTTAAAGCTTGAAGCTGCTCAGCCTAGAGAATTATCTGGGGGAGAGCAGACTCCAAGACTCTTGACTCCCTACTGGCCTTCAGCAGCAAACAGGGCAGGGTTTCCAAGGCACCCAGGTGAGCCCACCCTGCGGTTGCTAACTGTGCTGGTGCTCTTCCTCTAGCCGCTTGTGGGCACCTTGGAAGGAGGGGGCAGACGGCTGAGCTGTGGACCGTCTCTCCAGTTTTATGCATCTGGAATCGTGAGCTTTTCTCCAGAGATGTAGTAAAGTACTTTATTGGTGGTAACTGGGACGGCGGCTGCTCTTCCTCACCCCGGGCTGCTTGAAGGTCCAACTCAGCTTTCTTTTGACCTTTCCCATAACTGGGTAGGAAATGACCCTTTCTGGAACGAGGAAGAAAGACTCCTGAGTCATTCTCAGTGTTCTCTCCAGCTGCTCCAAGTTCACGTGTTATAACTTTCCCGAGATAACATATTCCAGAGGCCAGTGAAAAGAAACTGTGGAAAAGTCTTTTAAGTGGGAACATTCTTGGTTGGGAGATGGAGCAGTTCTGGAGGACGTTGGTGCTTTCCCGGGTCACAAAGCCGAGAGGTGAGGAGGCCATAGTGGTACTTGGATTTGGGGCGGATAAGACTGGTTTTTGTAAAACGCTGGAATCCTCTGTGATTATCAGTTGGGAAATTCATCGGAGTGTTTATCTGTCAAGGAAGACAAAATGGACTTTGAGAGTGTCAACCCATCACTTGGTGAGCGTTTGCTCTGGCTGTTGAGTGTCATTGCTGTTAGCCCCTTTATCCCTGGGAAAGGCCAGGCTCTGGGTCACCCCCATCTCAGAGATAAAATCCAGCCCTGCTTTTCTTCTCCATGGGATCTCGGCCTAGGCAGCTGAGTGTTGCTCTGATCCAACAAGCAGACCTCTGCAATCAAAGCCCTTGTTATTAGTTTGAACCCAGATTGTATCTTGACCTCAAATGAGATTTAAGAGCATAGAAACAAATGCTTTGGGAAGAACTAAAGGAGGTGACAGAGCTATCGTCACACACGTCAGGCCCTCTCCCTGAATTTCCATGCCCCTCTCCTTCCCATCTCCCTCACCCCTGCTTGCCCCACTGGAATCATTCAGTATTCACCTGGCTGTGGGAGTGAACATTGTGAAATTCTGGAATTGCTGCAGTGACTTGAAGACATGGAAAATGCAGACTCCTTGCTTGGTCTGTCCTGTCTTCAGCCAATACAATTTCACGGAACCGTGGGCGTACTGATGCCAGATATGATCCAACTAAATAAATCTCTGAGAACATGAAACAAAAGTGCTCTCCCATTTTCGTTTTGTTTTCGGCACAAAAGCCATTCTCAGTATATGAGCGGTGTCAGATGCAATAATCCAGAATAAATCTCCAGGAAGAAAAATGCATCTAAACATGAGTGCGCACTCATTTCCCATTTTCCCTCACTCCCCCCATTTTTATATCGGATGAGTCACTGTGGTGTCTGCTGACAGCTCCTGTTGGCCAGTCAGATTGGAGGGATGATCACAGGGACTTCTTACAAGGGCTGGGGTTGCAGCCAGATCGATACAGGTTGTTGAATTCCAGCTGGGGAGAGTTTTGGGCTTTTGCCCTTTGGGCCATGTCCATTCTGGCTGAGGGTCAGAAGAAGGCCACACCCTTTGATTCCAGGCCTCCACCATGGCCAAGGCTTCTCCAGGAGGTCCTCTGGGGTTCTTGCCAAGTGCATCCACTGTTGAAGCCTGGGAGCACTTAAGTCATACATACTCTTTGGCAGACTCAAGTCCGGGATTCTGGGGCTGCCCTCTCCGGGCCCTGGACGGCTGCCCTCCTTGGAACACCTGCCTATCATTAGTGAAGGTGACATGGCCGTGGGGAAGAATACGTTGGGACATTTGCCAGATTAAGATTTCATAAACTTCCTTCAGAATTGGAAGACTTTTGCCATTGAATAGTTAACCCTCTCCCTGCGTCTACAGTCCCTGTTCCCCGTTTTTCCTTTCAGTACAGGATCCAGTCCGTGAGCTCATATTGCATTTAGTTGTCAGGTCTCTTTCAAACTTCAATCTGGAACCATTCTTCAGCCTTTCTTTGTCTATCATGACACTGATGTTTTGTTGAAGAACAGGTCAAAATGCAGAACATTCCTCAGTTTGGGTTCGTGATATGTTTTCTCATGATTAGATTCAGGTTAGCGAGCTCTGGCTGGGCTGCAGCATCCGTTCAGGGTGTCATAGCTGGAGGCACATGCTGCCTTCCTGCCCCGTGTTGGTGATGTTCACTTAGATTTCCTGGTCAAGGTGTTGTCTAGTTACTACATTATATACAGTTGACCCTTGAACAACATGGGAGTTAGGGGTGCCCACCCTCCACCCAGCAAAAATCTGCATATAACTTATAGGTGGCCCTCTGTATGCGTGGTTCCACTGTATCCGCTGTTTCCCGTCCTTGAATTCAACACGCCATGGATCGTGGAGTACTGTAGTGTTTACTATCAAAAAAAATCTGCGTGTAAATGGGTCTGTGCAGTTCAGACTCGTGTTGCTCAAGGGTCAACTGTAGTTACTTTTCTCCCTTGTAACTAATAAGTGGTCTGTGAGGAGACACTCTGACATGCAAATACCCTGCTCCTCGTCAAATCCCCTCCACCCCGAATTTAGCATCCATCAATGATCCCTTCTCCAACCAGTCTTTACTATGTTGGTCATAAAATGATGATTTTCCAGTCCCAATACTTTCTCCACATTTATCAGTTCGCATTCTCCTTTGATGAAGAGCCTACCATCCTTTTCCCCAAACCTCCCTCTTTCCTTTTTCCTTTCCCTCCCCCTCCCCTCCCTTCTGCTTCTGCTTCTGCATCTCCTTCTCCTGCTGCTGCCTCCTCAGTATAGGCTCGTAGATGCCTATTTTATTCTATGGGTTATAAGCTATACTATCAATATTTATTTTGATGCTGAAATTGTCCTGGATGTAGACAGTGAGATTGCCTTCCAGCTTGGCTCCTGTGTCCTTTTGACATGCTACCATCAATATTTTGAGTTTGCTTTCTGGCACTAACAAGATGTTCCAGGCTTACCTTGTACCTTCCTTGTCATAGTCTTGGAATCAGGCATTTTGCTAAGGAAGCCGGGTTCCTTTTAGTGGGGAATGATACTTAAATAGCAAGATCTAGACAGTAGGTATGCCCAATGCTACGAAGTGTCATTGCTTCTAGACCCCTTCAAATATAGGAAACCCACACACACTTATATATCCTAGCTTTAAAATATAGAAATAAGTACATATACATATTTGAAGTTATATATACATATATGTATATGTATTTGAAATTTTATGTACATATATGTATATAAAATACATATTTTCCCATGATTCCACGATGTTGCCCTCAAATCCATTCCATCCCTACATGTTCTTCATTGCCTCCCCTCATCCCATATTTGAATCTCCCTTCTTCTGCAGTGAGAACCCTGGCTCCCAACAACATCACAATTTACTCATATCTTCAGTCCTACAATATACAAAAAATAGTTTCACAATGGCTACACCCATACCACTATGAAAAACAAGCCTAATTCAAAGAGTTCACAATTAGTTTGCATGTCTTTTTTCCTTTAGACTGAGGGTGTATAGTCAACATACTTTGTTTAAAAAACTACTTGGATTACTTCTTATTTCCTTTCCTCTTCAGTGTGGTTCGCAATTAGGGTTTGTCAGATGATTTCTCATGATTAGATTGATCAGAAATACAGTTTGGTTCACTTGCTTTCAATTTTAGTTTTTTGTTCCCCTCATCTGTGTTGATTTAATTTTATTTTTGATTATGTAGAATATTAATATGCTTCCAAAAGTCCAAGCTATACTAAAAGTATGCTCAGAGAAGTGTCACACCTCTCCATATCCCTTTCATTCGGTTTCCTCCCCTATCCCTCAGATGTAACCAATTTTATTTTTTTCTGTTTTTTTTCCTTAGTGTGCTTGTTTTTTTGCAAAAATCAGCAAACACATATGTTTTCCTGTTTCTCCTTTTTTCTTACACAAAAGGTAGTGTACTATAAGTATTCTTTTGCATCTTGCTTTTTTCTTTTAACAATATATTCTAGAAATCACTCCATATCAATTCATAAAGATCTTTCCCATTCTTTTTTACAGCAGCACATTTTACTCCATTGTATGTATGTAACATAAGTTTATTTTCAACCAGTTTCCTGTGTTTAAGAACTTAGGTAGTTTCCAACATTATGCTGCAGTGAATAAACTTTATGTGTGTATATGCTTATTGTGGGAGATGTATCTTTAGGGTAATTTCTTAGAAGTAGGATTGCTGGA
This sequence comes from Balaenoptera ricei, assembly GCF_028023285.1. Lineage (NCBI taxonomy): Eukaryota > Metazoa > Chordata > Mammalia > Artiodactyla > Balaenopteridae > Balaenoptera > Balaenoptera ricei. Next base: position 113,399,651 of record NC_082641.1, read on the forward strand.
TCAAGGTAAATAAAGACATAGTTTTGTTAGTTTTCCAAATTCCTCTTCATAGGAATTGTGCAAAATGCATTGCCACCAGCAGTGTATGAGAATACCTGTTTCCTTACAGCTTTGCCAACAGACTATATGTCAAGATTTTGAAGTTTTGCCAATCTGATGGATGAAAAATAGTATCTCAGTGAAATCTTGATTTTCATTTCTCTGATTATGCATGGAGTTGAACATCTTTCATAGGTTTCAGAAGCATTCTTAAGTCTTTTTGATGAATTGTCTGTTTATGTCTTTGCTCATTTTCCTATATGATTTTGGGGAGTCTTTTTAAGGTATATTAGCCCTTTACATGTGATGTACGTGCAAATATTTACTTGCAGTTTGGCGTTTGTCTTTTGATTTTGCTTGTGGTGTTTTGTTGCCATGGGAAACTTAAAAAATATTTGGTAGTCAAAATTATCATTTTTTAAATTTGATTTCATCTGTATTTTGATTCATAATTCTTATAGAAGAATTCACTCGTTTTCTTTTAGTAGTAGTGTAATTTAGTTTTTCACACTTAGACCTCTAGTCAATTTGGAATTTATTTTTGCATGTAACGTAAGGAATGGATAGAATTTTAATTTTTTTCCCAAATGTCTATCCAGTGTATCAGTACCCTTTATTACAAAAGCTATCTCTGCCTGAGTGATTTGAGATATCACCTTTATCATGTACTAGATTTCCACAGGTAGTTTGGTTTATTTCTGAACTTTGTAGTCTCTTCCATTCGTCTGTCTCTTTATGTGCCACTATCACACTGTTTTAATTCTAGAGGCTTTGTAATATTTAAAACTATCTGGTAGGGCTACTTCCCTTTTCACTGTTTTCCTACCTATTCTTACACATTAATTTTTCCATATGAACCTTACTATCACTTTGTCCAGCTACAGAAAAAAAAGTCTGTTTAGAATTTTTATTGGGATCATATTAAGTTTATAAATTAATTTAGGAAGAACTGACATCTTAACGATGTTGGAATATCCTGACCATGAACAAAGGATATCTTTTCCATTAGTTCAAGTCAACTTTTGTGTTTTTTAGGAGTGTGCTATAGTTTTCTTCATAAGGGTTTTGAATATTTCTTGTTAGATTTATTCTTAAGTACTTTATCTTTTCTACTGCTATTGTAAATGGGAGGTTTCTCTTCTGTTACATCATATGATTGGTTTTTATGTGTGCTTATGAAGCCTATTGACTCTTGCTATTTATTTTATATCATACTACCTTGATGAATTATTTTATTGTTAGAGTTATTTTAATGGCTCTCACTATGTGGTCTCAGTACATTTGAGGTTCCTGAAACACATTTAGTGGATTCACAAGGCCCAAATAATTTTCATAATAAGACATAATTTGCCCTTTTAACTTCATTCTCTCTTGAGTGTGTAGTGGAGTTTTCCAGAGGCTACATAATGTGTGATATAATAACAGACTGAATGCAGAAGCAGATATGAAAATCCAGCTGTTTTCTATTAAGCTCAACAAGAAAGAGATGTGCAAAAATGTAAAACAATGTCATTCTCACTGGAAGTTTTTGTTTATGCTTATTTTTCAAAAAATGCTCTTTATGTTAACATGTTTATTAGTGTTTACTTTTCTTTTTAACATCTTTATTGGGGTATAATTGCTTTACAATGTTGTGTTAGTTGCTGCTGTATAACAAAGTGAATCAGCTATATGTATACATATATCCCCATATCTCCTCCCTCTTGCATCTCCCTAGTGTTTCCTTTTAAGTTAATAAATATTTAAATTTTTCTCAGTTTTAATTTCTAATCTAGTAAATATAAATAGATATAACGCACACAAATAAAAGCTCTTTGAGGTCCTTAACAATTTTTAAGGGTGTAAAGGGGTTCTGAGATCAAAGTTTTTGAGCAATTCTGAGTTAGTTTTGTTATTTATTCTCTAGGTTTTCTGGGTATACTATCATGTCCTCTGCAGTACAGTTTGCTTTCCTTATTCTTTTCCAATTCTCAAGACTCTTATTATTTTCTCTTGCCTAATTGCATTAGCTAATACTTCCAGTACAATGTTAGCAGTGGAAAAGTGGGCATCTGTGTCTTGTTCTAACTTCAGTGGGAATGCCTCTGGTGTTTCCCCATTAAGTAATAGGCTGAGATGCTGCCTTAGGACTGTGTGTATTATGTTATGTTTATTGAGTTTCTTTCTCTGAGTGTGATGTATTTCCATTATTGTCTAAAAATTTCTTTGGTTTTCTGAAAGGTTTGTATTTTTGATCTGGTGGTTGCCTTTGCATTTATACCTTCTATACTGCCCTTAATCCATCCTTTTCTTAAGCTTTTACTATATGGTTTGTCAGTTTTAAATGATATACTTTGACTCCCACCTATTACCTAAACAACCATCAGTGGTCATATTTTACTTTCCCCTTTGTTCCCATTTTTAAGGTTGCATTCTTTCTGCTTGGTCAGAACACATAATGTTTATATATCCTTCTGTTACCATGACCCCACCTTTTGTTATTCTTAACTCTATAATTAAATATATCAAGTGATCACCATCAGTCCCTTTGCTGAAGCTCCCTGTTATCATTTGGTTGGGTAAAGCTTGGTTGGATGAAGGCTAGATATAAAATCCTTGGCTTGTACTCTCTTTCCTTGTGTGTTGAAAATGCTGCTTCACTCTGGCCCTGTTGTTTATGTTGCTCTCCGGAAGTCTTATGCCAGTCTAAATTTCTCACCTGCATAAGAATTTGATGCTTTTGCATAGAGGTTCCTGAGGACTTTTTCTTTGTCATTAAAATCTAATAGTTTTACTAGGAAACATCTCAGAGTTGATCATTCGAGATCAGTTTTCCAAGCATACAGGGGCCTCTTCAATATGTTGATTTAAGATCTTATTTCTGGAAAGTTTTCTTGGATTATATTTCAAAATACTATTTCTGTTCCATTGTTATGTTTTTCTTTTTCATGGACTCCAATCATACATATGTTGGACCTTCTTCACCTGCCTTCCATTTCAACTACTTTCTCTTTGATCTTTTTTACTTCTTTTTAAACTCATTTCCATTCTATTTTTTGTTTTACTACCTTTCTTCATTGTCCCTTATTAACTTTTTATTTGGACGTATTCTCTTGTGGGTACCTTGTAATTTATTCTTTATTTCTGAGATAGTTTTGACTTTTTCTTCAATTTTTTTTCCTGAATTTGATCAACTTTCACTGCATTTCTTCCTGATTTGGGGGATCCTCTTGTATTCTTAGTTTTTATATGTGAATCTAGTTTTTTTTTAATCTTCAAATTGATAATATTTAATTCAGCTTGAAATGTTACTTTATAGTTTTCTTCTGCTTCATGGTTGATTTTTTTGGAGGGGGAAAATTTTCTTTAGCTAAAATGTTTTTATTCATATTTTATCCTTTCTTCTTATAGTAGCTAAGTATGACATTAGTCTGATTTTTTCCCCTCCCACTTCTAGGCATTTTTAAAGAGAGAGTTCCTGTTTCAAGAGTGCCCTCTTCTGTCAGTATAGTGAAGTGCAATTTATTGAATTGATAGTGCTGGGGTGGGGGGAGGAGGAATGGTTGGTTGCTTGCTCTCTCTCTTTTTTTCTGCAAGAGTCTTAGTTTCCCCCTCCCCCCTTTTTTTTTCTTTCACTGTCACACCTCTAAGGGGCAGCACCTCTTCTTTATTTATTTCCTTCTTCTTCTAGAAGCCATAATTCTCTATCATTGCCACCTCTAACCCTACTCACTTTCAAGTACCTTTCCTGTAGCCAGTATTGTGAACTACTAAGTTTCAGACTTGTGTTCATTGTTCTGCATTTAGTGGGGTGTTTTTTTTTTCAGCTTTATTGAGGTATAATAGACTTTAGTGTTGGACTTTTCCTTTCTGGGATGATTCTGTCTATGATTTGTCTATGTCCTTCACTTGCCTCTCCTTTTTCCTCATGGAATTTCTTAAGACTCCCCTTTTTAGCTGTCTATACTCACAAACTTGCAGCAGTAGTAGGTGCTCTGTTGGAATTTGGTGCTTATTTCTCTACTTAACTGTAATTTGAGGTTCATAGTATTATCTGGTACCTTGTAACATTGAAGGCGTGGGTCATGTGTAGATATTTTTTCTTGTTGGTTTTTTTTTTTCCTTGTCAATCTTAGCTTTTGTTTGTGTGTTTCTTGTTTTTGGTTTTAGATGTGAGGAGAGGTTTGGATTTAGGAGGCCATAATTACCTTCCATACTTATTGCTGAATAAACAGTGAAAATACTGGTTTTAAAGGAACTTTTGTCATTTCAACAAATACTTTAAAAATTACTTGGATTAACATATTTGGTGACAATAAGACCACTAACTGTTTTAATCATGTTTTCATTTATTATTTTCAGTGGGAGAAATGCCCCATAGTGGAAGTTTTTAGAAATCTTTTCATACAGCATAGGACATGAACCTCTTGTAGGAGAGGGGGTCCCTATAGAAATATAATTGCTCTTCCTAAAAACACTTATTCTCTGAAAGCCATTTCAATTTTAATGCTGGCATTTTTCTACTATTCCTTATGGTTCAAGAACCCCTGCTCTCATTTTCTTTGCTGGTCATTGGCATATTGCTAAGTATCCAGTAATTTTTTTTAAGCATCAAAAGAAATACTCTTAAGCTCTACATTTTTCTCTTGATGGAGATGAGTTCAGTCCAAGGTAAGTCTTTACAGGTGAGAAGAGCCTTGGTTCTGACAAGTGGCTGCTAACAAGAGAATTGTCTCTCTTTTTAAAAATTTTTTTTTTTAATGGTAGTTTTTTTAAAATTTATGGCTGTGTGGGGTCTTTGTTTCTGTGCGAGGGCTTTCTCTAGTTGTGGCAAGCGGGGGCCACTCTTCATTGCGGTGCGCGGGCCTCTCAGTATCGTGGCCTCTCTTGTTGCGGAGCACAGGCTCCAGATGCGCAGGCTCAGTAATTGTGGCTCACGGGCCCTGTTGCCCCGCGGCTTGTGGGATCTTCCCAGACCAGGGCTCCAACCCGTGGCCCCTGCATTAGCAGGCAGATTCTCAACCACTGCGCCACCAGGGAAGCCCGAGAATTGTCTTTCTAATGAGGCAACTGCACACCTTTTGCTTCTTGGAGCTGCTGTTTTGCTGTCTCCACTAGTCTCTTAGGGCTTTCCTTACTCAATTTTCAGTAGGTGTTTTGTTTTTTTTTTCTCCTAAAAGAATCTTTGTAAAAACTGAGAGCAGTGCAAGGCAAGTATTTCTTGAACAAGACACAAAACTGCTAACCATACAAGAAGATAAATTGATAAATTAGACGACATTAAACATACAAACTTCTGTTCATCAAAAGACACCATTAGGAAAGTGAAAAGGCAGTCTATAGAATGGAAGAAGACATTTGCAAAACCTACATCTGACAGATGACTTGCATCCAGAATATATAAATAACTTTTGCAAATTGATAAGAAAAAGAAGATAGCTCACTAGGAAAATGTACAAAAGACCTGAAAAAAATACTTCATAAAAGAGGATATCCAAATGGCCCAAAAGCACATGAAGTAGTGTTCAGCTTCATTAGTCATCAAATAAGTACAAATTAAAACCACAGTGAGATAACACCACATATACCAGAATGACTGAAGTGGAACAAACAAACCAACCCAGAAAATACCCAACTGTTGGCAAGGATATTGAATACCAGAAATCATATATACTTTGCATAACTGTGTCTATCAAGGTTAAACATATGCCTTCTTATGACCCAGTCTTTCCCTAGTAGGTGTATACCCAACAGAAATGCAAGCATATGAACATTGAAAGACAGGTATTAGGATGTCTATAACAACACCATTTGTAACAGCTACAAACTGGAAATGACCACATTCCCATCAAGAGTAGGATGGATAAATGAATTATGGTATAAATTCACACAGTAGAATACTATATATTGCAATGAAAATGAGAAACCTACTACTATTTGCAACAATATGGAATGGAGCTCGTGAACATAAAGCTGTACTTCAATAAAAAGTTAAAACAGGAATAGAAACAAAAAACTAGGCCAAACAACCTAAAAACTGATGCTCAGATGGGAGGTATTCCTGTGGTTTTGTATTAATAATGGGATCCTCCACGTTTAGAACAGGTTGGCAAGGACATCCAGAGATAGTTGGGCCCCCAGCCCACTGAAGGGGCCAGCCTCTGAGCCATGGTTCTAGGACACATGGCAGGGAAAAAACCATGATAGGGTCACAAACTCAAAGCAAGGACAGAGTCTTCTCACCCACAGAAGTTATAGCTTTGAGAATTCCTTTGTTTTTAATCAATTTTTAGTTACTCAGGCAATATAGAAATATAATTTTCTTACAAAGTTAAAACATTACTGGTGATGCGATATCTTGGATTTGCTTTAAAACAATATGGGGTGGGGAGTGGCTGGGGGGCCATAGTTAAAACAAGATTGGTCATGGGCTGATGGTCATTGAGGCTGGGCAGTGGATACCTGGGACCTTGTGGTGGTGTTCTCTCCATTTTTGTATATGCTTAGAATTTTTACTATAAAAAGCAAACACGCAGCACATCATTACTGAAAAGGCTAAAGTCACTATAGATCTCTAAGCTTCAGATACTGGTGTTCATCCCTCTTTTCCCCCATTCCCCACCGCAGTTAACCACTGTTACCAGTTTGGGTTTTGTCTTAGGAGGAAACAGATGGCACATTCTAACTAGGATAATTTGAGGAGTTTTTTAATAGAGAGGCAATACATAAAGTCACGTGAGGGGAAGCCACAAAGCATCATGCAGCACCCCAGGGAAGTCTTTCTCACCTTTAGGCCCAAGAAACCAAACCCGGGGAGAAGAGAGTGGGGCACCTTGAAAGGAGCCGGGACCTTTGGTTGAGGGCTGTGGCCAGTTTTGGAGACTCCATAGATGGAAACTGGGAGAATAAATACTCCAGTCTCATTCTCCTCCATTCCTTTGATCTCGTGCTGGTGCTCAGCATTGGCTGGAAGGCAAGGCCACCCACTGATGGCATTCATTCAGGTCAGTCTCCCAGGACACGGAGCAGGCTGGAGCACAGTGGAGAGGGGATCCGCAGGGGCACATGGAAGATATCTCATTGAGTGTGGGTCTTGCCAAATGTTTTTTTGTGAATTTGCATATATGTTTATGAATCCAGTGGTTTTGTTTTCATTGTTTTTTAATATCCTTGGGGTCATGTCCTGTCCAGGTGTTCTTTCCATGCCAGGACTTCAAGGTCAACCTCATTCTTCTCTGTGGCTGATAGTATTCCACAATGTGGACACAATATAGTGTCTTGCCCTTACCCCTTGACAACAGTTTAAGTTGCTTCCTTCTTGAGAACTTGTCTTAACCCTGGAGACTCTCTTGCCATCCTGGGAACATCTGGGAAGTGGCCATATATAATATGTTGTTTGTTCCCATGGAGTCTCAGGGTTGGTTGAAGGTTTTTTGTGTTGTGGTATATACTTGAACTGTCCAAACAGTTCTGATTTTTGGCAGCTGGGACTGCTGGGGAGAAAGTCAGGTAAGGAGAGTCAGGAGGACTGGATCAGGCATTGGAAGACGGGTTTGAGTTCCAGGTTTGCCACAGCCTTGCTATGTGACCTTGAGCAAGTTGCTTAACCTCTCTGATTCTCAGTTTTACCTCTATAAACTGCAGATGATACTTATACCTGCTCCACTTGCCACCCCCCCCCCCCCACCATGGTAGTTGTAAAGGTGTTCGGAGACAAAGGGTGGGAAAGAGCTTGAAGTGGAAGCCGGTGACAGTTCCGTGTCAGGGGACAGGGCTTGTGCCCCCCTCCTCCAAGCTCCTCTCTGCAGTCAAGACAATGGGAGTGTTGCCAAGAGGTGTGCTGTTTCCCTGCACACATCACGCCTGTGTCCTGACCCACAGCCATGGCTCAGTCTACCCCAGACCAAGAATTGTCTCACATTGTGCTTTGTGGTTGTTTATTTCTAAGGGGCTAAGTTGCCGTGGGATTTGTACTTCTTTTTCCTGGAAGACTGAGTGTCTCTTGGTATTGGAGTTTTCTTTCCATGGTTGGAGGACCAGTAGCTGATGCTTCCCTCTTCCTCTGACTTCAGATCAGAGAGGCAGCATGAGCCAGTGTCACCACCCGACAAGGGCAGGATGGCAAGCTAGGGAATGGGTCTCCGTCTCATACTTCTACCAAAGCCTCAAAACTTGCCTTCTGCAGAAAGCTTCTCTCACAATAAACCACAGCTGATGCTCCTTGAGTACTTACTCTCTGCCAGGCACCATGCTAAGTGCTTTCCATATACTATTTCATTTAGTCCTCACAAGAACCCTATGATCACTAGTCTTACTTACATTTTACAGAAGAGGAAACGTAGGCTCAAAAAGTTTAAGACACTTGCCCCAGGTCGTGCAGGTGGAAAGAGGCAGAGTTAGAATCCACACCCCGGTCCAGTCTCTCTGACAGCAGGGCCATGTCCTTGGCCACTGGGCTCTATTCCCTCCTGTTTCACCCTGTCATCCCTGAACTCTGTCGTGCGTTTCTTAGGGTTTCTGTGTGATTTGACCCACAATATTTCTGGTCCATGTGTGCCTGACTCCCTAAAAAAATAGTGAATGTGTTTTCTGCTCTTTTTTCCCTCCCAGAGTAACTGGGACAGAGCTGTGTATGTAGTAGGAGCTCAGCGAATGCCAATTTCTTGTGACAGTCCCACTTGGGGTGCTGTTGGCAGGCTCGGCATAGCAAAAAGCTACGTTGGCCCTTTATGGAAGTTATCAGGAAGATGAATAAGGCTTGAAATGCGAGACCCTGGCAGGGCTGACTCAGACCTCACAGAATGGCTTGCCTTGGCCTTTGAAGAGCTGAGAGCTATTTACATCCAACTAACAGACCTTACTGGCTGTGAGCAGTCAAAGCCGCTGTGTAAATACTCTGGCCTAAGGCCACAGAGTGAGTGAGGACAGGAACAGGAAGAGACCCCTCCTCATCCTCATCCCGTCCGTCCAGGAGAAGCCCATGGGGAAGCAATGGCTCTGGTTTGGTGGGAAGCCACTGGCAGCAGACCTGTGTCGGGTAGCAGAATCGTCTTTAGTTGGCAGTGTGGTATGCAGAAGTCTTTCCCGGCACCGGCTTCTTTGCATAAATAAATGGCGGCCAGCTGTTAGTCTTCCTATCAGCGTGAACATCCATCATGGCTTGTTTCAAATATAAGGCTGGGAAGGAGAAGCTCAGACGCCCATGAAAGGCAAACGTTAGGATGATCACCCAGCCCGGTCTGGCACACATCGGCTTCGAGAAACTCACAAACTGGAAACACTGACTGGGGTCTATCCCGGGGGCTGGGCACAGGGTCTCATGTTCTCTCTAGGTGTCCCCCACCCCACCCAGGAGCTGAGTTTTTTTCCAACGGGGGACACACAATGAGACCAGTCTCCTGTTGGGGACCTATTTGGTGGAGCCAACGCAGTGCTGATGGCTGTTTCCATCTTCTGGTTGTCCCTCCCCATCTCCTGCCACCAGCCTTGACTCACAACAGACCTTGAGAATAGGTAGGCTGGAAAGGGAAAAGTCTCCTCCCGTTGGGCCCAGCCCCCAGCCTGCACATAGCGGTCATGGCCCAGTGGCTGTTTGAGGTGCCCTGGTGTGGGGCTAGCTGGTAACAGGGCAGAATGTCACCATCAGTCTATGGCGAGCTCTCCAGTGCCACTCTCTGTCCACCTGCTGCAGCCCCAGAACCCACCGTGGCAGTCTTGTCTGCCCCCAGCCGGGCTGTGTGAAGGAGGCAGGTGCCTGCCCTGCCTGTACCCCTCACCTCCTGCAACCAAGGATGCTGTCTCTCTCCTCATTCATTTTAGATCATTAGTATTGCTTTTTTGTCTTTCTCTCTGGGAACTCATTCATTCACCTACCCATTCTAAAAATATTTATTTTGCATCTACAGTGTGCCAGGCACTGGGAAGACAGGGGTGAGCAAGAGGTGGTCCCGACTTACTGGAACTGACATTTCATTGGAGGGGGAGCATAGTCGGACAAAACACAAGAGACTAAAAAATAACAGCCTGTTGTGAAGAGTGCTATTAAAGAAACAAAGGGTAGGTAGGGTAACAGGAGAGACCTAGTCTAGATGGAGTGGCTTTTCTGAAGAGGTGACTTTTAAGCTGAGGCCTAAAGACTGAGAGGGAATCTGCCAAGTGAAGAATAGGGGGGAGAGCACTCCAGAAGAGAGACTAACATATGCAAAGGGCCTGAGGTCGGGCAGAGCTTGGTTTCCTTGTGGAATTAAAAGACACCAAGGTGTCTGGAGTGTAGAGAGTTGAAGGTGAGCTAAGAACAACTCAGGGTGGCATCACAGGCCCTGTGACAGTCTGGACAGCAGAGGAGCTTAGCGGGCTCTGCTGAGGCAGGGAGGTTTAATGGGGGCAGGGGATGCGGTAGACTGAGAATGTTGCTTTAGGTGCTTTTGGTACAATTGTTACATTTATTGGGAGCCTAGTGCTTGCCAGGCCTTGTGCTGAGTGCTGGGGCAGGTGAAATTTAGTTTGGACCGTCTCCTGGAAGCAAAGAGGACCCCACATGGGTCTTTAATTTGGGGTGACATGGTGAGATGGGAAACAGGGCAGCCACAGGGGTAGTGGCTTCAGTGAGTTCTCTGCAAAACGGTTTCCCAGAAACCAGCCTTCCACTTTCCACCTGCAGCCTGGGGCTCAGGCTCGTTTGGTCTCTCGCTGCGGATGTGTCCAGTGCCCTCCTCACAGTAGGTGCATGCCACACCCAGACTCTGTGGGGTGTGAGCTGAGGAGGCCTGGTCCTTGGGAGGAGGAGGAGGTCTGATCTAAGGCACAGAAAGCACAGAGGTTGCAGCCCGCGTTGCAGATGTAAAGGGGAAACAGCACTTGTTGCCCACCCTCTTTGCAGGCGGAGAAACTGAATCCTGGGGAGAAAGTAAAGTTTCTTGACTAGCTGATAATTGTACTTTCCATTTAATGTTTGCAAAGTACTTAAAGAGATAGGTGCCTTGACTTGCACAGCTCAGATATCTACTGCTAGTGCCGTGAAGGCGCTCGGGTGTTCCTGAGTGCATCCAGCAGCTGTGTCCTGGAGAACCCTCGGCTTGTGTATCCCAGCTCCTTTATTCCTGAGGATAAATGGAGTCACCTCTGGCCACAGAGGCTCCGCACCCTCATGTTTTTGGAAGGGTCCTTCCTATTCTTAGGCTCTTTGCTTTCCTTGCAGGTTTACATAAAGTGTTTATAGCTGTTACCCATACTAGCCTCTGCTTACCACCATGGAAAACACGGGCAGGACTTATTTTGCTTTAGGATTCAGGCTTTAAATGGAAGACACTAGTGTGTGCTGGGAAGGCTGTGGCCTCCAGAGTCATGTTGCGCAGGTTCTAGCTGTTTGATTTTGGAGAATTGACTTAACTTCCCTGAGCCTCGGGTCCAGCAGGGGAGAGGGGAGGGAGTCAGATGGCGATTCCTGCAGTGGTGACTACAGCTTGCTTGCCAGGTGCTTGTCATTAAGCACCTTCCACCCATAGCTCAGTGACGCTCTACCTTGAGTGCATCACAATCACCGGAGGGTTTGTGCAAGCAGGTTGCTGAGTCCCACCTCCAGAGGATCCCATCCAGGAGGACTAAGGTGGACCCGAGAATCTGCATTTCTAACCAGTTCCAGGCTGCTGGTCCCAGGACCACACTTTGAGAATGACTGCATGAGTTCATTTAATTCAGTCATCATGACAATCCCCTCAACTTGGTATTATTGTTATTGTGACTTTGCTGATGACGAAATTAAGGATTAGAGAATGAAATAACTTGCCCAGGGTCACACAGCCATTGGGTGGAGAAGCTGGGATTCACATCCAGGTCTGGGCTACGCAAAGCCATTGTTCTTAGACTCTGCAGGAAGGAGTGTGTGAGTCCCAGCAAGGTGCCTGCCTGTCAGGGATGAGGCCCTCAGTAAATGCTGGCTGCAGTCCCTTTACCCCTTTAGACACAAATGGGTCTTTATCCAAGATGATAGTTGACACCAAATGGTTTTCATTATTGTTTTGTGATACAGCAGAACCAAATTATACTCAGAAAACTTGGATGAGAAAATCCAAACTTGAAAGGATGAGTAGCTGGAGACGTGTTGATTCACCAGACAGTCATAGGCCTCCAGGGCCAACAGGGACTGGGGAATCACCTGGTGTCCCTCACCTTCCCCAGCAAGGGGTTCCCAGCCCCGTGGGAGGGCTTCCGGGGGTGGGGAGCTTACTCCCTCCCCTGACACTGGGACAGGGAGAAAGGGCTTCGTTTTCAGAGGACGGGGATTGGCCTGATGGAGCCAGCCCAGGCCAGCAGAGGGAAGTCACAGCCTCTGTCTTTCTGGGCCTCTTACCCAACTGGGGTAGGGGATACCGTCCCCAGAGGATAAACTGTCTGCACCGTGAGCCCCTCAAGCCTGTGCAGACAGCACGGGCGCGAACACGGAAGACTGAGTCCAGGGAAGCAGTGGGGATCTTAAAGCTGGACTTTATAGGAGGGGAGGGATTCCTGGCAGGCGACCTGGCAGGAGCAAAGGTTCAGGGGGTGGAAATGCAAATGGCACCCTCAAGGCTCCTCATCTGGTTCTTCCAACACATCCCCTCCTATCTCCCCAGTGATGTTTCCCCTATGGAAACTTTTTTCTACTCTGGTCAGACAGTGGGCAGCCTTGAATACCAAGCTGAGGCATTTGGGTTGTCTCTGTTGAGATAAGGGAACCAGGGGCTACAGGGTTCTAGAAGGAGGGAGACCTCACGGCCCATCTCAGCCTGAGCTTCAGCTGCCCTGGGGCCATGTTGCCTTTCTTTTTGAATTCTCAGCTCAAACATTTCTGCAGACTTTCCATGTGAATCCTCTGGAAGCTGAATTATCATGGAGACTTCAACCAGGCAGTCCCTTCTTTGCCCCCGACCTTCCTTTTTTTTTTTGCTGGCAAGAAGGAATGAATCTGGGGAGAGCCGTTGTCCTGTTGCAGCTTCCCCAGCCTGGAGCAGGCACTGCTTAAGCTGGTACCTTCATCTCGGTGAGCTCAACCCTAAACTCTCTGGGTCTTAGCTGGATTAAGGGCCTAGATTGTTGCTGAGGAGGAAGGAGGTACCTCTGTAATTGCTATTTAAATCTACCTAACAATAGCCACATGTGGAGCCAGATTTGAGGGTTATTAAATATGAGCACCATTCTCCCCCCAAACATGTCTGTGTTTGCATAGCTGGGCAGCATGGGGAAGGGGGAGGGAGACGGTTGCAGGGTCAAAAGGGGGCTTCAAAGGCCCCGTTTCTGAGAGAGAATGGCCCTTGGTTCAGCCAAGAAGACTAGTGACCAGAGTCCCCCAGCCCCGACCTGGGGAAGCTTCTTTCTGGGGCACTGGAACCCATCACCCACAGAGCTTCTCCGACTGTAAGCTCTGAAGTCCCAGCAGGAGCAGCTGCTTCAGCAAAGCTTGCGGGGGGGGCAGTGGGGAGGCACTCACCCCAGGGCACTGCTCCTTCCCTAGAGGGTCTTGTCCCTCTGCAGCAACTACCTGCTGTCTTGGGGTGACACAAAGGGAAGTGTGGGGGTGCTGTGGAAGGGCTGGCCCGTCTGCAGCCATTTGGGGACAGGGGGGCATGTGCGTCTCGGCTTTTCCCTAGTGCCCCTTGCCCACAATATAGGGTGATGGGAAAGAAAAGTGTGTTTTGCAGGTGTGCCATGCCGTTGGCTCCCACTCTTTCCACTTGGGGGTGGAGGGCAAGCGGGGGGCTCAGTTTCCCTGCTCTGCATTGTCAGGCCTGTGAGCAGAGTGAGTCACATGGTCCCATTCGGATCAGCTGCTGTTTTGGAGACATGTGCTGTGCATGTGTGTGTGTATCTTCATGACAGGGAACCGGGTCAGGGAAAGGCCTGGAGTGAGCATGGGGAGGCCTATTGAGGGAGTGTGGTCCCCGGAAGGGTGCAGCTAGGTTCCTGTGCGACCCTCTGGTTTGGGTGCTGTGCTACCACCTGAGGCTATGGGGACTCCCAAGCAAAAGTCCAGCAGCGCCAGGTGGCTCTAGGGCCCCAGAGGCAGGACAGCAGGTGCTGGCCGAGGCAGAGGCCAGTGAACGCTGGTGCACTGGGAGGGTGACCGTTCTGACTGAGCCCCAGGGGTGGGACAGACCTGGCTTCCCTTTGGAGTGTTCCTCTCCTGTCACTCATCACACACGGTGGCTTGTCAACCACGGAGAACAGAATTAAAATCCTGCAAAGACATGTCTTGCCAGGTGACGGATCCTTTGATTTTTGCTTTAAATTATAGGCTTAAGCAACTTTGTCAACTATGTTACTAAAGTTGAATTTCTAGAAAGCAATCTAAAGCGTCATAAAGACAAAGCACAAACAAGGAAATACATTTGTATCATATGATCGATATATGATCATATATCATACAGATATAACATACAAATTCTTACAAATCAGTAGAAACTTCTTTCTTATGAGGTTGGGGAAGTAGGAACCCTTGTATAATGCTGGTGCACGTGGCCAGAGTGTTTCTGAAAGGCCTTTGTCAAAATGTATTAAATACCTTTAAAATATGCAGAGAGCTTTATCTTTTGTCTCTTTCTACATGGTTCTGTTTCTTACAGATTTTTCTCCCTGTTTTTTTTTTTTCTGCTCAAGAACAGCAAATTTTCCTTCTGTGGGTCCAGTAGTATAATATATGTGTTATAACTTTTGTTATATTTATAATGCAGTTTTTATTGAAATGCTGTTACAGATCATTTCTACCCTGTCCATAGTCCATGTTAGTAATGTTTCTAAGAGCGCTTTTATAAAAGCGGGGATGGGGTTGAGGAGAAGGGAGAAGTATGGGCTTCGGTGATGGTCAAGGGTGCCAATCCCAGCAGTGTACCTTATTTCCTGTGTGGTTTCAGGTGGGTTACCTAACCTCTCTGAGCCTCAGTGTCTGCATCTTTCACATGGGGTCCTGCTCACCAAGGGGCATTGTTGTGAGGATCAAATGAAGGAATAAGGGTAAAGCCCCTGGGCACCGTTTCTGCACGTGGGGAATGCTTGATGAATGGAGTGATCGTTACCAGGTGAACAGGGTTCATGTGACTAGCACTTAATCACTTGGTCCCAGGGAACTACGGTGCTTCCTCAGGTCCAATCCCCTGCATCTTGGCAGGACTGTATTCCAGGCATCCTCAAGAGACTGCAATCCACCCCCATCTCAGAGAGCTCAGGGGAAGGAGAGCCCAGACTCCTGCTTACTACTGCATTCTAGTGTCGCGCCCTCAGAGCCAGGAAGTCCTCCTGAGTGTCTACACTTAATCCCCACGGCCAGATTTGAAGCTTCTTTTTTTCTTGCTGTTCCCTTAGGGAAAAAAGACTGAAATTTTGCTTATGTAAGAAGGTGTCTGACTTCCGTGGCAAGCAGCTCTATCTTGCAATCTCCGTATGAAATCCCCTTGTAGGAAGGTTCAGGAGGAGGAAGTGAGAGGGGCCGTGGAGAGAGAGCTGTAATATCCTGGGACTTGTCCCTGGACAGCCCTTGGAAAGGAACCACATTGCTGTACATGCCCATGTCCTCCCTTGGGACTCGTGTGTTCTCCTGCATGCACCGTATTTCCACGTGGCTGTCTCAAAGGAATATAAGACTCACTCTGACCCTTCTACCGCAGCACACCCACTCCTCCAGGCTCCCTCATCTCAGGGGATGTGTCTGTCCATCCACTCACACAGCTGGACACCTAGGAGGCATCCCTGACAGGTCCCCTCTCTAGCCCCCCGGGGGGATCCAGCCCTACGTCTTGGTAGCTTTATGTCCTGTAGCTCTTGAATCTCTCTTTTTCTGTCCACCCTCGCTGCTGCTACTCTGGTCCATCTGCCTTTGTCTTTCACCTGGACAGCGGCAGCAGCACCCTAGCTGCCCTCCCACTCTTACCTGGCCCTCCTGAGTCCTTTCTCCACTCAGCACCCAGAGCCATCTCTGCAAAACACCCTTGCACTCACCTGCTGAAGCCCTCCAGTGGTGTCCCATTGTCCTTTGTATAAAGACCAAATTCCTTTGGGTGCCCTTGTCTGTTGTCGTGCTGCCCCTTGCTCTCTGCTCCTCATCTACTTTGGCCGCCTCTCCCAGTTCCTCAAACATACCATGTTCCCTCCTACCCCAGGGCCCTGACACATGTTCTTGCCTCTTCCCGGACCACTTTCTGCCCTACCCATGTTTGCCTGGTTAACTGTCACTTATCCCTTAGATGTCAACTTAACAGTTACTTCCAGCAAAGCCTTCCCCGACCCTCAGGCCAGCTCAGGTGCCTTTATTAAAAGCTCTCCTAGACCAGAGTTCCTTTCCTATAGAGTCCCCTAGCTGAGTTTACAGTTAGGCATTCATGAGCATGGCTATTTGGCATCTCTCTTGACATGCCACCACATTATAAGCTCCAGGAGAGCAGGATTCTTGTTGGTTTAGTTCCCTGTTTCATCCTGTGCCTAGCATCATGCCTGGCTCTTGGTAGGGACTCCATCCACCCCTGTGGGATGAGTGTTTATCTCTGAGGTTCAACAAGGACCAGAGCGTTCCCAGCCTGCCATTTCAGGATTGTCTTAGAGCCCAGGCCTACTTTCCTTGGCATCCTTTCCGTGGTCGTGCTCCCTTTACTACCCAGATCATTTTTGTGGACAGGTTTGGTGTTTAGACCAGACAGGAGCTGTTCATCAGGTGCTTTACACAGGATTGTTTTCAAGTCCTGACCTATGAGGAGATTTGTGCTTCTGAATGGCTGGTGTACTCAGAGTCTTTGTGGATGGGATTATACCCAAATGCTAGTAGAAGGGCTCTTGCTGTTTATAAGAACCCTGGGGTGGAAAAAAACCAATCCTTTGGAAAAGCAAATAATTACCAGCTAATTGGTCCCTTTCATGACTGCAGTTTGCTGTATGTACTGAGAGCTTTATTAGCTACCTACTACAGAAATGAGTGGCGTTAGCTGGCCAAAAGGTCTTTGTTGGAGTAGGGTCCAAGGACCCTGGTGGTAACGGTGTCTTCTCAGTTAGCTGACTCTACCTCCAAGTCTCAGAAGTGATGTCAAAGGTATTCAGTGGTTCCCACAAATAAATTGTTACTGTGTACAAACTCCCCAGTGAGTTGAAGAGCTAATTATCTTTCTGCATCCGCCCCGGTCTCCCATCTCAGATGCATAACACCCTCTGGCAGCTCCAGTGTCTCAGCATTGGTGGGTAAAAAATGCCAACCTGACAGGCAGGTTGGCCTGGGTTTTGTCCTGGTTTGTCACTGGCTGTCTGTGTAAGCTGCAGCGTCCCTACATCTGTTTGACCTCAGTCTCCCCCTGCCTGATTCATTGCTTACGTGTATTGTGCTCACTCTAAGAAAATGGGTTAGAGGTGCTTTGAAAAGTCTAACTTTATTCAAATGCAGGGAACTCTGAGGATTGAAATAGACCAGTTGGCAAATCCTAGTTTTCCAGTGTGAAGATGTTTTAATGCTTGATCTTCTATTCTCGTGCATGACCTTCTTGCATGAGTTCATCTACTTCCCCGTGCCTCAGTTTCCCCATCTGTGAAACAAGATGGGTTGATTCTGGTTTGGCAAATAAGAGAACTAAATGCTGTCCCCCTCTGTCCTCCCACAGTTAAGGCAGACATCACCAATGAACTCCGAGAACGCAGTCCTTCTGAGCACAGCGCCACAGACAGCCAGCCAGGGCTACTCTATCCAGGCTGACATCGCCAGCGAAGCTGTTTGCCAGTCGTGGAGAGCAAATCCTTACAAATCAACCGCGAGGTGCCTAAGGGAGAATCAAGGCCCAGGGAGGTTGACTTGCCCAAGACTTGAGGGGTAAGTGCATCTGTGAACTTACAGCTGGCTTTGGGATGGTGTTTTGGGTGGTTTCTTATGTTTGGAACATTCTGAACGGGTCCAACTCAGGGCCAAAATGGGTCCTTCGTGTGTTTCAAAGGCATCACATTTTTCTTCAGCCCGCCTCGCAGGAGGCCCTTGACTTTGTCCTCTCTCAGAGAGCTCTGTGTGTGTGTTCCTTTGTCTGGCTGCCTCCCCTCTGGGGTGACCACGGCAGATCCCAACAAGGATTCTGCGAGTCCCCGTGGAAGCAGATCCATGGCCGTGTCCCTCCCTGAGGACTGGGGCTGAGCACCCTCCCTGGAACAGGTATTTGGGGCCAGGAGCCCTAGGAGGTGCCATCCTCTCTTTAGAAGCGAGTTCCTTTCCCATCTCGTTGCCCAGAGGTGCCCCAGGCAGAGCAGTGAGGACAGAGAGTGATTTTGTGGGGCGGGGAGGGGCCTGGGGAATCTGCGCTGCATCAGGAAGCTTAGGCGAGTGGCTCAGAGCCCTCCCGCCCTCTCTCCCCGCTCTTTCCAGTGTTGGGTCCCATGCAGGCACGTGGCCCGGGAAGGAAGGGCGTGCCAAATGGGGCCTGAGCTGAATTGAGGCGTGGGGCGGTGAGTGGGCAGTGCGATGTTTGGCATGGGCTCCCGAGGGCAGCAGGCCCGGTTGAGACACCAGCTCTGTATCGTGGCCGGGGCGGGGGACGGGGGGCGGGGGGGGGGCGGCGGGGACTGGGCTTAGGGGCGGAGGCCCGCTTGCTGGGGCCCCGCCTCCCCATTCAGAACAGGGCGCGTGGAGGTACCACGGGAGAGGCGAAGGTCCTCTCTGTTCTCTGGACCTCTCTCATCCCCTTCTCTAATTTTATTCTTTCCATTTTGCTTAAGAAATTGATGTAATGAAGACGTTATGTGGCCCAGTAGGCCAGACCCCAAATGTGACCTCCAAACCCCAGATCCAGATAACCCTCCCCCACTGCTCAGGCACGTCCCAACGGCCAGGTACCCCTGCTTGTGAATTCTGGGCGTCTCACACAGGCACTTTCCTCCGACCTGGTTACGCCGTTTAACAAATTCATTTGGGGGCGAGCTCGGAGATGAGTTTCGGAGGAGAGAAAGAATTGTCTTTTCTTCTTAACTGTCCCCAGGACGCCTTGAGCAGGCTTGGAGGATTCTCACTAACCTAATCCCTGTCAGAAAAGGAACGATAAAACAATTCAGGCTTTAGAAGCCAAATCCCCTTCCTGCACTCACACTACGTCTATCTCTCTCGCGTACCATTTTCCCTCCTCTGTGATGAAGCCGAGGTTCGGCTTCTCTGTAAGGGTTTCAGTGGATAAGGATTTCATATTTCACTCTTCCATTTTTCATATTTAAATTTGCTTTACTCTCCGGTTTGACTTTCCACTGACCCTTGAAGAATTGGCGTATTTTAAGGAGGGGGAAGAGATCTCATTATAGGAAATGAGAAAAATGGGGCAGAGTTTTAAAACTTTTAATGACTAAAACACAGTGTTCCAAGTCGGTATTGCACTGGGGTTGAAGTCACCGTTTGGTTACAAGTCTTTAGGTCTAAACGGGGTTGATGACATCTGTTTAATTTTAGATGTCTGGAATACATTCTGAAAATAATGAAATCCAAATGTATGACCAAATTAGAGAACAATTTTATCTGCGACAAAGAAGTTTTTAAAACAAGAGCAAACATTTCGACCAAACAAAACTTTAAAAGACCTATCAAACCTTTGGTCATCTTGCCTCGACTTTTCCCAGTGGGTCTCCATGGTTGAGAGAACTTTGTGTGTGAACCAGACGTTATTATGTAATTTTATACCCATTTTCCGGTCCTTTCTCTGGGCGTGCGTTCTGCTCTGTGCTGTCAGCCATGGAGAGACCATATTTAGGGAAGAGAAGACCCTTTACAGCAAAGCTTCATTGATGAAGCAAAGGGCACTTGTCGCAAATACTTGGGAGGCCACTTGTCAGCTGTTATGGAATAAGCTGAATAGCTTGGGCAGGGCCCCAGGGAAAAACTACAAAGTGCAAAGGCCTTGCTGATGGGGCAGGGGCCTACCCCAGGCATCGGGAGAGAGAAGGAGTATTTCTGACTCTCACATGCCTGGTGTGACCGGGGCAAGTCCCCGACCCTTTCTGGGCCTGGTTTTTGCCATCTGTATGAGGAGCTCAGGGATTCCGGGAGGCTTGTCGGGGTTGGCCTCTCTCCAGGAAGATTGTGTTGTGGTGAGGGTCCCCTATGTCTGGGAGGCACACTGAACAGTTCCTCCCACCCTCCCTAAAAGCCCAGCATCTAGTATGATGTGGAGATTCTATCGGTGTGGGTCTCTGTATTGTCCTCATCCCCGGGAGTCCTATGAGGGTGGTGCTGGCTGACCAACATTCTATGTCCACTCCGTGCTGCCAGGGGATCCAACGTCTTGCCATCTCCTCCATCCTTGGCGAGGCTTTCAGTTAAAGACAAGAAGTGAATTACGGTCAGAGTTTTGCCTGATATCTTAAAACATTTGGTTACTTGGCAAGGTCATGCTGCCCTTCCTGGGTGTTTGCACCTTCCAAATATTTGTAGACTCTTACCTCCATGCCTTGTCCCACCCCTCCAATGTCAGCTCAGGTCTCTCCCTGAGAACCAGCCCCTTCTCTGTTGAGTTCCCCCCAGTCCCCTTGCCCAAGGCCATTTGGCCAGGTCAGCTTCCTGAACCATGGCACCATGTACCATTGTCTGTGCATTTCCCACATGGGTTAGGCTTGTCTGCTGGACATCTCAGAGATGGAAGAAGGTTTCCCAAGGGCTTGCCCTTGATCAGTGACCACAGGCATACCTGGAAATGGGGGTTATCTGCCTGTGCTGCCCAGGCTAAAGTGCCTGGGGTAAAGCTTGGGCTTGGTGAGGCTTCCGAGCTAGACTGGCCTCTGCGGAAATGAACAGGTTGAGGTGCTGGCTGCTGTGGATAGGTGATAGACGGATAGATAACGCTGAGGTGAGCCCAGGCCCGCCCAGAACTCTGGGGTCTGTACATTTTGTCCATTGGCCACTTCCTTGCACTGTCTGGCCCATTCTCAGGACTTTGTTTTGCGGCTGATGCCCCAACTAGTTGGGAGGAGTCATTAGCTGTGCTCTTGGCGGAGGTGGAGGATGATCTGATGGTGGTGATGTTTGGCAGGTATATTTGGGTACATTGGTGGGGATTCCAGAGGCTCCATTGTCCAGGAACATGGACTCTGTTACCTCAGAGACAGTGGGCTGAGGTCAACAAGATGAGAGGCATAGGAGCGGGGGACAGAGTGACACCTCCAACAGCAGGTAGTTGGTGAGGAGCTGTGGGTCTCTAGGGACCCGGAGTGGGAGTTTTGTTTAGGTGTGGGAGGTGGTGGGTGGAGACCACGGAGCACTGGCGTGGGAGGCGACGTGGCCCCCACCTCTGATGCTCCATGTGACCTTGGGCCAGCCAGAAACCTTGCTGGGCCTCGGTTCAGAATCTGTGAGATGTGAAGGCTGGTACCAACCTGATAGGCTTATGGTGAAGCCCACATCATAAAATGGAATTGAAAACAATTGTAAAGATGGCACTTTGTGGAGTCTAGGCAAGAATGAGGAATTTGAATTTTTGTTGTTACTAATAGAGATACAAAAGGAGTATTGATGATAATAAGTCCATCCCTATTTTTTTTTTTTTTAAGCCACTCAGGACAGAGGGGTTGAAAGAACAAGGAAACAGGAGTCAGACTATTGGATTTCCAGATTTCTTGTCCCTCACTCTCTGTGTGGCCCTGGGGCCGAGTTCTACATGTCTTTGGGTATTAGTGTCCCTATGTGCATAGAGGGGCCGGTAGTCCACACTCTCTTTTCCTCCCTGGGCTGCTTAGAGGCTGGGGGGTGGGCGGGGTGCTGGTGATGTGAGCAAGTGCTTTTGTGGCCTGGAAACACCATGGGAGTGGGTTGGGCTGGTGTTGATGGCGTAGGTTGCTGGGAAGGGCATTCAGGCCAAGACGTCTTGGTGCAACTCCGAGGACCAGCGCATACCCTATGGATTAGCCTGAGCTGGACGATTCCCTGTGGCCCAGGTAATGAGGCTGCAGAGCTCGGTCCCTACATTTTTGTCTGGCAGTGAGGGGCTGAATGGACCATAAGTTTGTCAGTGTGACTATCATTAGAACTCAGACTTTGTGGGTGTTAAGCATGGCTTAATGTTTTAACTATGGCACAATAAATTTGCAGCATCAGGGCTGTGTCTAGCTACTTGGTAGACTGAAGGCATAAAGAGGCATAGTTACATTCTGCCAGATACATATCAGAAGGGAACTCTGGGCACCAGCCTTGGTGCTGGGGTTTTACAACTTTTTAAGTTTTTAATAGCTTTCATTTTAATAGAGCAGTTTTAGGTTCACAGCAAAATTGAGGGGGAGGTAAAGAGAGTTTCCATTTACTCCCCCACCAGAGTGGCACATTTATTATCATTGATTAACCTACGTTGACACATCATGATCACCCAGAGTCTGTAGTTTATGTCGGGGTCCACTCTTATTGCTGTACATTGTATGGGTTTGGATAAATGTTGAATGATATGTATCTACCATTATAGTATCAGACAGAGTTGTTTCACTGCCTTAAAGATCCTCTGTGCTCCACCTGTTCATCCCTCCCTTCCCCCACCCCCTGGCAACCACTGATCTTTTCACTGTCTTCAGAGAGGTGAAGAGACCTGCTCAGGTCCCTTGGCCATAAGTGGGGAGCCAGGATTTGAGCCCTGGCTGTCTTCCTGCAGAGCTGGTGCTCCAGAGCACAGGGCTGCCTCCTCGGCATTTCGTCCTCAGGCCAGGGCAGGCATGGCCCAGGGCAGCCTGGGCAGTGGGGAGGTGGGAGTGGCGGCTGAGGCTCAGGGGGGTAAAGACAGCCACTGTGATTCCCACTCCCCTTCACCCCCACCCCTAAGCTCTGATGTAATCAGGACACTGACCTTCAACATGTGGACAGTGGGCCTTGTGGGAAAGGCCAGGGTCTTGGGGGAGGTTGGGTGGGTGATAGGAGGAGGGCTGAAGAGATGGGAGGACACAGTCACTCATGTCATGGTGACTGAGCATCAAGGCTGAGCCAGGTGCTGTGCTGGATGCTGGGGGCACAGCAGAAAGCATGACAGATGAGGTCCCTGCCTCCTGGGGCTCGCACTCTGGTGAGAGACATGGATAGCACACATATATTAATGAACAAGGAAATTGTCGGGGGTGGCAAGTATACTGTAAAGCACTAAAAATGGGTGATGTGATGGACAACTCTTTTAAACTGGGTGGTCAGGGACAGCTTCCCCATGGAGGTGACAGTTTGGCTGAGATCTGCATGACAAGGGATCAGCTGTGAGAAAATCAGGGGGAAGCATTACAGGCAGATGAAACTGCAAGTGCAAAGGCCCTGGGGTTGAACAAGACTGGTGTGTTGAAGATGCAGAATGGACAATACAGCTGGGTGTAGGAATCCAGAAGGGAGTGCTAAAGGATGATACGGGTGAGATAGAGCTCAGATCCTATGCGGCTGTATGGGGCAATGTCTAGGAGTTTGGGTATAATTCCAAGTACAGTGGGAAGCTGGAGTGGTGGTGGTGGTGATGACTTGATTGGATTTGTGTTTTAAAAAGATCCCTTTGACCACTGAATGGACAGTGGATTGTAGGGAGCAGAGGTGAAGACGGGAGGTCAGTTAGGCTAGTGCAGGAGTCCAGGTGCAAAATGGTGATGGCGTAGGCTGGCGGGGCACGGTGGGGATGGAGAGACGTGGGTGGCTCCAGGTATGTGCTGGGGGTATAGTCAAGAGGATTTTCTGATGGATTGGCACTCCTTCCACAGAGCTGCTCAAGCCGAGAGTTACGCCTAACTTCCCTCTTTGCCTCAGCCCGACAGCCGTTTGCTGAGGTGGGGGAGGAGCAGAGGAAGGCAGGTCTGGGGGAGTGGGAATCAGGAGTGCAGTTTGGGACCTGTTAAGTTTGAGAGGCCTCTTAGACATACAAGTGATGACATCGAGTTTGCCGTCAGGCGTGTGGCGCTGAGAGGAGGGGCGGGGCTGGACATAGAGATTTTTGCATCATGGGTGTGGAATTTAGCGCCACAGGACTGGATGAGCTGGTGGGTAGAGAGAGAAGAGAAGAGGGCTCAGAGGCTAGGGACAGGGCAGTCGTAGATGCGGGAGGCACCAGCCAGAGCGGTGGGGAAGGTACAGCCAGACGGGTGGGAGGGAAAGTCTGCTGAGGGTGGCCTTTGACCACCCGAGCTGTTGGTGACCTGGTGAGAGCCAGTCCACCGGGGAGCTGTGGGAGGAGACAGATCTATCCGATTCCCCCACAGCTCTCGAGGTGTTTTGCCAAAATGGGCAGCAGTGAAGCGGGGTGGCACCTTGAGAGGGATGTGGGGGTCAAGGCAGGGTTTCCTGAGACATAGGAAAAAATAGAGCACATTTGTATGCTGATGTGAATGATGCAGGAGGAAGCGGAAGTTTAATGATCCCCAGAGAGGGGCAGTCGGCAGGAGCAATGTCTTTGGGAGTGTTCAGGAGGTGGCACTTGGTGTTGAAGGCAGGAGCTGGCCTTGAATAGGAGCAGGGATGCTTTCTTCATGCCCGGTCGCTGGAGGGAAGGCAGGGAGGGTAGATTTGGTGGAAGGATCCCTATGGTTCTGTGACCCGTAGATGTCTGTCCCCAGACCAGACATCTCTTCCGATGCTTCTGCCTTATCTGAATCCTAAGGTCTACAGCCACGTGCCTCTGAGCATACTTGTCCTTTCTTACCTTTGTGCCCCATTTTATCCACTTCCACTGTCTTCTGTGCTTCAGCCCATTCTTCCCCAGCCTACCTCTTAGCCCCTTCCTCCAGGGAGTCTTCCCAGATTACCTCAGCTGCTGGGGCCCTGATGATCCAGAACCTAGACAGACCCCTGGTTACTAGGCCTCCAGGACCAGTGGGAGGGATGCTGCCTTGTCACATCTCTTGTGCCATTGTCCTTAAGTCCTCTGTGGCTAGGGAGCATGCCGTTACTTTGTGGAGTGAGAGAGGAGAACTTGAGGGCTTGGGTCCTGAGGTCTCACTGACCTGGGTTCAAGTCAGAGGTCCTTACTGGTTCTGTGACCTTTGGCAGCTTTTTTTTTAGCCTCTCTGAGCCTTGGTTTCCTCATCTGTAAAATAAGGTTAATAACAGGATGTATCTCACTGGCATTTGGTGAGGGTTAAATGAGATAATGCACATAAAACCGTGCCTGGCATGTTACCGGCACTCAATTAATATCATCATGATAATCGTCATTAATATATTATTTTTTCCCTGCCATTTCTTCAGTGGGACCTTAGGGAAGTCACCTGACCTTTCCATGCTTCAGTTTCCTTATCTGAAAACCAGGGATCATTGCGGCACCCTCCTGAGAGGGCTGCTGGGTTTAATGAGGTGAAGTGTGCCAAGAGTTGAATACAAGAGTTGGCACGTAGTAGGTGTTTAAGAAGAGGGACTTGCTGCTGGTGATGATGCTGGCAATGATCACTGCGCCTTCCTGTTTCCCGGGACTGTGCAGCTGGTTGCCTGGGTGGGGGGGGGGGGGTCCCTCCAGCTCTGCCAGGCATTGGCACAGGTGCCCCGCACCTCACCCTGCTCCTCTCAGGCTCAGCTCCTCACGTCTTCCTTCTTACACTTTCCCACGAACCCATTCATCTCTGGCTGTAAGGTTACAAGGCTTTGAAAATGGATTTTTAAAACTATACTCTTCTGTCCCTTTACACTTCATTTTAAATCCCCCTAGTGCCTTAATGAAGCCCAGGCTATTTTGGGCCTCTAGGAGAAGTGAGGCTGACAGTGCCTTTTAAATTTATATAAAAACATAGGAACGCACATGGACCCAAATATATATCTGTATAATTAAGAATAAAAATCCTAATCCCCTAAGCGGACTGTGCTAGTGAGCGTCAGGTTTAATAGGGGATTAGGAGGAGGAATTAAAGTTGCCCAAGGGGTACACGGAGAGACTTCAAACACCTTTCAGAAAACAAATTAACGTGGTATTCAGAAATCATTTTCCGAG
Source organism: Balaenoptera ricei (assembly GCF_028023285.1). Classification (NCBI taxonomy): domain Eukaryota; kingdom Metazoa; phylum Chordata; class Mammalia; order Artiodactyla; family Balaenopteridae; genus Balaenoptera; species Balaenoptera ricei. The sequence goes on from NC_082641.1 coordinate 113,425,549, forward strand.
GGCGGCAGAGGGTTTCCTCGGGCTTCCCTGCTTTCTTTTGAAATGTATTTTTAACACTTGTATAAATAGTTTGCGCCTGTGGCACGGGGCTTCCTGTGCTCCTTTCATTTGCTGGTGTCTCTGGAAGAAGAATTTGGCTCATTATCTGGGCATTTGGATCTTTCTGGCAGGCGGCTATTGCTGCTGGGCCCGGCCTGGGGCCACTCTTTTCTCTTTCCTGTTGCCTGGTGGGGTGGAACCCACTGGTGTGTGCCTCGGCCTGTTTCCACATCTACCCACTCAAGCCTGGCTTCTGGGAGGTGCCCTCAATTCGTAGAGAACGGGACTCCTCTGGCAGAGGGCAGTGGCCTGGAGGTTGGAGGCTGGACATACCTCAGGCTCATCTGAGAAGTTGGCAACATTGGCCTTCAGCGCCCAGGCTCCTCTGGCCCCTTTGTTTATTTCCCGTTCCCCTCTCCTCATGTGCATCTGCAGTGGAATGCCTGGCCTCTGCAGGTACAGAGTTTCCCATCACTGGAGGTATTCAAGCTGTGTCCGGGCCTAGGTTTTTGAGGGGATCTGTGCCCACCTGTGGAGTGGACCTGAATGGGCATTAAAGTTCCTCGTAAACCTGAGATTCTGTGATTTATGCTTTACGAGTGGAGTCTGAGCTGGGCCATGCTGAACCTTTACAGTCACAAGGATCCCTGTGATAGAAGATGCAACACTTGGCTCCAAACAGTCACCGTCAGTGACCGCTGTTCTGCTGTCCTTGCCTGGGGCAAAGGATAGGGCTTCTTGTTCTCTCCAAAGGTTCCAGGCTTACGCGCAATCATAGGGCTACCTCTATAGATTTGATCCTGCAGGGACTCGGGACAAATTGTGTCTATCTGGGGACCCTTTTAAAACTCCCTTTCTTCCTGTGTAAAATGGGGGTAATAAATTATAATAGATCCAACTTATTAAGCTCTTATTATGTGCCTGAAGCACTTGGTTGCTTATAACCACTCAGGAGGCAGTACTATTATCGCTCCCACTTTGCAGAGGAGGAAACCAAGGCCCACGGAGTTGAACTCACTCACCCAAGGCCACAGCTAGTAAGTGATGAGTAATAACATCTGATAACCATCTGCTGGGGATCTGCTGAGCTCTTCACGGAGAAGTGGAGGTGACCCCTCGACCTACCCTGAGTTCTGCCAGGAAACCAGGAGGGCACAACCCAGCTTGGCTCTTGACCTCCTGGGAAGGCTCAGTGAGAGGAACGCATCACAACTAGGTCAGTGCCCTGTCCAAGGCTGGCAGGGCACAAGTGGTGAGTGTGGCATTGCCTTTCCCGCAGAGAGACGAGCTGGCCAACCAGTGGCATCCAGCCTGGGTGGTGGGTGTGCCGTCTTCTAGAAGTTTTCCTCACCTATACAATTGGGCTGGCAGCTGGAGGTGAGCCCCGAGACTGATTCACCCTGAGTTCACATGAGGCCACTTGCCCACTGCGTACCTCTGCTTCCTGCCACTGTTGGGCAGGTGCCTGTGAGGAAGAAGGAGGGAACTTCCTTATCCGGAGGAAGGGGGTCATAGAAAGGGAGGGAGCACTTATTTCCCTGATCTGTGGGTAAGGACACAGAGAGGACCTGGCAGCTTCCGCGCTCACGTAATAGTGCTTCTCACTGGACCTGTGCATAAACCTCCCCGATGCCCCCAGGCTGCCTGCCCTGCTCTCAAAGGGGGCTTTGGTCTTATGTCACAGAGCCATGGTCACCAGCAGTGGGCTGCTGGTAGGGAACAGGGGCATTCAGCTGAGCTCACTGGTCTGGCTGCACCAAGGAGGTTGAACCCTGAAGCACGGGAGAATTTCTATTGGCAGAGCAGGGGGTGAGGGTGGTTTTGAGCAAAAACCCCTGGACCATGAGTGGTGCGAGTTTGCAGCACACATGCTCTTGTTTCTTGCTTGTCACTGTGCTGCTACCTGCCTTTTCTCGGTCAGGGGACAGAGGAGGGCAAACGACTTGCCCAAGGTCATACAACTGGATCTGAAGTTAGGACAGAAGCATGCCCTTGAGCTCTCCCCTTGAGCAGCTGGGGGAAAGCGTGACCTATGGAAGGACCTGGTGGGTTTGGTGAACAGCTGGAGAGAGAGGGTGGAAGAGAGGAGGTGGCAGAACATGAGGCTGGGGTTGATGGTGGTGATGGAGAATGCCCAGAATGTCAAAGGCCTCGTTTAGTAGTTTGCTCATAAGCATTTAACAACCAGCTCTCCAGGAAGAAGAAGAAGAAGAAGAAAAGCCCTGATTTGAAGTGTTTGCCCATTTCCATGGTCTAAGTATTTCCATCATGGCCCACTTCAAGTTACCCCTGTGATGGCACTAAGTTCTTGTGAGCCAGCGTGAGCTGTCTTCAGCATTCTCACGGCTCATCTCTGTGGCTCTGGTGTTTGGGGTTTATTCGGGAGAGAGAGATCATAGGACGAGAGGTGACCTCTCAGGGTTGGCTCATGTTGGGAAAAGAGGCTGGAGAACATGGTCAATTAGGAAGCCACTGCTGACCCTTGCAGGCTGGAGGGGGCAGGGCTTGGGTCAGGCAGGGGTGGGTGGGGTCCTTGAAAAGGAAGGGCCAGATGCCATCATATTCAGTGAAGCAAATGTCTTTCCCTCTGTTGGAAACCGCATGGGTCTCTTGCTCTAAAAATTCATGTCTCAGTGGGAAGCTTCTGGAGGCAGTGAGACCTCAATGCTCCCATCTCCGCGTTCCCCTCCCAGGTCAGGCTGGGCCTTGAGCAGTTTCACATGGGAGTGCTTGGCTTCCTTTTGTGCGTTCACTTTGTACAGCAACGACATATATTCCCCCAAGAAATGACCTGGGAATTTTCATTTGGGAAAAAGAAGATTTCCTTGGAAATAAACGCAGTTGGGGAGTTCAGGGCAGAAGGGCACATCAGAGTTTTGCTCAGCTGTGACAGAGGCCTGCTGAGCTGCTGGGATATCTTTGGGACTGGGGAGAGTTCAGAGAGGGCCTCTTGCCCTGACCCCATGTGGGCAAGGGGACCAAGGCCAGAGGAGTGTGGCCGGGCAGACTGAGAGCAAGGCTAGTGCAGAACCAGCCCCCAGAGCTTCCCGAGGGGAGATGGTTTGGGCTGAACTTTGAAGTGTGGGCAGGATCTGGAAGCATCAGGGTCTCTAGGTGGGAGGCTGAGGGTGTCTACGTGGCCCTCGTTTGCTCAGAGCTGTTCCCAGCCTCTGTTTGCTCAGAGCTGTTCTCCTCCTTCGGCAGGAGGCTGGAGGGCTGGAGGAAGGGAGAGAAGAGGGCACTCCTTCCCGTCTCTCTCCCGCAGCAGCCGCCTCCCCCATGGGTCCAGCTCTCACTCGTTGGCTTGTCTCCCCATGGTCTTGGCTCCCTCAGCTGGAGAAGGCCCTTATGTGAATGTAGCTTCTACTGGATGGCCTGGCTTCTGGGCTCTTGAAGCATCTCCTCTAGCTTTTCCTCCAGTCCTAGGGTGGATGTTGACCTCCTCTTGCTAAGGCTGATGTCCTCTCTGCATCGCCTGTCTTTCCCTTGCTTGTCTTTGCAGCTTCTCCAACTGTGTGAACGCATCACTGTGATGCCCTCCTGGGCATGAGCTCTGGGCTCTGTTTTCCCGACCGGATCCTGACTGATCCAGCCTGCCTCTTGGAGTGGGAAGGGGTGAGGGGCAGGAGAGGCCTCCTGGGAGTGGGGGGCTGGGGTCTTGAGCCAGACCTGATGCCTCTGCCCCCCTGGACCCCAGACCCCTGAGGCTTTGGTGACTTCTGAAGCTGACTCCTGCCCTCCCAGCAGGGCTGTCTTTAGAGGCCAGGAACTTGGCTGAGGCAGTGACCCATTATCTTGCGGTTCCTTCCTTCGTGTGGTTGGAACTGGCCCCTTGAGACTCTGCCAGCACCCACATGCTGACTGGCTGCCTTTGCCTGTGCCAGGCCCTTCTCCTTCACCCTGCCCTGACCTGCCCAGGGTGGAGGGCCCACTGACCTCTGGCCCAGGCCTCCCATTCTGTAGCTTCTTGGAAGCCCGTATCTGAGTGGGTAGAAAGGGTGAGGCCAGGATTCTGTCTTGTGAAGAGGAAGCACTCACCCAGGGTGACGCACCAGGGACAGGGGGTCTTAGCTCTGAGACACTTCCAGGCCACGAGTGTGACCACCAGGCTTCTCGGAACAAAGCTGGGAAGTCATCAGTCTAGTCCCAGCTTCTGTTTTATGTGTGAAGAAACAGCAGCCAGAGAGGAACAAGGACTCTCCCAGCGTCTCTCTGAGCCAGTGGTGGAGCCGGCGCTCAGGCTGTGGTCCCCTCCCGGCACCCGGTGGGCCCTGTCTCCAGGCCCTCAGTGGCTTTGGGAAGCACAGTGGGACGGGCCGGAGGAAGGTGTGTGGTGAAAGCAGTGGCCCATCTGCAGGCAGAAGAGGCCTCAGGCAGGCCAGGGCCGCGGCGGTGCGCATTGCCCAGGAGCCCCTGCACCCAGCAGCCCACACGGAGGTCAGCAGAGGCCTCTCCAGGTGCAGGGTGTGCGTGTGTGGCTCCCTGCCCTGGGAACGGGTGCAGCCGCAGAGAAATCCCCAAGTACCTGCCAGCAGGACGGTGCCAGGTTGTGCAAGAGCTGTGTGGCAGTGGTTGTGCTTGTGTGACTTTGTACAGAACCGGGGGGGCTGCGCTTTTTGTGGGTGAGGGATGACTCAGCAGTGCCCGGCCCCTTGGGGGAGTTGCCAGGGGAGACCAGGACGGCAGGACCACCCTGAGGGTGGAGACAGTGTGTGCAGAGCCCTGCGGGAACCCGGCGGTCGGGAGTGGAGGGTGCCCTCTGCCCAGGCCGCTGACTGGCTTGTGCACCTGTGTGCTGAAAAAACGCACCGCCAAAAAGGTGAGAGCTACGTTTTATTTGGCAGACTGTCTGAGGACTTAAGCCCAGGACATGGCATCTCAGATAACGCTGAGAAAACTGTTCCGAAGAGGCAAGGGGGGAAGCCAGGGTATATAGAAGTTTTTGCGACAAAAGACCAGGTGGTCGGAACATCAAAGGATTACTGCCAATAAAAGAAAACCGGGCATCTCAAGTTAAGGAAGTTAGCGCTTTTCTCTGTATGGGAAGAGGCAAGAGTCTGGGCTCACTGAATTCATTCCTTTGATCTGCACCTCAGCTATCTGGGGCCTGTATCCTCTGTCTTCTCTTCCTCAGGGCCCTCCAAGCTCATCGTGTGGCTGGAAGGTAATGGCTCGATGGCTGCAACATCTTTGTTTACTGATACAGCGGGCAGTACTTTAGTTCTCACACCCACCAAGTCCCCTCCCACACCCAGTCCTCGCTCTGCGGCTGCCTGACCAGCACGTGGGCCTTCCCTGGCTGATGGGCTCCCCTCACGCTTGGGCAGACCCGCCAGCTCTGGGCAGCAGCCGCGGGTCTGCAAGCGTTTGAAGTCGGGGACCTTAGAGGCAGGCCGAGCCAGGAGTTCAGTGGGTAGTCCCATTTGGGTGGGAGATAGTATATGTGTGTGTGAGAGCCCCGAAAAAGGTGTCTAGAGAGGAGAGGTCGCTGCCTTGTCACATGAGGCCTTCAGTGACTGGTCTGCCTGGACTTCAGTGTGTGGAAACAGAGAACCATGGAAGGCTTTGGGGCAGGTGGGTGCTGATGCCAGAGAAGTGCTTCAGGAAGGTGGGGAGGGAGCGGGTGGAGCACGTGGGTGGAGCTAGAGCAGGGTGGGCAGCCAGAGTTGAGACCGCACAGTTTGTAACACAAGCACTGAAGAGGGTGGGCTCAGGGCAGTGGCCACAGAGGGGGAGCCAGGCTCAGTCAGCCTCGCTCAGCTGGTCCCCAAGGTCTGAGGAGGCGCTGCTTTCCCTACGGCAGAAGGGTTGGGGATCAGGAATATGAGGTGGCAGTGGAGAGCACCCTGCCACACCCTGACTGGCACCATGGACAAGTTACTTAATGAGCCATGAAGTTACTAAGTTATTCACTTATTAAGCAAACTGAGATTCCCAACCTGCTAGTTGGAAATAATCCATACCTCCTAGCATTGTTGAGAGGACTGAATGTATGCAGAAGGCCTGGCGTGCCACCTGGTGCTTACCTGGAAAGTGCTGGGTCCCTGGAGGCAGAGGGAGGGTGACTGATCCCCACGCTAGTTGATGATTTCTCCCAAAGGTCAGATCCAACACCCCAACATACGCCCTTCCAAGGCCCCTTCCTTCACCGCCTCTGTGAGGTGCCCTCGGGTCAAGGTAGGGTCACTGCCAAGGCCTCTCCCCACTCAAGGCACCTTCACCTCTCACTGTGCCCATGACTTGGACGAGGCAGGAACCAGCCTGCCCTTTTTACCCACTGAGGTCACTGGGGTGTCATGGCCCGAGATGCCCCATCTCCAACCACAGGGCTGGGCCCAGGATCGGTTTCCCTTGGCCTCCTGGCTTGGGGAGCCGGTGAGGAAATTTGCCATGGGGTGGGTGGCCTGACCAGGCTGCTTCCACCTGTCACTTCTAAATCCCCCTTCCTTCAATGACGCCTATTGTAAGAAGTGTCTAAGAGAAAGCCTTTTTAAGTTAAGAGATGGGAAAGGAACGTTGCCATTAACTGAAACGTGTTTCTAGGAGGGCCCTGGTTTCTCTCCCATCAAGCGTGGGCCTAGGTTGGTAGGAGGCCTGGACAAGCCCCTCTTCCTCTTGGGACCCCAGTCTCCTTTCTCGGGTCCTTGAGCCGAAAGTGTGGGCCCGCTGGGGGCCACTAGAACATGGAAGAACACAGAAGCCTCCCTGCGGTCAGGTGAGGGGAAGGTGGGCTCGGAGCCAAGTCTTGGGGGCCCCTGGAAGGGGCGCTCCCTCCCTGGGAGGTGGGCAGTGCTGCCACCGGCTAAGGAACTAGTCCCAGGCCTGTTCCTCCCCGTGGATGCCACGCCCTGGGCTGACCTGCCCCCGGCTTGGTGGGGCTGCTGGGCCTTTGTCTCTGTAGGTTCCTGGCTTCATCCTAACGCCTGAGCGGTGAGTGGAGAGGACTGACACAGAGCAGTGCTTTCTTGGCAAACAGGGCACTCCCTCCTGTTGGAGACTGGGTAGGAGGCTGCATTTGCCAGGGTCGAAGCTGTGTGTGTGTGCATGTGTGTGAGAGAGAGAGACAGCACCAGGAGGGTGAGGGGCTGGTCCTCAGGTCACTGGGACAAGCAGCCTGAGGCCTTGGAGAGCATCTGCAAGAACTGCTTCCTCCAGCACGGGAAGGAACAGGCTGAGGAGAGGTTTTCCTCCCTGGATGTTTGCTGCACTGAAGACCATCCTCAGCGTCTGAAGAGACTGAGGGGCCATGTAAGGCATGAATAAGGAGAGTTGTTTTTGCTCTAGGCTGATGCCCCGGGGAGCTGAGTCTTAAGAGAAGCTGCCAAGTCCCACGGTTGTGCGGGGGCTTGCGTGCTGGCAGGAGATTGGATAAGGCGACCTCTTGCTCAGCTGCACCTGCTGTCTGACCTCCGGGGTAGCTGGTCTTGGCTAGCACCCACCCTGAGGACAGGTGCCAGGCCACAGTGAGCATTTGGGCAGGGTGCCAGGGCCCAGTCCAATTGCAGAAGGGCTCCCCCTGCAGGCAGCACCCCACCATGCAGCCCAGGACTTAGAGGTCCCCCATAAAAGAGAATCATGGTGCTCTTGTCCATACTGACAGGGGAAACAAAACCCAGACTGGAGAGGACTTACGTTCTCAAGTATAAGTTTTTCTCCCATAAAATTTTAATTAAACCTTTGGCACCCATTATGTCTTCATCCCTGGAAAGCCCTTGCAGATGCCAAAATTACAGAACCATTTCAAAACATGTGTGGATCCAGTGAGCTGATTTGCAGTTTCACATGGTCCCTGCTGGGACGGGAACTTTAATCGTTTTCTGGTGGCCTGATGGTTGCATTTCCGACTGGTAAGATTGTGCTTAGTCCCTGGGCTGGAATTCAGAGCATCAGTGCTCCGCTCTGTCTCCTGGGGGGCCTTGGTGACAAGTGCCAAGGTCCTTGAATAGGTGAAGAGATCAGTGGCTCAGGGCTCTGCTTTGTAATTCTCAAAGGTCTGCATTTCCATTTTGATGACAATCCTTGGAATTCATATGATCTTATCTATTTTTTCTTGGTACCCACCTTGTAACCTGGTATTGCTGGATGATTTAAGAAACACTTGCATGTCTTCGTGATGGGGTTGGTGTATTTGATTGCTCATGTTTGCTCCAAGGGAAAGTGAAATATAACCTCAATCCACTGTCCGGAGGAAGCTTAGTTCGGTTGCGTTAGTTCAGACAGAGAAAAGTGAGGGCAGAACAAGGCACGTGCCAGTAGGCCATGCCAGTGACCAAGATACCTGTTTGCTGGTGGCCAGGGTCACATTCATATGACAAACAGATCCCAGTTTGACATGCGGCAACCGGTTAGAGTTCGTTGGCAGCAACTGTGCTGGGAAAAAATACGTGAGGAAGGGATAGCTAGAATTAGAATGAGAAGATTAAGAGTTTATTTAAGGCAGATTTTAGTACGACCATAAGGCTGACGTGGCTTCAAGTGAACAGGACACCTCTACAGAGTTATCAAGTAATCCTTCATTAAACTGGTGCTGCAGGCCTATGTGTAGGGTTTTGGTTTTGTATGAAAGCTGCTTATCCTTGCAAACAAAGCCTTAAAGTTATTAATGCCACTTTGTTTGCATACATCTGTTTGCAAGCATTTACTCTCTGTGTTGGTATTAATTACATCAAAATACAGAAACAGAACTGGCTCGAGGCCCTATCTTTCTGCTATTAAAACCCATTCTTGGCAATTTAACTTGAGCAGAACATATCATCTAATTTTGTCGGTTTTGTTTGGATTTAATTTCCAAGTTCGCCTTGGCTTTTTATGCGTTCAAGATTGCTAAATATGAGGAGTGGATAGCTATAATTTTGCTTCTCTGTGTGCATGCATTCATTTACTAGTACATTGATTGAGCTCCTACTGTGCAAGAGGCATGTCCTAGGCACTGAGGATGCAGCAGTGAACACATGAGATCCCTGTCCTCATGGAGTTTACAACCTAGAGAGGGAAATAGACCAAAAACAAAAAAAACCAAAAACCCCACAAACAAATGAGTAAATATGTAAAATGCGTAAATAACATTATTAGGTGGAGATACAGAAAAAGTTGTCTGGCTAAGGGGACAGAGCCGATGAAGAATGACCTTAGATAAGATGGTTGGGACAGGTGTCTCTGAAGCGGCGACATTACTCAGAGCCCTGAGTGAAGCGTGCTGGTCAGGAGAAGAGAGTTCTAACTTAGGGAGCAGCAAAGACCCCTGAAATGGGGACATGGTCAGTGTGTGTTGTATAATATTATTTTCATCGTGATGTGAATAAAACTTTGATATTCATCAACACATGATGAGATGGGGTGCCTGGGGTTTGGGGGTCTGCAGTGAGAAGTCGGGTAGCCTCTCAGCCTCCTGGGGGTGAGGGGACCCACAAGGACCCACAGACTCACAGAGGAGCAGCCTTTGGGAGCAAAAGGGTTCCCTCAGGCTTGCTAGCTTGAGAAGTGGGTACACTGCCTTGAGCTGAAGGAGAGCAGAGGAGCTGCTGGCACCCCGGCCCCACGTCCTGTCCACCCCTCCCCACCCCCAGCCTGACGACTCGGTGATCCAGAGCTGTGTCACAGTCACCTAGAGGGCTTGTTAAAGCACACACGGCTGAGCTCCACCCCCGGGTTTCTGATTGCGGAGGCCTAGGGTGGGGCCTGAGAATGCATTTCATCCACGTTCCCAGGTGATGCAGCTGCTCCTGCTGGTCCAGGGACCACGCCTTGAGAACCACTGAGAGCACACTGAAAACCGCGCTGGGATCTGTCCAGGGTGACTAGAGAGGGAACGAGGAGCCTTCAGCAGCTGACCTGCCTGGGCTGCACACAGAGGGTCCTCTGGCTCAGTGGGCCCTGCTGCAGAGTTACAACCGTGATTCTGGGGCCCCCAGGGACATGACCAGGTCAGATGTGTCCCTTGCTGAACGCTGGTGCACGTGTGGGACGGACATTGCCCGTGCATCAGTGCATCCACACCGGCTGCTGTGGCCATGACAGCCAGGAGCTTCCCGGGTCGGGTCCTGCAGCTGAGGAGCGGGGGGCGGGGGCACAGCCCTGGCCCAGGGCCCTGGGCAGCCAGCGCTCAGAAAATGCCAGCTGATGCTGAGTAACGCCGGCACTGATGTCGCCGCCTAGAGATTCTCATCTCTGCCCTGTGGTTCCAGGGTCCGGCAGCTCGTCTGCCCTCTTCTCCCCTCCCTGAGTTTAGTCTCGTCTCCCAGCGCAGCTGTTTGTGAGGGTCCTCTCCCAAAGGTTTGGTGCTTTGGAAATGGGAGGTGGTTTTACTGAGGATCCCCGGCCCCTGGCTCTATTCTCCTCCCTGGTACAGCCACGGGCGTGGGTTTGAGCGTCGAGGGAGAACGGAGGCAGCGGGCTGTGCTCAGCGGCCTGGAAGTGTGGCAGGAGCTGATGGGAAACAGTGGAGCCAACGGCTCTGTGCACTCAGAGAATAAACCCCGGCTTCCGAAGAAGCTGCAGAAAATTGATTATTCGCAGCTTCAATGGTCATCCTGAAGGATTTGGCGGGACTGAAACCGGGCCCATTTTCTCATCTCTGTACACCCCGTGCTGCTGGGTCAGGCGTTGAACAGGCTTGTCCCAGAGGCAGAGAGGCCTGGGTTGGCCCCCGTCGCCCCTTCTTGCCCCTCCCACCACCCTGTGCACCGTGCAGGGATGAAGGGCTCTTCTTCCTCGGCTGCCCTCCGTGGCCAGCTGCTGCTTGGCTGTTGCTTGCCTTTTGGGCCTGCTGCCACGGATGTGAAAGGTGCGTGCGCGCGTGCAGCTGAGCTCGGATTGAGGCGTGTGTCCGGGGATGCAGCCGTGGCCCTTTCCTGTCTGGGGTGCGGCGGGACGGGGCTGGTATGGGCGCCTTGCGGACCTCAGCCTTTCCATGTCTGTTCAGTCCTTCAGTGAACGCTGCTGCGGGCTCTGGGGAGATAGCAGCCAGCTAGATGGGGTCTGGTGTAGCTGGGCCCCTGGCACTGGGTGGCCTTGCCAGCGGTGGGCCTCGTCTGGGAACAAAGGGCCGGCCTTCAGCACGTTTCCCCTGTGTGTGTGGAGAGTGGACTTAGCCCAAGCCCTAGGGAGCTGAAGATTCCCACAGCCAGGGAGGAAGCCGCAGCTACAGACTGACGGTTCCCGGAGCTCCTGTCGGCTTTGGGTGATTTCATGGAAGAGTTGGCCAGAGTGCTGCGAGGCAGAGCTATGACCTCTTGGCCCAGCAGCCAGCACAAGGAGTGGCTTAGCCTTCCAGAGATGTGCAGTGTGGGTTGCCACACCCTGCCCTGGCCAAGAGTCCAGGGAGCAGACGACCTGGCTCTGTCCCAGCTCTGCCCTGTGGATGTCTCTGCATCTCTCTCAGCCTCCTCCCTGGCTGTCAGGAGAGACTAGTCCCCACCTTGCCCGGCTGCTGTGAAAACCCAGTGAGACTGGATCTAAAGAACCCCACCTCTGCCCACGTGCAGAGGTGGAGAATCAGATATGGAAGGAGTCTGAGCTTTTGCGGTCGCTTTTGTTGAGGTTTGGGATCTGGAAATGGATCGTCTTTGCTGGTGGTCCTCACTGGTGTGGACAATCAGGGCCTCCCCCTGTGAGCAGCATGGCCTTGCATCGCTTGGATGTTTCCATCTTGCTGGACTTATTGGAAGGAGCTATAAGTGAAACACTCTGCCCAAAAATGTCAAGTTCATCAGGGGGTTTCATGCTAAAACCCCTGAAAAGTGGCAGACGTTTCTTGTTCCTTGTCTTGTTTGTAGTGGCAGCGTCTGTTGCCCATGCCCGGTGGCCCTGGTTTTTGAGCTTAGGGATGTGGTGGGGACATGGGGGTAGGGGAGGAGGAGGGAAGAAAAGGGGAGCGTTGGACAACTTATCAGGATAGCAAGAAAAGATAATTTTGTTAGGTAAAGCATGAAATGGGAGCCCAGTTGGAAATAATAATAATGGTATGGATGTAGTGTTATGAATATCGTTATTTTCCCCCAGCTTTGGCCTGATCAGGGCTTACGTGCACTGGGATTTTATATATAGATCACATATTAATATCAAATGTTATTAATAATCATAATTACTAAAGAGTAGCTAACTTTTACCAGACTTTTATTTGCAGATACTGCAAAGTGCTAAGCCCTTTAATATTCATTATTTCATGAAATTATCTCAAGAACCTTACGGGTAATTATCATCCCCATTTTAGAGCGAGGGAAACGGAAACTGGGAGGTTGAACATCTTGTCCGAGGTGCGCTGAGGCAGGGCAGGGGAGCCAGCAGCTCGAGCCCCCGCCTCAGACCCTGGGTTTCCCCTAAGGACACCACTTCCTGGGTGCTAGCTTGTGCCTGGGTGTGCCAGATCAGCAGGCAGGGCAGTGCTTTCATTAGACCAATGAGGAAGACAGTGATCCAATGGCGGTCAAGGGCAAAGGTTCTGGAGCTAGACTGCCTGACTCCACACGCCCATACGACTGCTTACCAGCTGGGTGGGTGGCCTTGGGCAAATGACTGATCTGCTCCTCAGTTTACTCATCTGTGCCTCCCTCAAGGGTTGTTGTGAGGATTAACACCTGCGAAGGGCCTAGAAGGGGGCTGTTAATATGTGTTCATCATTGTTCTGTCACTGTCCCCTGTGCACGCTCCCGGGTCCACACTTGGGGGGTGTCTCTGGGTCAGGATGGAGACTGGCATGAAACAGGTGCCCAGTAAATCTTCTCTGCATGAGGGAATGGAGTTTACCAGGTGGTCTGGGGGGCTCCTCTAGCAATCAGTCTTCTCTTCCAAGGATCTTCCCCACCGTTTCCTGCCTGACACTGACCCGTAAGTAGGGCTGACCCTGCCACTCATCCACGCTGGCCAGCACGAGCTCGCTGGGTCTGCCTGGTGGGAGGGTCCTAGTGGACCCCAGTGCCCGCTGGAGACACAGGTTTCTTGGAGAGGCAATTGATGGCAGATGCCAGCTCTCCAGCCTGCAGGGTGGGGCGTGTGGGAAGCCGGCCGTTCTCTGAATAGTGGGGGCTGCTTCGTGTGAGTGTGTGAGCTGCGGAGCTGGAGTCCCTGCCCGAGCCTCGTGGGAGGGGCTCAGAGGGCTGGGCGGGCCGGTGCAGGAGGCTGCAGAGCCTGTCAAGGTTAACAGATAGGCCTTGGCTCTCCCCTAGGAAGTCATTCAGTTTCTCCCCTGACTCAGGCCACATTGTTTCAAAGCATGTGGTATAAACTACTAACCACTGGGGAATTGCTTGAATTAACAAACTCATTTTTCCCGAGACCTGAGGTTGAACTTGAGTGAGGAGTTCAGGGCTCTTTCACAGAAATCCAATAGATCAGGAGAACTCATGTTACACCATGTTTTCAACCTTGATCAAATGCACATTTTGCACGGTGGGGCCTTCTCCACGCCTGCACACTTCCAGCTGCACCGATAGCTCAGGACCGTGGCAGACCGGGGCAGTAGCTGGCACTGGGGTTGGGCTTTGGGGAAGCTGGCCTCCTGCCTGGGTTGGAAGGCGCTTCAGAAAGGTTCCTCTCTTCCTCTCTCCCTCTTCTCCTCCCAACTCCTGCCTCCCCGACGCGTGCCCTTCTGAGTGCCATTACTTAAGAAGAGGCATGAAGGTTTTGCTGGAACGGTCCTGGGTTCTGGGCTGAGTCACGGGGCCCCAGCTCAGCTCTCCGGTGTGTCTTGTCTCTGCCTGTGAAGACCTGCTGGGCCTGCTTCCCCTTCACCAGGGCACCCGGCACAGGGGCCACTATAGATCTGCAAGGTCAAGAAGGAATCAATCCCTCTCCCACGGCCATCCCCACCCACACAGCCCATGGCGAGGCCAGATCCAAGAGGAGAAGCTCAGGGGAGGTCTGGAGATGGCTCTACAGCCTACAGGACAGGGGCCAGTTCCAGTAGGCCAGGAACTCCCCAGGGACGATGTTTCTGTGTGTGGTATAGGCCTGAAACCACAGGGGACATGGATGGCAGAGGATGGGGAAGGTGGGGCTCAGGGAGGAGTTCACATAAGGAGGGAAGGCTTCCTGGAGGAGGCTGGGTGGCATGTGGAGCCCCAAGAAAGAAGAGAACAGGTTTTGCCAGACTGATGAGGAACTTCCCAGAAAACAACATTGCTCCCCAGACCCTGTCCTTTGCCATCCAGATGTTGGGGATTCTGTTCTTTGTGAGGCAAGGTGTATATGGCCCAAACTGGTGGTTCTTAAACCAGGCTCAGCATCCTGATCACCTGGGGAACTTGGTAACACTATAGACGTACAGCCCCACCCCAGACCTATCCAATCAGTTGCCCTTGGATGGAGTCTGGACATCTGCAGTTCTGAAGCTCCCCAGAGTGTTACGGTGCTGGGCCAGGGTCCAGAGACCCTTCCCCCTGCATGGGTTGGTTGTGCTCAGCCCTCTTCTTTCCTTCCTGGTGGCTATCTGGGGCTCAAGGACATTAAGCCATGGGGACACATTTGATAGAATCTCCATGGATTTCAGTGTCCCTGTGGCCCAACAGCAAACTCCCAACTCAGCTCAGGCTGTAGGAGGGCAACTTCTGGATCACGGAGGGTAGGACTTCTGGGCCCCAGGGGTAGGAGAGGATGGCTCAGCTACTCCCCTATGCTGGCCTCTTTCCACCTGATGGTGGAGGGCTCTCACCCTCTCCTCTGCCCCCTGGCCTCTGTCTCGCAGCTTAGGGAGAGCCGGCTTTGGGAAATGTCATGATTTTTCAGCTACAACTCCTACTGCCCTGCAGTTCTCTTGGGATTTTGTCATTCCAAGTTCCGGAGCAGGGAATCAGTTTGGCCCAACTCCGAGGTCAATGGTAGCCCGTTGATTACTGCCTCGGGGGCAGAGGGGAGGGCAGATAATACAAAACACAGTCGCCAGTGCATCAAGGGTGGGGCAGGCAGGTCACGGCCATGTCCAGTACAGTCTCTTGGTTTTGAGACAGAATCTTCTGGGAAACTGAAGCCTGGTACAGGGATCTCCACCAGGAGAGCTGGGTGGATAGTCTTGGCCTCCATGTGCGGGCAGGAAAACTGAAGGTTAGAGAGGGCACCCCACTAGAACATTGACAAGCTGGAGTCTTCATTTTCATTTAGGCTGAGAAGAGGTCAGCGACCCCAGAAGCGGGTCCTGGACCATCTTCTGGCCACAGGCGTGGTTCCTACCTTGTGCATTCTAGAGCTTAGGGGGCTGGGGGAGTAATAGCTGCACGGGGATTGCTTGTCTGCCTTGGTCTTCTTGTGATGGGGAGCTTTTATCACAGACTGTCTTCATCTGACCTCCCCATGACGTTGGATGAAAAGTGTTGTGTGAGCTTTTCTGGGCAGAGGGTCCATACCTCTATGAGATTCTCCCAGGGGCCCTGGACTCAGTCATGTGAAGACCCACTGCTTCTTGGAAGTTGTTAGTTAAAACAATTTCTTGTGTCCGCAACTATGGAGCACGTGGCCTGGCTCTTTCTCATCAAAGACATGAGGAGGTGCCTTCAGAGTCTTTGCTGCAGGCCGGGGGGTTGTCACCCAGGAGAGGGTGCACAGGGGCTGTGTTGTGTTCACGTGCTCCCCGCTGCTGGCTTGGCACCTGGCTCGGGAGAGCACTTGGACTTGGGTCCAGGAGCATTTTTTGCCTACCTCCCCCTGTTCTTCCAAAACAGCCTCCCCTGGGGCTGGGGAGCCACGTGAGCTTCTTAGAATGTGTGCCCCCAGGGAGAAAGAACCTCCTTCCTTTTGTGCCTCTTTAGGGATCATATCATGGCTCAAGGTGGTTTAGCCTGTGACCAGCGTGTTCCCCTTGTGGCTTCCTGTCTGGATCAGGGCCAAGTTTCCCAGGCTTTAAGGGGTTCTCTGAAAAGATCAGACCCAGCGGCGAATGCCACTGCACCTTTCCGAAAGCAGCTGTCACACGAGGTATTAGTTATGTGCCCAGAGGTTCCGACAGAGACGTGCCCAGAGGTTCCGACAGAGACATGCCAGTGCCCGGCTGGAATGCCTGAAAACATTCATCCCGGTGGCAGTGTAGGTGCTGACAGTGGGTGCTGCCACCCTTCCGCAGCCTGTGCTTCACATGGACATGTGTGTACTATTTATGTGGCTAATAGGCTTCTTTACTGAGGGTGATGTTCACATGCTATAAAAAGTCCATTAACTGAATTTAAGCTTCTCCAGGGGTCGTGGGGCCTAGTCTGTATTTGGCGTGTGATGTGGAGGGAATTGGAAATCCAAGGACCCCTTCTGCTGGGCCTTTACTGGGATGGGAGACGTGAGCTTTGCTGAGTGAGGAGGCAAGTGAATGAGTGCATGGGCTGTGTGAGGCAGTGAGAGGATGAAATCTCTGGGGCCAAGCATTTGTCTTGTAAGGCTCGTGAACAAAATGAGGCTATTTTTAGATGAGTATTCAGCAAACAACCTTTGATTTTGAATGCCAAGTGGCACGGTCAAAATTCTCTATGGTAACAAGACAGCTTTTTTATTTTTGAAGATCAAAGTGTTTGAAAATACTGTTCTCTGTTTTTAAATCAACTGTTCAGAAAACATTTTGGTTTTTGTTTTTAAGCTAAAGACTTCACAGGTTGAGAATCCATAGGTGTTTACCTTTCCCCGGTGCTACATTTTAAGCCTGAGATGAGGATCGTATGTGCATTTAAGCAGGGCCCCTTGGCCCATCTGCAAATGGGCCAGATCTGCTGGGTCCCTCTCCTGCCCTTGGAGAGTCACCCAGGTCCCGGAGCCACAGGCAGGTGGCAGATTTGTTTAAAGCAAGGTCTCTGCTACTCCTCCTGGGCCACGGCAGAGTTTGAGTGACTCAAACACCCCTGGTCTGGAAGCTTTCTCCAGTCACCCCCTTCCCCTGGACCTCTTAGAGAGTGGCCACCCCATGACTCTTGGGGCTCACACCTGAGAACAATCAAACTGAGAGCTCCCAGGGACAAGCGTGGACCCCTCTTTTTGAAGCCCTTTTCTAACCCATTGCTGGACTTTTCTTACCCATTGCGTGTCTGATGGCACTGTCCCAAACAGAACAGTGTGAGGTGGTGGGAAGCCATAAAATGACACTCTGGATCCTGGGAGGCATGTGCCGTGGGAAAGATAGAAACTTCAGAACCGGAGCATCCTGAGCTTGAATCCTGGCCCTGCCGCTCACTAACTGTATGAGTTTGGAAAAGTGACATGACTCCTCTGAGCCTCAATTTGCTTACCTGTAACATGGGGATGATGATATCCATATCTCACAGGTTGTTTAGAGAGCTTTGTGAAAATGATGACCGTTAAGTGTCACACTCAGCATAGATATTGCACATGACAGCAAAATCACAGCAGCCCGGATTTGAATCCTGGCACTACTACTTACATGAGCCTGAAGCTCAGAGAGACCAAGTGACTTGCTGGTTTCCTCTGTAAATGGTGTGCCGTCTCCTCCCTCCTTGTGAGGACCCACGCCTCCGGTACCAGGCTGAGCATGTCGGTGCTGATGATCATGCAGTCAGCCCTCTTGCTCACTGGTCAGGTCAACCAGCAGTGGGTGGACCACCCCATGGGCTGTGGGTACTGCCGGGCTCCTGTCTACATGTTGGGGCTGCAGTGATTTCACGACCATCCTCCCAGTCTGGGTTTGGGGAATGTGGAGCAGAAGGGCCTTAACAAGCACCCCCTTTCCCAGTCAGGCCCCTGAGCCCACTCCACTTCTTGATTGCTAGCAGGCCTCAGAACTGGCCAGGCTGTGGAGCTCAGCCTGGCCCTGACCTCAGGCCCCGAGCCCCCGTGGTGCCCTGTCTGTCATCCACAGCCCCGTCAGGGCCAGCTCTCCGGGCGCGGGGGCTGCCCCGTGTTCCTCTGAGTCCCTGGCCGAGCGCACAGAGTTATGTAATGCTGCTGAGCCAACATTTCTGAGTCGCAGCCAATTTGCCGGCCTCGAGTTACACTGTGCAGATGCTCTGCGTTATGGTTGGCTTTTGTCTCGGAGGCCGTAAGTAAGCAGATAGCATAACTCCGCTTACCATTAGACGTTTCGCAAATCATCTGGGCTCGAGCGTGCCGCAGCCAGACAGTTCCTTTATGCTGCGAATGGTATGATTTGTAAAGTAATAAATTTCCCGTCCCTCTGCCAGCAATAAAGCACAGCAAGCAGGCGAGGCCAGAGCCCTCCAAAAATACACTGGCTCCCAGTGAGACCTAGATGAGGGTTCTGTCCAGGTTCTGTCTCTGTTCCTGCCTTCACTGGATTCTGGGAAATCAGGTTTGGGCCATAAATCCCCTCTACCATCTAGGTGGCCCAGGGTCCTGGCACGGACTTGTTATTAGCATGTGTAATTGGTCCCCTACCATGACACATTTGTCACTTCCTGGGCCCCTCTCGATCCTGGCATGGAACGGCAGGATGACAGGCCTTACTCAGACCGCAGTGATGGAAAGTCGTTGCCTGTCCCTCCCTCTCCCTGGCAACACATCTGTGCTCGTGGCCGAGTCAGGGCTGTTTGGGAAGTCAACGGCAGACAGACAGCTGGTCGGAGTGTCTTACAGCCTCCCGGGAAGGGGTGCAAGAGCATTGCTCCACCCACAGATCAGGGGTCTCTGTTGTGAAAGTGGTTGCTCAGGGAAAAAGTCAAGGACAGAATTGCAATGAGCCTTAGGCTGTCTGGGTCCCAATTTCCTTCTTGGGGGAGGGTCAGTTAGTGGTGGGTGCCTGTGATCAGCAGATGCTTTCATAGCAGCAGGAGTTGCCAGGGAGACCCCAGAGCTGCAGCCCCAAGTGCCAGCTGTGGTCTGGGACCCCAGGGTGCAAGTGCATGGCTTGGAGTCCCCATTTTTGACCAGCTCTGTCTTCTTGTCCTGAGTAGTGGCTTCTGTGTAGAGACCTGGCTCTGTCTCTGACCTCTGCCCCGGGTGATTGTGACGCCCGCTCCGTTAGACACTCCGCTGGTTCGCGATGTCTCCGTCCTGTCTGGGGAAGGAGGGCCTGGGAATGGTCCACAGGGTGCAAGCATCCTCCTGCTCGGCTCTGGGATGCTCCTCACGCCCCTCACCCTCTTCCTCCTCCTCCTCTACCTCTGCCTCTACTTCTTCCACCACTGATATTTGCTTTTTAAAAATCCCATTTCAAAATGAAATACCATTTAAGAACTAGATACAGAAAAAGGGAGTTCTCTGTAGTGCATTCGCTGCCCAAACGCAGTCACAGTGATGGTTTTGCTGTGTTTCCTCCAGACTGGCCTTTGGTGGCCCCGCAAGAGACACCTTCCCTCAGTCAGGGCAGCTCTGCCGCCCCACTGAGGACATACTGGGCTTGTACGGAGCTTTTTGTCTCGGGGTGGGGGCAGGTAGATTCACTCCTCCCGGCGGGACGTGAGGAGGGTTTGCTTCCCAAAGGCAGAGCCCCACCTTGGAGGTGGGCGCATGGGAGGGCTGGAAGGAGCCGAGGCCTCCTCAGGGCTGTGCTCCCCTGAGCGTAGCCCCCAGGACCTCCTTGGTTCTTCTGTGTGCACCACAGCCTCCACTGATGGTCCTACCCTGTTGTCTCCTTCCAGCCTAGGTAGGTCCATCCCTCAGTGGCATCACTCCCTGCATGTTGACCTTGGGCCACTTGCCTTGCCTGTCCCGGCCTCAGTGTGCCCTGAAGCAGGGTGCTGGTCCCTGCCGGGTGGGGAGTGTGAGGATGAATGGGGATGGTCTGGCATCCAGAGGGCTTCAGCAGTGCTGACCTGCAGCGGGCACAGGGCTGTGTTGTGGCTCAGTCCCAGGAGGGGCCCAGACACTCTCATGCTCGCAAATGTCTCCCTTCCCTGCCCGGACTGGGCAGTGCACAGCCTCCCCCTGGAGGCGGCCACCCTGAAGGTGATGTTTCGGGGCCTGGGACTGAAAACTGAGGGTCCAGAAGAGAAGTTTGCAGGGGAAGGAGGAGAGCCCAGCATGGGCAGTAAAGGGGAAGACTTGAGTCTTTGGACCTTGTTCTGGGGTAGAGTGGGCAAGGGTGGTGGGATGACCTGGGCCATGGGGAGGAAGCTGCTCATTGCCATCTTGGTCTCTTTGGAGAGAGGTGAGGGCCGGAGGCCAAGAGTGTGGTCAGGACCTACTGGCCAAAAGACCAGAGGAGAAAGGCTGCAGAGAAAGAAATACTGCTATAGATTGCCAGGAAGGGTGACCTGAAACTAGTGCTGAGGCTCCAGGGGCAGGAGACCCAGGATGGAGCTGCTCTCTGCAGCCAGAGCTGCGGGGGTGCCAGCACACTGCCCCCAGGGGACCGAGCCTGGTGTACAACCAGGAAGGTCGGTAGGGACTGGTAGAGGGCCGCCTGGTTTTCACAGGATGTCACACATCACTCCCTTCTTTCTAGAGACATGGCAGATGTCTATTGAGCAGGTATGATAGGCCAGGCACCATGGGAGGGACGTCATGTATATGAGCTCTTTTATTTAATCCTCACTGCAGCTCTGTGAGTGGGCATTAGAATGGGGAAACTGAGGTTCAGAGAGGTTAAATGATCTGCCCCACCTTTCCCAGCTAGGAAAGGAATAGAAGCAGGGTTTCAATCATTTCAAAAACTTCTACTAGGGACTTCCCTGGTGGCTCAGTGGTTAAGAATCCGCCTGCCAATACAGGGGACACGGGTTCGATCCATAGTCCGGGAAGATCCCACATGCCGCGGAGCAACTAAGCCCATGCGCCACAGCAACTGAGCCTGCGCTCTAGAGCCCAAGAGCCACAACTACTGAGCCCGCGTGCCACAATTACTGAAGCCCGCGTGCCTAGAGCCTGTGCTCTGCAACAAGAGAAGCCACCGCAATGAGAAGCCTGCACACCGCATCGAAGAGTAGACCCGGCTCGCCGCAACTAGAGAAAGCCTGCGCGCAGCAATGAAGACCCAATGCAGCCAAAAAGTAAATAAATAAAAATAAATAAATGTATTAAAAAAAAAAACCAAAAAAACCTTCTACTAGACCGTAAGCTCTGTGATGGCAGAGCCTGGGCCAGTCCTGCTCTGGGTTGACTGCCCCGTTGCACAGCCAGCTGCCTGGCACAGGCAGGATGGAGCGAATGAGCCAGTGAGGGCAGAGATGGGCCCCGGTCTGAGTGTTTCCCGGCCCACACCTGTGGTCTGGGTGCTCCACCTGGCCGGTTCTCTCTGCCCTGCCTGGGGGTTCCGCTCGCTGGTGGGGCAGACCTTGGGCTGACAGCACCCTTCTGCTAGCTCCCTAGACACTCTAAGCCCCAAAGAAACTATTGAGTCATGTGTTTTCCTTGGGTTTTGGTGATTCGCGATTCATGTTTGCGAGGAAGCAAAGAGAGTGACTCATGCTGATTTAATAAGCTTACGAATATTCTCAAGAATCGGCTGATAAATCGCAGGCTGGCAGCCCACTCCCCAACGCCTGCCAGCGCCAAGCGCTCAGAAATCACCAAGTTAAACAAGTCTGCAGAAAATTCAATCTCCCTAGCATTATTTTCCTTATTTGAGCTAATAGCACAAGGCGCCTCTCTTCTGGCAACGCGAGGTGCACCAGGGGGCCCCGCCGCCTGCCCTGGGGTCCTGTGGGAGAAGGAAAGCAAATGCTTCACATTCGGCAAGTTCCTGAGGGTTCAACAGCGATAAGAGTTGCTAAGACCTCCCAGGGTTTAACTTGTGCCCTTGGAACCAGCGTCTGAGCCCCTGGGGAGCCAGCCCTGTGCCCCAGTGCCTGAATGATGGGGTAACGTGAGCAAGGCCCCTTCCCTGCAGAGTAATGAGAACAAGGCCGACAGCAGCCTTCCTGGCCTCTCTGGGCCGTGTCAGGACTAACACGCCTCGGTCAGGCCCGCTGAGCTCAGGTTACTCGATGTAAACAAGTGAAGGTGCAACGTGGCAGCCCAGAGGAGCAGGCCAAGGTGGCAGGGAATGCGTCATTTCAGACGGCTCTCAGGTAACCGAGAGGATCCCTGACATCTAGCGGGTATTGACATGGGGGTGAATCCTACTGGTTTATGGTTCTGTGCTGAGTCCCCATGTCCCTGTGCTCCAAGGCACTCAGGCCAGTGGGCTGGAGAAAAAATTCAGAGATGCACTAGGCCAGCATCTGTGCAAAGATCCTGTTACTGTCTGTATGCTCTCAACTGGGACTGAATCCTTTCAGAAGTTCCTACAGTCCAAAGACGGGGGCAGGAGGGGTCAGGCCATGAGGAATAAGGGTGCCCTATTCAGATGCAAGTGATTTCCTAAGTCTGATCTTTTTTCTGTAAGTTCTTTGGTGTTCCCTCCCCATAATTACTGATCCCCTAGTGGGAAATTAAGCTCCATGCTGGGTCCAGCCAGAGGAACAGCGTTCTGCTGGAACAGGTTTGGTGAGTCTGGTACTTGATTAGAGTGCAGTCTCCCCCCTCACTGCCCCATTCCTCCCTCTTTCTATTCATCCAGCCAACCAAAAAATATTGATTAAACGTGATAATGTATGTAAAGCATTTAGCATCATGTCTGACTCCATAAATGTTAGTTTTTATCGTCATTAATATCATTGCTCTTATTTAATATCTGTTGCATGCCAGGCAAAAAAAAGGGAATAATGGTACAAACTGGTGAATGTGCTACATGAGAGCTGGAAATCATCGAGACAGTCTAACCTTGCCCCTCATGCTGCAGATGGGCATAGTGAGGCCCCGAGAGATGAAGAGGCAGACTGGCGAGGGTCTCACGGTGAGGGCGCAGCTGTGTTAACCCTAGCGCTCGGGGCCCCCTCTGCTGTGGCGTGCGGCTGTCTCGCTGGGGTGGGGCAGTCTGAAGGAGCTTCCTGGGGAGGGTGGGTTTTAAGATGAGCTTCAGAATAAGAGTAGGAATGAGACCAGCAGGAGAGAAGGGGCAGAGTGCAGCCTGGCCTGGCACGGTGCACGGTGCATTCTGTCATTACCAGCAGGTGCTGCTTTCTGGCCTGTGCAAATCAGGACTGTTGGGGTTAGGGCTCAGCTCAGTCTGCTTGCCTGCCTCTGCTCATGCTCAGTGGGGGCCCGTGGGTCCAGGCTGCAAGTCACAGGCCAGGAGTGGGTTCCTCTGGGAGAGGAAACCCATTCAGTCATAATTTGCCATTAACCCCTTGCATTTGTTTCCTTGGGCTGTTGTAGCAAGTCACCAGGAACCTGGTGGCTTAAAATAACAGAAATTTATTCTTCCACAGTTCTGGAGGCCAGAAGTTCAAAATCCAGGTGTTGGCAGGGTCGATTCCTTCTAGAGGCTCTGAGGGAGTATCTGTTCCATGCCTCACTTGTAGCTTCTGGTGGCTGCCGGCAGCCCTGGGCTTTCCTTGGCTTGGAGCTGTGTAACTTGTCTCTGCTTCCATCCTCATATGGCCTTCTCCTCTTCTGTCTGTATCTTCTCCTCTTCTTATAAAGATACTAGTCATTGGACTTAGGGCCTGTTGATGAATGAATCCAGGATGATCTTTTCTTTTTTTTTTTTTAATTTATATTTTTAATTAATTTATTTATTTTTAGCTGTGTTGGGTCTTCGTTTCTGTGCGAGGGCTTTCTCTAGTTGCGGCAAGCGGGGGCCACTCTTCATCGCGGTGCGCTGGCCTCTCACTATCGCAGCCTCTCTTGTTGCGGAGCACAGGCTCCAGACGTGCAGGCTCAGTAATTGTGGCTCATGGGCCCAGTCGCTCCGTGGCATGTGGGATCCTCCCAGACCAGGGATCGAACCCGTGTCCCCTGCATTGGCAGGCAGATTCTCAACCACTGCACCACCAGGGAAGCCCTGATCTTTTCTTAATTGCATCCACAAAGACCCTTTTTCCAAATAAGTTCACAGGTTCCAGGAGGACATATCTTATGGAGGGTCGCCATTCCATCCACTGTACCCCTAGAGCAGTGTGGAAGTATGGCTCAAGAGATGAGTCACAAGGTAACTTTTGAGGGCACGAGGGGATAAGTCTGGGTGAGACACAGCACTGGGGGTACTAGGAAAATTCCCAGAAGTGTTTGGACCTTGGATGTAGGGTTTTTTTTGAGACTGAGGGAACATCTTAGAATTGTTGATCGGGGGCATACGGGCATCCAGCAGGGCCTGTTGACAGAGTCCACCATGTTGGGGATGGACCATTGTGACCACTGCCTGCTCTTGGAATGGTCCAGAGCAGTGCTATCCAGTAGAGCGTTCTACAATGATGGAAATGTTCTTTACTATCTGATCCATCTGACACAGTGGTCACTAGCCACGTGTGTCTACTGAGCTTTTGAAATGTGACCAGTACAATGAAAGGACTAGATTTTACTTCTATTTAATTTTACTTTATTATATTTAAACTTAAGTAGACCTGTGTGGCTAGTGGCTACCTATTGGCCAGCACATCCAAAATGTCTTGAATTGACCCTTTCCCCTCGCCTGTTCTTCATTTCACTATCAAAAATACATTTCATCATAAAGAGCTTAAATTGCTCTTTTGCTTTTTTATGTGTGTAATGCTTACTGTTTTAACTTTTGGCTCAGGGATAGAGGCCAGACGGAGTTGACTGGTTTTAGACTCAGTACAAGAAAACGTGGCTTGCTCTTTGAGTAAAGGGAAAAGAGTAGTGTTTCCCTATGGACACTCTTGTAGCTGACAGTTGCCTGGTAGTTAATCTGGAGATGCAGCTAGAGAGGCCGTGGTGAAATCTATCCTCGCTGGCAACGAGGAGTTTGCCTGGAGAGGTTGCTGAGAGCCCGAGGAAACGGGTGATGGCCCATGTCTACTCCTCTGGCCCATGTTTGGGAGTCTATGAGTTTGGGCTTCTTTGCTCAAAAAGAAACTTCTTTTCATGGCTTCTGGAAAGCCATAGATACAATTTGGGTCTCATAGAGCTATTTCTCCCAAACTCCTCCTTGTATTCCTGCTTCCCCAGATGGGATACTGCATATTGTCTTACTTTAGAGTAAGGATATTTATTTTTGCACACTGTTTAGACATGATCTTAAGCAACACTTCATTTATTTACACACTTGCATGTTTTGGACCCTCTGGATGAAAAATAAAACATTTTCCTGAGAGCAGAAAATCTCAAAGGAGGCAGTTCTCGGGGTGATGGGGTCTGCATTGGTGGGACACGTGTGGGCTTACACCTCATCTTTCCTCTTTCTCCTTGCTTCTTTCTTACTTGTGCTAATCAGACGTGGTGGCTTTGGGTCTTGAAGTTCAGTCTGCTTGCCTGCCTCGGTGCTCACGCTCGACGGGAACTCAGGGGTCTCAGCTGGAAGTCATAGGCCAGACACAGAAGAAGGTTCTGGCAATGCAGGAAGAGCAGCCTGTTTTAGGTGGGGAGTTGTGCTCAGGGTCACGCTAACACTGCACTGTGTACATGTAAGACACAAATGAGGGATTTAGAGGTGAGGAGTCCGATGAGCGTTGCTAGGCAACTTTTCAGCTGGGCCTGGAGGTAACATAATCTCTGGGAGCAGCCTGGTAGGAGGGCCTCCTGAGGACAAAGCTGAACTTCAGAACCAGTGCCTTCTGTGCCTGTACCCGCCGGCGCTGCCTCTGGGAGGGAGCGGGAAAGGTCAGTGGAGCTGTGTTACATAAGCCGCTTGGGTGACTGATGCATCCATGGATTCTTTATTTGTTATGTCCTCTTTTTCTTATGTATCTACTTGTACCCCACCTTGTACAAAAGAGTATCTGAGGTGGTTTCAGAAATATAGCTGCTGTTACAGGATAAACATTAAATAAGGGAAGAAACTGGGGCAAAGGGAAAAGAAGGGTAAGGAAACCAGTGCGACTGGTCATTTGACAAGTATCTGTTGAGTATTGATTGTGTGCCTGGCTGTGTAGGTAGAGCAGTGAACAAAACAGCCACAGTTCCTGCTCTCCTAGAACTTATGGTCTCATAGGAGAGGTGTGAAAAAAAAAAAAAAAGACCACGGGTCCAGTGCTCTTATTGGGGGTAGGCTACAAATTAGATTCTGAGACTCCTAGTGGCCAAAGCAAGAGGGGACCACAATTATGCGGGGCTGGGTGTATTCTCAGTGTTGTGTCGGTAACAATAGAACAACAGTAATGAACTTCGTCCTCCTGTCCTGGAGGTGCAGACCATGGCATAGTGCCCTTCTGCCCCTATGCAGAGACCCCCTTAGCCTCCCCTTCACTGCCAGCCTTATTTCAGGTGCCAGCCTCCTGGCTGGGTTCTGAGAGTCAGCCCAGATATCCTGGGAGGCTGCCCGTAAGTGAAGGACTTGAGCACTTTGGGCCCAATGAGCTCCAGAACTCTCCCTGCACCTTCCCACCCCGTGTCTTAGGCCAGACCATCCCTCCCCCAGGATGCCATTTATCTCTGTTGTTGTAACTGTTTTCTCCCTTACCTATTTAGGGCTCTCCATCGTTTTCAACGTGCCCTTTACTGGCAGCATTTCACTTGATTCTCCCAGCAACACTTGTGAACTAGCCATGATTTTAGCCATTTGACAACAAAAGGAAACAAAGGCACAGAAGGGCAAAGCAGTTTGCCTGAGGTCCCACAGCTTCATGACTCCACTTTGACCCTATCTTTGACTTCCTCCAATTTGGTATTCATTATTATGCTTTCTATAGCCGGAGCCCCACTTGCTTATACATTCTGGAGAAGCCTGATCCTTCAGCCCCTGGCATCTCTTTGGGAGGCAGGTGGAATGTCATTACCCGCTGCCATCGGCAGGCCAGGGTCTTCCCGTCATCCCAGGGATGGGTGGGGTGGCTTGCTCTTTGAGTAAAGATACTGGCAGGTAGGAATCCATCTTTCCAAGGCAGCCCTTTTGTTTGTCTATTTATTTGTTCATTCATTCATTCGTTCATTCATTCAACAAATATTTCTTGAGCATGTCAGGTGTTTTGTGTTAACCACCCATCATCCCTGCTGTCAAGGAGCCCAAGGTTTAGTTGAGGCAGAAGGATCAATACATGTGAGATTTGAGTACAGAGTGAGAGAGGTTTGAGTATGAGGTAGAGTGCTAATCATCAGAGCAGAGCTAAAAACATAAGCAGGCTAAATGCATCCTGACTGTTTAACCACTTCTTATGTCCTGGCCACAGAACTCCCCTCATCCTGAGCGCCCCTCCACAGGGCTCACTCTATTTGGGCAAAGTCCACCTTAAAGTACAAGGGTTCAGAATGCAGTATACCCTGTACAAGTTAGCCATACAGAAGCAAGAAGGGCCTCACCTCCTTTGTTCTTGGAAGTGTACTTCTATTCATGCAACCTTAATTTGTAGCAACCTAGTAGTATAAGAGAAAGCCTAGAACAGGTAACGCCTGCAATACCAGCCTCTTGTACAAGCAGTGCTTCCCAAGTGGGCCATGCTGAGGAATGCTGAGGCTGTCTTTCTCAAGGACATGAAGGCAGGTACCTTGTGTGTGCTCCAGTACTGAATGCTACCCATTCTCAGGTTACATGAGCAGTGCTCTTGGATGGATTTCAACGTTTTGATCCCTCTTTAAAGAAAGCAACCACAGCTATTCCAATTATGAATTCTGTAATACCATTTTGCAGCCATTGGGGTGGGAGATGACTGGGCCATTGTGTTATCATTCCATGCATCTCCCAGAGATAGAGACCTGCATAAGTAAAACCATATTTCTGTTTTCCAAGATCCAAGGTACCAATCCCAGGGACTGTCAGGCAGGCTCAGGAAGCAGCACGTGGGGAACATTCTCAGACTTGGTAAGTGGCTGGCCCGCTGATAGAGGAGATTAAGGTGCTTTTGATCTCTTTGCCCCTAATGGCAACGTCTCTAGTTTTTAAAGTGACTCGGGAAAGTCTTCCTTTGAACAGCCAAGAGATTGCTTCAAGAAAAGCAAGCCCTATTCTAGACAGACTGTCAGGGAAGTTATGCTGCTAAATTGTAAATGTAGTTACATGAAGTTTTCCTTCCAGTTCCTTAAGATCGTGGGTTTGGCCTTCAGATCCATTAGCTGATGACCCACAGTGCACTGAGGTTCCCCACTCCCTCCTCAAGTCAGGCTGTCTGTGGAGGCCCCCCAGGGCCTCAGGGGCTCTCAACGGCTAGCCCCGTCTTCCCTCTGCATTTGCCCAAGGACTCATCTGCAGGCTCGTCCTACTTAGGGCCATTGCTCTGCTGCCACACTCTGCAAACCTCCATCCAGTCTTGGCCTTCTGCCCATTATATTGGGTGGGTGGACCGGGGGGAGTGTTCTCCTGAAGACAGTAGGACGATGTGAGGGCATTCTGGTGACATGAAATGTGGGAGTGGCACTTGTGGAGGATTTGTGTGAAAAATGGTTGTGTGTGTGTGTGTGTGTGTGTTGCTCTGACCTTGGATGTATGGAGAACTATATGAATTAGTCAGAACTTAGATGTCAGATCATCGGCATAAGAAAATTCAGTTTAAGTAAATATTTAACCTCTCACTCACTCTTTTATGAAATGGAGGTAAAGAGTAGACTCCAGAATCCAGACTGCTTTGATTCAAGTCTTGGTTTCTCTAGTTATCAGCTATGTGGCCTTGGTCAAGTCATTTTATTTCTCTGAATGTGAATTTCCTCATCTGGAAAACAGTATCTAGTTCATTGAGTTGTGACAAATAAAATCATGCATATATAAGATAGTGCCTGCTTTACCTGCTGTGTGCCCAGATGTTTGTTGTTATAGTTATTCTAATGTTAACCATTCCTTCATTGACTGCACACAAATTCTTTACCCCATTACTGTTCATAAGCTCTATGTGCAAGGAGCTATGGGACTAAAGGAAAAGGGTAAGATTTTATTACAATTTCACTAGAAAAGAAGAAATGTACAAAAAGTGAATTTGTGTCAAAAATCTTATGAATATACACCAAAAGCGAGAGATTATTAGTTATTCATATTCACATTTAATGAGAGCTTTTGCATGGGCTGTAAACAGTTGCAAGAGAACGTTGCACCCTAACAGTAAGAACAAGCCAGACCGTTTACAAAATCATGTATTTTTAAGTGTGTCAGAGAGCTGAGGACACAGGGTAAACTGATGAATTAAAATCCAAAGGGTGACAGCCCCTCCAAGAAGAGATGGGACACGTGATTGTTTCACCTTGTGCTGAGCTGCAGGAAGAAGAGGTAGCCATCATAGAAGCAAGTGAGAAGAAAACAGCTGAAGTTGGAATGAATTTTTAAGAGCCAAGTGTGGGCTAGCATAACAGTTTAGAATTCTTGGAAGCCCCAGACACAAGAGGTGTCTTCCTGCTCACTTTTGTCCATGGGCTTCTACTGAGCGCTCACAAGGTAGATTGGGGGCAGGACAGGAGAATAGAAAGAAAACTCTCTGTGGTGCAGGTACGCAGGACCTGCCCGAGTCTGTAGTTAAAGCAGGAGAACCAATAAAAACTCTCCCATTTCCTGACCTTTCAGGAATAAGAGGCAGAAGTTACTTGCCACTGGGGTAGGGTAGGACTGTTGAGAGACCTTTACCTTTGAGGAATTATCAGACAGAGACTGTAAAATAACTGTCATAAATATGTTAAAGGATCTAGTGGGAATGGTGGGCAACATGGATGAACAGATAGAGAATTTTAGCAGAGGTATAAAAAGTATAAAAAAAAGATCTAAATGGAAATACTGGAAATGAAAAACAGGATGTCAGGCATGAAAATTCTGTTGGTGAACTTAGGAGATTGGATACAACAGAGGAAAGAATCAGTAAAGACATGTCAATAGAAATCATCCAAACTGAAACAAAAAGAGAAAAAAGAGTGAAAAAATGAAACAGAGCATTTGAGACCTAAGGGATAACACCAAAAAGTCTAACACACTTGTAATTGGAATCCTAGAAAAAGAAGGTGAGAGAGAAAAGGGCAGAAAAAAATATTTGAAGAGATAGGGACCAAACATTTTCCCAAACTAATGGGAAAAAAAAAAATCAAGCCACCAAAGGTCTAAGAAGCTTGGAGAATCTCAGTCGGAATCATAGTCATATTGCTGGAAAAGGATAAAGATAAAATATTTCTTATAGATTTATCATAGACATAGAAGAACAATGACAAGAATGGTAATTGACTTTTCATCATAAATAATAGAGGTCAGAGGCAATGGAATGTTGTCTTTAGAGTGCTGCATGGAAAAACAAACAAACAAAACTTGTCAACCTGGAAACCTATATCCAGTGAAAATATACTTCAGAAATGAAATAAAGACATATTCACACAAACAAAAGCTGAAAGAATCAATCTCCAGAAGAGCAGAAAATGCTAAAAGGAGTTCTATAGGCTAAAAGAAAATGATTTCAGAAGAAAACCTGTTCCTACAGAAAGGACTGGTATGAATGAAGAACCCCAGAAAGAGTGAATAGGTCTATAAATTAAAAGTACCTTTAAAACTCTTAAAGATAATTGGTCAGTTAAAGTAAAAACAATAACAAAGGAATATGGAGGTTTATAGTCTTTTAGAACTAAAACCTGTGGTGACAAGAGCACAAAGGGTGGAAGTGTTGTAATTGGAAATATACTGTCATTAGTTCTTAAACTATGCAGGAAGTAGTAAAATATTTTTTGAAAGTTAACTGATAAATTAAAGGCAAACATGTAATCTCTAGAGAAATCATTAAAATATGATACAAATAAGCATGCCTAGCATGTCAGTAGGGGAAGTGAAATGAAATACTAACAATATTTGTTTCATTCCAAAAATTCAGGGTAGGAGTAACAGAAAAACAAAGGGTGTAAAGGACTAGTAAGAATCAAATCCAAATTTGGTACATTTAAAATCAAAGTATTGGGGCTTCCCTGGTGGCGTGGTGGTTAAGAATCCGCCTGCCAATGCAGGGGACATGGGTTCGAGCCCTGGTCCGGGAAGATCCCACATGCCGCAGAGCAACTAAGCCTGTGTGCCACAACTACTGAGCCTGCGCTCTAGAGCCCGAGAGACACAACTACTGAGCCCGTGTGCCACAACTACTGAAGCCTGTGTGCCTAGAGCCCATGCTTCGCAACAAGAGAAGCCACCACAATGAGAAGCCCACGCACCGCAACAAAGAGTAGCCCCCACTCACCGCAACTAGAGAAAGCCCGCGCGCAGCAACGAAGACCCAACACAGCCAAAACTATAAATAAATAAATAAATAAATAAATAAATAAATTTATTTGTTTAAAAAAATCAAAGTATATAAATAATTGAATTACATGTAAATGGATTAACCTTACCAATTAAAAAGCAGGGATTGTCAGATTGGATAAGAATGCAAGACCCAACCATATGTGGTTTATAAGAAATACACTTTAAATATAAAGTCACAAATAGAAGGAAGGTAAAAGATTGGGAAAAGATACCATGCAAACACTGGGCGTAAGCAAACAGTTGAAGCAATACTAATAGAATGAGCAGACTTCAAGATGATACAAAGATAAAAGGTGCATTTTATAGTGGCATTAAGTGTTAATTAATCAAGAAGATATAAAAATCTAAAATTTGTACCTAATAACAAAGCTCCAAAATACATGAAACAAAAATTGACAGAACTAAAGCTGAATCACAGCTGAGGAATTTAAGACCCTTCTCTTTGCAATTGATATATTGAAAGATTGGTGACTATATGGAAAATTTGAACAATGCCAATAACCTGATCTAACTTACATTTATCCAACACTCCACCCAACAAAAGCAAAATGCACGTACTTCTCAAGTGTACATGGAGCATTCCTCAACATAGACCATAAACCAAACCATAAAACAAATCTAAATAAATTTATAAGGATTGAATTTCTAAGTATGTTCTCTGAACAAAATGGAATTAAAGTAGAAATCAGTGACAACAAGATACCTACAACATTCTTCAAATATTTGGAAATTAAACAGTATAGGACTAAATAATCCATGAGTCAAAGAAGGAGTCACAGGGAAATAAGAAAATATTTTAAAATTAATGATAATGAAAAGATGACATCAAAATTTGTGGGATGCATAATTTTTAAAGGGAAATGTATAACTTTAAATGCTTATCTTAGGAAATAAGGGTGCAAGATCAATTACCTTTGTTTGCACCTTAAAAGTTAACAAGAGCTGAGCTAATTAAACCCAAATAAGAGTGGAAGTCAATGAAATAGAAAACAAATAATAGAGAAAATCAGCAAAGACTAATGTTTGTTAAAAAGATTAATAAAATTGGTAAACACCTAGGAAAATTTATTATTTAATGGATAAAGAATTTCAGTTTTGCAAGATGAAAAATTCTGGAGATTGGTTATACAACAGTGTGAATATACTTAACACTGTTGAACTATAGACTTAGAAATGGTTCTGAGGGTAAATTTTATGTTAT
This sequence comes from Balaenoptera ricei, assembly GCF_028023285.1. Taxonomy (NCBI): domain Eukaryota; kingdom Metazoa; phylum Chordata; class Mammalia; order Artiodactyla; family Balaenopteridae; genus Balaenoptera; species Balaenoptera ricei. Next base: position 113,457,786 of record NC_082641.1, read on the forward strand.
GTATTTTTTAACCACAACAAAAAATTATAAAAAGGAAAAAGTGAGAAGACACACATTATTAATACCAGGAATGAAAGGGGGCCATTACTAAAGACATTAAAAGGATAAAGAGGTGATATTATGAACAACTCTACAGCAGTAGTTCTACAGAACATCCAATTTCTGCAAAATATGCAACATTCAAAAAAATCCGAGTAATCAGTGACTTGGATGAAAGGGACACATTACTTGAAAAACATAGCTTACAAAACTGACACAGGAAGAAACAGCAAATCTAAACCCTATATTCACTAAAGAAATTGATTTGGTAATTAAACAACTTCCCACAAACAAATGTCCAGGCTCAGATAGTTTTTCTGGTGAATTCTTTCCAATATTTAAGGAAGAACTAATATCAATTTTACACACACTCTTTCAGAAAATAGAATATTAGGGAATACTTCCTAACTTATTTTGAGTACAGCATTACTTTGATGCCAATACCGGACAAGGACATTACAAGAAAAGAAAATTACAGAGCAAAGTCCCTCATTAACATAGGTATAAAAATCTTTAAGAAAATGTTAGCAAATGCAATCAACAATATATAGAAAAGGGTAGAGTCCATCCCAGGAATGTAAAGTTGATATGATATTAAAAATCAATCAGTATAATTCACCACATTAACTACAGAAGAAAATAATGTTTCCATAGATGCAGAAAAAGCTATGGACGAATTTCGACATCTATTCATGATAAAAACTCAGCAAACTAGGCACAAAAGGGAGCTTTCTCAACCTGACAAATAGCATCTACAAAAAACCTACAGCTGACATACTTACTGGTGACTGAATGCTTTCTTTCAGAGGTTGAAGACAGTGAGGATGACTCTCTTACAACTTTTATTCAACACTTTACTGGAAGTCTTAGACAAGGCAATGATATAAGCAAAAGAAATAAAGGACATACAGATTGGAAAGGAAGAGGTAAAATTGTCTTTACTTACAGGTGACATGATTTTGTACAAAGAAACTCCTAAGGAATTTTTTAAAAAATGAGTAGAACTAATAATTTATTTTGCAACAGTGAAAGATATAACAAAGTTATGGTTCCACATACTAGAAATGAATAGTCAACATTGAAAATTTTTAAATAACATTTACTGTAGCATAAAATATCAAATACTTAGGGATAAATTTAATGAAAGATGCATAAGACAAACTATAGAACATTGCTGACAGAAATTTGAGAAGATCTAAATAAATGAAGAAATGTACCAAGTTTATGAATTGGAAGACTCGCTATTATTAAAATGTCAATTCTCCCAAATTGGTCAATCCCAATTGAAAGCCCACAAAGTGGGCATTTTTTCCTTTGACAAAGTGGTTTTAAAATTTATATGGAAAGACAAAAAGGCCTATAATAACCAAACAATATTAAAAAGGTAAAACAAATTTGGAAGACTTACTGTACCTTATTACAAGACTGACTACATAGTTATAGTAATCAAGACAGGGTAGTATTGATGAAGAATGGATAAATGGTTATGTGGAACAGAATGGAGTCTATACATAGACCTACAGATATATGGTCCAAAGATTTTTGACGAGAGTGTCAAGGAAATTCAATAGGGAAAGAAAATCTCTTCAACAAATGGTACGGGAACAATTGGTTATCCATTTGGAAAAAAAAAAAGAACATTGGCTTCTATCTCTAATCATCTATAAAAATCAATTCAATATAAGTCATTGACCTAAACATAAAAGCTAAAGCAATAAAATGCCTAGAAAAAAAAAATAGAATTTTTTGTGAACTTAGGGTAGACAAAGATTTCTTAGAGAGGTCACAGAAAGCACAGGCCATAAAAACAAAACTTGGTAAACTGGATTTCATCAAAATATTAAATTTAGGCTCATCAAAAGACATTGTTAAGGAAATGAATAGGCTGACACATATGTCTGACAGAAGACTTGCATCCAGAGTATAAAAACTCTTACAATTCAACAATAAAAAGACAATTCAATTAAAAATGGGCAAAAACAATTTTAGTAGAAATGTCACTAAAGAAGATATTCAAATGTATATCACCTGAAAAAGCATGCACCTGAAAATGTGTTCAACATCATTAGGTTTCAGGGAAATGCAAGTTAAAGTTACAGTGAGTTACTGCTAGTTATCCACTAGAGGTTATCCACCGAAAGGGTTAAAGTGAAAAAAGTTGACAACGTGAAATGTGAGAGAGGATGTGGAGGGACTGGAACTCTCCTGCATTGCTGGTGGGAGTATAAAATGGTATAACCACTTTGGAAAACTGGCACCTTCTTAAAAAGTTAAAAATACATTTATCCTATGACCTAGCAATTCCACTTTTAGATATTTACCTGAGAAAAATGAAAATACATTTTCACAAAAATTTTTGCATAGGAATGTTCATAGCAACTTTATTCATAAAATTCTGAAACCGGAAGACAGCCCAGGTGTCCACGAGCAAAGAATGAATGGATAAACACACTGTGGTACAGTCATATGACAGAATACCAAGTAATATAAAGGAATGAGTTTCCAATATATACAGTATCATGGGTGAATCTCAAAACCATGATGAGTGAATGAAGCTGGTTACAAAAATATGCTTACTATGTGGTCCATTTACAAGAAATTCTAGAGTAGGAAAAACTAACCTGCGGTGATAGGAATCAGATAAGTGGTTGATTCTGGGGGTGGAAAATTGAGAAGAGGTGTGGGGAACTTTCTGGATGAGAGAAATGTTCCATGTCTTTGTATATATTCTTCAGGATGGATTGAACAAAACACTTAAAACCTGAGCATTTCACTTCCTGTAAATTATATACTAATAAAAAAATGTGGGATAAAAAATCATTTTCTTTCACTGGACTTCAAATCCCAGTTAGCAGATTTGAAAGTACTATATTTAAAATAACTCAATGATATAGCTATTATATTTTGATGGGAAAATGCTATGATAAAACTATTGGAAGCTTTGAGTTCACTTTTTCTTTTTTAATAAATAAATTTATTTATTTATTTATATATTTTTGGCTAAGTTGGGTCTTTGTTGCTGTGCACAGGCTTTTTCTCTAGTTGCGGCGGGTGGGGGCTACTCTTCGTTGCGGTGCTCAGGCTTCTCATTGCGGTGGCTTCTCTTGTTGTGGAACACGGGCTCTAGGCACGCGGGCTTCAGAAGTTGTGGCTCGCAGGCTCTAGAGCACAGGCTCAGTAGTTGTGACTCATGGGCTTAGTTGCTCCACGGCATGTGGGATCTTCCCGGACCAGGGCTCGAACCTGTGTCCCCTGCGTTGGCAGGCGGATTCTTAACCACCGTGCCACCAGGGAAGCCCTGAGTTCACTTTTGACAAAGGTGGTAAATTCAGACAACATTATGATCTAATAAACTTTATATTTTAAAAGTGAAAAAAAAAAAGAAACTATTGGAAACCTAATTTGAACTATTTCACAAGAGATACATCCTTTAAGCCTGTTCTCTAGCAGCAGCTATTCTCAAACCCAGATCTGCTCACTCAGCCTTCACTTGGGGGGAGGCGAGGCTGGTTTGCAGGTGAGAGGCAGCCCCCGCCTGCTTCATGGTGAATGGGCACAGTGTCCACAGAAATGAGCTTCAGTGGTATCTGTTAATCATCTGCTGCTGAATCTGGAGTTTATGAAACACTGTTCACCAGAGTTCAGAAGCTGGTGAGTCGTCTTGGTTATCTCTTTGAGGAGCCCAATGTATCCCTCTCACCAATCTGTGACATCAAAGATTCGGTTTCATTGCAAAATTGTCTGGCATGATGGCGTCAGGCTGGCTCCCCTTGGGAAGGGTTCGGAAAACAGTGATGACTCAGAGCTCCGCTGAGGAGCATCTAACCCACCTTCCTCCTCCACATGGCTTAGCCTAGAGAAGGAGGGGGCAGGGGGACCTGGCCCCCATGGGAAGGAGGCTCAGAGGCCTTGCAGAGATTTGGGGCTAAGCCCTCCATCCTGCCTGTGGGAACAAACCTCTCAACCTAGGCTGGGAAGGGTAGGGTTTATTTGCTTGCTCTCCTTGCTTTTTTGGTCTTTGGTGATAGTTTTCACTGACTGCGGAGTAAAACTACACTCCTTTCCTGAACTGGTCAGGGTCAGCTTTGATTCTGGGTTCTCCTTTTCCCATCCTTTTATTAAGAGTGAAATGAGGATGGTTCCCTATCAGGTTCTTAGGTGAGAATATATTTCTGTTTGTTCTGCTTCCCATGTTTTCCTTGCTGGAGTAAATTTTGTTTTCCTAAAATAATATAAATTTTAATTTGTTTACATGTTTTTAAACCTAAGGACGTTAGTTAAATTTTATTTGTAGACAAAAACAGAATGAAAGATTGCTTCCCTACTTGTTTTTCTGCTCCCTGGCATAAATTTTGGAAGTTAAAAATCTGGGTTGTTCCTTCTCGTGCTAACAATTCCCATCTCACTAAATCATGGCACAGATGCAAAGTTTCAGTTTAATTTGAATTCTGGTATTATGCTTACAGAGGTGAATGAAGACCCAGGCTTCGTAAATCTTTTTTGTTTTTCCACTTTAATTTTTACATGTAGCTGGACTCAAAGTTTATGTCCATTTAGCTGACCTTTTCAATAGTAAGAGCTATTTTATAAGGCAGCAGAAGTGAAAGTTATCAGCAAGGCTGGGTAATGTAAAGTATTTATGAATGAACGTGCAAAAACCAACCTGGGGGTGTAAAATATGGGGCTGTGCTCAGTCAGAACTGCTTGTGACTTGAGCCTTCTTTGCAGTAAAGCATAATTCATGGTGCTGTTAGCCCTTAAAACAGGAAATAATATACCCATTTAACTTAATCACAATTTATATTACATGTGCATATTTCTAAACAAATGTTGTAGATGGAGAGTTTGGTAGCAATAATATTTATGAATTACACTTTTAGTTAGCAAAGGAAATGTGTGACCTCTTACATTTGGTTTGACATTTGAATTTGGTGTTCAGTGTATTTGACAGGGGTGATGGATTCTCATTAGCTCAACGTATAAACAGGAAATGCTTCCTCGGTGAACAGTTATTAATGTGGGACATCTCTGAATTTGAATTTTTAGTTGCTTATTCTGGTCCAGACTGTGAAACTTATTTAATCTCTCTCTTTAAAAACATAAAAGGAAAAAGCAAGGTTTTAATTTTGTGGCTAGCGAACCTGAGCATATGCATGCCAGCCTCTAAAACACGAAATGGTTGATGGGCAGGTGGCAAGTGAGGCTGCAGAGATCTCAGACGCAGGGAGCAGCCAGGGCAGCGGGTGGCCCCCACGTGGAGTTGGCTTGCCTTAATTTCTAAATAAGATAACCTATAGGAATTAGAACATGACGTGGGGGCAGATTGGAGTAAGCTCATACTTAACCTTTATCCACACCAGGATTAAAGCAGTTGGTGCAAAACGGGAATTGGAGCCCATTTGCAACATGGTTTAAGACAGCAATTTCATTTTGAGTTTTCGGCGCTATCTTGCTATTCTGCGACGATACCACAAAACAAGAGCTGGAGGAAAAGGTGCGGGAAAGTTGAGAGTGGCATCCGACTTCTGATGGGAATGAGGAAAAACCAGGCCAGCACGTGGGCCTGGGCCTGTGCTCGGCCTCTTCTGAGTAACGCTCAGAATCTAATTAGAAGTCAGTTAGAAACCCGGAAAGTGAAGCTGGCAGGCCCTTAATCTGAATTTCAGGTCTGCAGAGGGGGAAAGTAGCATTTTTATTGTTGGAGGTCAAAGTTTAAATTTAGTTTATATCAGATTACCAAAATATGCTTTCGGTAAGGTTAGATTCTCATGCTCGGAGAGAGTGGGACTGTAATGAAAGCAAACAGGGCCGGAGATAATCCCATTACAGATGAACTCTTCACTCGAACTTCAAACATTTGGGAACCATAATAATACCATCTCAGCAAGAAGATAAAGGCTGAGCAGGCAGGAGCTGAGAGGGAAGCTCGCTGACCACCCTATTTAACATACCCCCTTCCCCTATCCCAGGAGCACACCCTGCTCCTGCTTACCTTACAGCATTTGGCAAAATGACTTATTTATTAATTAGTTTTTCTTCTACTTCTGCCCCTAAAATTTAAGCCCCACTGGGGTAGAGATTTTTTTTTTTCCATTTTGTTATGGCCCATTTTGTTACGATATGCCCACCCTGTAGATCACAGCTAAAGCATTCACTAAGGAAGTACTCACTAAACATTGGTGGAATGAATGAAGGAAGCTCGCTTCCTCTGAGCAGAAAGGGAAGATTTTTAAAATCAAAGATTTTGAAACCAAGGTAGGGAGTCAGCCCCTTTGGATTCTGAAAGAAGCGACGGTTGCCCCAGAAGGAGGAAGGTGTCATCATTCCTGTGGGTTCTGGAAGGGAAGCCATGAGTCTCAGATTGAAGGTTGCCAGCTCCAAGTCCACGAGAGCAGGAGCCATACCTGCCCTGGTACCCAAGGCCTTGCACCCAGCTATGGATGCTCAGTAGCTAGGGATAAAGCTGGACAGAATTAATGAGGAGTTGGGTTGGAAGAGCCTTCAGTTGCACGTCTGGGAGATCCACACTCTCAGGACAGTGAATCAGTACAGGCTGAGCCGGACCAAGTGAACACCGCCGGTCACAGACCAGACATGGATGGGGATGAACCATCTGAGGGCTGAGAAAAGGAACTGGCAGGGAGGGATGCTTCTCTCTTCAGAGCTGGCTTTGCTATCCCTGAGTAGACTAGGAGCATAAGCCCGACCAGGACATTCCTGGGCTTGAAACAAAATAAAGCGTCACCCTTTTCAGCTAACGATGTGCCCGTGGGAAAACCACGCTCCTTCCTTATTCCTCCTTTAGAAATCACATAAAATAGCCCAACTGCTTATGCCTGCAAAGAAAATATTTTGCAAACTACCCTCTTTCCTCCTTCCCCCATGGAAATAATGCACAGCCTGTCCTCTTCCTTCTTCAAATACTCTCTTAAGAATATTGGTATGGGTCACTATTTTCTTTTGGCGTCTCAAAACAAAACTTTGTTTATCAGTCTTGTAAACTCCAGATCCTAGCTCTCTCCTTCCAACCCCTGGTAGTGTTATCATTCTGCAAGACAGCAAGGTGGAAAGCCAGATGCTTCTGCAACAAAGACCAACTGTGCAAACCAACATAAGCTTGTCATTTACTCATTGAAACCTCTGACAAAGGAGCGTGACGCCAGGCAGAGCTGGTCGCTGCCCTCAAGCAGCTTAGAAACCAGCTGGGAAGACAGCAACCGCCATCTGTGTGCTTCCCAGTGAGGCGGGTTGACCTGAGGCGGGGGTGGCGATGGGAACCGACCTGGGCCTGGCATGAATACCACTCTGTGACCCCAGAGGTGAGCCTCTGCTCCCTGGTGGGGCTCCCAGACTTTCAAGAGCCTGCCTTTGGCTCAGCACTTGGGGCAGAGAGCAGTCTGGCTGTGAATCATTCCCCACAGAACCGGTCCTTGGAAGGGAAACCAAAACCTGTCCTTTGCAGAGGCAGTGTTCAGACTGATGTGCAGACTCTCGTTGACCAGTGCCACCTTCTGAAGAGAAGGAGGTGTGGCAGGCAGAGCTCAGGAAGCACTTCTGAGCATCTACTGAGTGCCCGACTCTTTCCTAGACCCCAGCTTCTCATGACCAGGCTCATTCACAGCCAGGGACCTTTTGTTTGTGCTGCTGCTACTCTTGTACTCCCTAATCCTCCATTCATCCAAGACCTTGCATTCTCAAAGCCTTGGAAACCTCCACCATGAAGCCCTCCATGAACACCCCAGATCCTGTCTGCCCCTGAACCTCTGTGGATTTTAAAATTGTCTCTAAGGGTTTCATGTATTTTGTCCTCCTGACTTGTCTGTGAGCTCCCTGAGTTCAGGGGCGGTGCTGCTTCTCTGACCACGCCATAGTATTAATTAGTACATGCCATAGTATTAACTAGTACACTCCATAGTATTTATTAAGCATGTCTTGAGGTTTAGCTATCACTTCCCCTTTACCAAAGAACTTTGTTTTTGGAGCGATTAAAATTTTTTCTACTTAAAAATATTATAAATGTAATATATGTTTGCTCTAAAAAACCCAAACAATTCAGAGTTGTATAAAGAAAAAGTTAATAGTTCTTGGGTCCCGCTTCCAATCCCATTCCTCTGAGGTTATCAGTCCTAACAGGATAGGGTAATTCCATCTACATCTCTCTCCATGGACAGAGAAACTTAAATTAAAATGTATGAATACCCGTATATTGGAATTTTAACTTTTCCTATTTTAAATTATTTATTTATTGTTGAAAAGAAAATCTGACTCATACTAAACAAAGTACTCTATCTTGACATTGCTTTTTAATTAACACCACATCGTGATATTGTGTTAGCTAGTAAATTTGCTGAGAAAAGCCTCCTTTATCAGTAAGGGACATAAGCAAATTCAAACCTTCTGACATTCATGGATAACTCTTTTTTTTAAAAATTAATTAATCAATTAATTAATTAATTTTTAGCTGTGTTGGGTCTTCGTTGCTGCGCACAGTCTTTCTCTAGCTGTAGTAAGCGGGGGCTACTCTTTGCTGTGGTGTGCGGGCTTCTCATTGTAGTGGCTTCTCTTGCTGTGGAGCATGGGCTCTACGCCCGCGGGCTTCAGTAGTTGTGGCACGTGGGCTTAGTTGTGGCTCGTGGGCTCAGTAGTTATGGCTCATGAGCTCAGTAGTTGTGGCTTGCGGGCTCTAGAGCACAGACTCAGTAGTTGCGGCGCACGGGCTTAGTTGCTCCGCGGCGTGTGGGATCTTCCCGGACCAAGGCTCGAACCCGTGTCCCCTGCATTGGCAGGCGGATTCTTAACCACTGTGCCACCAGGGAAGTCCCACATGGATAACTCTTTAAAAAATTAATTAATATAAAGGAAAAATAAAGAAAAAGAGACTGAGTAATAAAACAATAGATGTTAAAGGACACTGCATTATAATATATAAGAAATTAAAAAGGAAAAAATGCATCATGGCGTTTTTCTGTTACTACATGTAAGATGTTATTTATTCTTTTTCCCCCTAATAGCTGCGTAATTTACATTCGATGGTATAAACATAACACAATTTATTCAATACTTTAACTGATGGACATGCATTTTGATTATACTTTTTGCCCTAACAAACAATGCTGCTATAAACATTCTTATAGATATGCCCTGTAGGACATATTCCTGTAAGTGAGATTGCAGGTATTTTAAATGTTAATAGGTGGTGCTAGACATCTTTTCTAAAGATTGTAGCAGTTCATCAGACCCTAGCAATGAATGAGCACTCCTGTTCCCCTACACTTTTACCAGCACTGGGTGCTACTATTCTATTTTAATTCTGTCACTCTGATGGGTCAGATTTGTTGTTTTAATTTGTATTTCCCTAACTACCAGTAAAGTTACATATCTTTTCATTGCTTACTGGCAATTCACACTTCCTCCTCTTTAAATTGCCTTTTCATATCCTTTGCCTCTTTTTCTGCTATTCTTTCTTTTTCTTATTTATTTGTAGGAGTCCTTTATTAAGATAGCATATAAACCCTTTGCCGTTAAGTGTTACAAATTTTTCCTCCCATCTATTCTTTTAATTTTGTCTATAATAAATCTGGCTACCTACAAATTTCAAACTTTGTGTTGTCATGTGTTAAAACCTCTCTTTCTTTGTGGCTTTGGTTTTTATGTCTTCTTTAAGAAGACCTTGCCCCTCAGAATTTACATATTTACAATTTACAATTTACATTTTCTTAAATTTTCTTCTAATATTTTTTATAGTTTTATTTTTTTCATTTAGATCTTTAATTCACCAGGAAGCCGTGTATGGTATGATGTGCAGAGCGGTCTAGCTTTATTTAACAGATGATGTTGGACTAACTGCCTATCCATAAGGGAAAAAACCAAACCAAAGCAAAACATCCTTTCCCCACTGTCTACACCTGTATCATATATGGAGTTATTCTACCCTTATGATATATTAGGTTCCCAGACCTTGCTTTTAAAACTTTTCATTTGGGGTGGAAGACAGCACCCATTGTCCCGACAATGTACAAAGAATCAACATGAGCACTGGTTCCCTGCCTAGGTAAATCTCTCTTTTCTTGACATTTAGCTGCCAACAGGGAAAGGGGAGGGTTTAGATTACACTTTCTCAAACTTAGGCCTATGTGAAGCTCTCAAAGCAGCAAATATGCCTTCTTTTGGCTTGAAAAAAAGGACCAAATTTTGAATTATGACAACCCCAAGTGGTGCCCTAAATCACCAGGCTTCTTACATGCTGGTGACAACAGAGCCCCAGTATGAGAGGTCCTGGTCAGAGGCACCCTTGTCCTTGGGAGGCTTGGGGGTGGTGTCTGGCTGGCTTTCTTTTCAGTATCTACTCCTGGGCTGAGATTTTCTTTAGGCCAAGTTTCAGCCTGGAGCAAATTTTTTATGGCTGTGAGCTAATCCCCTAGCAAACCCTGGTTTACATAGAAACGCTGACACAGTGCTAGCTCTGGTGATTCAACTGGGGCGGCTGGGCTATTTATGGCTCCCTGATGCCAATAGGGGATAATTCTCATTTAATAGATTCCATTTCTGTTGGGACAGGGATCCCACTTTTTCTCCCCAGTGGGGTGGTGGAACTTCTCGCCCGAAGACCTGAGCAAGTGGGCGGCTGCCTGGGGGGAGGGCTGCCATGGAAGCAGCTCAGGCTGCAGTAAGTTACAATCAAGGTGGGCTTTTCATCCTGGGATTGCAAGAGCCTTAGAAACAAATAAATATTTTCATCTCCTATTTTGTCTCTGGGCAGTGGGCCCAAAAAGCATCTTGATTCTTCTCAGTGAAACTTGGGAGAAAAGCTGAGGATGACTTAATTCCCTTTTCCTCTTCCCCTTTCTGCACTTCATTCTTTGTACTGAGGAGACCAGCAGCAAGGGTCCTAAGCAGCCACTGTTTGTGGGTGTGAGCCAGGCAGGGTTGTACTCGGGGGCCTCTGAGAGGTGAGGCCGTGAGCATGGCAGACCCCTCCTGAGACGGCTCCTGTGCCCCATGTCGGGGCCGATGGGGCCATGGGATGGATTGGGGGCTGGCAGGAGGGGGCCAGTTCTTGGTTTGGGCTTCATTTCTGTTATCAGCAGGTATGAATCTTGGGTTTCAGCTTGAGCTCTTAGAAGAGTTAGGGAGTGCTTTCTTTCCATTCCTCTCAACTGTCTCCTTACCTAGGGTCAGACTTTAAAAAAAAATTGTGATAAACTATTCATAACATAAAATTTACCACTTTAACCATTTTGAGGCATATAGTTCAGTGACATTAGGTCAATTTATATTGTGCAACCATTCCCACCATCCATCTCCAGAACTCTTTTCATCTTACCCAGCTGAAACTCTGTGCCCCTTAAACAGTAACTCCCGTCCCCTGGGAGATGGACTCTTGCCACTACAGGATAAGGGGGTTTGGAGCTGTGAGCTCTGATGGCCTGGGGTGGGTGGTGGGGTGTTGGGAATTGAGCCCGCAGGTGCCATGTGGCCTGGTCCTTTCTTCACTCCTTCTTTCCCGGTGCCATCATCACATTCAGTTCTCACTGCTACCCAGGGCCCTGTTAGGATGGCTCTCAGGGCTGTCTAGAAGCAGACAACTCCATATAGAAGGGAGCCCTCCTCACCACGTCAAACCTGTCCCAGTGATGTTTGGAGGATTAGACAGGTAAACTTCACGATCCCCATTTGTCAGAGAAGACCCAGAGCAACAGGAGTAAGCAACCCAGTTAGCCAGTGGCCGAGCTGGGGCTTGAACTGGGGCTGCTTGCCTCCAGAGCCTGTGCCCTTAACCCATGCTGTATACTTATTGATAAGCTCTGGGGCTCCTGAAATAATCCCCAGACCAACAGGGTCATTGCAGGAGCACCAAGCGTTGCTCTCAGCTCAGCAAAGCATCCAGACTGGCCCCACCTAATTCGTGGCCTTTGAAGTCAGCAATGTCAAAAGCGGGACAGCCTTGTCTCTTACCAGCTTTTATGGGGCCTGTCAGGGGGATGGAAGCACTTAGAGATGGCAGGCAGATAAAGGATGGGCCGGGCTTGCCCTGATAAGGTGGCCCAGGACGGGGGGAGACACTGAAGCCGCCAGGGCTGTGGTTTCTGCATGGGAGTAAGCGCAATTTCTGGCAGAGCCGGAGAAGCTGTGAAGACAGGCTGGCGGCCACGGGATTTAGTGGTTTAGCTTTGTTGAAATCCTCAACTTCAAGGACTTCCCCTGGTGACTGAGTTTTGTCAGGCTAATTAAGAGCAAGCCCAGCCCTGCGGCCAGCCAAGCTCTGGGAAGAGAGGAGGGAGAGAAAGGGTGGGCGAGGGATGCCCAGATGGCTGGGAAGCAAGGAGCTGGTGTCACCCCTGATGGACGAGGGCCCACCCGTGACTGACAAGACAGATGGTGAGGAAGATCCTGGGGTGAGTTCTGCCTTTCACAGCTCCTCTTCCAGGCACCCCCTTCACCCTCCTAAAGGCCCTGCCAGGCCAGGGTACCCACCTGGGGCTGGGAGGAGTTGGGGACTCAAGACTGGGGGGTGGGAGGCTTAAGCGTCCTTGGATTCAGGGTTCATCCGTCATCTTGCCCTCACACGTGAGCTTGGCTGGAGACTAGAGCTCGATGTGTGTCTCGTGAGGGATTGCGAGCTTGGAAGGAGGGGAGGAGCTGTGTGCGGATGGGAGCACACCGGGGCGGGCGGGCGGCTGAGCGTGCTCCCAGGTAAAGGGCTCTTCAGGGCCACCTGCAGGACGCAGGCGCTAGTGAGCAGACCTACCCGGGGCCTGCCTACAGCACAGAAAATAGGTTCCGGAAATTGGTGGGGTCTTATTGACTACTTTAATCCGCCCCAAGCCCCTGTGATGGGAAGTGGATACTATTGTTATCCCTGTTTTACAGCTGAGGAAATCTAGGCTCAGAGAGGTTGAATAACTCGTCCAGTGTCACACAGAATGTATGTGAACCCATGTCTGACACCAGAGCCTAAGCTCTTCAGCACGGGTTACGGGACCGGCAGCAGTGCCTGCCTGGCCATCTGCCCTCAGACCGATGCAAAGAGACAGGCCTGAGACGGGGCCCAGCTCACCTGTGGCCTCACTTCAGTTCCTTCTGCTTAAGGGGCTCGCTGGACTCAAGCTGGGTCCCTCAGCCAGAGGTGTGACAGGAAGTGTGGAGGGGCCTCAAGAGCCCCATTGGCTGCCGCACGGTGCTGGGAGCAGAGGCAGGGAAGCCCGCGAAGGCAGGGACCACGTGGGGAATCTGTGTTCACACTCCAAGAAGCTGAATAACAAGCCAGGCAGTTCCCGCCCCTGCTAACAGCAGGAGCACAGGCGGAGCCGGCCGAGGCGAGGGGTGAGGGAGGGGTTCTGGCAGCCGGGAGCCCTTGCCTGAGCTGGAGAGCAGGAGGCTGGGTCTGGGAGGATGAGCAGGAGTTGGAGGGCAGCCCCGAGCAAGGAAGAGCATTGCTGCCGGGCAGAAGAGCCCAGTAGTCTGCTGTTTATGACCTTGAGCAACGTAACCTCTCTGTGCCTTCCTGCATCCCTGGGGATAATACTAGTCCATGTGGCATGTGGTTGAAGACCAGATGAATTAGTACAGACAGAAATCTAGGTCTATCCTCAGTAAACTGTGAAATGACCATGTGGGCTCTGGGCTGCTGTTATTCTCCCAGCTAAGAAATGCTAGCAGGCACGACCTTTGGGCAGAGGTGGAGGAAGGGGGCCAGCTGCTCGGCCTGCAAGTGGACAGGTTACCCTTGTCTTTCTGGCCTGGCTTCCTGACCTCCTACTCTTTTACATGGGTCTTCCCAGTGTGACATGTCAAGTATTGTCCAATAGAACATTTCCTAGGGTTGGTGGTGTTGCTCCAACTCGATTAAGAGTTCAAGCTTGTGGGGAAGACCATCCCGAAGAGTGGAGAGGTGCTTACTTCATTCAACACACGGTCTTTGACTGGTCTTTGTCCTCCCTGTGCAAGGCACCAAGCTAGGCTCTGGGAGAACAAACCAGTCATGGTCCTTGCCCTTAAGGAGCTCACAGTCGAGGGAGAAGACATTATTCATTCATTCATGCATTCACTCAGGCACCATTTACTGAGCACCCACTTGATGCCAGGGACCTCTCTAGACACTGAGAACCTAGCAGAGAACAGGACAGTTGGCAACTGCTCGCAGGCTACACTAGTGGCTTGCTTTTCCAGGATGGCATCAAGATGCATTCAGTCTGCAGTGGTCACCGTGACCCTCAGTCCCTAATATGTGCTGGGTACTGGGAATCCACTGGCGGACAGTATGGCAGAGTGGTTAACAGCTGGGTCTCTGGGGTCACATAGCCTGGGTTTTTATCTTAGCTCTGCTGTTTACTAGCTGTGAGACCCTAGGCAGGCGACTTGACCTCTGTAAGTCTGTTCTTTGTCTGTAAAATGGGGATGCTAGTGATACCTTCCTTGTAGGGTCATGGTAAGGACGAAATGAGATGATGTGCAAAAGGCACTCAGTGCTCGGCACACTAGCAGTACTTACGCAATGTCCACCTATTGGGACCACTGTCGTTATTGCTCTCCTCCTGCCTTTAGGTGCTCACCTGAGACCTTGGGACTACTATCCTCTCCTCCCAGTTGATTTTAGGATTTAACATCCAAGTACTGTTAGAAAATCAGGTGTGTAATTCTGGTTCAAGGTTAACTAATTTCCTTATTTTATAAGTAACCTTTGACATATATACACTACTATGTATAAAATAGATAACTAATGAGAACCTACTGTATAGCACAGGGAACTCTACTCAATGCTCTGTGGTGACCTAAATGGGAAGGAAATCCAAAAAAGAGGGGATATATGTATACGTATAGCTGATTCACTTTGCTGTGCAGTAGAAACTAACGCAGCATTGTAAAGCAACTATACTCCAATAAAAATTAATTAAAAAATCAGTTAGACTCTGTAATGATCTATATGGGAATAGAATCTAAAAAAGAGTGGATATATGTATAACTGATTCACTTTGCTGTACAGAAACTAACAGCAGGAACTATCACAACTTTGTAAATCGACTAAACTCCAATAAAAATTAATTAAAAAATAAAAATAAATAAAAATCAATTAGAAGGGGCTTCCCTGGTGGCACAGTGGTTGAGAATCTGCCTGCCAATGCAGGGGACACCGGTTCGATCCCTGGTCCGGGAAGATCCCACATGCCACGGAGCAACTAAGCCCGTGCGCCACAACTACTGAACCCATGCTTTAGAGCCCGTGAGCCACAACTACTGAGCCTGCACACCTAGAGCCCGTGCTCCAAAACGAGAGAAGCCACTGCAATGAGATCCCGTGTACTGTAACGAAGAGTAGCCCTCGCTCACCGCAACTAGAGAATAATACAAGACCCAACACAGACAAAAATAAATAAATAAAATAAATAAATTTATTTATAAAAAAAAAATCAATTAGAAAAAGGCAGACAACCCAATGGAAAGATGGGTAAAGACTTGAGCAAGTAGTTCACAGAAACAGAAATAAAAATAGCTTATAAGCAAATGAAAAGAAGTTCAACCTTATCTATATTTTAAAAAATGTCTATTAACATAACAAGATACAATTTTCACCTTGCAAACAAGTGAAGATTTAAAAATTTGCTAATACCTTTTGTTGGAAAGGGTATGGGGAAACGGACACAATCACACATAGTGGGCGGGGAGTGTGAATTGGTGTGAGACCTTTGGGGAAAGTTTGGCAGTTTCTACAGTATTAAAAACACACCATCCTTTCAACTTAGTAATTCTACATACAGGACTTTATCTTATGGGTATAATAATAAATGAATACAGTGATATGCATCTAAGGACATTTACTACATCCCTATTTATTATAGAGAAAAAAATGGAAAGTACTATAAACATCCACCAACGGAGGATTGATTAAACTAAGGTACATCTATACAATGGAGTACCCTGCAGCCGTTATAAAGAACATGGGGGCCTATATGTATTTTGGAGATCTAACATATTGCCAAGATATGTTAAATAAGTACAGAAAAAGGAAAGTGCAGAGCAATATGCACAGAGTTCTTTCATCTGGGTTAAAATAAATAAAAGGTATAGGCCAATATACATGTTTAGATGTACAGAATATACCCCAAGGAATGCCTAAGGAACTATACTCACAGTGATTTCCTTTAGCCAGAGGTCCTGGGAGCCTGAACAGGCAGGGGGAGCTGATGACTGCTCATCCTACCTTCTTGTATTGTCAGAATTTTTTTAATACACATGAATTGCTTTTATAATTCTAAAGAAAAAATCAAACCAATCAATTAGAGCTACTCATTAGTAGTTACCACATTTGTAGTTAAAAGATGAAATCCTGTTCCAAGTTTTTTTTTGTCTGTGTTTTGGTGTTTGGACTGACACAGTGTTCTTCCTCTGAAACCCTCCCAAACTAGCTAAGAGGTGGCTTTCAGGCAGGGTTAACCATTTAGGTGTTTCAAACATAAACCAGCATCCTGCCATGCTTTGATCAAGGTGGAGCAGAAAGCCCAGGGGTTGAGTCTGACCTAGCTGGTGGCGGGGGATACTTCTCCTTCCTGAGTGCTTGAACAATTGGTGGTTTGGTCCTGCATTTTGATGTCCCCTGTAGAATCAGAATCCAGAAGCCCCTAGGGCGAGGCCTGAGGTTCTCAATGCATTCTCAGAACCAACCTCACCCCTGTGCTGGTGAGCAGGTGTTCACCAGGAGAGAGACCACAGAGGCAAGTGGTCCTGGAGGAGGTATGGCTAAAACGAGTCCTCCAAGTGGGTAAGCAAATCTGTGTATTTCCTGTGAGGACCATTAGGACAGCTTTCATGTGTATGGAACTTGGGGCACAATCTATCCTCTGTCTGTCCCTGAATCCTTGGTAGCTAGAGGGGGCTCCCATCAGGAAGTAGAGAGGTAGGAGCCTTTGGAACAAGAATCATGCACAGCCGACCTGTAGCTTCTAATAATAATTCAGAAGCCAGAACGCCCATATTTTTTTCTCTCTCATTCCCTCCACCCCTTCTTATTCCTTTCCTTTTCCTCCTCCTCCTTATTGTTTTTCCATTTAGAATTTTTATTAGTTTTTGTTTTAAATTTCATGTAAAAAGTTATATTTGCAAATAGCTTAGAGAGTCACATATTACCAGAAGACTTGTGTAAACACACACACACACACACACACAAATAAACCCACCCCAGTCCTGGATTTCTGCCCCTATTTTCTACTTCTCAGAGGCAACTACTTTTAGTAATTTATCTAATTCTTTTGATATTTACCTCTGGTATCTCTAAATAATGTACTTACACTTATGTTGCTTGAATTTTTCATTTTTGGCATTATTGATTGACTTCTCACTGGGGAAGATGAGGATTTAACTCTTTTTCATCATCACCCACACTTCCCATCTCCCATTTTTCCAAAAGAGTAGCATAATTTTATTAGATCAGTGTTTGGTGATTAAATTATTGTGATCCTGAAAACTCTATTCACAGCTGAACTATGAAGACTTGTACTTTTCTGATCAACATTTCCTCTCTGGAGTCAATTACCTTTTTTCCTCTCTGCCCAGTTTTTTATTATAGATCACTAATTCAATACCAAACTCTCCCCCAGTTGAATAAAATTTGTCTTAAAGTTGTTTTCATGAACCTTATTCTGTCATGTCCATCTTCTTGAGAAAATCTCTCCTGCAACCTCTGAACTTGGTTGGGTGCTTTCTATTGGGTTGGCCAAAAGGTTCATTCGTTTTTTTCCATAAAACGGCTTTAGTAGCACTTTGTTGCCTTTAACTTCATTCGAAACAATTTTGTTAGATTGTATTGTGACAGCTGTCATATCAGCATGCATTTAAAAAAAAACTTATCAAAATTCGTGAATTTTTGTGTAGCCATTTTAATATTGAAGATGGAAGAAAAACCCAACAATTTAGGCATATTATGCTTTATTATTTCAAGAAAGGTAAAAATGCAACTGAAACGCAAAAAAAGATTTGTGCAGTGTATGGAGAAGGTGCTGTGACTGATCGAACGTGTCAAAAGTGGTTTGCGAAGTTTCGTGCTGGAGATTTCTCACCGGACGAGGCTCCACGGTCAGGTAGACCAGTTGAAGTTGATAGCGATCAAATCAAGACATTAATTGAGAACAATCAACGTTATACCACACGGGAGATAGCCAACATACTCAAAATACCCAAATCAAGCACTAAAATTCATTCGCACCATCTTGGTTGTGTTCATCGCTTTGGTGTTGGGGTTCCACATAAGTGAAAAAAACCTTCTTGACCGTATTTTCGCGAGATTCTCTACTTAAAGGTAACGAAAACGTTCCATTTTTAAAACAAATTGTGACAGGTGATGAAAAGCAGATACTGTACAATAATGTGGAACAGAAGAGATCGTGGGGCAAGCTAAATGAACCACCACCAACCACACCAAAGGCCTGTCTTCATCCAAAGAAGGTGATATCATGTATATGGTGGAACTGGAAGGGAGTCCTCTATTATGAGCTCCTTCCGGAAAACGAAACATTAATTCCAACAAGTACTGCTCCCAGTTAGACCAACTGAAAGCAGCACTCAAAGAAAATCGTCTGGAATTAGTCAACAGAAAACACATAATCTTCCAACAGGATAACGCAAGATTGCCTGTTTCTTTGATGACCAGGCAAAAACTGTTACAGCTTGGCTGGGAAGTTCTGATTCATCTGCTGTATTCACCAGACATTGCACCCTCGGATTTCCATTTATTTTGGTCTTTACCAAATTCTCTTAATGGAAAAGATTTCAGTTCCCTGGAAGACTGTAAAAGGCACCTGGAACAGTTCTTTGCTCAAAAAAGATAAAAAGTTTTGGGAAGATGGAATTATGAACTGCCTGAAAAATGGCAGAAGGTAGCGGAACAAAACGATGAATAAAGTTCATCATTCAAAAAGTTCTTGGTGAAAATGAAAAATGCGTCTTTTATTTTTACTTAAAAACCAAAGGAACTTTTTGGCCAACCCAATAGATCTGCTATGCAGTTTTGTTTGGGGTTTCTTCATTAGCATCTTGGCAATTCCCTTGGTTTTCTTTTTCTGCTGATCTTCTGTTTCCTGGATCCCGTATCCTCCTCTTTCTTGGGTTTCTTCTTTGCTTTGGTGGAGTACATTTTCTTCCATTAACTTACAAAGAAGTAAGCATTTTTTTGTGACCTTGAATGTCTGAAAATGTATTTATTCTACCCTCATGCTTACTTGATGGTTTGGCTGGGTATAGTATTCTAGGTTGGAAATAATCTTTCAGAACTGTGATGGCCTTTTGCCATTGTCTTCATGGTTCCGCTGTTGCCAAGAAGGCCATTATATGAAATCTGTTTCTCTCTCTCCCTCTCTACTATAGGAGATCTTCTTTGCCCTGTTGTTTTGAAATTTCGTGGTGCAGTTCCTTGGTGTGGATATATTTTTACTCATTGTGCAGGGCACTTAGTGAAACTCATGTCCTTCAGTCCATCTTGAAACTCATGTCCTTCAGTTCTGGTTATTACTTGTGAAAATTGTTTCCTTGATTATGTCCACTTTCATTTCCCCTATTTGTATGTTCTACCTCCCCATGTGCTCCCTGAAACACCTCTTATTTAGATGTGCAACTACTGAACTCTTTCCTCAATATTCTTATTTTTTTCTATTTTCCATCTTTTTGTCTTCTATTTTCTGAGCTGTTTATCTTTGAAATTTTTATGCATTTTGTTTCTGCCATCATTTTAAAAAAATTTCCAAGAGCTCTTTTTTGTTTTCTAAACATTCCTTTTAAAAATAACATCTTATTCTTGATTCATAGATGTAATCAAGATGTATAGATGTATCTTCTCTGAGAATATTATAGTTTCACTAAAGTTTTCTTCTCCTTCCCTATTTAATTTGGTCTCTATATTTCATATTATATAATTTCCACAAATGCCTGGTTATTCTTGATTGTCTCCTCACATTTAAGAGTAGAGGTAATTAAAAAGCTGACTTCAAAGTTCTATGTACTTTAGGTGGGGCTGTTTAAACTATGAACTTCATGTAGTATAATCTAGCTGGGCTATTTTCTTTGGGAATCCTCAGTGCTTGTGTCTTTTGGACTTTTCTCTTGCAATAATCAGATTGTTCAGAGAAATTGTCTCCAGTCTTCTGCCTGGAGGATATATGTTTTGCTCTCAGCATTCAGGGAGCTTAGGAGGGGAAGAAGGCTAGCTGTCTCCTTATTCAGTATGTGTATTACTAGTCTGCTCAGGCTGTCATAACAAAATACCACAGTCTGGGTTGCTTAAACAACATAAACTTATTTTCTCACTGTTGTAGAGAGTGGAAGTCCAAGATCAAGGGTTGGTTTCTGTTGAGGCCTCTCTTCCTGACTTTCAGAAGGCCACCTTCTTCCTATGTCCTCACATGGTCTTTCCACTGTGTGCATGAGGAAAGAGAATGCTCTGGTGTCACCCCTTCCTCTCCTTATGAGGACACCAGTCCTATTGAACAGAGCCCCAACTTATGACCTCATTTAACCTTAATTACCTTCTTAAAGGCCCAATCTCCAAATATGATAATATGGGGGGTTAGGCCTTTAACATGTGAATTTGGGACGGGTACAATTCAGTTCATAACAGTATGTAAAATTTCACTTAACTGTTCTGTTTTCATTCTGATGCTTTTACTTTCAACTGTGTTTGGTGATCTCAAGACTGTTTCATCCTCTAGAAAATCATCTTCGAGTCTACTGCTGGAGTGGTGATGAGGCTGCCACCTGGCTACATCGAATGAGGATGGGTCTCTGAAGGCTTGACAGTTTCTTAAATAGATTATATACCAATTCTCCTTTTTAAAGATGCACATTCACCCCCAATTCCAGAGGTAATGTTGCTGCCAATTCCTGACTAGTTGATTTTTGGCTTTCATTACTGTTGACTTAGGACTAAGTTTTTCAGGTCTGCTAAATTGGTTACCACTTATCCAGCTTCCAAAATGTTCTTGCTTTGTAATCTTTCCTGTTCTCTCTGTCCATGGGAATTATACCATAAAAACATCTTGTTTTGGTCAACTTGTGGGCTTTCTGGAGGAAGTAGAGGTAAATCCACCTTTGTTTAATTCTCCATCTTTAACTGGACGCCATATGTCTCCTTCCCTTGAAAGCCAATGGAAGCCCATTTAAGGAGTTAGCTTTGATTCCCAGTCCATTTCTCCCTCAACTCTGGTGTTTCCACAAAATGTATCTATTGCATCCAAATGTGTTTGATTTTGACACACTGGTTGATTTTTGAGGACTAATAGTCTGACATCACTTAACCAAAAGTTAGGGGGCACACTCGGAGCTCATCACAAGTATGCAAACAATTTTAATAAACTCAGAAAATGATTTGTGCTTTGAGTTGAACAAAGCCTCCACGTTTCCCTGAGCACCATTTCCCTGCATTTTAAAACTTGATATATTTCCAGGGGAATCTAATCCATATGTTTCCCATATTTTTTTTTGCTTTTATACATCATAATATTGTTTCAAAAAGCACTATTTAAGTCAACATTCTTTATTAGCTTTTTTTTTTCTTAAGTAAGCCTTCTTCCTTAGCTTTTATTTAGAACTGTATTTTTTTTCAAAACTTTCCAACCACGAAGTTGGATTGAACCCCCAAAGATCTGAGTTTCACTTGAAATTTTGGCTTTTGTTGGGTTCTAATTAGAGGAAACCCATGTTTTCTAAAATCTTGTGGGTTCTATGTTTCCTAGCTGAGCAAATCTGTACCCAGAACCCACACCACAGATCATCTTATTCCATGGGTATTTAGGCCAAAAAGGAAGTGCATACCTGCAGGATACCTCTTGTTGTGGTCTACTATGCCACTGAGTAGACAAGAGTAGAAGGAGCTATAACTCTGCCTCTCTGGGAGTTCACAATCTAGTTAGGGAGACGAGGAAGGACAGAAAGGGTCTATCATTTCTTCAATACTTACTACATGCTAGATAATGGACTAGTCACTTTGCCATGATGGTCCTATTTAAACCTAAGAATACACATGTATTTTATATAAATTTAATCCTCATACTAAGTCTTCAGGGTAAATATAATTATTATCCCTATTTACAGAATAAGGGAGCTGAGACTCCAAATGTTACTGATCTTGCCCAGTACTGAATAAATAATAAGTGGTAGAGAGTCTGGTTTAGAATGTAGGCAGGATTCTAACATATGAAAAGCAGGAAAATGATTAGGTACCTGTTTTGGAGTGAATATTCAATAGTGATTGTGAAATTAATGTAATGGGGCCAATGCCACATACAGTACTGTAAGATTGAGAGAAGATTTATGAGGACTGCCACCACTAGGGAAGATGTCCTGGAGGAGACTGTCACCCCAAATCTATCTCCATCTGTACTGCTGCCAAGTCCGTCCAAGTGACTGTCATCTCTTACCTGGATACCTACTAGAAGCTGCCAACTGCTCTCCCCACCTTCCTTCTTGCCCCATTACTACCCATTCTCCACACAGCAGCCAGCATGATCTTTTTTTTTTTTTAATTCAAGGTAAAATTTGCCTACAGTGAAATGCATACAACTTATGTAAGCTGATGAATTTTCACAAAATGTATACACCCGTGTAAGCAGCACCACAGTCAAAACATAGGACATTTCCATTACTCTTATGTTCCCTTTTGGTCAATACCCACCTCTGATAGGCAACTATAATTCTTATTAGTATAACCATAGATTAGTTTTGTATGTTTTGAGTTTCATATAAATGAAATCACACAGTTTATACTCACTTGTGTCTGGTTTCTTGCACTCAGCATAATGTTTTAAGATTCATCCATGCTGTTCTGTGCATTAGCAGTTCACTTTTTAAATTGTGAAATTGTATTTCAATTGTATGATAATGTCACTATTTATTTATTGGTTTTTCTGTTGAAGGAGATTGGGTTGT
This sequence comes from Balaenoptera ricei, assembly GCF_028023285.1. Classification (NCBI taxonomy): domain Eukaryota; kingdom Metazoa; phylum Chordata; class Mammalia; order Artiodactyla; family Balaenopteridae; genus Balaenoptera; species Balaenoptera ricei. Next base: position 113,480,730 of record NC_082641.1, read on the forward strand.
TAAAGTTTGGGGCTATGGTAAATGAAGCTGATACAAGCATTCTTGTACAAGAGAACTTGTGGACATATATTTTTATTCTTTTGGGTGAGTAACTGAGAATGCAGTTGCTGGTCATAAATAGATGTATGTTTAACATTTTACAAAAATGGAAAAATGTTTCCAAAGTTCTTTCACCATTTTACACCTCCACCAGCAACATATGGGGGTTCTGTTTGTTCCCCTTCCCCTAGACACTAGAACAAGTGAAAATAAAAAAGACAACACCCAATGTTGGAGAGGCAGAGGAGCTGGAATAACTGGATATAGATATGGGGAAAATACAGCTTAACCTATCATATACTTCAAATTAATATCTGCATATGGTGTGAGGCAGGAGTCAAGGTTTAGTTTTTCCCATATCAATATACAATTGTTCTAGCATAAGTATTATTATTTTATTATCCTGCCCTATTTTAAAAAAAGTTTCCTGTTTCAACTGAATTGCCTTTGCTCTTTTGTCAAAAATCACATATGCAAGAGTCTATTTCTGGGTTATCCATTCTGTTCTGTCGATACATTTGATGATCTTTATGCCAACGCTACAGAGTCGTAATTTTTAAAAATTATTTCTTAATTGAGTTATAATTGATATATTAGTTTAGGTATACAACACAGTGATTTGTTATTTGTATATATTGCAAAACGATCGCCACAATAAGTCCAGTTAACATCCATCACCATACATAGTTACGAATTTCTTTTTCTTGTGATGAGAACTTGAAAGATCCACTCTCCTAGCTACTTTCAAATATGCAATACAGTATTATTAAGTATAGGCACCATGCTATACTTACATCCGCATGACTTACTCGTTTTGTAACTGAAAATTTGTACTTTTGGACACCCTTCACTCAGTTCACACCCCCAGCCCCCACTTCAGGCAACCACCAATCAGTTCTCTATATCCATGAGGTTTGTTTGTTTGTTTTTAAAATTTTACATATAAGTGAGATCATATGGTGTTTGTCTTTCTCTGACTGACTTATTTCACTTAGCATAATGCCCTCAAGGTCAATCCATGGACCTTGTCCCAAATGGTGGAATTTCCTTCCCTTTTCATGGCTGAATAATATTCCACATTGTGTGTGTGTGTACACAGATATCTATATCACATTTTGTTTATCCATTCACCTATTGATGGACATCTAGATTTCTGCCATGTCTTGGCTATTGTATATAATGCTGTGTTGATCATGGGGGTGCATATATCTTTTTGTGTTAGTGTTTTTGTTTCCTTCAGATAAACACTCAGAAGTGCTAGAGCACATGGTAGTTCTATTTTTAATTTTTTGAGGAACTTTCATACTGTTTTCCATAGTGGCTGCACCAACTACTTTCCCACCAACAGTGCACAGGTTTCCCTTTTCTCCTCATCCTAGCCAACACTTGCTATTTCTTGTCTCTTTGATAATAGCCATTCTAACAGGTGTGAGGTGATATCTCCTGTGGTTTTGATTTACATTTCCCTGATGATTAGTGCTACTGACTTAATAATTGTAACTTTATAATGGTTCTTAAAATCAGATGGTGTGAGTCTTCCAAATTTGTCCTTTGTTAAGATTGTTTTGGCTATATGAGGTCCTTCAAATTTCTAAATAACTTTTAGAATCAGCTTGCCAGTATCTACAAAAGAGCTTGCTGGGATTTTGATTGGGATGGTGTTGTATCTATAGAACTATTTGAAGAGAATTGGCACCTTAACTATATTGAGTCTTCTAATCCATTAACCTGGTGTAGCTCTGCATTTATTCAAGGCTTCTTTAATTTCTCTTCTATCTTGTAGTTTTCAGTGTAGAGGTTTTGGACATTTTAAATTAAATTTATTCCTAAGTATTTTGTGTTTTATGATGCTATTTAAATTGTATTGTGTTTTAAATACCATTTTAAATTGTTTGGTACTAGAATATAGCAATTCAGTTGATTTTTGCATTTTGACTTTTATACTGTGACCTTGCCAATTTTCCCTATTAGTTTTAGTAGTGTGTTTTTTAGGGGTATATTTTTTACAATTTACCATATAAACAATCATATCCTCAGAAGAGAGATAATTTTAGTATTTTTTTCCTACTGATCTGTATGCCCTATTTGTTTGTTCACTTATTTATTTAGCTTTATTGCACTGAAAAGATCTCCTGTTGAGTGGAATTAGTGAGAGTGCATATCCTTTCCTTGTTCTCTGTTAAGGAAGAAAGCTTTCAGTATTTCACTAAATATAATATTAATACTGTTAGTGATCATTTTTTAAGAAGTTCCCTTTGTAGTAGGCAGTCTCTTAGATGGCACCCAAAGATTCTCACCTCCTTTTATTCATACCCTTGTGTAATCTGCTTTCCTTGAGTACGGGCTGGGCATATCGACTTGCTTCTAATGAATAGAGCACAGCAGAAGTGATGGAATATCACTTTAAAGTTTAGGTCATAAAAAGACTGTGGCTTCCATCTCGCGGTTCACCCTCTCTTGCTAGCTTGCCCTGAGGGAAGACAGGTACCATGCTCTGAACTGCCCTATGGAGAGGTCCATATGGAAAAAGACTAAGGGAGGTCTCCAGCTAACAGTTACTGAAGAACTGAGGTCCTCAGTCTAACAGCCCATGAAGAACTGAATCCCACCAACAGCGATGTGAGTGACCTTGGAAGTGCATTCTCTGCCACTTGCATCTTCAGAGGAGATTGTGCCCCAGCCGACAGCTTGACCATAACCTCATGAGAGACCTTGAGCCATAGGCAGTCAGTTAAGCGACACTCAGATTCCTGACCCCAGAACCTATGAGATAATAAATGTTGATTTCCCCCTTTCATTCCTGGTTTACTAAGAATTTTCATCATGAATGGGTACTAAATATTGTCAAATGTTTTTTGGTACCAATTGAGATGATTGTATGTTTTTTATACTTTAATCTATTAATGTGGTAAATTACATTGATTTTTCAGATAAGCCCCACATGGTCATTATGTATTATTCTTTTATATATTGTTGGATTCAATTTGCTAATATTTTCTCAAGGATATTTTGCATCTGTGCTTATGAGGGATATTGGTCTGTGGTTTTCTTTTTATTATTGAGATATAATTCACATACTACGAAATTCATTATTTTAAATTTCATTGTACAATTCATTGATTTTTTAGTATATTTACAAGGTGTGCAGCCATCACTACTATCTAATTCCAGAACATTTTTATTACCTCCAAAAGAAACCCTGTACCCATTAGCAGTCACTCCCCATTCTTTTTTTCTCTAAGTCCCTGGCAACTACTAATCTACTTTCTATCTCTATGAATTTGCCTATTCTGGGCATTTCATATAAATGGAATCATACAATATGTGGCCTTTAGGGTCTGGCTTCTTTTATTTTGCATACTATTTTTAAGATTCATTCATGTTGTAGCATGTAACAGTAACTCATTCCTTTTTATTGCTAAATAATATTCCATGCTATTCCATGTGATGTGATACATCACATTTTATTTATCCATTCGTCAGTCGTGGACATTTGGATTGTTGTCACTTTTTGGCTATTATGAATAATGCTGCTATAAACATTTGTGTACAAGTTTTGACATGGACATATATTTTCATTTTGTCTGAGATATACCCAAGAGTCGAATTTCTGAATTATATGGTAAGACTATGTTTAACTTTTTGAAGAACTGCCAAAAATTTCCCCAGTGTCTGTACCATTTTAAATCCCCACCAAAAATGTGTGAGGTTCCTACAAACACTTGCTTTTATCTTTTTGTTTATAGCCATCCTAGGTATATAGTGACATCTCATTGTAATTTTGATTTGCATTTCTCCAATGCATAATGATGTTGAGCATCTTTTCATGTGCCTATTGCCATTTGAATATATTCTCTGGAGAACTGTCTACTCAGCTCCTTTGTCCATTTTTAAAAATTGGGTTATTTGTCTTTTTATTATTGAGTTGTGATAGTTCTTGATAGATTCTAGATTCAAGCCCCTTATCAGATATATTATTTGCAAGAATTTCCTCCCATTCTGTGACTTGTCTTTTCACTTTCTTAGTGGTGTCCTTTGAAGCATGAAAGTTTTTAATTTTGGTGATAGGTAGTTTTTTTTTTTCTTTTGTTTCTGTTGGAGTCATACCTAAGAAGCCATTGCCTAATCCAAGGTCATGAAGATTTATGCCTAAATTTTCTTCTAAGGGCTTTACAGTTTTTGCTTTTACATTTAGATCCTTGATCCATTTCAAGTTAATTTTTATTCAGAGTGTGAAATAGGAATCCAAATTCATTCTTTTGCCTATAGATAACCTGTTTTCCCAGCATCATTTGTTTAAAAGACTACTCTTTCTTCCATTGAATTGTCTTGACACCCCTTGTCAAAAATCAGTTGGAGATATATGTGTGTATATTTTAATGGACCCTCAGTTCCATTCCGTTGGTCTATATGTCTATCCTTATGCCAGTACCAAACTTTCTTGATTACTGTAGCTTTTTAAGTTTTGAAACTGGGAAGTGTGAGTCTCCCAACTTTGTTATTCTTTCTCAAGATTGTTTTGGCTATTCTTAGTTTGCATTTCCAAATGAATTTTAGAATTAGCCTGTCAGTTTCTGCAAAAATACTATTTTCCCCTAATATCTGGAAGAAATACTGTGAGACTATGCAAATATCCCATTTCTCCTCAAACTTTCTCCCACTAATTTTAGCATCCATCATTGGATCTTGTCTACAACAATTATTGTGATGTTCTAACAGTGATTTTCTATTTCCCTTACCCCTTCTGCTTTATTAATTGGAATGCTTGGAAGAACTGTTCCTTCTCATCCATGTCTCACTTTCTCTCAGTATTGGCCCATGTATGTTTATTTTATAGGTTATTCTATAGGTTATTCTGTTGTTATGCATCTTATTGCTCAAATTGTTCCAGCTTTGGCCATTGGGAACTCTTTGAGGTTGGTTCCTGAGCCCTTTACAAGTGTCCTCATCTTTTTTTGAGCACTTCTTTACTTTCTAGCACAGAAGATGCTCCAGGCTCCTCTTGTATCTTCTCTGCCCCAGGTTTGGATTCAACCATTTATCCAAGGAGCCCTGGTTGTGATAGTGGTTGTTTTTAGTTTTTGTTTTTTTAATTGGACAGTGATATTCAGAAGCCAAAGTCTGGGCATTAAAGTCCTCAATGGTACTGAGATATCATTGTTTCTAAGGTCTGTCAGCACACCAAACTTGGATATATATACATACCCTAACTCATGCGTACGCTCATTTATATTTATTTTTGTAACTATCTGTCTAAGTGAACATATTTTGAAAACTGTTAGTTCTTATTGATAGTTCTAGTTCCAACCCAGTACCAGTGTTCCTTCTGACCTTCGCCATTTACTTATTTGTAACTGCTTTTACAGAAAGTTAGAAATCTAGTTTTCATTATTTACAATATATCTATTTATTCCTTCAACTCTAGTATACATAGGAAGTTGCTTCAAAGTTGCTAACCTATACCTCTGTGAGAAACAAATTTAGCAACTACAACATACTATTTATGTACAGTTCTTTTTCTTTTTAGCTTTACAGTATCTAGTCCAAATATGGTTTTTGAAAGTTACTAAGGTTAGTTCTTCTCTTTTCCATTCCTTCCAGTGTGCTTATGCTGTTAATTTGTAATACATTTAGATTATACACTTAGGTTACAGAAGTATTTCATCTTGGGTTCTCACCACATACTGGTTGATTGTAGTTTCTATAAATTTACATGCAGTAAAACTTGTTCTTTGTAGTGTACAGTCCTAAGGATGCATACAGTCATGTCTTTACCGCCAGAGTTGTGATGCAGAACAGTTCTCGCACCCCCGCGTTCTCTTTTAATTTGCATTGTATCAGCCCCTTCATTGCCCTCTATCCCTGGCAACCACTGATGTTTAGTTAGTTTGCCTTTTTCGAAACTCATAAAAACAGAAGTGTAGGATATATAGCTTTTTAGCTCTGACTTCTTCCATTCAGCCAGATGTATTTAAGATTCATCCATGTTGCATGAATCAGTAGTCCCTTTTCATTGTTGAGCAGTATTCCATTGTATGGTTGAACCATTGGCATGGTGTTTATCCATTCACCAGTTGAAAAGCATCTGGGTTGTTTTCAGCTTTTGGTGATTATGAGTAAAGATGTTATGTAAATGTACGGGTGTTTGTGTGAACTTAGGTTTTTACCCAAGAGAAATAAAAACTTAGTACTGGGATTGTTTGGTCTTATGGTAGTTCTATGTTTAACTTTATTTTTTAAAAAAACTGGCAAATTGTTTGCAGCAGTGGCTTTATTATTTTGTATTTCCACCACCAACGTATATGAGTTCCAGTTGTTTTGCACCCTTGCCAGCAGTTGGTATTGTCATAAAAAAACAAAAGCAAAAACAAACAAAAACAAAAGCAAAAACAAACAAAAACAACCCCCCCAAAAAAACCCCTTAGGCATTCTAATAATTATGTAGTAATCTCATTGTGGTTTTAGTTTGCATTTGCCTAATGACTAATGACATGGAGCATCTTTTCATACGCTTATTTGCCCTCTGTATATCTTTGGTAAAGTGTCTGTTTAAATTTTTTGCCCACCTTTAATTAGTTTGTTTTCCTTCTTTCTTTTTTAGGTAATTTTTATTGGAGTATAGCTGATTTACAATGTTGTGTTAGTTTCTGCTGTATAGAAAAGTGAATCAGTTATACGTGTATACACTCGTTTTTAGATTCTTTTCCCATATAGGCCATTACAGAGTATTGAGGAGAGTTCCCTGTGCTATACAGTAGGTTCTTATTAGTTACCTATTTTATATACAGTAGTATGTATATGTCAATCCCAATCTCCCAATTTATCCCTTCCCCCTTGGTAACCATAAGTTTGTTTTCCACATCTGTGACTCTATTTCTGTTTCGTAAATAAGTTCATTTGTACCATTTTTTTAGATTCTTTTTTTTTTGAAGTGTTGTTGAATTACAATATTATATTAGTTTCAGGTGTACAGCATAGTGATTCAGCATTTTTACAGATTATACTCCATTAGAAGTTATTACAAGAAAATGGCTATCATTCCCTTTGCTATACAATGTATCCTTGTTGCTTATCTATTTTATACATAGTAGTTTGTAGCTTTTAATCCCATACCTTTTAATTTCTCCTTTGGTAACCAATAGTTTGTTTTCTATATCTGTGAGTCTGTTTCTGTTTTGCATATGCATTCATTTGTATTATTTTTTAGATTCCACCTGTAAGTGATATCATACAGTAACTGTCTTTCTCTGTCTGACTTATTTCACTAAGCATAATGTTCTCTATGTTCATCCAAGTTGCTGCAAATGGCAGAATTTCATTCTTTTTTATGGCTGAGTAATATTCCATTGTATATATACATACCACATCTTCTTTCTCCATTCGTCTGTTGATGGGCATTTGGGTTGCTTCCACATCTTGACTGTTGTAAATAGTGCTGCAATGAAACAGCTCATACAACTCAATATTTAAAAAAATAATAATCCAGTCAAAAAAATAGGCATAAGACCTGAATAGACATTTTCCCAAAGAATATGTATGGATGGCTAACAGACACATGAAAAGATACTCAACGTTGCTAATTATTAGAGAAATGCAAATCAGAACAACAATGAGACATCACCTGACACCTGTCAGAATGGCTATCATGAAAAGTCTACAAATAATAAACATTGGAAAGGATGTAGAGAAAAGGGAATGCTTTACACCATTGTTGGGCATGTAAATTGGTGTAGCCACTATGGAAAATAGTATGGAGTTTCCTCAGAAAGCTAAAAATAGAACTACCATATGATCCAGCATTTCCACTCCTGGGTATATGTCTGGAAAAAATGAAAACACTAATTTGAAAAGGTTGTTTATTTTCTTATTGTTTAGTTTTGAGGGTACTTTATATATTCTGGAAACAAGTCTTTTATTAGATATGTAGTTTGCAAATATTTTTTCCCATTCCATGGTTTGTCTTCTCATCCTCTTAGTGTATTTCATAGAACAAACCTTGAAAAAATCCAATTTGTCAATTTTTCTTTTATGAATCATGCTTTTGGTCTAGCTAGAACATCTTGCAGAGAATTAATATTTGAATAATATTGAGTATTCCAACTCATAAACATGGTATATTTCTCCATTCATTTAGGTCTTTGATTTCTTTCATCTGTTGATTTATAGTTTTCATCTACAGATCTTGTGCATATTTTGTTAGATTTATACCTGTGTTCCATTTTTTGATGCTATTGTAAGTAGTACTTCTTTATTAATGTTGAATTCCAACTGTTTATTGTTAATATAGAGGAATACAATTGAGTTTTGTATATTGACCTTCTATCTTACAACCTTGTTAAGCTTACTTAGTTGTAGGAGCCTTTTAAAAGTTTTTTTTTTTTCTTCCCTGTGTGGTCAATCATGCCATCTGCTAATAATGATGGTTTTCTTAGTTTCCAATCTACGGACCTTTTATCTCTTTTTCTTGACTTATTGCACTGGCTAGGACTTCCAATATGATATTGAATAGAAGTGGTAAGAAGGACCGATTTACTTTGTTCACAGTCTTAAAAGGAAAGTACTCAGTCTTTCACTATTAAATATGTTATTAATGGTAAGTTTTTGTAGATACCCTTTAGTAGGTTAAGGAAGTTTGCTGCTATTACTAGTTTGTTGAGAGTTTTTAATCATATGAATTTTGAATTTTGCCAAATGTTTTTTCCAATGTTGATCCAGCCTTGAATTCCAGGTATAACCCCAGTTGGTTGTAATGTATTATTATTTTTATGTGTTGCTGGATTTTGTTGAGGGTATTTGCATCTGTGTTCATCAGGGATTTGTTCTGTAGTTTTTTCCTTATAATATATTTCTCTGGTTTTAGGTATTAGAGTTATACTAGTCTCACAGAATAAGTTAAGAAGTATTCCATTATTTTCTATTTTCTGTATGAGGTTGTGTAGAATTAGCATTATTCCTCCTTAAATGTTTGGTAAAAGTATTTAGAGAAACTGTCTGGACCTGGAGTTTTATTTGCTCAAAAGTTTAAAATCATGAATTCAATTTCTATAACAGACAAAGGACTACTCAGTTTATCTACTTTTACTTGAGTGTCTTTCAAGGAATTGGTTCATTTCTCCTAGTTTGTCTAATTTTGGTCTTTAATATTTCCTTCCTTCTACATATTTTGTATTTAATTTTCTTTTTTTCTGGTTTCTTAAAATAGAAACTAAGATGACTGATTTGAGAACTTTCTTCTTTTCTAATATAAGAACCTAATGCTATAAAATTTCCTTTAAGCACTGTTTTAGGTATATACACACATTTTGTTATATTTTCCCTTCATGTTCATTCAGTTCAAAATATTTTCTAATTTTTCTTGAGACTTCCTCTTTTATCTATGGGTTATTTACAAGTGCACTGCTTCATTTAGGGATATTTGCAGATTTTCCAGATCTTTCTGTTATTGATTTTTTTTTTTCTGTTATTGATTTTTAGTTTCATTCTATAATAGTAAGAAAACAAATTTTATATGATTTCAAATTTAAAAAACATGTTAAGTCTTATTCTGTGGCCCATAGTATGGTCCATCTTGGTGAATGATCCATGTGTACTTGAAGGTAATTTTTATTCTATTGTTTTTGAGTGGCATTTTATAAATGCCAATAGGTCAAGTTTTTTGATGGTGCTGTTGCAGTCTTTTATATCCCTGCTGATTTTCTGTATACTTGTTCTATCAAGCACTGAGAGATGAGTGTTAAATTCTCCCATTATAATTGTGAATTTATCTTTGGCTCCTTTCAATTTTTCACTCCTGTTAGACTTCGTTCATATATTTTTCAGCTCAGTTAGGATTACTATGGTTTCCTGATGGATTGAGCCTTTGAACATTGTGTAATATCCCTCTTTATCCATAGCAATTTTTCTTATTCTAGAGTCCACTTTGTCTAATATTAATATAACAACTCCAGCTTTCTTTTGATTAGCATTTGTGTGATGTATCTCTTCTCATCCTTTTAACTTATGCATGTCTTTATATTTAAAGTAAGTTTCTTGAATACAGGATGTAGTTGGGACTACTTTTAAAAATCTAATCTGACAGTCTCTGTCTTTTAATTGATGTATTTAGACCATTGCTTTTAATGTAATTATTAATATTTATATTTATGTCAACCATTGTATCATTTTTCTATTTGCCTACTCCCTGGTTGTTTGTTTTTTTCTGTTCTTTTGAATTTTTTTTTATATTGGAGTATAGTTGATTCACAATGTTGTGTTAGTTTCAGGTGTACAGTAAAGTGATTCAGTTATACAAATACATGTATCTATTCTTTTTCAAATTCTTTTCCCATATAGGTTATTAGAGAATATGGAGCAGAGTTCCCTGTGCTATACAGTATGTCCTTGTTGATTATCTATTTTAAATACAGTAATGTATATATGTCAATCCAAAACTCCCTATTTATCCCTCCCCCCTCCCCACCTTTCCCCTTTGATAACCATAAGTTTGCTTTCTAAGTCTGTGAGTCTGTTTCTGTTTCGTAAATAAGTTCATTTGCATCATTTTTTTATTCTGCATATAAGCAATATCATATGATATGTGTCTTTCTCTGTCTGACTTACTTCACTTAGTATGATAATCTCCAGGTCCATCCATGTTGCTGCAAATGGCATTATTTTATTCTTTTTAATGGCTGAGAAATATTCCATTATATATGTGTACCACATCTTCTTTATCCATTCATCTGTCGATGGACATTTAGGTTGCTTCCCTGTCTTGGCTATTGTAAACAGTGCCGCAATGAACATTGGGGTGCGTGTATCCTTTCGAATCATGGTTTTCTCTGGATATATGCCCAGGAGTGGGAGTGCTGGATCATATGATAGCTCTATTTTTAGTTTTTTGAGGAACCTCCATACTGTTCTCCATATTGGCTGTACCAATTTACATTCCAACCAACAGTGTAGGAGTGTTCCCTTTTCTCCACAGCCTCTCCAGCATTTACTGTATGTGGACTTTTTGATGATGGGCATTCTGACAGGTGTGAGGTGATATCTCATTGTAGTTTTGATTTGCATTTCTCTAATAATTAGTGATGTTGATCATCTTTTCATGTGCCTCTTGGACATCTGTATGTCTTCTTTAGAGAAATGTCTATTTAGGTCTTCTTCCCATTTTTTGACTGTGTTGTTTGTTTATTTGATATTGAGCTGCATACACTGTTTGTAGATTTTGGAGATTAATCCCTTATTGGTTGCTTTGTTTGCAAATATTTTCTCCCATTCTGAGGGTTGTCTTACGGTTTTGTTTATAGTTTCCTTTGCTGTGCAAAAGCTTTTGAGTTTAATTAGGTCCAATTTGTTTGTTTTTGTTTTTATTTCCATTACTCTAGGAGACGGATCGGAAAAGATATTGCTGTGATTTATGTCAGAGAGTGTTCTTCCTGTGTTTTCTTCTAAGAGTTTTATAGTCTTACATTTAGGTCTCTAATACATTTTGAGTTTATTTTTGTGTATGGTGTTAAAGAATGTTCTAATTTCATTCTTTTACATGTAGCTGTCTAGTTTTCCCAGCACCATTTATTGAAGACACTGTCTTTTTTCCATTGTATATTCTTGCCTCCTTTGTTGTAGAATAATTGACCATGGGTGCGTAGGTTTATTTCTGGGCTTTCTATCCTGTTACATTGATCTCTGTTTTTGTTTTTGTGCCAGTACCATACTGTTTTGATGACTGTAGGTTTGTAATATAGTTTGAAGTCAGGGAGCCTGATTCCTCCAGTTCCGTTTTTCTTTCTCAAGATTGCTTTGGGTATTCGTAGTCCTTTGTGTCTCCATACAGATTTTAAAAGTTTTTGTTCTAGTTCTGTGAAAAATAACATTGGTAATTTGATAGGGATTGCATTGAATCATAGATTGCCTTGGGTAGTATTGTCATTTTGACAATATTGAGTCTTCCAATCTAAGAACATAGTATATCTTTCCATCTGTTTGTGTCATCTTCAGTTTCTTTCATCAGCATCTTATAGTTTTTGGAGTACAGGTCTTTTGCCTTCTTAGGCAGGTTTATTACTAGGTATTTTATTCTTTTTGATGCAGTGATAAATGGGATTGCTTCTTTAATTTCTCTTTCTGATCTTTCATTGTTAGTGTATAGAAATGCAACAGATTTCTGTGTATTAATTTTGAATCCTGCAACTTTACTGAATTCATTGATGAGCTCTAGAAGTTTAGCTCTAGAAGTTGCTAAAGGTAGCATCTTTAGGATTTTCTATGTATAGTGTCATGTCATCTGCAAACAGTGACAGTTTTACTTCTTTTCCAATTTGGATTCCTTTTATTTCTTTTTCTTCTCTGATTGCCATGGCTAGGACTCCCAAAACTATGTTGAAGAAAAGTGGTGAGAGTGGACATCCTTGTCTTGTTCCCGATCTTAGAGGAAATGCTTTCAGCTTTTCACCATCGAGTATGATATTAGCTGTAGGTTTGTCATAAATGGCCTTTATTATGTTGAGGTATGTTCCTTCTATGCCCACTTTCTGGTGTCTCCTCTCTGTTTGGCTCCTCTGTACATCATTTAATGCTTTCTTTTGAATTAACTGAATATTTTTTGGTTTTTAATTATATGTTGGCTTTTTAAATTATATCTTCATATATAATATATATCTAATATACCAATCAGTATGTTATACATAATTTTGTAGTAGTTACTCTAGAAATGATACAATATAAACCTAACTTTGCAGTCTATTTAGAGTTAATATTTTATATTTTCAAGTAAAATATAGAAGACTTACAACCAAAAAGGTACTATTAGCCTCCCCACTTTGATATAGTTGTCATAGGTATTATATAAACATACATTGAGCTCGTCTCTTAGGGTTCTGTAGATTATCATTTTTTCTTTCAACAGTCATATGTATTTTTGAAAAGCTGAAAGGAAAAAAATAGCCTATTATATTTACCGTTCCTGTTTCTATTCCTTCATTTCTGAAGACTGGAATCATTTTCCTTTAGCTTGGAAAACTTCCTTTAGCATACATTTTAGAGCAGTTCTGCTGGTGACAAATTCTCTTTGGTTCATCCCTTCACTTGAGAATGTCACTGTTTTCCTTTCATTTCTGAAGGCTATTTTCACTTGATACAGAATTTTGGGTTGACATTTCTTTCAGCACTTTAGTGATGTTTCACTATCTTCTGACCTCCAAGGCTTCTGATATGAAGTCAGTAGTATTTCAAATAGCTGATCTCCTATATATAATGTGTTTTCTCTAGCTGCTTTCAAGACTTTTTTCTTTACCTTTAGGGTTTAGCAGTTTGATTTTAATGTGTCTGTATGAGCTGTCTTTTTGCATTTACTCTGTTTTAGATGTGTTTGACTTCTTTATTCTGTAAATTTATGTTTTTTGCCAAATTTGCTAAGTCTGACATTTTTTTTCTTAAATTTTTTTTCTCTGCTAATCTTTCCCTTCTCCCTCAGGGACCTCAATGACATGAATGTTAGACCTTTCAAAATTGGCACACAGGTCCCTAAAGCCCTGTTCATTTTTTCTCAATAATTTTCATCTGTTCTTTAGTTTGGGTAATTTTTATCCATCTATATTTATTGATCTTGTTCTTTTTTCTGTCATCTCCATCCTACTATTGAATCTATCCAGTAGTTTTTCATTTTCAGATGTTGTATTTATCAGTTTCAAAATTTCCATTTGGTTCTTTTTCATAATTTCTATTTCTTTGCTGAGCACATCTATGTTCTATTCATTTCAAGAGTGCTTGTCTTTACCTCATAGAGAATGATTATCTAGCTGCTTTAAAGACTTTTATAATTCTAACATCTGATTCACCTTGAGGTTGCCATCTGTTGATTGTCCTTTCCCTTGAGAATTGGTCAGATTTTCCTGGTTCTTGGTAGGCTGAGTAATTTTGTATTATACCCAGGGCATTCTGTATATTCATTTGTGAGGCTCTGGGTCCTGTTAAAATATTCTGGAGAGTGTTGATTGTTTTGTTTTAGCAGGCCACCAACCTGGTTGGGTTCAGATGACAAGTTCTGTCTCACCTTTGGTTGGGAGCCTTTTCTCACCTTTTCCTGATTTCCCCCACACTCTCCAACTTCAGGGGCTCCCTGGCCTGGTCCTCTGGCTAGAAAGTTGGGGTTCTCTTGTTGATTTAGCCACTGACACTGTTGCAGTTTTGCATGATTGAGCCCATGGAAAATACTGACATGGTCACAGAACAGAGAAGAAAGCTCAGCACTCTTTGCACAACAGGATCCCCCTTTCTCAGAGGGACAGGCTTCTTGCAGGGGGTTAGGTGCCTGGCTTGTTGCCCTTTCCATGGTCCTGTACTTCTCAGACTGAAGCTGGCCTTAGGGTGGAGCGAGGAGGGAAAAAGGAGATTAAAAACGATGTGAGCTCCTCCACATTCTCTGGCTTAATTTAAGGGCTACATTCCCCAGAAGAGGTCATTTCTTAGAGTTTTTGCTTCCTGCAACCACCTTGCCGTTCCCCAATTTGACTCACCCTTCAGTTAAAGCCAAGAGATAAAGGAAGAAAAGATAAAAACATATAACTCGTTACCACCGTACTGGTTATACTTCAGGTTTTGACTTCCTTCACCAATCTACCTGCTGTTATTTGCTTTTCAGAATCCTCAGGTAGCTGCTTTCTGAATTCTGTCCAGCATTTTTAGTTGTCATCATTTGGATAGGCTGTAGTAGACTTACTCCATTGCAGTTGGAACTAGAGTTAAGCCAGTTTTTACTTTGGGGCCTTAACCTCTGGCTTCTGCATTTGATAGCTCACATTCAGGCCCTTACACCTGCATGGTTCATGCAGATTCAGAAAACTCAGGTTGATGGACAGAAAGATTTTGTCTCTGTATAACAAGGAGTACATTCTTACCTCCCAGATTTATGCAAGCTTGCTTCTCTGTCTCTGTTGCTTTGATCTCTGTTTGTATCAGGGCATTAGAAATTAATTGGCATTGGTCTCATCATCTTCTGGGGCAGATAGAGCCAGAAAGGCTAAGTACAAGTCTAGTCTCTTCTACTTACTAGCTGTTTGATACTGGAAGGACTGCTTTACTTCTCTGAGCCTGAATTTCCACAACTATAAAGTATACATGAAAATGACTGACTTGAAGGCTAGTTCAATTAACAGTTATTTATTTAGTATCTGTCACATGCCAGACATTATTCTAGGCACTGGACATATAGTAATGAAAAAAAGCAGACAAAAATTCCTGTCTTCATGAAGCTTATATTCCAATGGTGGGTAGTGGACAACAAAAATATGAGTGTGGGAATTAAATATAATTTATTAAAAGCAAGACTAATAAGTGCTCAGTATATGCTCCTCACCTAGACATGGAACACTTAAATAGCATGTTTCTCATGGTGTAGGTGGCAGTCAACTTTCCCTGGCATAGTGGTGAGAACTAAAGTGAGCTCCAATTAGTTTGACTTAAAACAAGTCTAGGCTTCACCTATCTGACCATCCCAGTTGTGCATGTACTTCCTGCTTACATCCAGAAATGGAAGTGCTCCAATACTGGACAGACCCATTGACAGCATCACCCAGTTGTACCTATTCCAGGCAGAACAGTTATATGTAAGAGATGAGGCTTTGCTTAGAAAAATGGGCCTGGAATAAAGTCAGATCCTTGATGACAGTGAGTTTTTTTTAAATCTTAAGACCAAAAGGTCATCGTGGTTTCACTCTTGTGGCTACTGTAGTGGAAGAATAGATAACCTACATTCACTGATTTATACAGATAGCAAAGTTACAGTAAGTTAAAATAATTCATTTGCTATGTGCACACTTTCCGATCCATGATCTCCTTTAATGCTCACAATATCCCTGGAAGGAGAAGGAGAAAAAAGAGAAGAGGAAAAGGGAGGAGGAGGAGGGAGAAGATGAAGACGATGATGATGGTGTGATGAGACTAACAGCTAACATTTATGGAGCACTTGCTATGAACTAAACACTTTATGTACATTGTCTCATTTAATAAATGAACAGGACGAAGATTACTGTATTGGTTTCATTTCAGGGAAGACTGGGGCTTGGGGAATCAGTGGCTGGGATAGGTCTCAACCCCAGGCCCAGTCTAGCGCTCTCTCCGCTGTCCCCTGTCTGCCTGGAGCACTGGCAGAGTCAGGGTCCTGTTAGTCATGTGACTCCAGCCACCTCCCAGGGCTCCCCCTGTAGGGACCTGCCAAGCCCTCCTCCCTCCTTCCCATCCCACGTCCCACCATCTTGGGCACAGGCGGGTTAACAGCAAGCCCCTTCTGATGCAAACATTTCCTGGGTGGCGACCTTGCCCCAGATCCGGGAGCCTGGGCTGTGGAGTAGTGTATCTGTCACACTAGCTGGTTATCACTCAGGAAAGCGTGACACTGAGCATTGTGACATGGCTGATCCAATGGTGCCGTTCAGATGCGTGACTTGTTGACTTGGCTGTTCTGACACTGGGACATTTTGACATGGTCTGAAGAAAAACATTGAAAATATATTAAAATTTCAACTGACAGTGTTTGTTTTATTACCTAATAATGTGAAGGATGTCCTTGACTCCATCCCTGTCACCTGAATATGAGGTTCTAGAATGGAGGAGCCCCTTGGCTGGAGTGGGGGTGAGGAAGGTGTGATGAAATCTTTAAAAACTGTATTTCTTGGTGGTAGGCAGGCATGAAGACTTGGCTGATTTCTTTTTGGATGCCGCATCAAAAAACTCCACATCCTTATGACAGGCCACTCTTCACTGGGCATCCCTAGGGCAGGTCTGGGGGTCCAGGCACCAGAGGGAACCAAAGCCAGGGTGTTCCCTGACCCACAAGAAAGGAGGGCTCTGGAACGTCATGGCACTTGCTGTATCCCTCTTGCCCCAATCCATCTTTATTTCCATCTCCTCGTGCCACAGTCTCTGCTGCCTCTTCTCCTCCTGGGCTTTTCCATGAGAGCACTTGGGTGGGGTGTGTGGACACAGACACTAGGCTCTTTCTTAAAACGGCTTCTTTGGTGTTTCAAGGTTTTGACTGCTCATCTTTGGCTTTCCTCAGTGCATGTGCTGCAGTGGTAAAAGCAGGAGCTAAAATTGGAAGGCTGTCTTAGATCCCGGCTTTATTAAATGGGAGATATTGTCTACTGAAAACGTGAGCTTTCAAGTCAGGTGGACAAGGGTTTAGCCTGGCCTCTACCACTTAACTGATCAGGTAGGCTAACTTCTCTGAACCTTGGTGCTGTGGACTGAGTTGTGTCCCCCCTACATTCATATACTGAAGCCAGAACCCCCAATGTGATTGTGTTTGAAGATGGGGCTTTGAGGAGATAATTTGGTTTAGATAAGATCATGAGGGTGGGATTATTGCCCTTATAAAAATAGACACCAGAGAGCTTGCTTATGTGCCCCCTGCCAACTCCCCCACCCCGCCCCATGTGAGGAAACAGTGATAAGGTGGCCGTCTGCAAGCCAGACAGAGCTCTCACCAGAACCTGGCTATGCTGGCACCCTGATCTTGGACTTTCCAGCCTCAAGAACTATGAGAAATTAAACTGCTTGTTTAAGCTACCCAGTCTGTGGTATTTTGTTATGGCAGCCAGAGCAGACTAAGGCTCTTCGTTTCCTCACTTGTGAAATGAAGGTTGTAATGTTTATTTCGTAGACTTTAGAGAGTTTGAACTAAATGAATATGTGACTAGGAGCCTGCATATTACTAGACATTTCTTTTCATTAATATCATCAAAAATAGTCATCATGATAATTATAAATAGCAATAATTTCATTTTAGGGATGGGAAGTTCCACTGAAATGAATTATTGAGATAACACAATTTTACTTTCATATACAACAACTCTGAAACCAAAAGCGTTCTAGACCAAATAACATATATCACATACTTTCCTACCGTCTTAAATAGTACTATGAAAATAATATTTCATAGTGCATAATATTAGTAAGAGTATGGTTTTATGAAAGTTTTGTTTCATATATTTATACATAAAATTATACATATGAGTGTACTGAAATGTGGTAAAATATATTTCTAATGACTTATGATTTTGAACATTTTTCATATGCTTAATTGCCATCTGTATATCTTCTTTGGGAAGGTGTCTATTCAGATCTTTTACTCATTTTCAAAATTTTTTTTTCCCCTTATTATTGAGTTTTAAGAGTTTTCCCAGTCTTTGACTTTTCTTTTATTCTCTTAACAGTGTCTTTTGTAGAGAAGTTTTAAATTTTAGTAAAGTTCAATTTACCAAATATTCCATTCATGGATTGTGATCTTGGTGTTGCATCTAAAAACTCATTGCCAAAACTGAACAGGCCTATACCTGTCAAAGTAATTGAATTTATTTTCAAAAACCTACATACACACACACAAAAACTCCAGGCTCAGATAATTTCACTGGTAAACTCTATCAAACATTTAAGGAATATATGACAGGAACCTTACACCAAATCATTTGGAAGACAGGAGGAAGGAATATTTCTCAACTTGTTTATGAGGACAGCATCACCCTGGTAACAAAAGCTGACAAAGACACAAGAAAACTATAGATTAATATCTTTCATGAACATGAGAACGCAAGATGCATTAAGGACACAAAATCCTTAATATAACTTTGTCAGATCAAATCCAGCAATGTGAAGAAGGATACACATCATGATCAAGCAGTGTTTATTCTAGGAACACAAAGTTGATATAATATTTGAAAATCAGTCAGTGTAAGTCACCTTAACACAGAATAAAGGAGGAAAACCATATGATTATCTCAAAGACAGAAAAAGCATTTGACAAAACTCAACAGCCATCATCCTCATAAAAACTCAGCAAATTAGAAAGAAAAAGGACTTTTTCAACCTGATAAAAGACATCTACAGAAAACCTACAGCTTATTTCATAATGGGGAAGTATGGAACACTTTCTTCCTAATGTTAAAGACAAGATAATGTTCACCCTCATCACTTCAGCATTGAACTGAAGATCCTAGCCAGTGCAGTAAATCAAGTAAAGGAAGTGAGACATACAGACAGGGATGGAGGAATTAAACTTGTCTTCATTTGTGTATAATATGATCATGTATATAGAAAAATCCTAAGGAATTTATGAAAAAGCAGCTAGAACTAAAAAGTGAATTTAGCAAATTCAGAGGGTACAAGGTCAATTTGCAACAATCAGTTTTTTCTATATACTAGGAACAAACAATTAGAAAATAAAATTCAAGAGACTCTTGCATTTATAATAGCATAAAACCCGTAAAATACATAAGGGAAAATTTAACAGAATATGTGTAAGACCTCTATACTGAAAACTACAAAACATTACTGAGAAAATTTAAAGAGACTTAAATAAATTGAGAGATATACCGTGTTCATGGATTGTAACACTCAGTATAGTTAAGATGTTAGTTCTTCCCAAGTAATGCAATCCAAACTTGTTACAGAAGATTTTTTTTTTAGAAATTAACAAATTGATTCTAAAATTAATATAGAAACACAGAGATCATAGAATATCCAGAGCAATCTTGAAAAAAGAAGAACAAAGTTGGAGAATTTAAACTACTTGATTTCAAAACTAACTAAAAAAGTACAGCAAACTCTAGTGTGGTATTGATTTAAGGACATGCATATAAATTAAAAGAACAGAACAGGAAGTCCAGAAACAGACCCACATATATGGTAAATTAATTTTCAACCAAGATTCCAAGGTAGTTCAGTGGGAAGTGGATATTCTTTTCCAATATTGGTATTGGAACAACTGGCCATATGGAAAAGGAAAAGCACCTTGACCCACTGTACCTTACACCATAAAAATTAACTCAAATGGATCATGAACTTAAATGTAAAGTCTAAAATTTAAAACCTTCTAGAAGATTAGATAGAAAATCTACCCCACATTGGGATAGACTAAAATTTATTTGGGCACAAAAAAATCACTAATCATAAAAATTTATAAACTGGATTCAGTAAAGATTAAAACCTCCTACTTGTCAAAAGACACATTTAATAAAACGGAAAGGCAAATAGACTCAGAAAATATTCACATATCTGATCAAGGACTTTTAGCTAGAATATGTGAAGAGCTTTATAGCTCAATAAGACAGGAAACCTAGTGTTAAAATAAGCAAGATATTTTGAATAGACACTTCACACCAGAGCACATATGAATGGATGATAAGCACACGACTATACATTCAACACATATTTAGCAGGAAAATTCAATAACTCATCCACTAGAATGACTACAATTATAATAATTTTTTTTCATTTTAAGTTGCAATTTAATCCCCAGATTGATTTACACTGTTGCCTCCAGAAAATATAAAGATACCAAAAAGGACAGTCATCTCTATTGTATCCTCAATGATAAGTTTCTCAGAAAATTTGTGCAGTTTTATTATTATTAAATATGTCATCTTTATTAATTTATCCTCAAAAGCAGGCTATTAAATAATTACATTTTAGATTAATGTTAATTTTTTTCCCAGTTTTATTGGGAAATAATTGATATATATCATTGTGTAAGTTCATGGTGTTCACCATGATAGTTTGATATATTGTATATTGTGAAATGATTACCAACAATAGGGTTAGTTAACATCTATCATCTCATATAGATAAAATAAAAGCAAATTTTAAATTTATAAATATTATGAGATGAATATTTAATGCCTCCACCTCTTCTTCCTCTCCCCCAAATTTTATCATGCTTTTAATTATATCAATAATTAGTGTTTGCATCATTATAACAATGTAAATATGTTCTCTGCAGAACCTATTAGAATACTGTGATTACATGTCATTTTAAAATTTTAAGTATAATTGACCTACAATACTATATTAGTTCCAGGTGCACATCATAGTGATTCTATATTTCTGTACATTACAAAATGATCACGATGATAATTCCAGTTACCATCTGTCACTATACAAAGTTATTACAATATTATTGACTATATTCCCCATGCTGTACATTTCATGCCCATGACTCATTTATTTTATAACTAGAAGTTTGTACCTCTTAACCTTCATTACCTCTTTTACCCATTTCCCCACCCCCACCCCCTCTGGCAACCACCTGTTTGTTTTCTGTATCAATGACTCTGTTTTGTTTTGTTTATTCATTTGTTTGGTTTTTTAGGTTCCACATATAAGTGAAATCAAACACTATTTGTCTTTCTGTGTTTGAATTACTTCACTTAGCACAGTACCCTCTAGGTTCATCTATGTTGTTGCAGATGGCAAGATTTCATTCTTTTTTATTGCTGAGTAATATTCCAGTGTGTGTGTGTGTGTTTGTGTGTGTGTGTGTGTGTGTGACATCTTCTTCATCCATTCATCTATCAGTGGACACTTTGGTTGGTTCCATATCTTGGGTATTGTAAATAATGCTACAATGAACATAGGGGTGCTTATATATTTTCAAATTGTTGTTTTTGTTTTCTTTAGAAAAATATGCAGAGGTGGAATTGCTGGATTGTATGGCAGTTCTGTTTTTAATTATTTGAGGCATCTCTGTACTGTTTTCCATAGTAGCTGCACCAATTTACATTCCTACCTACAGTGCACAAGAGTTCCCTTTTCTCCACATCCTTTTCTTGTCTTTTTGATAATACCCATTCTGACACATGTGAGGTGGTATCTCATTGTGCTTTTGATTTGCATTTCCCTGATGACTAGTGATGTTGAGCATCTTTTCATGTGTCTGTTGGCCATCTGTATGTCTTCTTTGGAAAAATATTCACTCAGGTCCTCTGCCCATTTTTTAATTGGGTTGTTTGGTTTTTGTGATGTTGAGGTGTATGATTTCTTTGTATATCTTGGATATTAACCCCTTAACAAATATATCATTTGCAAATATCTTCTCCCATTCAGTAGGCAGCCTTTTCATTTTGTTGATAGTTTCCTTTGCTGTGTGAAAGCTTTTTAGTTTGATGTAATTCCATTTGTTTATTTTGCTTTTGTTTCTCTTGCCTGGGAAGGCAGAAACAAAAAGTATTGCTAAGACTGATATCACAGGGTGTATACTACCTATGTTTTCTTCTAGGAGTTTTATGGTTTCAGTGTTACATTTAAATGTTTAATCCATTTTGAGTTTCTCTTTGTGTATGGTATGGGAAAGTAGTCCAATTTTGATTCTTTTGTATGCAGCTGTCCAGTTTTCCCAACACCATTTATTGAAGAGGCAGCTGTTTCCCCACTGCATATTCTTGCCTCCTTTGTCATAGATTAATTGACCACATAAGTGTGGGTGCATTTCTGGGCTCTCTATTCTGTTGCGTTGATCTATGTGTCTGTTTTTGTACCTGTACCAAACTGTTTTGATTACTGTAGCTTTGTAGCATAATATGAAACAGGGAACATGATACCTCCAGCTTTGTTCTTCTTTCTCAGCCTTGTTTTGGCTATTCCAGGTTTTTTGTGTTTCCATACAAATTTTAGAATTATTTATTCTAGTTCTATGAAAATGCCATTGGTATTTTGATAGGTATTACATTGAATCTGTAGACTGCCTTGGGTAGTTTGGTCATTTTTTAAAAAATTTATTTATTTAATTTATTTATTTTTGGCTGCGTTGGGTCTTCATTGCTGCATGTGGACTTTCTCTAGTTGCGGAGAGCGGGGGCTTCTCTTTGTTGTGGTGCGCGGGCTTCTCATTGTGGTGGCTTCTCTTGTTGCAGAGCACAGACTCTAGGCACGCGGGCTTCAGTAGTTGTGGCTTGTGGGCTCTAGAGTGCAGGCTCAGTAGTTGTGGTGCACGGGCTTAGTAGCTCCGCGGCATGTGGGATCTTCCCGGACCAGGGCTCGAACCCATGTCCCCTGCATTGGCAGGCGGATTCTTAACCACTGCGCCACCAGGGAAGCCCAGTATGGTCATTTTAACAATATTCATTCTTCCAATTCATGCACATGGTATATCATTCCATTTGTTTGTGTCATCTTCAATTTCTTTCATCAGTATCTTATAGTTTTCCAAGTACAGGTATTTTACCTCCTTAGTTACATTTATTCCTAGGTGTTTTATTCTTTTTGATGCAATTGTAAATGGGGTTATTTTCTTCATTTCTCTTTCTGATAGTTCATTGTTACTGTATAGAAACCCAACAGATTTCTGTATATTAATTTTATATCCTGTAACTTTAGTGAATTTATTTATTAGTTCTAATATTAGTGGTGTCTTTAGGATTTTCTGTATATAGTATCATGTCATCTGCAGATAGTGACAGTTTTACTTCTTCCTTGCCAGTTTGGATTCCTTCTATTTCTTTTTCTTGTCTGATTATACTATGTTGAATAAAAATAGCAAGACTGGGCATCTTTGTCTTGTTCCTGATCTTAGAGGAAATGCTTTAAGCTTTTCACCATTGAGTATGATGTTGGCTGTAGGTTTGTCATATATGACCTCTATTATGTTGAAGTATGTGCTGTCTATATCCACTTTGTTGAAAGTTATCATAAATAGATGTTGAATTTTGTAAAGACCTTTTTCTGCATCTATTGAGATGGTCATATGATTTTTATTCTTCAATTTGTTAATGCAGTGTATCACAAATCATTGATTGTTCAGTGGATATTGAACCGTCTTTGCATTTCTGGGATAAATCCCACTTGATCGTGGTTTATGGTCCTTTTAATGTATTGTTGAATTTGGTTTGCTAATATTTTGCTGAGAATTTTTGCATCCATGTTTATCAGCAATATCGGCCTATAATTTTCTTTTTTTTTTGTGGTGTGTTTGTCCGGTTTTGATATCAAGGTGAGTTTGGAAGTGTTCCTTCCTCTTCATTTTTTGGAGAATAATTTGAGAAGGATATATATTAACTCTTTTTTAAATGTTTGGTAGAATTCACATGTTATGATGTCTGGTCCTGGACTTTTGTTTGTTGGGAGGTTTTTGATTACTGATTCAATTTCATTACTGGTAACTGGTTCATATTTTCATATTTCATATTTCTTTCTGATTCAGTCTTGGGGTATTGTACATTTCTAAGAATTTATACATTCCTTCTAGGTTGTCCATTTTATTGGTGTATAATTGTTTGTATTAATCTCTTATGATCCTTTGTATTTCTTTGGTGTCAGTTATAACTTCTCCCTCTTCATTTCTGATTTTATGTATTTGGGCCCTCTCTCTTTTTTTCTTAATGAGTCTGCCTAAAGGTTTATTGATTTTGTTTATCTTTTCTTAGTTTCCTTGATCTTTTCTATTGTTTTTTAGTTTCTATTTCATTTATTTCTGCTCTGTCTTTATGATTTCTTTCCTTCTACTAACTTTGGGTTTTCTTTGTTCTTATTTTGCTAGTTCCTTTAGGTGTAAGGTTAGATTGTTTATTTGAGATTTTTCTTATTTCCTGAGGTAGACTTGTATCACATAAACTTCCCTCTTAGAGCTGCTTTTCCTGTGTCATATGGACTTTGGGTCATTGTGTTTCCATTTTCATTTCTCTCCAGGTGTTTTTTGATTTCCTCTTTGATTTCTTCCTTTGATTTCCCCATTGGTTGTTTAGTAGCATATTGTTTAGCCTCCAAGTGTTTGTGTTTTTTGCAGTTTTTTTCCTTGTAGTTGATTTCTAGTCTCAACATTGGGGTCATAAAAGATGCTTGATATGATTTTAATCTTAAATTTACTGAGACTTGTTTTGTGTCCTAGCATGTGATCATCCTGGATCTGTTCCATGTGCACTTGAAAAGAATGTATATTCTGCTGCTATGTGATAGAATGTTGGAGTAAGTCCATATGATCTAATGTGTCGTTTAAAGCCGGTGTTTCCTTATTGAATTTCTATCTGGATAATCTGTCAATTGATATAAGTGGGATGTTAATGTCCCCTATTATTATTATGTTACTGTTAATTTCTTCCTTGAACAACACTTGTTACAGTTGCACCCTTGAACAGCATGGGGTTGAACTGCTCAGGTCCACTTATACATTGATTTTTTTTTCAATAGTACATACTATAGTAGTACATGATCTGTAATTGGTTGAATCTGTGCATGTGGAGGAACTATGTATATGGGACTGACTGTAAGTTATAAGCAAATTTTTGACTGCACAGAGGGTTGCCCTAACTCCTGCATTGTTCAGAGATCAGCTGTATTTAGGTGCTCCTATGTTGGGTGCATATATATTTAAAATTGTTATATCCTCTCTTTGGGTTGGTCCCTTTATCATTATATACTGTCCTTTGTCCCTTGTTACATACAGTCTTTGCTTTAAAGTCTATTTTGTCTGATGTAAGTGTTGCTACCCTAGCTTTGTTTTCATTTCCATTTGCATGGAATACCACTTTCCATCCCTTCACTTTCAGTCTATGTGTGTCTTCAGATCTGAAATGAGTCTCTTGTAGGCAACATATATATGGGTCTTATTTTTTTAATCCATTCAACCACTTTGTGCCTTTTGATTGCAGCCTTTAATCCAATTTACATTTAAAGTAATTATTGATGGGTAGGTATTTATATGCCATTTAAAAAATTGGTTTTTGGTTGTTTTTATAGTTCTTTTTCCCCCCTTTCTTCTTTTGCTCTCTTCTCTTGTGATTTGATGTCATATTTAGTGTTTGTTTGTATTCCTTTTTCTTTTTTTGTGTGTGTATCTAGATTTTTGATTTTTGATTACCATGACTTTTTTTTTTAAATTTTATTTATTTATTTATGGCTGTGTTGGGTCTTTGTTTCTGTGTGAGGGCTTTCTCTAGTTGCGGCAAGCAGGGGCCACTCTTCATCGCAGTGCACGGGCCTCTCACTATCGTGATCTCTCTTGTTGCGGAGCACAGGCTCCAGACGCACAGGCTCAGCAATTGTGGCTTACAGGCCTAGTCGCTTCGCGGCATGTGGGATCTTCCCAGACCAGGGCTCGAACCCGTGTCCCCTGCATTGGCAGGCAGATTCTCAACTACTGCGCCACCAGGGAAGCCC
The DNA here is from genome assembly GCF_028023285.1 of Balaenoptera ricei. Classification (NCBI taxonomy): domain Eukaryota; kingdom Metazoa; phylum Chordata; class Mammalia; order Artiodactyla; family Balaenopteridae; genus Balaenoptera; species Balaenoptera ricei. The sequence goes on from NC_082641.1 coordinate 113,506,671, forward strand.
AACCATGAAGTTTTTATAAAGCTATATATATGATTATTTTAAATTGATGATCTCTTAAGTTTGAATGCATTCTAGCAACATTGCATTTTTACTCCCCCTGCTCACATTTAATGTTTTTGACATCATATTTTGCATCCTTTTGTGTATCCCTAAACTACTTATTGTGTATATAGATGATTTTATTTCTTTTGTATTTTAACCTTTCTTTAAAGGTGGATGATCTATTACCTTTACTGTATATTTGTCTTTACCGATGAGATTTTTTCCTTTCATAAATTTTATATTTCTAGTTGTGGTCTTTTTTTTTTAATTTAATTTTATTATTTTTGGCTGCATTGGGTCTTCATTGCTGCACACGGGCTTTCTCTAGTTGCAATGAGTGGAGGCTACTCTTTGTTGTGGTGCGCGGGCTTCTCACTGCAGTGACTTCTCTTGTTGTGGAGCGTGGGCTCTAGGCGTGCAGGCTTCAGTAGTTGTGGCACACAGGCTCAGTAGTTGTGGCTCACAGGCTCTAGAGCGCAAGCTCAGAAGTTGTGGTGCAGAGGCTTAGTTGCTCTGCAGCATGTGGGATCTTCCTGGACCAGGGCTCGAACCCTTGTCCCCTGCACTGGCAGGCGGATTCTTAACCACTGTGCCACCAGGGAAGTCCCTCTAGTTGTGGTCTTTTCTTTTCTGTTTAGAGAAGTCCCTTTAACATTTCTTGTAAAGCTGGTTTAGTGGTGCTGCACTCTTTTAGCTCTTGCTTGTCTATAAAATTCTTTCTCTCTCCTTTAAGTCTCCTTACTCTTGCTGGGTAGAGTATTCTTGGTTGTAGGTTTTTTCCTATAATTGCTTTAAATACATCATGCCCCACACCCTGCTGAACTGCAAATTTCTGTTGAAAAGTCAACTGTTAGTCTATGGGAGTTCCCTTCTACCTATCTAGTTGTTTTTCCCTGCTGTTTTTAAGATTCTCTTTATCTGTAATTTTTGTCATTTTAATGACAGTGTGTCTTGGTATGAATCTCTTTGGATTCATCTTATTTGGGACTCTGTGCTTCCTGGACCTGGATGTCTGTTTCCTTTCTTAGGTTAGTGAATTTTTCAGCTATTATTTCTTTGAATAAGTTCTTTGTCCCTTTCTTTCTCTTTTCTCCCCTGGGACCCCTGGGACTAGTGCCAACTGGCTAGTGGGCAGGTATGCCCCCAGCACTATTGAAGTAGAGGGAGGGCTCCAGAATGGCACTTGCCAGCCCAGCATTCTCATGGTGGAACAAGCACTCCAAAGTGGCTGCCGCCAGCATCTATGTCCCAGGAGGAATCACAGTTGCCTTCTGCCTCTTCAGGAGGCTCTCCAAGATAAGTAGGTAGGTTTGACCCAGGCTCCTTTCAAATTACTGCTTCTGCACTGAGTCTCAGAGTATATGGGATTTTGTGTGCACCTTTTAAGAGTGGAGTCTATGTTTTAAAGCCTCCTGGCTCTCCTGTAATGGTGCTCTGCTGGCCTTCAAAGCCAGATGTTCTGGGGCTTCGTCTTCCTGGTGTAGGTCCCCTGGGCTAGGGAGCCTGATGTGGGGCTCAGACCCCACACTCCTTGGGGAGAATCTCTGTAATTGTGATTGTCCTCCTGTGGGTCGCCTACCCAAGGGTGTGGGTCTTGATTGTACCGCATCTTCATCCCTCCTACCCGTCTCATGTGATTCTTTCTTTACATCTTTAGTTGTGGAAAATCTTTTCTGCTAAGCTTCAGGTCATTCTGATTGATAGTTGCTCTCTAAATAGTTGTTAAGTTTGGTGTGCCCATGGGAAGAGGTAAGCTCAGGGTCTTCCTACTCTATCATCTTGGCCACTCCCCTTAAAATTTTAATGAGTGACAATGCCAAATGTTGGCAAAGATGTGGGGCAATTAGAATGCCCATACATTGCTCTCTATGGGGATGTAAAATCATTCAGCCACTTTGGAAAAGAGTTTGGCTGTATAAAACATATGCTTACCATATAGCCCAGCAATTAAACTCCTTGTTATTTACCCAAGAATAATGAAAAAATATGCCACCCCCCAAAAAAAAACAAAAGAAGAATTGTACATGAACATTCTTAGAAGTGTTATTTATAATAGCCCCAAACTGGAAACAATCCACTGGCCATCAACTGGTGAATGAATAAACAAATTTTAGTATGTCCATACTATGGAATACTATTTGATAATAAAAAGGAGTGAGCTATTCATACACACAACAAAATGGATGAATCTCAAAGAGCATGAAGCCAAGTGAAAACACTACATACTGTATGATTTCATTTGCATGCAATTCTGGGAAAGGCAAAACTATAGTTACAAAATGCAGATCAGTGGTAGGTTGAAGATCAAGGTTCAGGGGAGGGGATCAACTGCGCAAGGGCTCAAGGGAACCTTTGGTGATAAAAAGTTTCTGTATCTTGATTGTGGTTGTGGTTACGTGACTATATATAATTACTAAAGTTAATCAAACTGTATCCTTAACATAAGTGAGTGTAATTGACTGTAATTTATGCCTCAATAAATCTGTAGAAAAAGAAAATATGTCAAATACCTAAAAAAGCTGACATTTTCAAGTGCTAGTGAGGATGTGGAGTAACTATAACTCTCATATATTGTAGGTTGAGGTGTAAAATTGTACAGCCTCTCTGGGAAACGGGTTGGCAGCTTCTTTTAAAGTTAAATACACACTTAACAGTATTTCATTCTTAGGTGTTTATTCAAAAGAAATGGAAACAAATGTCCACCAAAAGACTTTTATATGAATATTAATAGCAGTTTCACTCCTAAGAGCCCCAAACTAGAAACAATCCAAATGCTCATCAGTAAGTGAATGGATAAACAAGTTGTGGTACATTCATCCCATGAAATACTGCCTAGCAATAAAGATCAGAAAGCTACTGAAATACACAACCTCATGGATGAATCTCAAAAACGTTATGCTGAGTGAAAGAAGAGCACATCTTTCATGATTCCATTTACATGAAGATTTAGAACAAGCAAAGCTGTAGTGATTGAAATTACATTCATTGCTGGCTGGAGGTAAGGGAAATTGACTGTAAAAAGGGTACGAGGGAACTTTTGGGGGTGATGGAATTACTCAAGATCTTGACTGCTGTGGTTACGTGTACATATATGTATAAATATTTTATACATATCATATATGTATAAAAAATGCCACCTATCTCTTTATATGTATGGCCTGATTTAGGTGTTCTGACCAAGATCCCTCAGTCTGATTTTTAAGGCATTCTGGGTTATAAATAGAAGAAAAAAATTTTTTGAACTTTTTTTCCCAAAGATGTAGTTGGAGGGTAAATTCACACTCATTAGGACTTTGCATTATTACCATTTTAATGTGAATTTTTTTTACTTTTCCAGGGATTCTCTTTAACTCGATTCCCTGTACTGAGCAATTCTTGTGGGAATTGCATTTTTAGTTGTAAGTACTCATCTTGCTCTCTGCAAAGGCAAGGTTGTCCTTCTGACTTCTGGAAATATGACCAGGGGCTGGCTTTTCATCCAGGGCCACTAAGTCCCTTGTTTATCAGTCTATGTCTGTTGCACACATATGAAACTTGAGGCCATTTAGATAATTTCCATGGGGAAAAACACCTCGTTATTTCAATTATCTAGTGACATTCATTAAAAAAAAATATTTTGCTTTATCTAAGCAATTGATCCACTGGCCCACTTTGGGATGGTGGTGCAGGTGTGCTATATTCTGAAGTGGGCACTGTCGTTGACGGCAGGGGACACATATTATGAAGTAACAGGGATGTGCCGAGCACAGGGCTCAGTACTTCACAAGCGTCGTCTTTTACCCTCAAAGAGGCATCTCAGGCAGCTCCCATCATCTCCATCTTTCACCAGTGCCCGAGGGTCAGCTTAGAGAAGCAATGCAGCTTTCAAATTGTGGAACAGGATTGAAACCTGGGACCTGACCCTCAAACCCGTGATCTCTCTGCAACATCTCACTATCGAAAATAAATTATGATCCAAAGATAGCCAAGGAAACAGTCCCGCTTTCATCGTATCTGAAATGCCATCTTGCCATTATTTGCCCAAAGAGAACTGACTGCATGTTCCCACCTCATGTGAATGGCTGAGGAACATGGCAGGGGACAGGCCACTGCCACATCACCATCCAACAGCAGCCAGCAGGACTTGTCTCTGAAGTCCCTGAGAGTCTGGCCTGGTTCCCCTCTAAATTTGCAGAATGTGTGCCTCCCAACCTCTCGACCCACCTGGAAGATCCCACAATTTTCTTGTGAAAAGATTAACCAAAAGTTCTCAGGATTTCGAGAGCTTGTGTTACCCCCTCCTCTACCAAGCACATTTTACACTGGATTGAATTTCCCCTGCTTTATGCAGGAACTCAGCCCTGTGCATGAGCACACCACCAGAGTCATAAATATTATGAACAAAATTTTCTTTCATTTTTCTCCTGCTGCCCAGCTGTGGTACGGGCAGCAAAACCAGGCAGGTGTATAATTCTGCAAGGATCACTTGAGTTCCATGGGCTCCCCATGGGCAGGGTGCGCTGGGCTGGGTGGTGCTTGCATTGCTGAGGCAGAAGAAATGCTTTTGTGTGCATTGAAGGCTGGGGGAAGGTTCATGGCCAGGTCACGGCGCCAGCATTCTTGCCTCGGCCACAGCGGCAGGGCAGTGGTGGGCCCCAACCGGAGAAGCCCAGGCAGGCGGGGCATATGGGTCCTGGGAGGCAGAGCTGCAGCTGCTGTGTTTGGTTTCCCTTTGGTCCCAGGGATTGAGATAAAAGGGCTGCTTTTATTGATTGAGGAGATTGGGGGAGGAAGGGGGCTCTAGAATTAGTCTTTGCCTTTTTGTTTTTTCTGAGCAAACATTTATTGAGCATATACTGTGGACCAGGCATCGTGCTAAATGCTTTTCATGCATTATCGGGTTGAATCCACATGACAGTCCCGCTGTTATAGTCTCATTCCACCGAGGAGGCGACTAAAGCTCAGAAAGGTTAAGTAATCTGCCCAAGGTCACACAGCTTGTACATGGGGAAGAGTGTGGACCCTGGAGCCCTCTCTCACCTGAACTATTGCAACAGTCCCCTTATTGCTTTCCTCTTTCTACCCCACACCCCCAATCCACTTGCTACTCTGCCACCAGAGCGGTCTTTCTAGAACTCAGCCCTGCTCTGCAGTTGCCAGTGGCTCTCCTTTTCCCATGGTGCAAAGTTCACAGAGTGATCTGAGCGCTACTTACCCTGCCCCAGGAGTCCCCCTGGGCTTCCCTCCCTCACACCGTGCCGTCCCCCACAATACCACCTCCCAGGCCTCCTGCCCAGCTCTCAAAGCACCTCTCGAGGCCCCTCCTGTAGGGAGCTACCCCCAGCCCACGAGTCACAGCTCCTCCACCAGCTCCTTCTGGCCCCAGCGTGCTTCGCCTTGGTCAGACAGGGTTCCAGAGGGCAGGGGTATATGTTGTTTGTCTTCCCCCTCCCCGCCGGCCACCTGCATGGGAACTGGCATGTAGCGGATGTTCCGCTAGTGCTTGTTACGCTGACTTGCATAGGAAAACCTACCTTTTTGCCCCCTTTGTCCTCAGCACCCAAGGTGCTTCACAGTCTCAGGAATCTCCCAGACCCCTTCCCCACTTGGCAGTGGACCCATGCCTAAAGGAGGGTCGGCCTTAGTGGCCATTTCCTGTCTAGTAATAAAGTCACAGGAGAAATTGACCAGTGATTTGAGAGGAAGGTGTGTGGGCTGAGGCAGGCCAGAAAAGATGGGTGAGGGTCTGGCTGGTTCTGGACAGACATGGGAGATGCTGGGGTAAGATATGGGGACAGTTGGGGACGGACATCAGGCCCACACAGGGACACAGTAAGAGAGAAGGTGAGAGGACCTCTGGGAGTCCAGGTGTTACCCGGCCAACAGGAAACCAGAGGGGCAGGGATTATCCAATTTGAGATCACGGAGACAGAGATGCTTTGGATGCCATTTGCTGAAATGAATTAGGACCCCAGCTGGGTATTCGAATTGCAAAAACACCTCAAAGAAGTCTTACTGGGGGATCAGTGCTCTACACTCTAGTTAATGAGTGGATAATGCTCCCATGGAAACCCTTCCACTGAGACCTAAGGGGAAATCTCCCTGGGCCTCAGTTTCCTCACCTGTGACAAGAGGCCCTCGCACAGCGGCCCTCCCACCACGCAGTGGTGGTGTCCAGGGGAGAGAGACTCTGCCCCTGTGCTGGGGGCCGTGAGGACGGGGCTGCCTGAAAACGTGTTCTTCCGGGACCCTTAGCATCAGCAGTCACTCCGTGGGACGGGATAGAACATGACTTGCTTTCGGGTGGTTACGTTTCATTATAGGTTCCAGCAATTCAGAGTTTTAACAGGAGTTTCTGGGTGGGGGTGTCTCCTGCCCCGCCTATCCTACATGTGGGGCACAGACGGGCTCATTTCATTCCAAACGACCCTGGGGGTGCAGCAGGGTTGGGGGGTTGGTTTTCTCATTTGTAAAATGGGCGTGATGTGGCTCAGACAGGGCAGGGGACGGTCCCAGGTCGCATAGGTGAGTCATGGGGTAGGGATGGAAGTCAGGTTTGGCTCACTTGCGCGCTCCTGCCCTGGGCTGCTCTGTTGGTGGCCTTGCTCTGACCTCAGTGACAGAAAGGCCGCACAGGTGCACAGCGTGGGACAGAACTGTGGCTCGTCCGTCGTCCTCTTTTCCTGGTCCTCCCAGAGCACCAGGATCACAGGACACACCAGCCGCATTTCTCTGCATCCACCCCTTGCTGAGGGCCGGCAGATTGTGGTGGAGGCGCCCTTCTATTCTTGACCTGGCGGCCCCACGTGTGACTGGCAGCCCTGCCCTCGGCGTGGTTCACTCACTCTGGAAGGCTCTTGGTAGGGGCAGCGTTGCTTTGTGTATAGTTCGTTCCCAAGCTTAACGGTTCAAATAAAAACAAAAGAGAGTGACGCTTTGGGTGATGGCACGGGCTCACAGGTGTATGTAGCTGCTTACAGAGCGCTTCCACACCCGAGGTCATGCTGAAGAGGCCCACGGGCCTGACTTGTTTGCTGAAAGACGTTGGAAGGGTGTCTGGAGCGATGGTTGGAGACGGTGGCTTGCTGACCACAGCTGCGTGAGGCAGGACTAGAGTGTGGGCAAGCGCTCAGGGCTGTGTGTCAGACAGCCTGGAGCTGGTTCCTGACCGCTACTCTGTGCGGTCTGAGCCCGAGCGAGCTGCTTAGGCTCCGTGCTCCCCTCATCTGTGCAACAGGGGGGATGATGATGGTGATGATGATGATGGTGATGATGGTGATAGACACTCACCATGTGGGGCGTGTGAGCCCCTGCAGGGACGCTGGGTCATGGGAAGCAGCCCCTAAGTGCTGGAAGTGGTTGACAGTTGCTGTTTTGACCCTGGTAGAATCAGGTTCTCCCAGCCCCCTCCCCCAGCAGGCCGGGAGGGGGTTGACTGGCCCGCCGACCCCGCAGGACAGGTTCCTCCACCAGGAGGGCACTGCGCCTGCCCAGAGCCCTTTCTGCACAGGAGACACATGGAGATCGTGTTAGGGCCCCAGCGTCCATTGTTCAATCAATCAGGCTAATCTGCCTGGCCCTCGATAAGGGCAGGGATCAGGTTTCAGGGAGATTTTCCCGGGATTACTTCTAGTAGCCGCTCAGTCTAGACAGGCCTCTCAGTTACACGGGTGCAGACAAAGGCGAGGACCGGGAGTGCCCGGCCACGAGGCAGGCCCAGAGCCCTGCCCCACAGGCCTCTCCCCCCTCCAGCCCCTGCTTTCCTCCTGGGGGGCCAGGGCAGGGAATACATCAGTTCACTGGCTGGGGGCCCTGGTCTGTCCAAGCGAGGGTCCTGAGCCCCTTTCGTGTGTCCAGGCAGGGCCCCACGGCACCACCATAGTGTGAGCGGCTGGTGTCCATAGAGCCCTCTCACTGTGCCAGGCGTGGTGAAAGCACAGCTCACGCTTTCCGCCATTCAGTTCCTGCAAGATCTTGTGAGGTAGCTGCTAGTGAGAGAAGGGCTGTCCCCGTGCTGAAGAGACGGGCAGGGAAGTCTACCTACACGCTCACTTCTGGGTTCCCAGCCTGGTTTTTCTACTTCCTTGCTCTGAGACTTGGGCACTTGCTTTTGGACATCAGTGTGCCCATCTGTAGAATGGGCATGATATCTACCCCACCAAATAGGGTCATTATGTGAATCACCTAAAGAACGTGTGTGAAATGGTTTTGGAAATTGTGAAGTGCTGTGCTAATGATGGTCACGGGTTCCTAGCGTGCTGTCTGCCACAGAGTTGACCATAAATAAGTGGATGAATGAATGAATGAATCTGAATGACCCTCCCTCTACTATAGAATTTGTGAGTCTCAATTGCTCCCCTTCTCCACCTCCCTAACTCCCCCTGACCCTGGGAAATGTGTGGAACAGCCTGAGCCACAAGGGACAGGGAGCTGCCGGGACAGCCTGCTCCTCAGTCTTTCTGGGAGATGAGGGGGTGACATGTCCTGCCCTCAGTGGCATCCTGGGGACATTGTAGGTGTGACCCCTCCCATTCAGATATCGCTGTGTCCAAATGGGGTGTGCCTGCCCCTCTTGGGCTTTGGGAACAGAGCCTGGAGAGGGGCTTTGAGAAAATGTCCTTTGGGGCTGGAATGTAAACTTTGGTCATGTAGGCGTGCGCATGGGGCGGGGGGGAAATGAGGAGACAGAGGGACATACAACTCTTCGTTTTCTGGCTCATCTACCTTGGGTTTGAAACAGGCTCTACGTTACTTCCTGGTTCTCTACAGCTATACCCATGCCCTCTAACAAAGTTAGACTTGGCTCAAGACTACAAAGCATCGCTCATTTAATGAATTAGCTTTTCCCAGAGCAGCAAAACAAAAAGTCAGAATAGAATAAAAACAATAATAACAACAGCAAAAATTATAAGTTCAATGAGACCATCAGGCAGTGCTCTCGGGACACATGGCTTCTACCTCTTAGGGTTCTTTGATTTAAAAGCCTCCAATCAGAAATTGCCCTTGTACATGAAGCTCCAAGGGCAGAGGCTTCACAGAGACGGCCTTAGGTTGTCTGACTTGCACACCCCTTATCCGGTATTGGACAGTTATCCAGTCTGTATGCTGTGTTCTTCAGATCAGAGTGTAGAATGACCAAGGGAGCATAGTGAGGTGGGAAGAGGAGGTCTGTATGACAAGGGACACTCAAAAGAGGCATAGGGAGGGCATGGGGACCTCATGGAGTTTTGAATCTCAGTGACCTGAGTTTGAGGCCTGGATTTACCATCTGCCAGCTGTGTGACATAGGCAAGTCAGTTAACCTCTCTGAACCTCTGCTTTTTCATCTGTGAAATGGGGAGAATGAGAGGACTAATGTCATGAGGCCATTGTGAAGATATGTCTGAGATGGCAGGCATGAAAGGGCGTGTGGGGAGAACAGGGCTTCAGAAGGGTCTGCCTCTGGAAGGGTGAGTGTGGGGAGCTGTCAACAGGGCGTGAATCCACCAGCAAGGCCTTCGCTGTGGGCTCTGGGGGTATTTGACTTGCTCATGAATAATTGGCCTTGAGTGCCTTGACTCATTTCCATTTTCACAAATGCATTAAAAATGCCACCGGGCTCAGGACAAATGCCAATTGAACCCTGTAATGGAGTCTGAATCTCCACCAAGCCATGCATGGCTGCTCCCAGCAAGATGAGCAGAATTATAATGAAAGCGGCATGTGTTCATGGGCGTTGACTGTGTTAATAGCATCTCTGGATCTGATGAACCCTACTCTTTTCCACGGTCCATGAGCGAACCATGTCAGTGAAAGAGAGGTGGGAACCTTGCAGAAAAGGAAATGGTAGTAGCTCTGCCACCTCCTCTCAGTAGAGCCTTGAATGAATCACTTGACAGCTCTGGGCCTCAGTTTCCCTAATCTGTCATATGTGTTCATTCCTGTTTTGTCTACCCACTGGGTTGTTTTGAAGAACATGTGAAAATATGTACAGAAAAGATGTTAGAATATTATACAAATGTATAGAGTTGTTATTGATGGTAGAACATGGTGATGTGTGGAGAGTCACTGGCAACAGATGATTTGTAGAATTCTGTAGTTAAGTATTAGGTCTCTGAGCTCCGTGAGTGACTTGGAGAATAGGCCAACCAAGACAAGTGTTCACGTTTCTAGGAACCTACACTTTGTGTATTTTACATTTCATTGCACATCCTTCTGTCTCCCTAAATAGAGCTAAGACAAAGTTTAACCTTTTCTTGTTGACCTGGTCCTTATAAACATTATCAGCGATGGTAGCTGTTAGAGGCCAAGTACTGAATATGCATTTCCCATGTATTATCTTATTTAATCCTTGTCACAAACCTAGGAGGCAGATCTCATTATTTATTCTGTTTTATAGTGAGAAAACTGAGGCTCATAGGAGTGGGATAACATGCCCCAAATCATACCATTAATAAGAGGAGGGACAGGGGTTTGAGACCCTGAAATTATTGTCCTCTAGTATTGCCAGTAAGTCATTTAAAAATATTTTACCTCTCTTCCCTCTCTCCCTCTTTTCTTCCTTCCTTCCTTCTTCAATACCTCAGTCAAAAAGCCCTTGGGCATTGGTATGGTGGGAATGAGAGGCTTGGCAAATCCTCTTCCCAAATGACACTGGACAAAATTGTCAAAAACAACTGTTTCAGGGATCTAGAAACTGACCAAGATTATATATTTCTGGTGAGAATGTAAAATGGTACAGCGGCTTTGAAAAACAGTTTGGCAGTTTCTTAAAAAGTTAAACATAAACTTACTATGCAACCCAATTAGGTATCTGCCTGTATTGGTTTTCTGTCACTGCTGTAACAACTTACCGCAAACTTAGTGGCTGAAAAAAACACAAACGTATTATCTTACAGTTTTGGAGGTTAGAGGTCCAACAGGGTCTGACTGGGATACAATCAAGGTGTCAGCAGGGCTGCATTCCTTTCGGGAAGCTCTGGAGGAGAAAGTTTCCAGCTTCTAGAAGCTGCCCACAGTTCCTTGGTTCATGGTTCATGGACTTCTTCCTCCACCTTGGTTCATGGTTCATAGTTCATGGGTTGAGTCCTTCTCAGATCACATTACATCACTCTGACCTCCTCTTCTACCTCTTCCACTTTTAAGAACCCTTGTGAGTGAACTGGGCCTGCCCAGATAATCCAGGATAATCTTGCTTTCTAAACACCAGTTGATTAGCAACCGTAATTCCGTCTCCAACCTAAATTCCCTCTTGCCATGTAACATAACATATTCACAGGTTCTAGGGATTAGGACATAATATAAAATAATCTAGGATAATCTTGCTTTCTTAAAGTTAGCTGATTAGTAAATTGGACTTCTTTGGGAGCCATTATTCTGCCTACCACACTACCCAAGATGAATGAAAATATGTATCCATACAAAGACTTGTACACGAATGTCCATGGCATTATACGTAACAGCCCCAAACTGGTAACAATCTAAATGTCTGTCTGCTGGTTAACAGATACTTTGTTACAAAGGTAGCATACTTCGTTTAAGTATGACACATCCTTAAAATGGAATATGATACGGTAATAAAAAGGAGCTATGGATGCATGTAACCTCATTATGTAAAAACATTGTGCTAAGTGAAACAAGTGAGATGCAAAAGATACACAATTCCCTTTATATGACATTTCCAGAAGAGGTAAATCTACAGAGACAGGAAGCCCATCTGTGGTTGCCTGGGGATGGGGAATGGGGTCTGGCTGCAGATGAACACTGGGGAGTTCGTTGGAGTGATGGAAGTGTTCTAAAACTGAATTTTAGATGATGGTTAGGTGATGGCTACACAGTTCTATGAATTTACTTTAAAGATCTTTGAATTGTATACTTAAAGTGGGTTAATTTCATGGTAATTTATAATTCACTAAAACTATTTGTGGAAAAAAGCATTTATGCGGGCCCAACAGGGGATGTGGCCTGGCAGAGGTTGAAGGCCATGTGAGGAAGGTGGCTGAGTGTGGTGGTAACCTAGTAGATTTGAGAATTTGATTATACACAGGGCGACTGAGCAGATAAGTAAATATATTAGGATAGTGGAGGCTGGTTTTCCCATTATCAGAGGAAGGAGTTACAGATAAGGAAAGGGGAAAGTGAGAATGAACCCAGTGTTGTTGGCCTAAAATTGGAGGTATTGGTATAAACACTTGGTTTTAAACATAGATAAATGTAGAAATTAGCATATATGTAAATGTGATATATATGTATATTCACATATACAAATATTACTGAGCTCTTTCCACTGGGAGGTCATAGAAACAATGACACCTATGTAGCAAATAGCACACCTAGTTGCTCAGGTAATGGTTTCTAATACCATTTTCCACTAAAGAGGACCAGGCCTCCTTGGAGAAATGGTTGAATCCAGGGCTGGGGCAGGAAAAGTACATAATGAGTTGGAAACATCTTCTGCCAGAAAGTGAGGAGGTAATCAAAGAATGATGTGGATATGTCAGAAGAACATGGAAGTCAAATTGAAAGGGCTCCCCCTGGTGCAATCTGGGACATTTGAGCATCAAATTATATAATGATAGTAATGGGCTAAAACCCAATAAACAGCAATCCATGAGTCCACACTGGTTTAAATTAATGCAGAAGAAGAGGAAGCTCCTTATCATGGTAGAATGCCAACTGATCAATGTAGAAGGAGTAATGGGATTAGAAAAAAAATCTCCATTCGGCAGTCATTATAATGATAATGAATTCAGGTAAAACTCATTCATTAAAGTTGTTTCCTATTAAAACATTCAAAAATATATTTGCATGCAATGATGAGCCCAGGCCTTGTTCTGTGCTACTCAGATATATGGCACTGTCGGTCCCTGCCCTGAGTGGTCACAGGCTACTTTTTTTAAGTTTCTTTTCATCTGTTTGATGGGTCTGCGTTCTTTCCCTGTGTCTTTGCTGTCAGTTAGTAGCTGTCACTTTTTGCTATGGCCCGTGTTCTGTCTGCAGGTGGTCCTGCTTGATCTCCTCACTGGTGGCTCCTACCTGTAATTTCCAATCTGTCATGGCTTAGGATACCATAGGAACAAGCTTGTTAGGGGCAGCACCACTGGCTCTGAGGGACTTGTGCATGAGGAAGGGGCATGGGCTTTTGTGCATGGAAGTTGGGACAGTACTTTTGGCCGCTTGGAGACCTTGTGGCCTATTTCCTGGCTCCTAAGATATTTTGAAGAGGTGAGATCGCCTGAGGGTCGGATATAACTTGTCACTGCCTTTGGTTTGGGAGGGACATCCGGTCCCTTTTCCTAAAGCAGAGTCGCTTGACAGGTCAATGTGAGAATGCACATTGACCTGGAGCCCAGAGGTTGCCCACTGTTAATAGACTGGCCAAAGCCACCTGCAGAGTGAGTTGTCCATAGGCAGATACTTGGGAGGTGGCTCCAGGGCTGCCATCCAGGGGAACACCAGCCAGATGATCCTTTTAATGAAAATGAGCAAATGCTTGGCTGTTAATGAGCTGAGTAATTGCCTCAGTTATCCATCCAGACCCAGACCCTTTTGCTCAAAGACAAATGCTGTTTCTCCACTTGCCAGTCCATACATTCCACAAGCCTCTTCACTTCCATGTTGGCTGGGTCATCGTGAACCCTGCAGTTGTGTCTGTCCTTCCCTCTCAGGGCCTGGGAGGAAGATATTTGTGGAGGCAGATCCCCAAGACAACTGTCATCTATGAAGACCGCATTGCCAGTGACACCTCTGGGACTGGGAATGTGGGCAGGACAGATGGCCCTGGGCTCTGGGAAGCTGTCTCAAGATGTTTGGTCTACCACCCACAAATAGACATTCATCATCCTGAAGCTGGAAATTTGGTTTCTGGACTCATTTTTATGTACTGTTTATGTTGGCCACTCTCCTCAAAATAACCTTGGCCAGCTGAGGAATGAGGGAAGTCATGCTGTGTCCATTTTGAGAGGGTAATTCCAAAGGGATGAGTTGGATGGTCAGGGACTTTTCTGATAGGGTCTGGCATGCCTCTGCTTGGCAGAGCTGGGTTTTTATTTGGGCTGAGTGCTTTCTTGGGAGTGGTAGCAGGGGTATGCCATGCTGGGAGAGGCCCCAGAAGCCAGTTGGCACCATGTAGAAGGCAGTTCCTCCCAGGGCGCAGCCATCATGGGCCAAGTAGGGTCTGGGTATGTGGCCTATGCATCAGAGCCCTCAGGGGCCTTCCTTTCTTCTTCTAGGCCCTGTCACATGGATTTGGGAGGCACCTGTTCTCCGTGTACGCCTCTATAACAGGCCAGGCACATTCAGCCCTCTCTCATAGGAAACACAAGTTGAGAAGTGGTGCTCTGGCCTCTCATGTCTGCCAAGAGAGTGAGACAATATACGCAGGCATTTCCCCTCTCTCTTTTGGAGCCCAGTGTCCTCATCTGTCATTGAGGGGTCCAGATTAGAGACCCCCTGAGACTCCTTCCAGATAACATGACACATGCAAAGCCACCTGCCTGGCAATTCTCCTCAATAAAGGGTGTAAGTATCTGTTCCCATATGTAGACCCCTAGGCATAGAGTTCATGCAAGGCAGGGGATCAATTGCATCCTTGTTGGCAACTTTTAAGATCTTCTTTTTGTCTTTGGGGTTATACAGTTTCACTGTAGTAGGTCTAAGTGTGAGTTTCTTTTCTTCTATCCTACTTGGGATTCATTGGGCTTCCTAAATCTGAGGGTTGATACCTTTTACCAATTCTGGAAAAGTATCTGCTGTTATCTATTTCCCCTCTCTCATTCTATTATCTTCAGGGAATTTGATGAGATATATAATAAATAAACTTTCTCAATCTATCTTCCATTAAATTTTGCAGGGAAGAACTTATAACAGAAACATTTACTTTTTGCTTACAGATTTGTTGGTTGGCTCTGGTGGCTCCACTCCATACTGAGGGTCGGGTTTGGGTCTGATCCACATGTTGTCATCCCAGGGATGACAGAAGGGACAGCAGTTACCTGCATGTGAGAGGCCAAGGAAAACCACAGGAGTACATTTAACCTCAGTATACATCGTGTCCACTCACATTCCATTTGCCAAAGAAAATCACATGGCTAAGCCCAAAACAGTAGGTGGGAAGTCTCATTCACTTATGGAGGGGACTAAGGAAAGGTGATTATTTGCTGAGCGATAATGCACTGTACTGCAGTCTGTCCACCTAGTCACAAATATTCACCTTAAGCCTTAAGCAAAACACACTTCCTGTCTCCCCAAGACTGTCCAACATTCTATCCAGTGATAGAATCAGGCTCAGAATCTTGTAATCTCCATCAGTTCTCTTGGCCCAGAGGCCTGTGAACTAAAGAGACAAGTATTTGCTCCCTATCCCCACCCCCTTCCCCTGCAAAAATAAAAACTACACAATATGCAATTGAAGAATGGGGACAAAGTAACTACAATTATTATTCCCATTGAATCGGGGAAGAATGGGAGGCACAAAGCAGCGGTCCACAGTACATTCCTCCTTCTGGGAAAATACGATGAGATCCTCTTCTGCTGAGGGTAGGCAATATTCCTTCATTATTCCTTGAATATTCCTTGATTCCCTGATTCTTGGAGTAGCACCCACATCCATTGTTCTCTGTGACCCCTGGTTTCACCCCCTGGGAGTTTCTCCCTCTTCCATTGTCCTCCTTGCCTCCCTCCAAAGAAAGTGTTAAAAAATATGCCTTCCTTCACTGGCTGAGAAACTTTCTCAGCCTCCTCCCCTGTCTGTGGAAAGTTGGGGGGGGGGGGGCCACGGGCTTTTTTAATGGCAATATTTCTGGTAATATAATACTCTCAAATCATGTTTAAAAATGTATTTGACTTTATTATAGTTTTATTACATACCTCTAAAAATGTTTTTGAGTTCCAACTCCATATGCCACAAGCCAGTCTCACAATTCTTTTGAGGCCTGCCCCTCCCCCTCTCCTTCCCTTTCCCTCTCCCTCTCTTTCTCTCTCACTTTAATTATAGGTATTCTGAGTTAATCAGGCTTCCATGAGAGGAAAGCCTGACTTTGTCCTTGATCTACCGGGTATGATCTTAATCCCTTCAGATGTGAACAAATGCTGTGTGATGACCACATCTGTGGTTTGATCTCTGTTCTGAGACAGTGTCTTAAAGGCTGTGCCCTTGATTTGGTCTTTGACCTAAGACTGAGTCTTATGGCTACACCCTCAATTTGGTGGGAAAATATTTCCATTTTGCAGCTTTGCAAGTCCAGGGACTTTAGAACCCCCTCCATTCTGCTTGCAAACTGGTCAGTTCTTCCCTGAGCTCATTTCTCTCTTGTAGCACCCTATGAAATGCAGCTAGTAACATCTGACTCACCCAAGGAATCATCTCTTCTGACTCTTCTTCACTGGAAGCCATAAATACATTACGTGTATGTCCGGCTTTCCAGGTCTCATGGGTGGCAGTTTTACCACCACATAACCCAAGTGCCATTTCTCTAGCCCTGTTTAGGTTTCCTTACCACTTGCTGCCCAGTCCCAAAGCCAGTGCCACATATTTTAGGTTGTGATAGCAGCCCACTTCTAGGTACCAATTTCTGTGTTAGTTCTAACAGCAATAGTACTTTCTAATAACTCCAGGGCTTACAGCAAAACAACAACAACAACAACAACAACAAAACTTACTTTTTACCCAGGGATCTGCAGGGCTTCTGTTCTGCTCCAGGCTGTGGGTCAGGTTCAGGTCCACTCGACTCTGGATATTCTGGGCTCCAGGCTGAAGCGCCAACCGCTATGTAGGGCATGCTCTTCTCATGGCACATCACAGAGCGTGAGCACTAGCTTATTTTTACACGTTTCTTTCATTTTCTCCCCCATCACATTCTGTCTTTGTGCCAATTTCCAAGTTGTTTCTTTAGATCTTTTCCAGCTAATTTATTCTCACATCAGCTCTATTTAACTGTTCTTTGGGCTTCTAATTTCATTTTTCATTTCTGGAAATTCTAGTTGATTCTTTTTCAGGTATGCCTGGTCAGTTTTGAAATATTCTTTTCCCATTATGTTTAAGCTTACAGGTCTTAATTTATATTTCATATCTGCAAATTTAATATCTGGTCCTTGGGGCCCAGTTTTCCCACCGTTGTTCTTGCTGACTCTCACTCCTGGTGCCTTCCTTCTCTCCTTGGGTATTTGGTAATTTTTCATGGTGAGTTTATAGCTAACCGATTGTAATCTGCAAAATTCTTAGGGGGCCGGGGGTGAGCGTGCATCCCTTCAGAGAGATTTTGTGAAGGCTTCTTCCTGGTGCCCAGGGATGCTACCTCTCTGAAATCACTTTAAATCAATGTATCTTCCTGGAGTTTCCCAGACTGAGAAGGTGTTGTAAATTCATACCCAAACCCGAGTGAAGGCAGGCTTGGGCTATGATCTCCTATGACATGTTTCTGGGGTATTTCTCATTCAGAGCCAAGGCTGGAGATGGCCATATTTCCTGGTGGTCTCCTTATCCAGTGACTGGATTGGAGGAGGTATATCTCTTAGAGAGCCCTGGATCCAGGCAGAGATCTCAGTTCAGACCTCCCTCTTTTGTGGGCCAAAGGCTTTATCTGTTTCTGGGATTGGCAGATGTCCCGGGGGCAGCCCATGGCTTTAGTGTTCACATGGCCTTGACCTCCTTCTAGCACTGCTGGTTTCCCATATCTGTTCCCTTCCTCTCTTCCTTCCCTCTTTGCTTCCTTTGCTTAGCCTTTACATTTAAATTTATGTTTATCATGTCTTATCCAGCCTTTCTGGATGTTTATGGTGGGAAGGTGGCCTGGCACATTGCCAGGAGCAGAAGGTCTCCCCTCCGTAGGACACTTGTTCCCGGGGTGCACAGTGGGCCCTGTTTCTCAAGAGGCCTCAGGGGGCACAGCCCTGGGCTCAGCCCAGGGACCATCCAGAGGAAGGAAAAGACTCACTTTGCCTTTATGAAGTTCTTGTCCAAGGACAGGGTGGAGAGACACAAGGAGGTGGAAGAGGACTAATGACCGTGCATTTATTGAGCACCTACTGTGTGCAAGATCCTGTGTTGGTGCCTCTCCAATATACTCATATCATCTTATTTAATCCTCAGGACAACCTTTTGAAAGGCTCAGAAATGGCAAGTGATGTACCCAAGGTCACACATGTAGTAGGTGGCCAGGCTGAGAAGCCAGATCCACCCCCTTTTCACTGTCCTGTGCTTCTTTAGAAAACAAGGCCCAGGTGGACCTGGCTGTCAGGGACGGGCTGCAGAGGAAGCAGTGTGACCCTTCGTGTACCACTGCGCAGCTGGGTCTGCGTGCGTGTGTACAAGCTGACATTGGGCACCGATGGCGGGGTGGGCCTTTCCCCCTCTTCCCTTTTCATGATGGTTGTCGAAATTCGAAAGGAACCAACAAGTCAACTTTTTAAACGAGGTGAGGGGATGCTGTGTACTGTCTGTGAGGGCAGAGGGCTGTGAGCTGGCAGGGCTGCCAAAGCACTGTCTTCTTCAAAGTCGCCACCTGGAGCCGCTGGTGACTTGAGCGTGGATGCTTCAGATCGAGAGACAGGGGTGCGTGTGGACGGGGCTTGGCCATGTGGGACTACCTCTGCAGAAGTCCTAGTGGCCGCGTTGTTGAGTTGCTCCCGAAACATTCTCCAGCCAGGACTCATCGGGCCCAGGATCCTCAGATGTTTTATTATTTTTTTAAATCAGGATTCATTCCCAAGGATCACAGCAGCTTTAACACACAAGTCTGGACTTAGATCTTCTCCCCCCACCCAGCAGTGTCTGCTTACACCTATGCCACCGAGAAAGTCACAGGTCGGCTCTCCTCCCTGGCACTGCGCCAGCCCCCATGCAGTCTGTTCCTCTGCATCAGGAGGTCCCTGTCACCGAGAGGTAAGGCTCCAGCAGATGTTAGTGGCAGAGCAGAAGGAAGCTAGCCCTCAGGGAATACAGGGCCCTGTGTGGCATGTTCACTTGGGTTTTCCCGGGCCAGCAGGGGCAGGGTGCTCTGCTTGGGCAGGTGGGTGGCCTGGCGGCGCTCAGCTGCTGCACGCAGTACCCTGAGCTGGCTGTAGGTTCACAAAGGCTTCCTAGGCACAGCAGCTTGGAAGCTGGGGCCTCTGGACGGAGTTCAGCGATGGGATGGGAAACGCTAGGACAGGGAGGGAAGCAGAGTGGTTCAGAAAAGAGACTCTGGTGTCAGACCTGGATTCAAGTCCTGGCTCTGTCACTTGCTGTGTGACCTTGGGCAAGTTCCTTAACTTCTCAGTTGCCACGCCCGGCCCCCACCTTGAGAATGAGAGTCATGGTAGTGCCCCCCTCTGTGCTGCCGCTGCTGCGGCAGAGCCTTTTGCACAGGGCCTGACCCGTGCTAAGCCATCGGTAGACGCACCCTGTTGTCGGTGTCACCATTGCAGATGTTGCGGGACCCTGGAGTCTGAGGCTCTGACTTCCGTTGGCTCTGGTCTGAGTGGTAAGAGGAAAGCCCAGACCACAGAGTCCAATAATTCAGAGCACCAGTGTAGAAAGTGAGTTGCCAGTACTGGCGAGGTGGCAGCCCCCAGCTCCGGGAGGAGGGCGTCTGAAAGGCCGAGTGGGGTGAGCAGGTGGTTGAAGGGGGAGGGTCCCTCCCCGTAGTTTCTCCAAGGAGCCTGGCAGGTGAGGCCTCTTCTCCCCTCTCAGACGGGGCTGGTCTACCCCGCCTGACTCCCTGAGTCCTCCTGGGAGACCAGGGGACGAGGGCCTTTCCTAGATGAAGGCTGCGGAGGAGCCTGGGTTGCCGGGGATGGGGATCTGGAGAGAAAGGAGGCAGTCTAGGACCCCAGAGAGAATTAGGAGAAAGCCACCAAGCCTGACGATTGGAGAAGGGTAGATACTTACCCACTAGGCTGCACTATGTCTGTGACTGTGGTCGTGTCAGGGCCCGCGGGCTCAGCCAGCTGCAGAAGTAGGCATCAAACCGGGGTTCATGGGCTCCAGAGCTCCGTTCTCAACCTGTTGGCTGTGTACATCGTGTGGGAGCTGCTGTGTATAGCTGGTACAGGGGTGCTCAGAGCCCGCTCCCTGGGCCCTCTGTGACTCTGCATCCACCCCTATTTCACCCCCTGCCAGGACTTCACAGGCTCAAAAACTGATCGAAAACCAAGTGGCTGGAGCCCACATTTGGAGCTTTATTAGGTGATGCCATGAAAGATTTGAGTGGGGTATGGCAGCCAGGTGGGGGAAGGTTTGGGTTAAGTAGTGGAGGGCCCAGGTCCTAGTTCCCGCAAGGGCCAAGGGCATGCCTGACCCTGGAGACAACCCAGGCACAGGAGAGGGGGCCTTGTGCCCCCTGGGCCAGCAGAGGCCCTCAAAGTCACGTTCATCAGGTGACACTGGGAGAAAGAGCACTTTGTAGGCAAAGATGTGTATCATCTACTGGATTTCCTTCCCTCAGTGACACATAGATTCTGCTAACCCTTTTCTGATGGCGAGTGCATCTTTCCCTGTTCTTCGTGGTGTGAGGACCACTTATGCCCCAAGAGTCTATGAAGACACTGTTGTAGATAGAATAACACCTCCCAAAGATGTCCAATCCTAATCCCCTTTACATGGCACAGGAGACTGTGCAGATGTGATTAAGTTAAAGATTTTGAGATGGGGAGGTTATCTTGGATTATACGGTTGGGTCAATGTAATAACCATAAGGGCCCTTATAAGTGAGAGAGGAAGGCAGGAGTGTCAGAGTCAGAAAAGGAGATGTGATGACAGAAGCAGAGGTCAGAGAGGGTCAGAGAGAAGTCAGAAGGTGCTACACAGCCGGCTTTGCAGATGAAAGAAGGGGCGCAAGCCAAACACTGTAGGCTGCCTCTAGGTGCTGGAAGAGGCAAAGAAACAGATTCTCGCTTCAAGCCCAGAAGGAACACAGCCTGGTGACACCTTGATTTTTAGTGCAGTGGACCTATTGTGGACTTCTGACCTATAGAACTGTAGGATAACTTGTGTTGTTTTAAGCCACTAAGTTCAAGATAATTCATTACAGCAGCAGTGGGAAACTAATACAGACACTAAGACCTGAGCTTGGGCTGAATGAGATGATGAGCAGAGGGCCTGTCCTAGATCTGCTCCAGAGCTTCTACCTGAAGTGGCCCCCAGCCACTGTTCTGCACCAGTTCTTCTGCATGGGTTTCCTGTTCTTCCCTTGCTACTACCCGACACTCCGCTGGTGTGTCTCTGTGAGCATTCTCTATCCTCTCAGTGTTCATTTCCTTCAGAGTTGCATCCAACAGCAGATTAGGAGCAAACAGAAAGAATATCAGGCCACTGAAGGAAGATCAGTCTCACTGATGTGGAATGGAGCCCCTTTTTCCACATGAGTCACAACTGTGAGCTTTGCGACAACAGTTTCTCCATCCGGCTGCATTTCTTCTACAATCTCTGGCTTTATAGCAGTGTTCCAGAGGGCAGAGCTCCCAGAAGGCTGAGTGCCAGCCAAAAGATGGGTTCCGGGTGCTTTCAGCAAACACAGGAACACTCACTCCACTTTCTTGCACGTATAGAAAGCCAGCACAGCAGTAGAATCTGTGAGCTTTTGCAGAAATACCTTTGGCTTTGGCGTACTCAGAGAGCAAGCGCTAACCCAACATCCTCACCACGGCTTAAAGAAGACAGCGTGCGGTTGGCAACTGGCTTTGTTAGAGGAACCATCAGGCTGTGTTGATGGACAGGGGGTGGGATGGGGGAGGTGCATCAACTTCGGTGTTTTGCCTTTTCTAAGGCCTCCGGAATCTTCCATGAATAGGCCAGCCTTTGCTCCTGGTGGGCCCCTTCCTAGAACCTGACGGATCTACACATTTCTGGACCTTTTAGCAACTTGGAAAAACAAATCAGCTCTTTATCCAAAGAGGAATTTAGCACAGACAATTACCATGGGATTTGGGCGTTTCAAGGCTGTTATAAAGGAGGGTGAGGCAAAGACAGAAAGGCAGACAGACCAAGACAGTGACGCTTACCTCCCCAGCACTGATGCAAAGCTGGTAACTGGGTCTTGAGTGGTCCCTCTGCACTGGGGCCTCACTTTCCCCACCTGCTATCCAGGTGTTCCCCATGGATCCAGCCACTTACTTCTGCCTTGTACCACTGGTTGATTCTAAGCCTGAGCATCGCCAGAGGCCTATGTTTTACATGACTTTACACTGAGGAGGTCTTGCTCCATTCGGAAACAAGGAGAAACTATTTTGTGAATGATTCCAAGAAATTCTCCTAGAAGGTAAGAATTCCGCAAAGGTGGTTAGCAGACAGTCCTCAGAATTTGCAAAGAGATATCAATTTTCCAGGTGTGTCCAGACTAGGATGTGGTGGAGAGATGCCAGCTCTTTGAGGGGGAGGCCAGTCAGCCTTGACTCCTACCTGCAGTCCCTCCCCACCCCTCCCACCTGAGCGCACAGCCAGAGGACTTCTGTCGGCCTGGCCTCCACGGCTGGGATGCTGCAGGGCCTGGCCTCTCGGAGCTGTGGTGAGTTAACTGCCCGTGGAGTAAGGGTTTGATTTTCTGCAGCAGATAGTAAACTGGCCCCCCACACTAGACTGACTCCCTTAAGCACTGAAAACATTATAATACCACCACTACCCCCCCCCACCATCGCCAGCTCAAACTAAGAAACAGAATTAAACCATGGGGCTGAAATGAAAATGATTCCTTTGTAGAGTTGCTGATTACAAAATTCCAGCTAAGTTTCTTGATTTCTCACTGATTGAAGGGCCTGCTTGGCTCTCAAGCCTAGGGTGTTTTGTAGTAAAGAGTTCATGGTCGTGGCCTTCGGAGTCTGAAAGACCTGAGACTTAAACGCAGTTCTGTCTCTTTCTCCCATGGGACTTTGGGTACATCGATTAACCTTCTCACTTGCCTCGTTCTCCAGAAGGGGAGACTGGTGTCTTCCTCTCAGAGCTGTTAGGCTCTAAGCTACCATTTATGGAGTGCTTGCACCATGGTATTTAATATTCACAGCAACCTCATGGTGGGTGTGTGTGTGTTTGGGGCAGGGGGTATCACTGTTCCTACTTTAGAGATTAGTTATAGACTCAGAGAAGCTAAGTGACCCACCCAAGGTTACAGCTAATAAGTGGCACAGCTGGGACTTGAACCCAGGAATTGACTCAAATGTCTGCTTTCTTAACCACTGAGCTAATGCCCACCAAGTGCCCAGGAGGCCTTGCACACATGCAAATGCTCATGCAAATGAGTGAATAGAGAGACAGCTGTGCACATGTCTGCAAACCTGACCCAAGATGTGTCCTGTCTCAGGCGTGAAACCTTGGTTCCTGTGACCTTGGCGTGATGGCAGGCAGGCAGACGGCATCCTTGGGGATTGTTCCAGGGCGAGGCTGGGCAGGAGAAGGCCTTCTGGGATGCCCAAGCTCTCTCGTCCTCTTCCTCCTGGGCGGGCACCTCTGGAGTCTGAGGCTGGATCCTGGATCCTGGACGCAGGCACAGGGGTGCTT
Organism: Balaenoptera ricei; assembly: GCF_028023285.1. NCBI lineage: Eukaryota > Metazoa > Chordata > Mammalia > Artiodactyla > Balaenopteridae > Balaenoptera > Balaenoptera ricei. The sequence goes on from NC_082641.1 coordinate 113,530,138, forward strand.
AGATTTAAGGGGTAAGTTCAAAGCAGAAAGGAAGCTCTCTTAAAAGTGAAGGGCAGCATGAGTGTCGGGGCCAAAGGAGGATGGTTGAGAATTCCTAGTAAAACTTTACAGCTTCCGCATTTTCCCTCCTCTAAATCTTCTCATGAAAACCGTGCGTCTGGGGGGCCGTCTTGGCTGAGTGAGGGCAGGAGCCACCCATTAGCCCAGCCAGGGAGGGCTTTCTGGAATCACGAATGCCCGCCCATGGTCTGGTGGACAGCGGCCTGCTAACTGGGGGCCATGCTCCAGTCCCGGGGTGAGGAGAAGCAGCCACAGATGCCTGCAGTAGCTGGGTGGCACCCATGCTACCCTCCAGCCCTGCTGGACCTCATTTGCGCAGAGGAAGCTCAGCTGTTGTCCCTTTCATGCGTATTGACTTAGTGGAGTGCAAACATGTTAAAAGTTCACTTTCTCCTTTATAGGAATCTATAAAAAGGCTCTTAAACCAGAGTCCTAGGTCTTCAGCAAGACACATGTAGGCTCGGGCCCTGGGGAGGGCATGGTCCATCGCTCGGCCTCCAGCACGGGGATGTGATCCCATTTAGGATGTTGCTTCAGCTCGAAGCCTGGAAGCCCTGGTTTAGCTGGCATGACTGCAGTGGACACATGCCAGCAGGCAGAGGGTCCCGATGCGGGGCTGCCTGAGGCCCGCAGGCTGTTCGAGCCCAGTGCCTGGCGTTCATTTGTTCAATGGACCATAGACAGGTGACTGAAGGTGCTGGGGCTCACTCCAAGGGCCTGGCTGCCGTCACCCCGTCTGGCTCTCCGTGCCTTGGTGTGCGCCACAGCTAGGGCTTGGAGCAGGAACACCGTCTGCTCAGAGGTGCATACACTGGGCTGTCCACCTGACACCTGGTGTCCCTTTTAACCCTGCTGACCTGACCCTGCAGAAGCCCACGCTCCCTGAAGGGGGTTGGCAGCACAGCTGGGGCCTTCATCCATGGGCTGCCCCCATGGTAGCTGGCCCCGGGTGGGCCCAGTGAGCAGGTCCCTCTAGGAACTAGGGTGGCTGATGGGGCCAGGGCAGCCCCAGTGGCCAGGAGGGGCCTTCACAAACAAGTCTGAGCTTTCCTGAGAGGAAGAAAAGTTCAGAGCTAAGTGAAAGGCAGGAAGAGAACTGGCACCTTTTGGAAAGAGCAAGCATCCCTCTGGGTGCAACTCTAGTCAAAGCACAGGAGAAGGTGTGACTGAGATCTGCACCTGAGGGGAGGCTGGCTTTGAAGTTGGAGCTAGTTTTGCCACTACACCTTGCTTGAGTTCCTGAGTCCATTTTGTCTTGAGTAAAATGGAGATATGTCACCAACTGTAGAGGATTTAGAAGGTGGGGTTAAATGTGATAATGAGTGTGAGATATGCAGCACAGTGCCTGGAACCTAGAAACGATCAGTACGTGGATATTACTGTTTCCACCATGCTGATCAGTCACTGTCATTGTCATTATTGGTAACATAGAAGCATTTGCTGGTGGAAATGCCCTGGCCATGGTTTTTGCTCCATACACTAAGTTAAATGGTATGAAAACCTTGGGGTGTTGCTCAGAAGGGCTCCCTGGACTGATGTTCTAGAACAGAGCTGCCCAATGTGGTGGCTGCTGAGTACTTACAATGTGACCGTGAAAATGAGGAACTGAATTCCTAATTTTATTTAGTCTTAATTAATTTAAATTTAAATAGCCACATGTAGCTAATGGCTACTGTATTGGACAGCACAGTTCTAGAAGGTTCCCTCCAAACTGGGCATTGCCCAGCTCCTCTCTGAGCTGTGATAGCACAGGGTGGGGAAGGGCTCGCCGATGACTCCAGCCTCTCAGCCGCATACAATCAATGTTGGGTTAGAATGGTCCACGGTATTGATAACCACCCAGCCGGGTTCCCTTGAACTTGGCTCACATGGAGATGAGCTATCTGGCTACCATCAAACATTGACCATAGCCAGAGTTTGGATTCTAGCCATGACAGGTACATAGCTTCTAAACTTTATGGGAATCAGAGCAATAGCAAGAAGTAGGTCACTTTGATTAAGCACTTGTCCCTGACCACTGTGCTGCCAACTCTATTTGAACAGATGAGGCCACGCCCACAAGAGGTGGGGTGACTTGTCAGCGCTTCATCCCCTAGCAGTTCCTCAGACCACAAAGATAAAGGACCAGCCAGGTTTTGTACTAACGGGACACCAATGTACAGAGGCTCAAGGTCGTGGGCTGCAGAGCAGTGCTTTCCCGGCCAGGACAAGGTGTAGCTTCCCATCGCACAGCCGTAGGGATGGAGGGTTGGAGGGGTCAAGGGACCACAGGGCGGTGGTCAGTCGCTGAAGCCAGGACGGTGCTCAGGGCCGCTGTCTCTGATCCCACTTCTCCCACCACCCAAGTCCTCCCTGCCCTGCTTCGACTTCCTGCGGCCACTCTCGGCGCCCACACACCCCCGGAGTGGACAGGCCCCACCATGGGGTCACCTCCGCGTGAACTGGAGGGTGGGCAGGGCCCGGAGTGGGGTGGTCCTGCCGCGGCAGGGCGGGGTGTATCGGTGGGGGGCTGACAGCTGACAGCCTTAATGGGCACATTTTCCCCTCGCAGCCGAGAGCGCTGCCAGCCACTTCCGCACACACCGTGCGCTGGATGAGCTCATGTCTGGGCTGCGGGCGGTGCCGCGCGGCCGAGCTCGGCTGCAGGGAGGCCCGACAGCCGCGAAGCCCGAGCGGCTGGGGCGGAGGAGTCGTGAAGCGGAACGTTGTAATGAGCGACGCTGGCCGGATTTATGGGGCTGCGCACGTGCGCCTGGCCTTCCTGCGAGGGCCTCGCCTGGGAACAAAAACAAGGCCTGGCCCAGGAACGGCGCGACTTGGTCTTAACTAAGCCCACTAATTACTGGAAGGCCCCGGCCGGGTCCCCAGCCTGCGGAGGAGCAGAGCTCGGTGCTGCTTCCTGCGTCAGTTCAGGCTTCGCCAGAGCCCTGGACCTCTACCCGGGAGGCCCAGGAGGATGTCCAAGGCCGGCCTCTCCCTGGCTCTGTGGCATCGTGTGAGGCGCTGATCCCCTCCTCACTTCTCCTCATCTGTGAAATGGGATAGTTTACCTTTTGCGGCCACCGGGAGGCAGTGTACTAGAATGAGCAGGAGTTGACTTCAGAGTGACTCATTCCTGGCTTTGAATCCTGTTCTGCCAGGTTCATGCTCTGTGGCCTGGCCAGGTCACTTCACCTCTCTGGTCCAAGCTCTCTCACCTAGAGAGGGGATACTCATGTTCATTTTCAGGGCCGTTAGGAAGGGTTGATAGAGAACGCATGCAGGCTTCTTGGCGTCCCTAGCATTCACACCGCTGCCACTTCTCAACGCATGGTCGCGTCTCTGGCTGTGTTGTTATTGTGGTTTTCCACCCGAGTGTGGAGGTGGCAGACAGGGTCTCAAAGGTTCTACATCACTGTGATTCTGCCCTGTGCTATGGTCGTCTGGGCAGCAGAGGGTCGGACACACATCCCGTCCGGGGCACGTTGGAGACTCACCAGGGCCAACGTGTGCCATGTGCTTGTGATCACAGCCTCTCTCTCCCTGTGGCGGAGCCAGAATCTAGGCCTTGGACTGAGCTGGCAGCAGGACCTGGTCCTCCTGTTACGGGGCTGGGGCTGTGAGAAGCTTCCTGACTCAGACTTGTATGTCGGGTCACCAGGAAATGCTGCCAGTGGCCCATCAAGGACACCTGCCCTGGGGTTAATACCCTGGCCTGTAAAATGTGTGCCCCCAGCCTCACTGGTACACAGGCAAGGGCTCTCGGCTGCCATAATGCAGAGGTTTCTCCTGCACACATTTTCCACTATTTTCCCTTTTTATTGATACTGTGGATTTAGCATCTAGCCGGAAAGGTTCCATGTCCACACCCTTTTCAAATCAAGAGCCAGGGGAAGCGGAAGCACCAGATGCCATGAGATCCAGGCTGTGGTTAGCAGTGTGGCAAGCTGGTGCCAAGCTGAGGCTTAGTGCCAACATCAGACTTCACTCTGAAGCCTCTCTGTACCCACACGAAGCCAAAGAGCCAGCGGGGTGTTACCCCTTGGCTGACTTCTACAGAACCAGAGTGTCAGGAATGGCCACGTTCGCCCCGTTCTTCCCACTGCCTCCTCTGAGTCAGGCGCTCTGCCTGATGACTGGCCTTCGAGGTCCCAGCAGGCTCGGCTTGACCAGTGATTCATGCAGCCCTGAGAGAGAGCCCCTCTTCTGTCCCAGACCCTCTGGGTGAGGCACCGAGGGTGCTGCAGGGTGCAGGGGCCCTGGTCCCTGGCCTCGTGGAGGGTGGGGTCTTCTCTACTTTCTCACTGCTGTACATCCAGAGCTTAGCACAGTGTTTGGCCCAGAGGCTCAGGGGATGTGTGAGAATGAACGGCACTTGCTATCTGATGGGGAGACAGCCACGTCAGCACACGAGAGCTGTCCAGTAGGTACAGTGCTGTGACTGGTGGGTGTGCAGGCTACACTGAGGGAAGATACCTGGCTGGACAGCGGGGTCAGGGAGGGCTTCCTGGAGGCGGTGGAAGGGAGGTCTAAGAGCAGAGACCCGAAGGATTGAGCAGGATTACAAAAAGGCGGCAGTAGCGTGTTCCAGGCTGAGGAACTGACACATGCAAAATCTTGAAAGCAAGATAGGAGTGGCCTGAAACAGAGTCGGCACAGATGGGAAGGGGAGGCTGGAGAGGACGACCAGCCTTCCTCGATTCCCAGGCCTTTGTAGACTTTGAAGGCAGCTTCTAAACTTCCATGGGTCCCATTTCCTTATCCCTTTTATAAATAGAGACACTGACCATCACCCCGGGCACTGTGAGGACTGAACCAGCAGTGTGCGTGCAGGTCTTGCATGCTAGAAAGGACTGAGTGGGGTGTGGTGATGGTTTCAGCGTGCTGTCCTCTGAGAAGCCCTAGGGGTGGCTGGGGACACATAAGGCAGTGGAGGGTTCAGGAGAGGGCCCCCTGGGAAGCGAGGTCCCCAGGTGTCATCTCAATGGATGCTGGCAGCATCCTCCCAGGTGTTTGGATTTGCCCATAATTAAATCCTGAAGGGGCCGTCAGTGGCTGTTGACACGCATATCGTACGTACTTGGCTAAGTCAAAGTTCCCTGAAGTGGGCCACCCCCTTGCCCAAGGCGACATTTCCCTCCAGAGGATGTGTAGCAGCGCCAAGTAAGTGCGTCCTCTCCTGGGGCTCGGAGGCCGCCTCAAGGTGGGAATCCGTAGCCAGGACCTGCGGGGGCCCTAATAAGGAGCTGCCAGGGTTCAATTACGCGCCCGGCCCGGCTCTGCACTGTTTGACTGACAGCTCATTACCCTGCTGCCATTTTGGGGCAGTGGAATTTAATCTCCCAGATGGGAAGCAAATCAATTTGCCCATCGGCCGCAGCTGAGCCTACTTGAACTCAACTCTAATTTATTCTCCTAAGCTTAGGAAGCTTTGTCGTTTCAAGGTACAGAAATACCAGGTTTCCCAGCCAGACTGGGCATGGGGTGCATAGGTGGATGTGTCGAGAAGGTCGAGCCTGGGGACCCACCTGGGCCAGCTATGGTGGTGGCCTGCCCAAGAGCTCAGGCCTGGAAGGGACTCCTGCCAGCAAGGCACACATGACCTGCTTACATGCGTTCTAGGGCCGTGTTCCTCTGTGTAGAGGTTGTAGCTCTGGTTTCTGGGCTGTGGACACAAGAAGCTTTGGGGGGTATCGTTCTGGGACTGTGAGCTTTCTACCCTCCCTGCAGTGTCGTCATAAACCCACAGCCCAGACCGTGACCTTTAACTGGTAACACCGGGACAGATTTCAGGACCATCTGTGGCCTCTTCCCCGGTGATTACGTTACCCGCGGCGTGTGCTCCAGGGCACATGACGGTGTCCCCTCTGCTGTGGGTGCTGGACCCCAGCGGGCTCTGGAGGGCAGTCTGGGTGCCCCCGCTAAGCACGCTCAAGGGAGTGTTAGAGGAAGATGAACATTCGGAGGGCGAAACAGGCCAGGGAGGGCCTCTCTGAGCAGAAATTTTAGCTGTTTTACAGAAAACTGAGTCCTGGCGGATTCTGTTCAAGTTAGCTGTCTCTCTGCATGTCCCTTGATTCTGCCTCTGCTGGCACAGAGGGTCTGGAGTCTCCCTCCTTAGGTGAATGAGAGCGTGTGTGTGTGCGTGAGCGTGGGTGTGGGAGGGTGTGTGTGTGTGTGTGCACGTGTGAGCGTGAGTATGGGTGAGTGTGTGCGTGGATGTGGGCCAGTTTGGTGGGAGAATGGGAGTGACGGGAAAGTGCCGTCTATGGAGAGAATATTTCTGAGACTCTTTCTCTGAGTTTGACAAAGGAGCCCCTGGCTGGGTTGGTTTTTAGGGGTCAGGGAAAGGCCAGTCTATTTACACACCTTTGCTGAGGAGTATGGAGGGGCGGTGATGGGGGCCGGGATTAATGAGCAGTTTTATTGCCTTGCCTGTCAGGAGGGTCATGCGATATTATTTTGATATCGGGGCCCCCAGAAGCAAACACAACGGGCCAGGTTATAAATGGAAGAAAAGCCAAAGAAAAGGCGGCCTCACCCCTTGCCATTGAGCGTTTCCCTTTCTTCTCGGCCAGGGTTGGGCCCCAGACCTTCCTCCCGCCCCCAGTGCCTTCAGGTGGATCGCTTCAAGGCGGCACCAAGGCCAGCTCCCAAGATAACACTGGCCAGTGGCGCCTGGCCGTGAAAATTAAACATCGCATTTGCTAATGAATAAATGGGCCACGCCATCCCCCAGCCACCAGGGCCTCTGATGAGAGCTGGGCCAATCAGGGTGATTGACAATGCAGCCTGAGTGACACATAAGGAAACAAGGGGATTACCTGCCCTCCGAATTGACTGGCCCAGGCTTCCACCTTCCCCAGAAAGGCAAGACTTAAGAACAGACCTGCCCAGCCGTGGGACCTCAGGATTTCCAGGGGTTGTGAGGGGATGAGAGAGGGAAATTACTGCCCATCTCTTGTTTCCTCCCCTCCCCTTCCCTTCCCCCTCCCCTCCCCTTCCCCTCCCCCTCCCCTCCCCTTCCCCTCCCCCTCCCCTCCCCTTCCCCCTCCCCCTTCCCCCTCCCCTCCCCCTCCCTTTTCCCCCTCCCCTCCCCCCTTCCCCCTCCCCTCTCCTCCCCTTCCCCTTTTCTCTTCTCTTTTCTTGCTTCTTGCCCCCTTTTCTCTGTCAGGGCTAACTAGCTGTGACCAAACACAGCCACCTGACCCTGAACGGGAAGGAGGAATTCTGCCAGATAAACACATCCACAGATGGACAGCTCCACATGCCAGGGGCAGGGCTGGGGGCAGAGGCAGGGCTGACATGGCTGCCTGGCTGCAAGTGGGGTGCAGCCCTGGGCTTCCCAGCGCAGGGACACAGCGAGCGTCTCCGGCTGGGGCCGAGATGCCTGTGCACCATCCTGCTACTTGTCACCCATCACCTTGCTCTCTTGGCCTAGAAGATTCCAACCTTTCCCACAAAGTCTGGCTCTAGGTTATCTGCTCCAAGAAAGCCTCCCTGAGCACTCTCAGAGTGCCCATGGGTACAGCTCCCCACACTGAGCCCCTGCCAATATAGCAGCTGAGTCTGTGGGTCACCCACTCCGCTGGACAGAAGCAGTGTCTCACCTGCCTTTGCAAGAGGCCCTGATCTGAGGCTTCATTCATAGTAGGCACCCAATAAGTCCTTTCTCGGCCACTGGATTGCTTTAAGTACTCGTTTCTATCCACCTATCATCCAACAGGTTCTGTGTATGCCCCCAGGGCCAGCTGCACAGGACCTGTCAGTGAATAGGCAAGAAGCCCTGCCTCACTGGAGCAAAATTTGTGGGTACATATACCAAAGGAGAGGTCAGTCCCAGGGGGAGAAGGGGGGGGAGCTCTATTTGTAGAGTGAGACAGCTGGGTTCAAAGCCCATTCCACCACTGATAGCTGTGTGACCTTTCTAATCTGTAAAATAGGGATAGTATGGTTAACCTCATAGGGTTGTCATGAGAAGTAGATGAAATGATGGATGTAGGGGACCCGTGTACACGTACGCATGCGCCTGTGTGCACACAGACGCCGTGCGCGCACACACACACACACAGTAGTTATTATTGTCAGTGTGGTCCCAGTTGGAGCCATGGCGCTGTGTTAGATCTCAGATGTCATTTAAGGGAGCTCATGAGGCACGCTGACGAAATCGTCTGGATTTTTCAGGGCAGAGCCCAGCTGCCGAGGGCAAAGGTTGATCCTCAGAAATAAGCGGGAGGGGGTGTTTCTGCCGCTTGCACCATCACAGGCTGCAACGCGGGCTGCGCGGCCCGGAGGAGTGGCTCCGCTCCACAGCCCTCACTGCAAGCCTGCCTCTGACACGGCTCAAGGCAAAGGGGAGGGCGGGACAGCTGTTACCTCTCCAGAACCTGCAGTTTTCCCCCTTCACAGAATAATTTCACTTCTGGTAAATTTTACTAACTGCAAACTTGTCCTCATTTGAGGTATGTGTATATTTCAAGTGGTTCCTTGCAGTTATACCTTTTTTTTTTTTTTTATTTTAAAGTAATGAGCTGTTTTCTTTCTTCCCTGAAAACATGAGGCTGACATCAGAGAACAATTTTTGATCCCAGTTTTAAAAACAGACTGGGTGGTTTAGAGATGGTGGGGCTCCCAGGCCGGGGGTTGGCTCTCTTTCCCTCAGTTTCATTGGAAACAGTTTCTTCAGTGAGCCCACATCTCAGGGGCACAGCGCACTCTGGATTATTGAAAGTTTAGAAACATTTAGCTGATTACGGTAAATAATTCACGCAAATCCTGACAAATGCAATCTATTCTTTTGTGCAAGCTCAAGGAAGAGCAGAAACCTGCTGCCCTTTCCTCTCTTGACTTCCCAATCCTTTTAGCGACATCTAGTGGACGATCTCCACTAAACACAGGATTGGCTTCTAAGGTGTTCCTTCTCCAGAGTGAAGGAAATGAACGCCATTTACCTAGAAGCCATTTAAACCTCCGTTCCATCTGTGTTTTGGTTTCTGCGTTGGAAATGGCACCAAGGCCAAATGGACTCTCTTTGCTGCTGATTAGAGTGTGCCGTCCGGGGCCCTATCACGGTGGTCGGCATTTCTGTGTTTGAATCTGGTTGTCACATTAGCAGTGTGATCACAAGTTACTCAATCTCTGGCAGCCTCGGTGTTCTCAGCTGTAAAATGGCTCTAACAAAAGGACCTTGCCCTCCAGGGTTATCACAAGGACAGAATGAATGGTACCCACAAGAGACTCAACACAGTGCCAGGCAGACAATAAATAATCAGTATCACGAACTCACAGTAACCACAGCGTACTTCTCATCACCCTACACGCTGCAGATTCCACCTGCAGAAACAACGCTCTTGGGTGAATAGCTACTCGGTATGGTTTGTCCAGGCAGACAGTTTGCAGATATTATTTATGGAGTGATATCATTCTTAAGATGCATCTTCTCTTTCTTCTCATTGTTTTTGTTTTTATTTTCATATTGGAGTATAGTTGGCTTACAATGTTGTGTTAGTTTCAGGTGTACAGCAAAGTGATTCAGTTATACATATACACGTATCTATTCTTTTTCAGATTCTTTTCCCATTTAGGTTATTAGAGAATATTGAGTATAGTTCCCTGTGCTATACAGTAGGTCCTTTTTAATTATCTATTTTATATATAGTAGTGTGTATATGTTAATCCCAAGATGCATCTTCTTGAAAAGACAATGATAAACTTTCTCTCTTTTTGCCAAAATCTAATCAATAAGTAGGGATATGTCATCTATACCCAGTAAAGATCTTGGGAAAAAAATGTGAAGATTTTTTACACTGAAAAGATTGGTTGTGTGATGGCTTAGGAATTCTATTTTGATTTCATTAAGCACAGTTTGGAAAGGAAAAACGATCCTTTACATTCATCCGTGATGTGCAGTGTGCTGTGTATTTCCTCCTGGGTAAAGTCTGCTTTAGAATCAGGCACGTTTCTTTTTAAAGCGACAAGAGCAGTCTTCTGTGCATTTTAGGCAAATTTAGATTAAGGTGAAAGTACCTTCTAAAGCAAATAATGTCTGCGTTTTTCTAGCAAGTTTAATTTTTATTTATTTTTGGCTGCGTTGGGTCTTTGTTGACACGCGGGGTTTCTCTAGTTGCAGCAAGCGGCTACTCTTCGTTGCGGTGCGTGCGCTTCTCATTGTGGTGGCTTCTCTTGTTGCGGAGCATGGGCTCTAGGTAAGTGGGCTTCAACAGTTGCAGCACGCGGGCTCAGTAGTTGCGGGGTGCAGGCTTCAGTAGCTGTGGCACGCGGGCTCAGTAGTTGTGGTTCACGGGCCCTAGAGCGCAGGCTCAGTAGTTGTGGCGCACGGGCTTAGTTGCTCCGCAACATGTGGGATCTTCCTGGACCAGGGCTCGAACCCGTGTCCCCTGCATTGGCAGGCGGATTCTTAACCACTGCGCCACCAGGGAAGTCCTTGCTAACAAGTTTAGGTAACCAGAATTAAGCTACTCTGGTGCAGCTGGGATCATCCCTAAACACCCACGGCTGCAAAAAGGCATGTAAAGGTGACAGCATGTCTTGGGGGCCTTGGTGGTGGCACCTTGCCTTTGGAAAGCTCCTGGCAACAGGGGCCTCATCCTGCAGGAACAATAGGCCCGACACAGCCCCAGCAGAGGGCTCAAGGCTTCTGTAGCTCCATCTGGCAAGTGGCCCAGGGGCTCTGGGTCCAGCCATGAGCCAGAGAGATCGTTGGGAGGGGGCAGACAGCAGGAGAGAGCTGGCCTAGAGATCTGGGCTGGAGTACCAGCCGCCCAGTTGCCACCCACATGGCTTTTGGTGCATCTGCTTCCTCATCCATGAAACGGGGATCACACCCTTGCCCAAGTGCTCCTTTCAGAAGGATGAAAGGAGAGACTTTATATGAACTCCCTTTATCAGGGCCTGAAGATGCTCTCCCCACCCCGGGAGTGTGATGGCCACTGTGGTGCTTCCTGGGGGTGGGCTGCCCCACCCAAGGTGCCCCATCCTGTGACGATAGAAACCGACTTAGGACTCAAGGGCACAATAACTTGGAACACACCAGTCGCAACAGTTTAACATTTTACTAAATCAATTCACACGAATTCCAAATTGCAAATATAATTAAGGACAACAGATTCTGTTCTGCCTTTTAAATCTTTCATTTTCAAATCCATCATTAAGACAAAAAGTAAACAAAAATTAAGTCTGCTGCAAATTCATGATTTTTCTTCTTGAGGGGAAAAAAAGGAACATTATAGTAAAAAGAATGCCACTGGGTGTACAATAAAGCACCACGACACACGGTTACAAAATGGGCTTCCTGGACTCTGCCCCACGTAGAAGACACTGCTCTCCCCGCTGCTCTGCGTCAAGCAGGATTTCATTAAAATAAAACTATAAAATCTCCTAGGTTACACTAAAGTCAGACACGGTCTGGAACACAGTGCTTAACAACAGTAATGTCAACTATCAGTGCTAACGTAAAAACATTTTAGAAGGTCAAAAACAATTAAACTGGAAACCAAAACCTTATTTTCCCTAGATGAGCAAAACTGAAAAAAATGAAAGGGTTCCCGCCTCCCACTAGGAGTGGAGGGAATCGTTTTTTTTTTTTTCTTTTCTTTCTTTCGAATTGGAGGCGGGGGCACGGTGCAGGCTGGTTCTGCAGTTCCTCAGCCTAGTTGGCGTCCAGCTTGGCCATTTCCTGCACGTAGATGCCTATACTCTCGCTGTCAAAAAGCACAAAATACACCGTTTTGATGGAAGAGGACATTGTTGACACGAAGTAACTGGAGATGGCCTTCAGGATCAGCTGAGCTGCCGTCTGCTTCGGAAAACCGTTCCTGCAAGAGAGAGAACGACGGCTCAGCAACTAGGGGGCCGTGGCGGCCACAGGCCCCCGTCCCCGGCCACCTCCTCCCCCCGGGAGCCCCTCGAGGCCCTCTGTGCTGCAGTGGCCTCGTGTTGGGTCAGGGTCCACAAGTGGTACTCGACCTCTGGCTGCTTGTACACAGGCGTGAGAGAGCCCAGTGCCACCAGACAGGGGAAGAACGAGGAGACAGAGAACTATGACCCGCGAGAGAACGTGCTGTGCTCTGAGAGGCAGCATGCCAGCAAGGCGACAGAATCTGTGGTTCGTGGCGTGTGGGCTGAGTGTAGTCTCCCGCAGGCAGTGTGAGCGCCCACGGTTCTTTTCCCAACATCACCAGGACTAGCACGGGGCTTAAGACACAGCCCAGGCTCCCAAAGGCCCCCCGGGGGTCTCAGCCTCAGGGACGGCTGGAGGCTGGAGCTTCTCCAGGAAGCACCAGCCTCCCTCCATGCAAGTAGAGGGTTACATCCTTCACACTGGCCTTCAGATTTCATGGGCAGCAGGAATCCACCTCCCGGCACACACCAACTTGGACACCCCATAGGCCCAGGCCTCGGGGAGCTGTGAGCAGCAAACGACCCTGGGACAAGTAGGCTCTTCATCTCAAGGGACAGCATCCCAGTCTCCAAGCCAAACTGGTGTGAATTCCCATACAATTCCATTTAAAGTAAACGTCACGTGGCAATTCTGGAGGCAGGGGCTCAGAACTCGGGCAAGAATCTGAAAGCGGGACTAGAAGGACGGGCGCTCCTTGCTCCATGTGTGCTGGGGCTGTTCCTGGTCAGCACTGCAGGTGCAGGAGGACCCAGGTGGCCCAGGAGGACCATGGCAGGAATGTGTCAACTTGCCTAGTCTGGGGGAAATAACATGGACTTTGGAGCCAGTGGCCCTGGATTCAAATCCCTACTGACCCCGGTTTACAGTCCAGGATACTGAGGGTGCGAGTGAGGGGCTGGTCTCCATGGGGATTTCTTTGTTCCTAAGCAGATCTAGTCTTCAGTCTGCCCTGAGCCTGCGGGTCCAGTGGAGTCCGAAGTGCTGGGTCAACCTGCCAGTTTCGGCTGGGGCTTTCCTTCGGATGGGGTACTTGCTGCCAGGTGAGAGGTTTTCAAATGTGTCAGGTGCGGGATTTCTCCTAGGCTCACTCGCTAAGTGCCATGAGTTGTGGACCACCTCAGCGGCTTCTTTTGGAGGGTCACACTTACTCTATTGTCAGCACTCAGGGCTTTTCAGAGCCTTTCAGAGCCAAGGAGAAAACCATTCTTGCGACTTGTTTTTGATCAAACAGGGCTTCACCCAGCTTGACAATGGACCCCCTAGCAACTCGTGGATGCTTTAGAAGTGAAGTTCCTTTTTAGAGGACAAGAGAGTCACCCCAGGCCGTTCCTAGCCTGTGCAGAGGAGCCTGCGGCAGTAGGTAGGGTGTGACCTGGAGTTGGGGCTCCCTCATGTGCAGGCGCCTCCCCCACCCCCAGGCACAAGGCACTCCTGCCTGGCAGCGAGCACACACGAGCCTGTGAACCAGACCAGGGTCAGAGTCTGAGAGAGCTGCAGGGGCGTTCCGGCCAGGACAGGGCTGCCGGACAGGCGGCTTCCTCCTGAGGAGACCCTGGGGCTCCGTCCACCAGCAGAGTTGGGGTGACCAAAAGGCGGGCTGGGATGGAGGGTGGTGGCGAGAGGGGCTGTGCTGGAAGTGGGGAGGGTGGGGACCCCGCAGGGCAGGTGACACCCCTCGCACCCATCCCCACTTGGGGCCTGCAGGCTCGGTCTGGGAAGAAGCTGTCCTCACAACACCTGGCTCGGCCGCCTTGACTATTTTCACAGGAGTCGAGGAGCACAAAGGCTACACTGTCCGGAACAAGACACGCGCTGGAAAGCGCTGGATGGAGTGAACCCGACCTTCTGCTTTGAGGGCCCCTCTCCAGTGTGTTGTGGGGCGCTCAGCTCGCACCCTTATAGGGGCCGCCCTTCCTCCAGGCAACCCTACTCCTGAGGCAGGGGCCAGGCCAGCCATGGCGGAGCGCAGGCACAGGGTCACCCGAATGAGGGCCCATTTTAAACATCTCACAAAGAGCAAGTGTTTATTCTCCTGCTGTAAATACAGGAGCTGCCCTAAGGACTCGTTTCGTTCCTGGTGAGGAAAGCCTGAGGAGGCGGCAGCCCCTGGGCAGACAGGCGGGAGTGGGCAGGGCTGGGAGGCTACGGCAGGACAGCGGGGCCCGGCCCGCCACTGGAAGCAGCTGCGCTCAGGCCAGGGACTCCGAGGGCCGCTGACCCGGGCAGAGCTCGGCCTGCGGGCACGACCTGGCTAGGCGGGGGCTGAGAGAACTGCGAGGAGTTGCCTCTGCACTGGAAGCCCGAGACCACGCTCCACCAGCCCCAAGCTCCCCCACTAAGGGTGCCCTCCTGCACGTCTCTGCCTTGCACCTGCACAGGTGAGCTGGGCCGAGGTGAGGGCCTGTGGAACTTGCCTGAAGAACAAGCTGTCTGTCGTGTGGCCTGATGGTCACAGCCCATCTCCTCTGGCGTTTGCCCAGCCTGAGCTGAGCCTGGCCAGGGCTTCGTGAGCTGCCCTTATGCCACCCTGCGGCCGCTCTGCCCGAGCCAGGGGGGATGTGGTGCGGTGCAGAGACGCAGGGTGTGGCCACAGGGCCTCCCTGGAGCACCCGCAGCAGGCCGGTCACTCCGCCTGTGCCCAGCGCTTTCTGACACAGACCTTCTCCCACAGCTTTCTATTCCTCTGCCTTGGGCCCTTGAAAAGGGATGTGTGACTCTGACCGAAGGGACATTAGTTCCTGTTCCTCTACATCAACAGTTCTCAACATTAGCCTCTGTCAGGATTACGGAGGGCCGGCCAAAACGCAGGCTGCCAGGCTCCGCCCAGGAAATCAGATGAGGTGAGCCTGGGGACCATGCTTTGAGAACCACTGTTCTACACGCACTCAGGGTGGGCCCAAAGGTTAAGAACCTGCACTGGGAAGAAAGGTCGGGGTCAAAGGTCACAGACCTGCAGCCCACGCCTGCATGCCCTACTGTTAAGGGAGCCTGGGCTGGTCTGGCCTTGTCCTTCAAGGTTGCTGTTGGGTGAACTGTGAATATGATTTGTTTCCAGGAAAACCTCTTGTTGACAAACCCATCCCTCTGTCTGAGGCAGTCACAGCCTAAAGAAGAGACCCAGCCATGGGACTGTGGCCACTCTGGACCACGCAAGCCACCAGGAAGGAATGGAGGAGGTGACGGCTTTCTTGACGTTTCCAGGTGGGTCCCAAAAATGTTTTCTAGTAGGCACAGTTAGAAGTATTTGTAACAAAATGGAATGTAGAAGTGGATGCTTTCACAAGCGTGCTTTACATGCAGAGGCCCTGCACCCTCAAAACAGGGGCAGCTGTGGCACACGCAGTGGCCTGGAGCCACACGGGATTTGAGTCTGGGCCCTGTCTCTGTGCCTTATTTCCCCACCTGGTGAAATGGGGTAGCTAATCAAGTATTTATTACCTGGGGAGGCTGTGTGTATGGAACAAAATACTGTACAGACAGCCCTCAATCAACAGTGTCATCTCTAAAGTGGGTAGTCTCGAAGGGTCTTTCTAAAGGCCCACACAGTGGAAAATGGCCTCCCCAACCCCAGACCCCATGATAGCTGGGACTGGGTGACTGCTGCTATCTTTGCTGCTTCCCTGTGCTGACAAAGTCAGCATCAGGCCCCCAGAGGGCTGCTGCCCGGGTCTGTGATGTCCAGTTCTCTTGGAGGGCCGTGGGCCAGGACTGCTGGCATGCTGCGGTGTGGCAGGGGCTCCGCCGGGGTCCCCTGGTGCAGTACTGACCAGCTTGAGGAGAGTTGCTTGCCTATGCGTCTCACTCATCTTGTGGCTTCTTGGCTGGCTGGCTGGGTTCTTCTGTTGAATAACCACAGCCCTTCTGAACGGCCATACCTGCTTGGCCAGGTCTTTGTGCCTTCCTCCCCATCTCAGGCTTACTGCTTCTGTGACAGTCACTCTGTTCTACCGCTGTACTGTGTCTGCCTTCTGGATGAGACCAGATGGCACCTCCTCAAGGCGCATTAGAGCAAGGGTGGATAAGGGCTTCTGCACTCCAGTCAGATTTCCAGTTTCAATCTTAGCTGCCCTCGGGAGCAGGCGTTCACCTCTCCTGGCATTAGTTTCCTCCACTGGAAAATAGGTACTGCTCGGCGATGGCAATGACGACAGTGGTGGTGATGCAGATGCTGCTTCCCCTGGGAGATGGGTGCCCCTCCTAGTCCCATTCGGCTCCTGACCCTGCCAGCTGTGCTCATGCCAAATGTCTTAAGTTTCTCTGCGGCCAAGCGCTTCCCACCCCACATGGAGTTTATCTTAGACTTCGACCTTTTTTATTGCCTTGACCAGACTAAGAAGGTGTCTGAGCTTCCCCCTGAAGTCGCTCCAGCTGTGTCTGCAACAGCCTTTCCCAAGTGTCTTAGACCTCAGTTTCCCTGGCTGTTGCAAGGGGACCCCATGGGCTACCTCCGCCTGGTGCCCTCCTGGGTCACCTGCTCAGTGATGGCCGGGGGCTGTACACATTGGTTGCTTGTCCACTGTCCCATCTGATGGCAGAGACGTGGGTTCGCAGGGCCACAACACAGAAGAGGATTTACTCCCTCCAGCTGTGCTGAGCCCCTCCTCGTGTAGGGCATCGCCAAGCGTCCCTGCTCCTGGCGAGCTCAGCCTCCAGGGGCAGGGCAGGGCAGACGCAAAGGACTCCAGGCCAGGGGCTGTGCTGAGCAGGGACCCAGAGATTGCTGTGAGGAGAGGTTGTGTCCTGGGGGCTGGAAAGCCCAGATGGGTTTTCTGGAAGAGAAAGACTAGGAGCCTGACCCTGAAGGCTAAACAGGAATTAAAGTAGATTCTAGATGGACTCTGCTTTTTTTTTGCTGGACCAGGCCACCTGTCTAATTGTCTTGGCTGTTTGGGAGATGGATAGGGCAGGGCGTCTTGGCAGCTTGGGTGACGTGGGCAAAATGTCTGTCACCCCATGTGAACCCTCCTCTGCTGGGATTAGGTTTCCCTCACACTGTGCTCCTGGGCCTTCCTGTGATCTGTCTGGCTTTGAGTAACTGCCCAGCCAGAGACTACTCCATCCAGAGGTAAAGGGCAGGCTATCGAGGTCCTGAGCTGAGAGCAGTGGGTTACAAGAGGGTGAAGCTAAAATTCAGAAGGGGATGGTGATGGGCCCAATGCCTCCAAAGCTAGAGAGAGGCCAGGGCAGCACACCCCAACAGAGGCCTCTTACCTTCTCTCACTCCAGGGCTCACATGTTTTGGGTTAATAAGTAATTCTCCCCAATTCAGTTTGTCTCTGTCCTTTATATTTGTCTTCTGAGGCCCACACCGAGGGGGTAGGGAGGCCGATGGCTCTGCCTGGGCAGGTCAGGGAATTCCAAGAGGTGTTTCCAAGGTTCTCTAGAATCCACTCACACAGAGAGTGCAGAGGCAGTGGGGTGATCCTCTGGCAGGATGCTCGGAGGTGGGTCTGTTGACCAAAGGGGACAGGAGGCAGGGGTTCCACGTGCCTAATACCGAGAGCACTGAGGCCAAAGACCTCCGAGCAAATTCTGGCTCTACCAAGTACACGCTGTGTGACCTCTGGTGAGTGACTTGACCCCTCTAAGCTTCTGTTTCTTTGCCTTTGAGTGGAATTAATAGTGCTGCCCACTTTGCGGGGTTGTTGTGAGATACTGCAGATAAAGGGTTTAGCACAGTGCCTGGGACTCAATGAATACCCACAAGTGGTAGCTTCAAGAAAACGAACTGGCTTTCCTTTTAGGCTCGTAAATCTAAGGAGAGTTTAATCAAAGCCCCAAACTAGCTATTCCCTGAGTACTGCCCCTCTGGAGAGGGGTCGTCCCCTAATGTCAAACAAACAGAGCAGAGGGAGTGGGGTATCCATCAATATTGTGACCAGAATGCCCAAGGACAGGAGGTCCAGATGCCAGAGGTGGTTTCCCAAGGCCAGGGTTACACCCTGGGTCTCATTTGCCTCCAGTGGGCTTTAAGATTGGCCCCCAATCTTGCGGGCCGATGGGCTGGAGGAAGGGCGTGTAGGGCTGTGGTCATCCTCCACATGCCCAAGATGCTGGGCCTCAGCTGAGAGAAAGTGATCCCACAGCTCTTTACCAACATGTTTTGCATTTATATTGTTTTAATTCCAACATGACTTTTATGCCAGAGACACTGGATGCCACAAACAAGCTGTTTTATTTCCCCTCCTAAACCCCACTGTGATTTACTGGCCGGCTCTGGTGTAATCCCATTCTTTGCTCATGAAAGAGAGGGCAGCTGTTTACATGGCTCTGTGGGGCAAGGTCTGCCCGACAGATGTGGGGCTGGGTGGCTATGCACATGCGCTTGACTTTGGCATTCCGCCCTCTTAAAAGCTTTCAACTGATTATTTTTTAAAACTTTTTACTCCGTGAAAAATGTAAATAAGTTTGTAATAACAGATGCTCTTTTATGGGCATGACTTTTACGCTTCAATTAAAAATTTCCCACTAGTCATATGAAAGAGCATGAAATTATTACCTCCAATAAAGGCTCCTATTGCTTCTCTCCTCAGAAGCACCTTTCATCAGAGTAGATCAAAGTGCATCCGAAACACTAATTAACTGAGCCTCAGAACCGTCTGTGAGGAAGGGCAGTCCCTTAGCCTCACTAGCTGATAAGGCAGGCCAGGGACAGAGAGGGTGATTCATTTACCAAAGGTCACACAGCAGCTCAGTGCTGAAGAATAGAACTTCCATGGGAGGTGGGGGGCTGGGAAGGTGGGAGAAGCAGGAAGTTAGCTAATTATGCTCAGATCCAAAAGCACTTTGTAAAAAAAAAAAAAAAAGGTCTTGAATTGACTCTGGGACTGAGTCGGGCACCTATACACCTCTCCACAGTTCCTGGGAAAGTTCAACCTGCTGGGTGCTTGCTGACCAGCTTATGAAGGATGCTCGTCTTCGCCAGGTGCTCTTAGAGCCGACTGAAAAAGGCTGTTAGATGCTCTAGCTCTGTCAGCTTTGCTTTCAACAGGCATTTAAATGGTATTGACTTTTAAAATGACGCTCAACAGATGCTTTTGGCAGAAGCGAACAGAATGAAGATGTATGGTGACGGGAAACATAGATGATGGTAGTCCAGAACAACAATCGTGTCAGCTCTGGATGTCCCTGCAGAGCTCGGCACAGGGCGGAGTGAGCGTGGGAACGCGAAGCTGGGGGCCGTGTGCGTGTTCACCTGTCCTCTGCTCAGGGTCCCTCCCCACCCCCACACACCAGCTTCTTTGTGCTAGTAAGCCCCAGAAGAGAGCCCACTGTCAGTGCAGAGGACTGAGGGGCTCTCACGCAAAGGAGCACCTGGTCTGGGAAGCCTCGGCTGCCCAGAGCTGCAGGGCCAGGGCCAGGAGGGGAAGAGAGGGGAGGCGCGGCGCCCACAGCTCACCTCCAGGAGGGACTGCACAGGAATGCTCCTTCTGTCCCAGGTGGAGGCAGGCAGTGACAGAGGCTCCAGAGGAAGATCTTTTCCCATAGCAGGTCCTCTGGTGGGTCCACCAGTCACGTGTGACTGCCGTGGCCCACAGGAAGCCCTGGGAGCCCTGGGGCACAGTGCCTGTCTGCCTGTAAGCAAGGCCTTCTGGGTACAGCGACTAAGCGCTGCTTGAGCAGATGTGACAGGAATTCTGCCCCGGACTAGCTCTGTCACTGGCACTTGGGGTGTGGGACCCTCAGTGATGGCACTGTTCAGGGAAGCAAAATTACAAGGCCTGCCCAAGATAAAAACAGCAAAATCCACTCTCTGTCCTCCTCATGGGTTTGGCAGAGAAGTGCTTTGAGAAGAGCAGCTTTCTATACACACACGGAATAGTGCTGAGGACGGTGACTCAGGCTCGCCCGGGAGGACGGTGCAGCCTGCGGTGTCACGGGACGTCAGTGTGCTGGGACCTGTGCTGCCACTGCACAGCCCGCCTTCCTCGGGTACCGGGAGGGACTGATGGCAGAGACCCTGGAAGGCTCCCGATCTGCATGGGAAGCCCCAGGGATGACACAGAGTCCGGGGCTGCGGGAGCTCTGAAGGCCAGTTTCCCTTTGCTTCCGTGCCCCATCCAGATGGCGAGCCTTCCAGAGGCCTGCTGCTCAGACCCTTGGTAGGGAGGACCGTGGAGATGTGACAGGCAGTGAGACACAGCCTCAGAGGCAGCCCTCGTATCTTCATCGTGGCAGAGAGTTCTCAAAGCATGCTCCCTTCGGAGAGCTCCTTTAATTTCCGAGCAGTCCTGAGATGCTGCATGGCGGGGACGATCACATCTATTTTACAGAGTAGGGGGCTGGACTCAGAGTGGGGGTTAATTTGCATGCCATCACGCAGCTGGTTAGCCAGGCCCGGGCCCGAGCCCAGGGCTGCTCTGACAGGCAGGACCTGATGGGCTGTGTGCTGGCATCTGGGGGTGCACCACCCGGGAGCGGGTGTGGTTGGGGGTTGTGGCTGATTCCTGCCTGCCTCATCCGTGGGTCAAGGACTACACCCTTCCAGTGCTGGCCCTCTGGGTTGTGTGTCTGTCTTAGGGGCAGTTGTGCTGCTCCCCACAACCTCCGTGAGTCTCCCTGGGGGGATTTCAGGGCTCGGAGGTGGGGGAGGCCCAGCCCGATTTCACTCTCACGTATCTGCCCACTCAGATCCACCTCATCAGCAGGGCAGTGAGACACAGGGAGAGCAAGCAGGTTTTGGGGAGGTGGAGGATGCTTGGGAATACAAAGATAAGGGGCAGAGAGAGGGCTGTGCCCAGAGCATGCTGGGGTTCAGGGACAGAACTGTAACGCAGCTATATGGGCTGGGTCTGGGAGGGGCTCTCCCGGTCAGTATCCCTGCATTCATGCCTCCCCACCCACCTAAGGTCTTAGTATCCTTCAAGGGTCACCTTCTGTGATGACATCTGCTGTCACGGCTCAAGTCTGAGTCTCTCCTCAGGCTTCCTGTCTCCCTACCTCTCTTCAACTGTCCCTCACAATTAACTTAATGTCTATGTTCTTCCCGATTTCGAGCTTCCGGTCTCCTCAACAAAGGCAAGTGCTTGAAAGTAGCCTTAGCTGACCATGCGCACAGTCAGAGCTCCCTGCAAGCATGGGCCCCATACGCAGGGGGACAGGCCGTGGGCCCTTACCTGCCGCTGCCGATGGATGGAAAGGCGATGGACTTCAGCTTCTTGTCATCTGCCAGGGCCAAGCAGTTCTTCACTGTCTTTTCCAGAAGCTCCTCACACTTGTCTGCACCCCAGACGGGACTGTTACAGTGGATCACAAACTTGGCGGGCAGGCCATGGCCTGCGCTGACAGCGGCTGGAGGGGACGAGACAGAAGCAGTGAGCTGGGTCCCCCTGCAAAGCACGCGTGCTAAGTGCCGAGCCCAGGCTGGCTCTCCAGCTCCAGTATGTCTTCCCGGGCCCGCCGACCACCTGGTTCAGGAGGGCTACAGCTGCCTGCTGCCTTGTGATTCCCACGGAAGCTCGAGCTGGAAACCGCTTGCCCTCGGTGGCGGGGCAGGGGGGACGCCAAGCCAACCTCCACCCCTGGAAAGTTGGTGTTAGGACGCATGGCCACCAGGAACTTTAGCCAAGGTCACAGTAAACCCTCTCCCTACCCTCCCAGAAGGCCGAGCCTTAACCATCTAAATAACTTGACCAAATGTGTCAGAATGTTTGTAGCCTCCAATTAATTGCCTTTTGAGGGTCTCCAACCGCCCTTTCCTCAAGTGGATTCATGTGCATTTAATTATGATGTATCGATATCTATAAATCTCTCAGACACAGTTCGGAATAAACCTACTGGGAAAGTAACCCAAATAGCATGTCTGCTGCCCTGTTCTTCTCCCTGACTAACCGATCCTGTTAGTTCTGACAGACAGAATTAATTGGACAGTGTTTTTAGGATGGAACTGTTTTCCTCTCCTAGAAGAGGAGCCTTTTCCCAACTACAGATCTCCATAGCAGACCTGCCTTTCCAGATTTGTTCTCATTCTCTGCCTCTTGTCAGATCTGAAGACACTGGTCTGGGGTCTGCTCCTACCAGGAAATATAACAGGCCAGCCCATGTCTCCCAGAGCATGTTCCAGGATTCCTGTCCCAAAAGTTGCAATGCAAAGAAGGTGGTTCTGGAACCAATGGGTCTGGTGAGTGCTGCCTGGTAGACTTCTATACAGGAGCACACTAACGTCTCCACCCACTGCTCCAGTAAGACACCCAAACTTTTTTCACCAAGTGTTTTCTAAACCCACTTTGTGAAGAACACCATCAGCGCTATCCAAGGAGTCTGGGTTGTTAATGGGTACGGTATGTCGCTAGCAGAACCTGGAGAAGAGTGATTTATGGGAAGTGTCTCATGCTGCAGTAGCAACTGCTCTGATCCCAGAGTCACAAGTCTGATTTTGAGTCCTGGCTCTGCTGACTGGTTCAAGAACTGTGGGCTTGAGATTGGGGGACTTAATTAATTCACCTGCATGTCTACATGAGAAGTAACTGCTAAACTATGCATTCAAAAGAAATGTGTTAGCAGTGATTATCTTTGGACAGTGGAACAGGGATATGTTTTATTATTTCCTTTATACTTATTTAAAAAATATTTTAAAACATTTTCTAAAACAGATCTTAAAATCAAGAACGAAATGCGTTCTTGTTTTTGAAACAGGCAAACATATCTTTAGCTGTGCTAAGTCTAACGGGTTTGTGCCAGCTGTGGCTCCGGTGTCACCAGCTAAGTTTGGTGTGTGGCAGCATCAGGGCCACCTCTCATCACACCTCCTGAGGGTCACCAAATGGGCTTTAACTGGAGTACCAACAGGAAGGACCTTGGGCTGGCACAGAGAGGTGCCAGTAAGGGGCTGAGGAAAGGCCAGGAGCCCCTGGCTGGGTAGTTTATGCTGTGTGTGTCCTCCCTGTTCAGTGTGGGCGGTTCCAGGGGGGAACTGCCTGGAAGAGCTCGGTAATTGTGCCCCCACCAACTCTCTGCAACGCCATGCCCTTTGCAGGCAAAACAGAACTGGCAGAGCAGAGGTCAAAGGCAATGCCACCCTCTTATCCCCGCCAGGACCCGTGACTAGCCCAGGATGGGAGGTCGTGCGTAGTCACTGGGGAAAGAGAGGTAAGGCCTGGGGTACCCTCAGAGAAGGCTGTGTGGCTGTCACATAGTAACTGTTGATGCCCATATTAAGATTCATTTGAAAAACAAACAGGATTTGAAAGACAGAATTGGGAACCATCTAGTAAGCAGAGAAAACTGGAGCCCAAAGGGGAGGAAGGGAGTGGCCTGTCCTCACATAGCTGGTGGGGAGAGCCAGCCTCACCCACTGTTCAGACTCCCAGGTGCTCGGGAAAGCCTGTGTCCACCTAAAATCCCCAAATCCAGGCTGGCATCAGTGAGAAGTGCCCTGCCTCTAGTTCTTAGCAGTAAATTCTCCTCACATCACATTTCAAGTCATCTTCTTACCCCTCTTATCAGGAAAGGTGTAATTGGCAAATGAGAGATGTATATTTACATTTCTCCCATGAAAAACACAGATGGTTGAATGAAAATGATTCATTTGCATCTCATCAGCAATTTTGCAGATGGCTCAGTATCCCTATCTATACTTCTCAGCTCTTAGATTTGCCGAATTTGGCTTCTGTAACTGCTTAAAATTTGAGGGCTAGACATCAAACACTTAGAAGCTATTTTAAGTAATGAAGAAAAAACTTGGAAAGGCAATTTCCACAACCCTTAAGTTCCCCTGACAATTTGTATGTGATAAAAGTCTAAAAGGCTTTCTTCTGCCTCCGTCTCGGAGATAGCCATGCACCTCTGAATTCTAAGTCGTCCCGTAAAACGGTTACCCTAAGGCAGCATGCACCACGCCCAGATCAGCACAGTGCCTCCCCACCTCACCTCCAGCTACTTCCAAGGGCCCGTTCTTTTTCCGGAGTTCCAGAACAGCTTCCACAAACTCCTTGCCACCCTTCTTCTCCAGCGTGTTTCCTAGACAAGGACAGGGAGAGGTCAGATTGCCATCCTTGCGTCTCAGGGCACACACAGACACTTAGCATGTCAGGTGATTACATACTAAAAATGATCTGACTGGCTAAATTTCCAGACAGCTGCAAGACAGGAACAAAGCCCTGGCTGAGTCAAAAAAGTGAAGTTTCGAAGAGATTCACCATCGGCCACGGTTACCACTCTGCATGGCTGGTCACCGAGCTCTCTTTGCTGCCTCTTATCTGGGGGTGGCTCGGGGTGATCCTGGACATGCCAGAGATGCGAGGGAGATGGGAGACGCCTGTTCTCTGCAAGCACGCCTGTCCTGCATGCTTTCCATCAGCGTGAGAAACCAGATGGTGCCGGCTTCCAAGGCTGATGCCTCCCCCTGGATTTTCTTCTCTGTCTCTGGGGAGAAGCCCCAAATAAGGAGGTTTTAGAAGAAGCATACCATGCTTCCATCAGCAGCTAGCTCTCCTCTTGGCAGCAGGCCCAGAAGAAAGCATTCAGACTTGGCCACCTTTGGGCCAGTTTTATTACCATGCTTAGTTCCTATTTTGCAGCTTTGGTGTCATATGTGAATACAAAAAAAAAAAAAAAAAATGGCCTCAGACAGTATTTCCTTAATCACACAAATGATTCAGAATCGTTTTAGGTAAAGGAGAGCAACATCAGAAACAGAGCTTAAAGATGAACCTGTTGCTTAAAGGAGGATGACTAACTGTTCAGGACCAGATTAAAAAAAGAAAAAAAAAAATCAAATGGAGGCAGGGAGCAATTCTTCTTGAATTAGGGTACTTGGTAAGTAATCAATTCTTGCTATGAAAGCCAAGCTCCCAAATAAGATGACCAACACCTATAAGGTCTGCGGGTTAAATGTCTCACGTGGGGCAGCAAGCAGCAGTCAAAATCGTCCTTTCAAGTTTGGCCAGAATGGGGTCTTACGTCTTCCATAAGCTCTGCTTCCTCAGTTGTGCACATTTTAAAGTACATTCCTCACAAGAGGATAAAATACTCCCCTTAAGATTCACCATTTGTCTTGGAAAATTCAAGGTGCCCTTGGCACATTCTGGTATGGGTCAGTGAGGGTGCACTGGGATGCACCAGCCCAGATTCTCTTTGGATTCACCCCGGAATGACCAGGTCTGATTATCTTAGAGAAACCTGCCTCATTTGCATGTTGTTCTGGTGGGGTGAACTAACCCCAGGAAGTGCCTAGAAGGAAAAGCAGACAGCCTGGGCACCGTCACAGATAAGACGGCACAGGGCTAATGGCAGGCACTGCCTATAAGCCACCCCACTCTAGGAAGTCTGGGGGCCTGAATGAACGTGAGCAGCAGGCCATCACCCACAAGAGCTCTCAGCTAAGAGAAGGCCTGACTTTCAGACAGAGATTAACTTGGGATCCCTAAGGTGGGATCCAGCGTCCCTCCTCATTAGCCCGACTGCCCACAAGCCTTCACCTGTCTTGGAAAGCAGTGAAGTAGGCTTTAAATGGCAGAGGTGTCCAGAGGGAAAACACATCCGCTTCAGAGGTTTTTACCGGCAGTGGTGGCAGCCTCTGCGTGTTTCTGACAAAGTTCAGCATCAGAGACAGTGGCCAAATGGGCTTAAGGGAGCAGGCTTGGGCCTCGCGGCTCAACTCCACCCACCAGGAAGTGGAGAGTTTGAGGGTACAACCCAGGTGAATGAGGCCCAATTACAGGTTCACCCGAAATATCCATGCAACCGAGAAAAATGAATCCGAAGTCTGAATCCGTTGGATCCCAAATGCTGCTGCCCAGCTGTACCTGGTCTGGCCTTCCCTCCTCACCCATCCTCCAGCTTGAAGGATGGATACAAACATGCTCCAGGCAGGACTATTTCAGGTCCACATTCTCTATCCTATCTACTCTTTAGGAGAAATGGGAAATTTGGAAGGTAAAGTAAAATCAGTGTTGTATTAATACTACCAACTCCCTTCTGAAATAGAAAAATATTAAGAAAATGGGCTGATTTATAATTAAAGGTGTTTTATCTTAGGAAGAGTGTTTACTTTAAAATTTTTACTTATAATTAAATCTTGCTTTAATTAGAAGTGAAATTTGCACGTTAAATTACACTTAATGCATTTCCCAAACTTAAAAATTGAACCCTAGATTGCAGGCAATCAACCCGGTCAGGACTTGACTCCTACACACACATATGTATGCACATGTTCATGTAGACACACGTGTACTTTTTAACAAGAAACAGGCCCATTTCAACTGTATTGTCAACACTCTGAATGTAAGACTCTTGCTTTTTAGGCTTAACTTCAGGGTTAATCATAAGGCAATTGGCTTATTTGCCCCCAAGCATAAACATGTGTTACTCCCATGAGAACAAGAGCATTATTTCATGCTTAGAAAGCAGGCATAAGTATCAGTGTTCAAACCAGCCTAAGCAAAAATTTAGGCTTGGACAAACGTCAGGCTCAGCCTGTGGTCTATTTCACTGTTAGAAAGAACTTTCGATGGGTAAAAGTTAATCACTGGGGCTAAGCATTCCTGCACTCGCATTCCTTCTTCCAGCAGTCTCGGGACTCAGGAATTCACACCAAGTATGAGAAGTGGAGTGATTACATCCTCGCTTCCTCTTTTCCCCTCTCACACATCAAAGTGGGAACTGGAACCAATTGAGACCATGTGTGAATCTGGTTGATCATTGTTTTGGTATTGCAAGAGATCTGGGTTCAGTACTAGTTTGGAATGGTTCGCTGAGAAAAAGCACTGAGGTGGGCTTTGGAAGACCTGGGTTCTGGACCTGGCACCGTCTTTCCTCCTTGGCCAGTCAGGTTGTCTGGACCTGCTGTGACAGTGTCCATGAGTGATGTACGACGTAAGCTTGGCCGAGCTCTTGGACCCGGGTTACTTACATGTCACCAAGGCTACTCATGCCTAACCTGTGCATATGAGTGGGTTAAGGGCAAGCATGTCAGAGAGAAAAGCACTAGCACTGTCATTATTCCAAGGAGACCGGTTCCATTCATGGTTTAGGAAGGACTGGGCTCTTCTGGGGGCGGGGGGGGGGGGGGGACAGTTGGCTCTGCATGTTACCCCATCTGGCCCCACCCAGCCTCAAAGCCTCCAGCTCCACCTCCTGGTGTGGCTAATCCTGGGGAAACACTTTCACAGCCGCAGCAGACTGGCCCTTTCTTCCTCTCCCTGAGCCTGGGCGAGATTCTTTTGCCCAGCAAGTTTCACAATTTCCATTTCACCCAAAGTTCTGGATGGCAGGACGAACCTAGGCCTTAGTCACTCCTGGCTGAAAGATAAGCCCTCAGCTGTTCGTTTATTTAGTTTCCTCCAAATAAGTACTTCCCTCCCATCAAGTTTTCACTTGGTTAAGAAAGGAAGTATCTTTCTCTTAAGCTGCCTGACTTAGGAGCTCTTAAACTCCTCCAAAATCTTGGGAAAGGGGAGTTTATTTTAATTGCCTACAGCCTGATTTCATTTGGGCCTGGCAGGCTTGGCGAATCCTGACTTTCCATCCAGTTTGTGTTTCTATCCTTGTCCAAAATCCAAAATGCCCAGGAGAGCAATTAGCCCAAATCAAAGTGGCTGGGGCAGACTGTGAACAGCGGGCTTTGTGAGTGACACTGAACAGAGCTGGACAGCTACAGATTGCTAAGCTGTTGCACTTCCAGTGTCTGGGACACTCACGCGAATCCCAACAGCGTCATCCTTCAAGATGACTTCACTTTTGCCCTTACTAGAAATGTATCCATTCTCTTTGGAAGTTGGTGTTTGAATCTATACTCAGAATGCTGCTCTCAGGACCAGCACACCTACTGTAAAAATCATATACGCACCTGAGAGCAAGACCTTTACGATAAGCACCTATCATGAACCAGGCATGAAGCAGGGTGCTTTGGTTACATGACTTAACATAATTCTCATCACCATTATTTTACGGATAGGGAAAACCAAGGCATTGAGGAGTTATGTGACTTGCCCAGGCCCCATAGCCAGTAAATGGTAAGGGTAGGATTCAGGATCCTTCTACCTAGCTCCAAACCTGTACTTTTTTGCCATCACACCTGGATGCCTCCTCATTATAAAAGCCCCTCAACACATTCTTAAAGCAGGGCACTATCTATGTTCGTGCAGCGGGTCTGCAGTCATAGTACTTGGCACGCCACACGCTCTCTCCGCCTCACCCCACCCTCAGCTACTCAGTGCCAGAAGCCAACTGACCATGTGTGTCAGCTGCCGAGGAGAGGAAGGAGCTTTCTGGGTCTAGGAGAGTGTTTCTCAAGAGTGATCTAGGAACAGCACATCAGAATGAGGTGGCTTTCGTACACATAAGGCCTGAGAACCCCTGAGTGTGGGAGAGTGTTCTAAAATTCCCCCCACGTGCATCTAAGGCTTGAAGGCCATCCTCAGGAATGAGCGTGCTTCTGACACAGACCCATGCATACGCATTCCTGTGTGTCTGGTCCACGGGGGGGGGCACAGAAGTGGTCCTGGATGCCACTCGGCCGATCTGTCTGCATCCCGCTTGCAGCTCAAATCACGTGTGAACCCAGTCTCCCACAAAGCTGTGCCTCAGGAAGCAGTGAAGAAATGTTGCTGAACCAGTTTCCAAACCAGAAGTGTGCCCATTTGTGAGCTGCATGATGCAACCTGGCTGACAGTTAGCTGTAGTTCTCGCATTCACAACCCGGGGACAGGAGACCTGGGGAAGGTCAGGACAGCTGGAAGTGTGAAATGAATGCAGCCCTGCATAGCTGTCAAAAGGATCAAGCTGTCTGCGGCGGCTGACTGACCATGCACACACACACTCGGCAGCACCCAGCTAGGCATTACCTACTTCACCACCGGTGTAGAAGTCAGTGTTTGTCGGGTGAACGACAGCATCACTGTCGATCGAGGCAATGTCAGCCTGTACAACTTGCAACTATAACAGGTAAACAGATGTATATCAACTGTGTTGGACCGAGACCCACGCACAGGCACATTTACTAAGGCCCCAATGGCAGGGCTGGCCTACCTGGTCGATTCCAACATATGAGCCAAAAGGGCAATCAGTCCACGAAGTGTGCGCACATGTGGATGGGGGTGAGGAGAGGAGGAGGAGGAGGAGGAGGAGGAATATCAAATGTGACATGTTTAAATTAAACATTTGAATGACAAGTCCAAAAAAAGAGAAACAGACACATGAGATCATTTCCAAAGGTTAAAAGAAATAACAAAACAACGAATGCCCCACTTCACTTCGCAAAAGCCTGTAAGACTGGCACCCCACTGAGAAGGCTACTAAAACATGGCATCTGTTTTTTAAAAAACGTGGACTATCAGGCGAACCAAAACAACAAGTTTCTCCATTTTATCAGCAGTAGTCACCTTTTAGGGTTTGATTTTTATTCCTGTGATGTTCATCATTTTGTCTACCTTCGAGGGACATCTCTTGAAAACTGAGAAAACAGTATAGGTGTGCGCAGAGGAATGCCTTTATTTTTCCCCCTCGATGTGTAAAAATATTTTTCCAGCCTACCTCTTATTCTAATCAATCTCATTTTTATGTATTTTACATATAAAATATACTATGGATAGATAGGATCCTAGCTTTTTCTAGCTTGTGAGTTTTTTGTTTTTGTTTTTGTTTTTTTAAAGAAAGTATCTGTTTAAGGTAGTTAGAAAACAAGTTCAAGCACGGCATTTTTGAGTCCCAGTTCTCATGTCTTCAGCCCACTACTGTACCCAGTTTGTGTGGGTCGGGCCTGGGCTCTTGCATGAGCATCTCTCCCGGTAAGGAAATCTGCCATCATACAAAGGTGGCCAAAGATGGGAACTAAAGATACACAAAACATACCTAAGTCAGCATCAGGCACAAGGCTGCCTTGATGGGCACCTGCTAGCCTGTTGCCCCTGCCAGGCTCACAGCTAAGGAGACAGGAGCCTTCACTGTGCCCTAAGCTGACAGTTCCTCTCTGTAAAGGTGAGGCCACAGAGTGGGACACCTGAGGGGTACCCCTCAGCTTGCCCTGAACCGTCCACCCTCCTGTGCAGGGAGATGCCATGGTTCTGGGGCAGTTTTCCACTGGAAGAACTCACTCAGAGATATTGCCCTTCTTTTTAATATCATACACGAGCCAAATAATTCATGAAGGTGGCACTCAGTCATATACTGTTTTCAGTTGTAGAAGAAGTCGAAGTGACAGTAGGTGGTAAATTTGGGGGAAATCAATTTGCTGGTAGATTAAAGACAACTTAATAGTATACTGATGCAGCTTAATTGTCTCCCTTCTCACGTGTTTTCATGCTTTGTCATTTCTAATTAAGGCTTAAATGGAGAAACTATCATTTTGTAGTTACCTGAGATTTTTCAGTTCTTAAAAAAACAAAAAAAAACAAAAAATACACAGTTTTAAAAAATCCCCCCCGAGTAACCAGCAGTCAGTGTGATCATTATGGAAGAGAATTTAGATGGCAATATATTTATAATCAAGGGGAAAGCAGCCAATTGGGCTTAATAAAACATAATCAGATCATTCCCATTTGGAATGGCTTGAAGTAAGTAGACATTCAATGTCTACCCTCAAACATTAATCTTGGTTTTGGGAATTTGGTTTGACCATCTGAAGTTTGAGAAGATGAAGAGCCTAAATTCTGGGTTCCATAACCTTTCAACTGACAGCTGATGGTGCCAAACCCCATCCCCAATTACCTAGGTCATCTTTAAGGTCAATGTCAGCATTGGTAGGATTGATTATGGCCTCCACCTCAAAGCCGGCTAAATTACTGATTTCACTGTGAATAAGGTTCAGCTGAAAAGAAAAGCATGAGGTGGGAAATAACAGGACAGCTGGGAAGTCACAGAGACGTGAGCCTTGGGATACAGATGAAGGGCAATGGGCACTCCAGGTGCACTGGGCACAAAGGGGAAGAGGGAGTCACTGGCTAAACTGAATCCATGTCAAACGAAAGACTCAAATGCCACTCGGGATGCTAAAAAGAAGCAAGCTAGGCTGAGGGTCCAGAACGTGTCTGTCTGGTGATGCCTGGGGCCAAAGGGAGGCATAAGCCACATCAGGCTGGTGGATCCACTTCCCTTGAAAAGAACTTGTGATCTGGGGGCCCAAGTACAGCAGCTATCAGGACCCAGAGTCAAGTACTCATTGCTGGGGTAGGGTGGGGTGGTATATGTGACTGTCCCCTTCTTTGAGCACCGGGATGGTGCGGAAGTCCTAGCTGGTTTGGGCAAACCCCTCGTAGCTCTACTGTTCTCTTCCAAGTGGTCATGGGTCTTTGAGGCTGTCCCCATCACCGTGACTACCAGCTGGCTGGCTCCTGTGCCCTGCTCAGGGGTGGCGAGAAGCAAGAATGGCCTGTTACATAGTAGCATCTAATTTTACGTGCCTGTTAGTCATGTAATACTGAAGTTCTGGCCAAACCCAGGAAGAGACACAGCAGTTCTCCAGCAAGACAGCGTGTCTTTTAAACTCTTCACGTTGTTGGTGAGGCTACTCTGAGGCCCAAGGGGTAGAGCATTTTCTTTGAGTGAGCTTTATGAGTACCCTACCACCTGAGTCTTTGTAAAGAACCGCTGAATGTCTTCCCTCCCCACTATTATTCTGGTGCCATGGCAACCCTCAGTTTGAGAGGAATCCTAAGTTCTAGACTGGCTGTCAGAGGGCAGGGGGAATTAGCTGGCCCAGGATCCCCTTCCTGTTCTTAGGTCCAAGCACCTGCAGCTAAGCACTCACACTCTCTCAGGGAAGATGGCTATTCTTCAGTGACAGACATTCCTACCAGATGCAGCAGAGAGCAATGCCCAGAGGAGCGGATGACCAAGACCAACTGCAATCCCGGCTTGGGGAGCTGACCGCACCCTCGGGGCCCAGCAGGGCAGGCGCTCACTCCCAGGAGAGGGCCGTGTGCAGACACTCGGCTGGGAAGCTCTTGGTAACTGAGCTCCAAGTCACTGAATTTCTGGGGCCAAACATTTTGTTGAAAACAAAACCAAACAAAAACCTGACGTGCTATAAGCAGTAGAAATATAAACCCACATTTCTGATTCCCAGACGCAATCAGCAGATTCTCAAAAAAGGGACCTGCTTAGACTGAAAGTTGTGGAAATGAATTTGGTCTTATGGGCGGGGGAAGGACTCTGGCTAGGCCCTGCCACAGTGTGGTAGGCCTCATTTTTACTTAGTGCTCGAAGAGAGAAGAGGTACAAGCTCTCTCCACTTGGACTTTCTGGGGTATGGTTCCCAGCACTGCAGGGTAATTAGGGGCCAGCCACTGGCATTCCTGAAGCTGAAGGAAGCCCCCTGGGGTGCCCTCACACAGTGAAGCTCTCAGAGCACAGGTCCTGGTGCCAGGACAGAGGCACAGAAGAGACAGCATCAGGGAGAGGGTGCTAATGGTGTTGGTTCCGGGGGAAGGGGTGTGGATGGGCACACAATAGGGGGGTCGGGGTCTCAGAGTAAGGCAAGTGAAGGTTTAGGGTTCAGGACAAGGGTGAAGGGTTTGATTATGGTATCATGTAAGTACTGCGTATGACTTCAAGCAAATGCTGTTTATAAAAACTCAAATTAAGCCAGTACTCCCTGCCCCCCACCAAAAATAAAAACCCACACTGTGTGAAGCAGCAGGAGATTGTTGGGGGAGGAAGGGAAAGGAGAAAAAAGGGAAAAGAACACTTCACTTGGTGTTATGAATGAATACACTTTAAAGACATCTAGGAGATTCCTTTTTTGTTTGTTTAAACACCATACATGTTTAAATCTTTAAACTTCATAATATTTTTTTCTAATTGTATAGACACTTCTGGATTTGTATTCAGAAATGTCTCACCGGCAAATCAGCTACTGCCGTGGGCTCTGATTCAACTAGCCGGGGAGACACTGGTAGACTGTCTCTGTCTCTGCCTCTGCCTGGGGAGCACTCCCCCTGCTCTTTAGGGCTTTCTGGGGGAAAGTGCGGGGCTTTGTGGCCTTGCTGAAGCGAGGGAGCAGTTGCAAACAGAATTCCCAGTTGACTCGGGGCTCATCACCTTCCCTCTGAGCAGCAGCAGCCCCGCTCTTGGAAGCACTGAATCCTGCACATCAGGGAGCCACTGCCACCAGCATGGAGAAGCCCCAGCTAACCAAGTGCAGTTTCACTCTCACCCACATCATGCTCTGCTGGGTACCAGGCTCAGCAGAAGTCCTCAGGGTGAGGGGCTGAGCCACAAAACAGTATTGCTATTAAAAATGTACAATTATAGAGGACTATAAAGCATGTGCTTGGGGGAGGGGGGTGCTCTGTGTTTGTGTGTTTGGGAGAGGAATGGGGAGGGGAGAGGACAAATTGCTTCAGGCACTTTGGAAAGACAGATGGGCAATCATCTTGGCTTGGGCAGGCTGGACCAGGGGGCAGAAGCCAACAGTGATCTGATCATCTGGTCATGAAACAAGAACAGAAGCTCCCCTGGACAGGAGAAGGATGAGCAGAGGCCACGTACACACATGCCTGAAAAGGATCTCACTGTGCAGAGGACACATGCCAGCAGGCCCGGCAGGCCCAAGACAGATGCCCAGTCCTAGGAGGTCTCAGGCCCCCCTAAGCCCACCCAGGGTCAAATCCACCTGGGCCTCTTAGCCAAAGGGGCCCACAGCTGTCTGAAGCACATGGCAGAGCAGGGGTATTTGTGCGCTGGGAAATCAGATTTCTGGGAAACTGTGAAAATTCCCAAGTTTAGTCTGATTTTCTGGGAGGGAGGAGGGTCATTAATGATTTCAGAATGTGAATAAGGTGACTACTTCCTTGTCTTAACATTGGGAAAGATGGAAAACTAAGTTTTAAACCACAGAATGGTGAATTTAAAGTATCTGTGAAGATTGTTGGCCACTGGAGAGAGTGCCAGTTATAGAGCAGAAAGGGGGTCCCACTTGGCTGCAGGGTTGGGGGAAGGGGACTGAGCTAAGCGTCCTTCAAGATCTCTTCCACCACGGGGACCTGATGATGCTCATGTCAGTGGGCTCTGCTGGAGCCAGCCTCTGATGTCTACAGTGCCCAGTCTCCCCTCGAGGGGTTATGCCCAGTTAACCCTTGTTGTCTACTCCTGACGTGAACTCGTTAGGGTACAAGCTCCTTGAAGGCAGAGTGCAGGCTGCCTCCTGCCCAAGGGCCATCCAATGCCTAAGACAGTGCTCGGGTTTCTGTAGGCCCACAAACAGAGCTGGAACTGAATGTCAAACATCCAGACACAACTTTAAGATGACGTGAACAAACCGCTTCCCTGAAAGCAGGGCTAACGGAAAGGCCAGAGCTCAGGAACCGGGCCCTTGGCCTGGCTGGGACCTGAGGCGGCTCAAAGCTAACCTGGCTATCCTGGAAGGGAGGATGGCACCCACCACTGAGAGCAGGTCGGGAGGCAGCCTGCCCATGATAAGGAAGGAGCCGGTGGCTTGGGGCTACCGGATGGACATCTGGGCTGCCTTGACATGACCTCCTTGGCTACAGGAAATAGTACAATCCTTTTTTTTTTTTTTTAACATATGTGATCAGAAATTCAATTTTAGGAAATAAACGTGATGATTAAAGATTACCTGAGTGACTTGTTAAGCCTAGCCTGTCACTGTCCAGGCTAGCCTGTTCGTATCTCTCATTCCCTCACAAGGGACAAGGAAGAAGACTTCTTCCCCTGTGCCCACCACATAAAATGCAACGCTTTTCCTGTTCCCAGAGTCCACTTTAACTGAGGAGGATGGAGAGGCGAGGTCCTCCACAGGACTGTTTCCACTTCCTCATGGATCACCATGTGTTCCCTGTGGCCTGCTCCAGGGCCCGTTCCTGCCCTGGCCTCTGGGGTGGAGGGGCTCCTTCCTCTGTGCTATGCTGCCAGCCTGCACGCATCCCCGGCCTGAATTCCCCCAGAGGCCTCAGGCCTGGAGGTGGCATCTGGTGGGTTTCAGGCTAGAATGTGCCACACAAAGACAAGGACCCCTGTGGGCGCTGCTGGAGGCCCAGAAACATGGCTTCATCAGCGTCCTAAACTGTCTCAGAAGCCAGTCGTCAGCCATAGGGTGGAAGCGGGTGGTGGGCCTTTCCTCCTCATTCCTGCTTCAAGAGCTCCCTCTCTCTTTACTGATCCCCAGCCCCCAGGACTAGGGTGTCTGCATCTGAGGAAGAAAACCCGCGGTACCTACCCCTGCCTCTAGTGGCCCACAGGGCTGCGGCTGCAATCCTGATAGTTGGGGAGGCACACACGCATGCCCTCCTGACACTGCTTTCCCAACTGCTTCTAATAATACTGACTCTTCCAAGGAAGCCTACATCACTTACTACCACTGACACAGATTTATAGAAATACACATTGGAAGTACTTTTTTTGGACATAAAGCTTTTTAAATCTCTGAGAAGAAGCTGAGAATCTCCACTGAACCACAAAGCAAACACATTTAGTCAATTCAGATTCACAGCACTGTTTCCCTTTTGAAAATAATTCAACAATGTGTGTGGAATACTGGGTAAAATCAGAGAGCAATGAGGGCGGTTACTCCTGAGACGTCAGTATGTGTAATACATTATCAACAACAATGAGATCCCAGGCTCCTAAGCCCTGGGCCATCTTCTCCTGCAAGTAGCTTAGCAACTGTGCCTTTCAGGGCTGTAGCGAGCACAGTATCACCTTTCTGACCTCAGCTTGCTTTGCGCTATTCCAGCATTGGTTTCATTGTCACAGGTGGAAAGTAAGACTCATAGAACACAGGGCACCATACAGTCACCATTGTAAAGTACCCTTTCTGAAACACTTCCTAAAATCCAAGTCAAAATTAATGTCTGTAATAATGACATTTTAAAATGTGCTTTGCGTAAAAATTCCTATGTGTCAGTTTGACCACTCTGGCCCCTTTTGCACTAAATGCCATGACTTTCACTGGACAGACTATTTATAAAGGGCCAGAAAGTCCTGCTTCAAAATAACGCTCTCAACTATGAACACTTACTCCCTCTCATGCTGCAAGGCACAGGGTTCCAGAAAGGGTTGCTAGGACACTAGCTTCTAACAGGGTGCCCAGGCTGACTTGAGATGATGCTTTATTCTGTGACACCACTTTTGGGGAGACACAGTTTACTCTGCTAAAGGGCACCTGCAGGGCTGGATTTGGGGGTAGCTCATCCTGGATGTGTGTGTCCTGGGTCATTAAGCTGGAAGCAAAGGGCAGTCTTGTGGTAGTTTGGGGTTCTGTTCTCACCACTCACACCTGACTGTGTGATACGGGAAAGAAGGCAGGTGTTCCTTCTGGCTCTGCACTCAGCCCCTTCTCTCACAGCTGACCATGTTACACTGGGCTCCAGTTCAACCAGTCCCTTCAGGCTCTCCCTCCGAAAGTCAAGATATCAAAAAGCCACATTAGTTTCGCTGTCAAGCCTCCATCTTCCATTTTCCTCTATTTCCTAAATAATATTAGATAACATGCCTGTAAATGACTATAGAGTATCAGTGCTTCTCTATAGCTTTTTGGACTCTCCCTCCCCAACCGTGAGTGGAGTATAGTCAGTATTAGCTGGATTTGTACTTTCTGGTACTTTCCTGCCTGTGGTGCCTGGTCCTGAGGCCTGAGACCAGGCTGTACCCAAAATGGAGGAGATGGCACTGCTTGGTTGCAGAGGAGCTAGCAATGTGTCTGCAGTCTCTGTTACCTCCCTTCCCTTCCAGGGCTCGTATGCAGCAGACGAGGCCCTGATCCCAAGGCCAAGAAGGGCAAGAAGGGCATCTCCATTTGTACATGGACATTTGTATGGCTGAGTACGGCTATTCTGGAAATCCAGCAAGGGGGTGTGAGGAGTTCTGATTTGACGCTGGCTTTGAGGTAACCAGCAGGAAAGAGCAAGAAGAACACGGGGAAGGGAGAGGCCAGGGTCAGGGCACCCAAGAGCCGGGTACGGGAAGGAGTGAGGGAGAGGGTGGACCCAGGCACTGAACTGTTCTACCTGCTTAACAGGTTTCCAAGTCCTGGCTAATCGTCAGCATTAGGGATCTGAAGCACACTGGAGCTAGTCCTAAATTGCAGAGCTTTTTTGCACTTTAGTTCAAACCAAAGCAATTTGGATGACAGGTCACGTTAACTTTCAATATATTACCCAAAGGACAGGTTAAAGGGTGTGAAAGTAAACCCAGGTGGTTGCCTTCACTGCTGAGCTGAAATTTTATAAATAAAAAATATTTTAAACAAAAACTTTCAAAGCCCCAGACCTTAAGATGACAGAGTGCTGCGTATTTTTTCCTTTGAAAAATGCATACAAAATACAGATAATGGTTATAAAATGTACACTGTAATGGTTATTTGCTGGAACACAGAGTCCACCACAGGAATTGCATCATGAGAGCCTGAGTGCAATTAGTGACAGGAAGAGGGAGGGGGAGAAGGAGCACTTGCAATGACATGAGCAGGAGGACTGTGTCACTGAGATGCAAAAGGAAACTGACAGTGAGGTTTTAAAAATGATGCAGCTTCAGAACCAAGTTGTTCACCACATGCAAACTAAACGCAATTTACATGGAAGCTCAAATCCATGCCTTTAATTTTTTTAAATGTAGGATAAAAAAAAATTCAGAAAAGTAATTCCCGCTCTCTCTCCACCCCCTTTTTTGGTGTTAACAGAGAAATATGAACTCTCATTCTCAGGTCTTAAAAGCCTTTGCATCATTTTTATTTTCAACAAAAGTGAATCATTTGTTACAAAACCATGGCGTCCTGGCAAATTTGCATCACTGGGGCGGCTGAAAACATATTGCCCACGGTTAAAACAAACAAACGACTGGCTTGAGGAGTCCTCAGGTGGCACAGTGTGTCTAGCAACAATCCCGCCCCCTGGATCAAGGTTCCACCTTCAGTGCCCACCGGAACACCTGGGCTGCCTGCTAGACCTTTCCCTTTCCAGGACCCAGTTTTGACTTCCAGCTGCTTTTCTGGGCAGGACTACAGGATGACCAGGTCATCCCATACACACAGCTCCTTCCACAGACTAAGCCCAGGGTGTCCCGACCCCCATAGGAGCTGCTGTCCCTCTTCTTTACCACCACCCCCTCTCCCCACCTGCCAGTCTCCCCTCAGCACCCTGTCCAGCCCTCCCTGAGTCCTCTCCTAAAGCCGCCCCAGGCCCCACTCTCTCCTCCAGCCCATGAGGCCAGGAGTGGTCCTCAGTCAGCCTTCCTGCTGGTGGAGGCACCCATCTGTCCCAGGGCCCGCGAGCAGACCGGGGCCCGCGTTTGCCTACCTTCTGGCCGAGGAAGAGGCTCTTGGTGGAGAGCACAGTGAAGCCATCGGCGGGTGTGCCCTCGGTCGTGCTGTCGGCGCTGGCTGCCTTGCTGACTTCTCCCTGCTTCTTCTTGCACAAACAGAAGAGTCAGTATGAGGCCTGCACAGATGGAGACCACGTGAATCTGGGCTTTTCTAACAGGCAGGTGAATGCCCATAATACTCAAGAGAAAACAGGAAACTAAACCACTATAAGTTCTCAGCATTTTTCAAAGTGGGGGCTGCAGGCTTATTTTGAAGTCCAAGAGTAAAGAGTGTTAAAGTGTATTTTCATCACCTTTATAATCTTAAAAAAATAGCTACCTAAAGGCAAAACTTCACAGTGATAATTTAGAACAGAACCACTTGCATTAACTGTAGACCAAGTGAATGTCTCTTAATTCAGGGTCTTCACTTTCTAGATGCCTGTACAGTATTCACGTCTGAGGGGAAAAAACAAACTGCTCTGGATCCTTAGTTCTCAAAGAGCCAAAAATCAGGCCAAGGATCATCACCCTCCAACCCTCTGAGCCCAGGAGGTAAGACTCTCCCACCCTCTTTCATTAAGACCCGCCTTGGAGAAGGATCCATATGCGGGCTGTTGGTGAGCCTCTCTGTCCCCTTGAGATGCCCCACCCCCCTGCAGTGAGCATGGATCTTGGCAGGCTCTTGGGCCTCTTTCCAGCATCATTCAGACTGAGGTATATGTCCTCTGGGGTTTCCAAGAGCCTTGCAAAGGTATGTCATGTAGAGAGGTATGATTACTTTGCAGATCCTCTGCTGCCTAATGTACTTCTTCCTGAAGTGGATCTGCCCTAAGAGTGATCTATGCTTGCAATCAAGGTTTCATGCTGGGTCTCCCTTCACAACCATGTCTCCCACTTCCCAAGAGTGAATATTAGCACCACCCTTCAAGTAGGGATACATGTCTTTCTCAGTCTTTTATTTCTGTCAAGGACGAGGCTTGTATTAGAAACGGATATTTTGGCTCATTTGGGGATTTTTTGCATTCAGATATATTGGTGAGTGAGGAAAGTGGGCACAATAGCAAGTTTTTGTTTAGGTATTTTTTCCTTCCCCCAACTATTATCAAAAAGGACATTACTCCTGAGGATGGTCCAGTGGGAGCAAATCAACAAAGTAAGGGGTGAGAAATATTATAAAATATATAAAATATGATAAATGGCCATGGCTTCCTGAAGGAAGGATCTGGACAGAAAACTCAGGGCAAGGCCCGTGCCCTATCCATTTTCCCTTTTAATACTCAAATTCATTAACATATTAACATTCTTACTTACACTGAAACATAAGGTCTAATTTTACTAAAGTGCTTTAACAATAAGGACTGCTTTGGCATTTAGGTTATACGGCTAACCTGGAACATTTTCCATTAATTAAATGAGCTAAATTTGATGCTCCAAGGTTTTGATATAAATGGTAAGACAGAAAGCATTTTAACAAGAAACACGGTATTAGCAAAGATATAGTAAAATTATCACTCTTTTGGTTTCCTAACACTTCAAGTGTATCAGATTTGACAGGTATAATCAACAATTACATGGTAAGTCTTAGTAAAGCCTTTTTGATATACTTTCCAGGAAACAAGAAAAGCAAAGACGGGATGACAAATCCTTTCACAAGTCAGATGTTTCTAATTCTGTGCTTTCAACAAAACTGAAGAAATACCAAATTGAGTTAACAGCTGATAGACCATTAAAGAACAGATTGATGGAGTTTAGTTAACAGTCATGTACCAATGCGGGTTTCTTAGTTGTGATGAATGTACTAGGGTTACGGAAGATGTTAACAACAGGGAAACTGGGTGAGGGATATTCAGGAACTCTCTATATGGGCTTTGTAACTTCTGTAAATCTAAAACCGTTCTAAAATAAAACATTTATTAAAACAAATTGATGACAGATTACTATGTGATTGTTGGCATGTAACTCAGAAAGAGTTCAGAGGATTGAGCGATGTTGCTGTAACAAAATCCTTTCCAGTCCCATTTAATTACTTTTGTGAACAAGATTTCCCAGGCACTTATACCTATAAATAAAATATAGGATGATGACTCATTTTTACAGTGAGCAACATTCATCTAGGGTACTTGAGTTAACTGAAAAAACTATCTCCATGCATCCCATGACATGATACAGTTCCAAAAAAATTTTACTTTCTCCTTAATAGTTAAAATTAAAATGTGTCAAGTATTTATCAGTTTGATCAACTGTGTATTATTAATAAATGTGATAACTATCCAATCCTGTGGAAACCATAACATTTAGTGCTTTTATGATCACAAGAAAATTTTTCAAAATGAATTTAAATTTATGTACATTATTTTTGTTGCGCAAATCACTAACATACTACAAACAAAAAAAAATGTGTTACATTAGGATAAAAATTTGTGGGGCAAGTGAAAGGAAAATAAGGGCTCAAAGGAGTAAAATTATATAAATTTTCCAACTGTTAAAAAAGAGCCTGTTTGTGTATTTTGTAGTATATCAAATCATCACAGTAAGTAGATTTCATTGGATACATTTAAATGATGAAAGTTTTCTTTTTAAAGTTCAATATGTATTATATATCAAAATTATACCCTTTGTAGTAGATATTTAAATTTATTATGAGAAGTTTAGCTGTCAAATTTTAGATGTATGAGCTATGAAGACTTTCAAAACTGCTTTAGGAAGTATGCAAGCAAAAAAGTTTTAAAGCCACTACTCTACCCAGTGAACACCATTCATACACAAGGTGCTCAGTAAACGCTTGGGAATGAAATGCAGTTGCTAAGTAGATAAATATTTTAGTGCTTCTGCCCAAGGATACTTGGATTTTAAGAGGTCAGAAAGCCCTAAATGATAGAATTTCAGGCCTCTGGGAATTGGAGCTGGTTTTACTGGGAGGAGGGGACCTGAAAGGCTCCCTGTGCCCCTGATACAAGTCAGCAGCTGCCTATGCAGCCAGGTTATAAAGCTTAACCTGTGATAATTAATACTGATAATTTTCAGCAATGATTCATTTGCATATGGTCACCTGCATTAAAGCTGTTGCCCCACATTGTAAATTGGTTCAGCCACTATGGAAAAACAGTATAGAGGTTCCTCAAAAAATAAAAAGTAGAACTACCATGTGCTCCAGCAATTCCACTTCTGGGAATATATCCAAAGGAAATGAAAACACTATATTGAAGAGATATATGCACCCCCATGTTCACAGCAGCATTATTTACAATAGCTCAGACATGGAAACAACCTAAGTGCCCATCAACAGATGAATAAAGAAAATGTAATACACACACACACACACACACACACACACACACACACACACTGGAATATTATTTAGTCATAAAAAAGAAGAAAATCCTGCCAGGAAGCTGAGAGTTCCAAATAAGATGAACGCAAACAAGCCCGTGCCAAGACACATTATAATTAAAGTGGCAAAAGTTAAAGACAAGGAGAGACTCTTTAAAACAGCAAGAGAAAACCTGCTACACACACACAAAAACCCCATAAGACTATCAGCAGATTTTTCAGCAAAAAATTTGCAGGCCAGAAGGGAGTGGCATGATTTTTCTAAATGCTAAAAGTAAAAAAAACTTCCCAATAAGAATACTCTACCTGGCAAAACTGTCCTTCAGAAGTGAAGAATACAGAAGGAGTTCTCCAGACAAACAAAAGCTAAAGGAGTTCATTACCACTAAACTGGCCTTAAAAGAAATAATAAAGGGACTTCTTTAAGCTCAAAAGAAAGGGCACTAATTAATAACAGGAAAACATATGAAAGTACAAGCACCTTTGTCACTGATAAAGGTAAATATAAAGGTGGTAGATTAATCACTTATAAAGCTAGTATAAAGGTTAAAAGACAAAAGTACTAAAAATAACTGTAACTACAATAATTAATTAAGGACTATACACAAGATAAAGAGGTGTAAAATGTGATGTCAAAAACAAAACATGGAGAGAAGAGTGAAAATACAGAGCTTTCGAATGGGATCAAACGTGTTATCAATTTTAAATAGACTGTTATAAATATAAGTTGTTATATATAAGCCTCATGATAAACACAAAGCAAAAGCCTATAGTAGATACACAAGAGAGAAATGAATGCAAGTGTACCACTAAAGAAAATCATCAAATCACAAAGGGAGAGAGCAAGAAAAGAAGAAAGGAACAGAGGAACTACTGGATTGGCCAAAAAGTGCCTTTGGTTTTTAAGTAAAAATAAAAGACACATTTTTCATTTTCACCAAAAACTTTATTGAACAATGTATTCAACCTTTTGTTCCACTACCCTCTGCCATTGTTCAGGCAACTTCATAATTCCATCTTACCAAAACTTTTTATCTTTTTTGAGCAAAGAACTGTTCCAGGTGCCTTTTACAGTCTTCCAGGGAACTGAAATTTTTTCCATTAAGAGATTTTTGTAAAGACTGAAATAAATGGAAATCTGAAGGTGCAATGTCTGGTGGATACAGTGGATGAATCAGAACTTCCCAGCCAAGCTGTAACAGTTCTTGCCCAGTCATCAAAGAAACATGCGGTCTTGCGTTATCCTGATGGAAGATTATGAGTTTTCTGATGACTAATTTTGGATGCTTTTCATCAAGTGATACTTTCAGTTGGTCTAATTGGGAACAGTACTTGCTGGAATTAATCACCTGGTTTTCCAGAAGGCGCTCATAGTAGAGGACTCCCTTCCAATCCCACCATATACACAACACCACCTTCTCTGGATGAAGGCTGACCTCTGGTGGGTTGGTGGTTGTTCATTTCACTTGCCCCATGATCTCTTCTGTTCCACATTATTATACAGTATCCACTTTTCATCAACCATCACAATTTGTTTTAAAAACGGAACGTTTTCATTACGTTTAAGTAGACAATCACATGGGGAAATATGGTCAAGAAGGTTTCTTTTTGCCTACCTTATGTGGAACCCAAACATCAAAGTGATTAACATAACCAAGCTAGTGCAAATGATTTTCAACGCTTGATTTGGATATTTTGAGTATGTCCAGTATCTCCAGCATGGTATAATGTTGATTTTTCTCAATTAATGTCTCGATTTGATTGCTATCAACTTCAACTGGTCTACCCGACCATGGAGCCGCGTCCAAGGAGAAATCTCCAGCACGAAACTTCGCAAACCACTTTTGACACGTTTGATCAGTCACAGCACCTTCTCCATACACTGCACAAATCTTTTTTTGCGTTTCAGTTGCATTTTTACCTTTCTTGAAATAATAAAGCATAATATGCCTAAAATGTTGTTTTTTCTTCCATCTTCAGTATTAAAAAGGCTACACAAAAATTCACCAATTTTGATGTCTTTTATAAAATGCATGCTGATATGACAGCTGTCACAATACAATCTAACAAAATTGTTTCAAATGAAGTTAAAGACAACTAAGTGCTACTAGAGCCATCTTATGGAAAAAACCAAGTGAACCTTTTGGCCAACCCAATACAAAACAGCCAAAAAACAATTAACAAAATGGGAATAAGTGCATACCTATCAATAGTTACTTTAAATGTAAATGCACTAAATTCTCCAATCAAAAGACACTGAGTGGCTGAGTGGATAAGTACACAACACCTATCTATATGCTGCCTACGTGAGACACGCTTCAGATGTAGGGATATATACAGACTGAAAGTAAAGGGATGGAAGAACATTTTCCATGCAAATAAAAACCAAAAGAAAGCTGCGGTAGCTATACTTATATCAGACAAAATAGACTTTAAAACAATGACTGCAATGACAATGAATGTCATTACATAATCATAAAGGAGTCAATCCAACAAGAGGATATAATATTTGTAAATATTTATGCACCCAACACAGGAGCAAATAAATATATAAAGCAAATATTAACAGACCTAAAAGAGAAACAGACAGCAACACAATAATAACAGGGGACATTAATATCCCACTTTCATCCATGGACAGATGTTCCTTACAGAAAATCAATAAGAAAACACTGGCCTTAAACGACATGTTAAACCAGATGGATTTAAAAAATATGCACAGCATATTCCACCCAAATCAACAGAACACACATTCCTCTCAAGTACACATATAACATTTTCCAGGATAGACCACATGATAGGCCACAAAACAAGCGCTAATAAATGTAAGAAATCATGTCAAGTATCTTTTCTGACCACAGTGGTATGAAACTAGAAATCAATTACAAGAAGGAAACTGGAAAAATCACAAATATATGAAGATTAAACAACATGTTACTGAACAACCAATAGGAACGATTACTTATCTTTAGTTTATCTATTAGTTTCATTTACCTTTTCTATTGTCCTTTGAGTCTCTATATCATTCATTTCTGCTCTGGCCTTTGTTATTTCCTTCCTTCTGCCAACTTTGGGCTTCATTTGTTCTTTTTCTAGTTCCTTCAGGTTAGGTTTTTTTATTTGAGATTTAAAAAAATTTCTGATGCAGGCATTTATTGTTATAAATTTGCCTCTTAGAACTGCTTTTGGTGCATGTCATAAGTTTTGGTAAGTTGTATTTCCATTTTCATTTGTCTGAAGGTTTTTAAAAATTTTTTTCCTCTTTTCCTCTAGCCACAGCAATTAGGCAAGAAAAAGAAAAGGCATCCAAATCAGAAAGAAAGAAGTAAAACTGTCACTATTTGAACATGACATGATATTATACACAGAAAACTCTAAAAACTCCACCAAAAAAATTGTTAGAATAAATGAATTCAGTAAAGTTGCAGG
The DNA here is from genome assembly GCF_028023285.1 of Balaenoptera ricei. Classification (NCBI taxonomy): domain Eukaryota; kingdom Metazoa; phylum Chordata; class Mammalia; order Artiodactyla; family Balaenopteridae; genus Balaenoptera; species Balaenoptera ricei. Next base: position 113,575,052 of record NC_082641.1, read on the forward strand.
ACACAAAATCATTACACAGATTTCTGTGGTGTTTCCATACACTAATAATGAGCTATCATAAAGAGAAATTAAGAAAACAATTTACGACCACATTAAAAGGAATAAAATACCAAGGATTATATTTAACCAAGGAGGTGGAAGTCCTGCACGGTGAAAACCGTAAGGCACTGATGAAAGAAATTAAACACACAAATAAATGGAAAGATATTCTATGCTCAAGGACTGGAAGAGTTAATACTGTTAAAAGGTCCATACTACCCAAAGCAATCTACAGATCCAATGCAATCCCTAACAAAATTCCAATGGCGAGAGATCCCCAGCCAAGACAGCGGAAGAGAAGGACCTGAGCACACCTCCTCTCACGAAAACACCAAAATCGCAAGTAACTGCTGAACAACCATTGACAAAAAAAACTAGAGCCTACCAAAAAAGATATTTTCAAAGACAAAGAAGAAGCCACCATGAGATGGTAGGAGGGGAGCTTTCATGACATCATTGAATCCCATACCCACCGGGTGGGCTTACCCACAAATTGGAAAATAATTATGTCACAGATGTTCTCCCACAGGAGTGAGAGTTCTGAGCCCCACGTCAGGCTCCCAAGTCTGGTGGTCTGGCATCGGGAGGAGGAACCATCAAAGCATTTGGCTTTGAAGGCCAATGGAGCTTAAGTGCAGGGGCTCTACATAACTGGGGGAAACAGAGACTCTGCTCTTAGAGGATACACACAAGGTTTCACATACACTGGAACCCAGCACAGCAGTAACTCCACATGAGCCTCAGTTGGACCTACATACGAGTCTTGGAGAGTCTCCTAAGGAGGTGAGGGTCGGCTGTGACTCATTGGAGGGGCAAGGACACTGGTGCCAGAGGTCTCAGAGAATACTGATTGGCGTGAACTCTCCCAGAGGTCACCATTTTGGCATCAAGACCTGGTCCTACCCGACAGCCTACAGGCTCTAGTGCTAGTACACCTCAGGCCAACCAGCAGGATAGGAACACAGCCCCACCATCAGCAGACAGGCTGCCTAAAGCTGTACTGAGCTCACAGCCACCTCTAAACACACCCATCGACACAGCCCTGCCCAGCAGAGAAACTCAACCCAGCTCCACCCACCAGAGGGCAGGCACCAGTCCCTCACACCAGGAAGCCTGCACAAGTCCAGGACCAACCTCACCCACCAGAGGGCAGACACCAGAAACAAGAGGAGCTACGGTCCTGCAGCCAGCAGAAGGAGACCACGAAAACAGAAAGTTAGAAAAAATGAGATGGCAGAAAAATATGTTCCAGACAAAGGAACAAGATAAAAACCCACAAGAACTAAGTGAAGTGGAGATTGGCAACCTACCTGAAAAGAATTTAGAAGAATGATAGTAAAGATAAGCCAAGATCTCAGAAAAAGAATGGAGGTACAGATCGAGAAGATACGAGAGACATTTAACAAAGAACTAGAAGATATAAAGAATAAAGAAAGATGAACAATTCAATAACTGGAATGAAAAATACACTAGTAAGAATTAGTAGCAGAGTAATTGAAGCAGAAGAAGAAATAAGTGAGCTGGAAGACAGAATGGTGGAAAGCACTGTCTCAGTACAAAGAAAAAATAATGTAAAGAAATGAGAACAGTTTAAGAGACCTCTGGGACAACATTAAATGCACCAACATTTGCATTAGAGGGGTCCCAGAAGGAGAAGAGAGAGAAATGGCCTGGGAAAGTATTTGAAGAGATTATAGCCAAAGACTTCCCTAAAATGAGAAAGGAAACACTCACTCAAGTCCAGGGAATGCAGAGAGTCCCATACAGGATAAACCCAAGAAGGAACATGCTGAGACACATATTAGTCAAAGTGACAAAAATTAAAGACAAAGAAAAAATATTAAAAGCAACAAGGGAAAAGCAACAAATACCATACAAGGGAATCCCCATAAGGTTATCAGCTGATTTTTCAGCAGAAACTTTGCAGGCCAGAAGGAAGTGGCACAATATATTTAAAGTGATGAAAAGGAAAAGTATATTACCAAGAATACTGTACCCAGCAAGGCTCTTGTTCAGACTCAACAGAGAAATCAAAAGCTTTACAGATAAGCAAGACCTAAGAGAATTCAGCAGCACCAAACCAGCTTTACAATGAATGCTAAAGGAACTTTTCTAGGCATAAGATAAAAGTCCAAACTAGAATCAAGAAAATTATGAATGGGAAAGCTCACCAGTAAAGGCAAACACACAGTAAAGGTAGGAAATCATCCACACACAAGAAGAGAGTACAAATGCAGGATACAAGAAATGCATTTGAAACTGAGAGACCAGCAACTTAAAACAATCTTCTACATATACAGACTGCTATATCAAAACCTCACGGGAACCACAAACCAAGAATCTACAGTAGAGACATACACACACAAGGGAAAGCAATCCAAACACAACACTAAAGATAGTCACCAAATCACACAAGAAGAGAACAAAAGAGGAAAGGAAGAAAAAAACCTACAAAAACAATCCCAAGACAATTAACAAAATGGAAACAAGAACATACATATCGATAATTGCCTTAAATGTAAATGGATTAAATACTCCAAACAAAAGACACAGATTGGCTTAATGGATACAAAAACAAGACCTGTATATATGCTGGCTACAAGAGACCCACTTCAGATCTAGGGACACATACAGACTGAAAGTGAGGGGATGGACAAAGGTATTCCATGCAAATGGAATCAAAAGAAAGCTGGAGTAGCAATACTCATATCAGACAAATTAGACTTTAATTTTTTTTTTTTGGCCACGCTGCACAGCATGTGGGATCTTAGTTCCCCGACCAGGGATCAAACCCTGTGCCACCCTGCATCAGAAGTGTGGAGTCTTAACCACTGGACAACCAGGGAAGTCCCCAAAATAGATTTTACAAGAATGTTACAAAGAGACAAAGAAGGATACTACATAATAATCAAGGGATCAATTCAAAAAGATATAACAATTGTAAATATATATGCACCAAATATAGGAGCACCTCAATATATAAGGCAAATGCTAACAGCCATAAAAGGAGAAATCAACAGTAACACAATAATATGGTGTTAATATAATAATATTAACACCTGACTTACATCTTTGAACAGATCATCCAGACAGAAAATCAATAAGGAAACACAGGTCTCAAATGACACATTAAACCAGATGGACTTAACTGATATTTATAGAGCATTCCATCCAAAAGCACCAGAATTCACTTTCTTCTCAAGTGCACATGGAACATTCTCCAGTATAGATCACATCTTGGGCCACAAATCAAGCCTTGGTAAATTTAAGAAAACTGAAATCATATTAAGCCTCTTTTCTGACCACAACGCTATGAGATTAGAAATCAACGACAAGGGGGAAAAACCTGTAAAAAACACAAACACGTGGAGGCTAAACAATATGCTACTAAACAACCAATGGATCACTGAAGATATCAAAGAGGAAAACAAAAAATAGCTAGAAACAAATGAAAATGAAAGCATGACAATAAAAAACCTATGGGATGCAGGAAAAGCAGTTCTAAGAGGTCAGTTCATAGCAATAAAATCTTACCTCAGGAAACAAGAAAAATCTCAAACAAACTAACCTTATGTCTAAAGCAACTAGAAAGAGAAGAACAAACAAAACCCAACGTTAGTAGAAGGAAAGAAATCACAAAGATCAGAGCAGAAAAAAATGAAATAGAGACAAAGAAAACAATAGAAAAGATCAATGAAACTAAAAGCTGGTTCTTTGAAAAGATAAAGAAAATTGATAAACCTTCAGCCAGACTTATCAAGAAAAAAAGGGAGAGGGCTCAAATCAATAAAATTGGAAATGAAAAAAGAGAAGTTACTATTAACACTGCAGAAATACAAAGGATCATAAGTGACTACTACAAGCAACTATACGCCAAAAAAATGGACAACCTGGAAGAAATGGACAAATTCTTAGAAAGGTACAATCTTCCAAAACTGAACCAGGAAGAAATAGAAAATATGAACAGACCAATCACAACCACTGAAATTGAAACTGTGATTTAAAAACTCCCAACAGGGAATTCCCTGGTGGTCCAGTGGTTAGGATCAGTGCTTTCACTGCGAGGGCCCAGGTTCAATCCCTGGTTGAGGAACTAAGATCCCGCAAGCTGCAATGCAGCCAAAAACAAACAAACAAACAAAACAAAAAAATCCAAAAGAACTCCCAACAAACAAAAGTCCAGGACCAGATGGCTTCACAGGCGAATTCTATCAAACATTCAGAGAAGAGCTATCACCTATCCTTCTCAAACTCTTCCAAAAAATTATAGAGGAAGGAACACTCCCAAACTCATTCTATGAGGCCACCATCACCCAGATACTAAAAGCAGACAAAGATACCGCAAAAAAAGAAAATTACAGGCCAATATCACTGACGAATAGACAAAAATCCTCAACAAAATACTAGCAAACCGAATCCAACAGTACATTAAAAAGACTTTACACCACAATCAAGTGGGATTTATCCCAGAGATGAAAGGATTTTTCAATATCTGTATATCAATCAGTGTGATACACCACATTAACAAATTGAAGAATAAAAACCATATGATCATCTCGATGGATGCAGAGAAAGTTTTTCATAAAATTCAACACCCCTTTATGATAAAAACTCTCCAGAAAGTGAGCATAGAGGGAACATACCTCAACATAATAAAGGCTGTACATTGATATGTCAAACCCACAGCTAACATCAGAGTCAATGGTGAAAAGCTGAAAACATTTTTTCTAAGATCAGGAACAAGACAAGGATGTCCACTCTTGCCACTTTTCTTCAACATAGTTTTGGAAGTCCTAGCCATGGCAATCAGAGAAGAAAAAGAAATAAAAGGAATCCAAATTGGAATAGAAGAAGTAAAACTGTCACTGTTTGCAGATGACATGATACTATACATAGAAAATCCTAAAGATGCTACCAGAAAACTACTAGAGCTCATCAATGAATTCGGTCAAGTTGCAGGATACAAAATTAATACACAGAAATCTGTTGCATTCCTATACACTAACAACAAAAGATCATAAAGAGAAAATAAAGAAACAATCCCACTTACCATCACATCAAAAAGAATAAAATACCTAGGAATAAACCTATTCAAGGAGGCAAAAGACCTGTACTCTGAAAACTATAAGACGCTGATGAAAAGAATTGAAGATGACACAAACAGATGGAAAGATATAACATGTTCTTGGATTGGAAGAATCAAAATGACTGTACTACCCAAGGCAATCTACAGATTAAGTGCAATCCCTATCAAATTACCAATGGCCATTTTTTTTGCAGATCTAGAACAAAAAAATCTTAAAATTTGTATGGAAACACCAAAGACCCCAAATAGCCAAAGCAATCTTGAGAAAGGAAAACGGAGCTGGAGGAATCAGGCTCCCTTACTTCACACTATACTACAAAGCTACAGTCATCAAAACAGTATGGTACTGGCACAAAAACAGAAAGAGAGATCAATGGAACAGGACAGAAAGCCCAGAAATAAACCCACGCACCTATGGTCAAGTAATCTATGACAAAGGAGGCAAGAATATACAATGGAGAAAAGACAATCTCTTCAATAACTGGTGCTGGGAAAACTGGACAGCTACAGCTAAGAGAATGAAATTAGAACATTCTCTAACAGCATACACAAAAATAAACTCAAAATGGATCAAAGACCTAAATGTAAAGCCGACAGTATAAAACTCTTAGAGGAAAACGTAGGCAGAACACTCTTTGACATAAATCGCAGCAATATCTGTTTTGATCCATCTCCTAGAGTAATGAAAACAAAAACAAACAAATGGGACCTAATTAAACTTAAAATCTTCTGCACAGCAAAGGAAACCATAAACAAAACGAAAAGACAACAGACAGAATGGGAGAAAATATTTGCAAACAATGCAACAGACAAGGGATTAATCTCCAAAATACACAAACAGCTCATGCAGCCCAACAGCAAAAAAATACACGCAACCCAATCAAAAAATGGGCAGAAGATCTAAACAGACATTTCTCCAAAGAAGACATACAGATGGCCAAAAGGCACATGGAAAGATTCTCTAATGATTAGAGAAATTCAAGTTGAAACTACAATGATGTATCACCTCACACCAGTCAGAATGGCCATTATCAAAAAGTCTACAAACAATAAATGCTGGAGAGGGTGTGAAGAAAAGGGAACCCTCCTACACTGTTGGTAGGAATGTAAATTGGTACAGCCACTATGGAGAACAATACAGAGGTTCCTCAAAAAACTAAAAATAGAGCTATCATATGATCCAGCAATCCCACTCCTGGGCATATATTCCGAGAAAACCATCCTTTGAAAGGATACATGTACCCCAATGTTCACTGCAGCACTATTTACAACAGCCAAGACATGGAAGCAACCTAAATGTCCATCAACAGAAGAATGGATAAAGAAGATGTGGTACATATATACAATGGAATATTACTCAGCCATAAAAAAGAATGAAGTAATGCCATTTGCAGCAACACAGATGGACCTAGAGATTATCATACTAAGTGAAGTAAGTCAGACAGAGAAAGACAAATATCATATGATATCACTTGTATATGGAATCTTAAAAGTTAATACAATGAAATTATTTTCAAAACAGAAATAGACTCACAGACTTAGAAAACAAACTTATGGTTACCAAAGGGGAAGGGGGGAGGGGAAGGATAAATTAGGAGTTTGGGATTAACGTACACTCTACTATATATAAAACAGATAATCAACAAGGGCCTACTGTATAGCACAGAGTACTCTACTCAATACTCTGCAATAACCTATATGTGAAAAGAATCTGAAAAAGAACAGACATATGTATATGTATAACTAAATCACTTTGCTGTACACCTGAAACTAACACAACATTGTAAACCAAATACACTCCAATATAAAATAAAATTTAAAAAATAAAATGTGTTCTTAATAAAAAAAGTATATATATGTATTACTGAATCACCTTACTGTACAGCACAAATTAACACAACATTGTAAATCAACTATACTTCAATTTAAAAAAATAGTAAAATGTGAAAAAAAATTCCAATGGCATTTTTCACAGAAATAGAATAAACAATCTTAAAATTTGTATGGAACCACAAAAGACCCCCACATACCCAAAGCAATCTCGAGAAAGAAGAACAAATCTGAAGGCATCATGCTCCCTCATTTCAAACTACATAACAAAGCTGTAGTCATGAAAACAGTATGGTACTGGCATAAAAACAGACACAAAGATCAATGGAACAGAACAGCAAGCCCAGAAATAAACCCAGGCATATATGGTCACTTAATTTACAACAAAGGAGGCAAGAATATACAATGGAGAAAGGACAGTGTCTTCAATAAATAGTGTTGGGAAAACTGGACAGCCAATGTAAATGAATAAAACTGCAACACTATCTTACACTATACAGAAAAATTAACTCAAAATGGATTAAAAACTTGAATATAAGAGCTGAAACCATAAAACTCCTAGAGGAAAACGGACAGTAAGCTCTTTGATATTAGTATTGGCAATGACTTCGGATTTGACACCAGAAGAAAAGGCAACAAAAGCAAAAATAAACAAGTAGGACTATATCAAACTAAAAGGTTTCTGCACAACAAAGGAAACAATCAACGAAGTGAAAAGGCAACCTATGGAATGGCAGAAAATATTTTTGAATCATTTATCTGACAAGGGGTTAATATCCAAAATATATACAAACTCAGACAATTCAAGAGCAAAAAACTCAAGACCATTTTTCGAAAGAAGACATACAAATGGCCAACTGGTACATGAAAAGGTGTTCAACATCGCTAATCATCAGGGAAATGCAAATCAAAACTACAATGATACAGCACCTCACACCTGTTAGAATGGCTATTATCAAAATGACAGGAAACAACAAGTGTTGGCAAGGATGTAGAGAAAAGAGAACACTGGTACATACACTGTTGGTGGGAACGTAAACTGGAGCAGCTACTATGGAAAACATTATGGAGGCTCCTCAAAAAATTAAAAACAGAACTCCCACATAATTCAGCAATTCCACTTCTGGGTATTCATCCAAAGGAAACAAAAACACTCACTCAAAAGGATATATGCACCCCATGTTCACTGCAGCATTATTTATAATAGCCAAGATATGGAAATATGGAAAAAAACCTAAGTGTCCATCAATGGATGAACGGATAAAGAAAATATAATACACGTACACACACACACACACACACACACACACACTTATATAAAAACAAAATGGAACATTCATCAGCCATAAAAGTGAAGGAAACTCTGCCATTTGTGACAAAATGGATGGACCTTGAGAGCACTATGCTAAGTGAAATAAGTCAGATAGAGAAATTAAAATACCGTATACCACATAATCCCTCTTATATGTGGAATCTTAAAAAACAATAACAAAAAAAACCAAACTCACAGAAAAAGAGATCAGATTTGTGGTTACCAGAGGCAGAGGGTTGGGGGATGAGGGATGATTGGAGGAAAGTGGTCAAAAGGTACAAACTTGCAGTTATCAGATAAATAAGTACTGGGAATGTAATGTACAACACGATGACTATAGTTAACACTGCTGTATGATACGTAGGAAAGTTGTTGAGAGTAGGTCCTAAGAGTTTTCATCACAAGGAAAAAACCATTTTTTTCTGTATATGAGATGATGGATATTAACTACCCTTATTGTGGTAATCATTTCATGATATATGTAAGTCAAATCATGCTGTACACCTTAAACGTATACAGTGCTTTATGTCAATGATAATTCAATACACCGAGAAAAAGAATGCTGTAGAGGGTAAGAGGTGGAAATTATAAACAGAATATATATCATGAATGCACAAATTTAATGAGAGGCCAGAATGTGGTATTTAAAAAAATTATTTTAAGCTGTTGCCCCACTCACGCTGCAGTGGGTGGCTTTGCAGCCCTCTACCATCAGACCAGAGGGGATTCTACCTAGAGACGTGGTCCATAGTCACAGGGCACACAAGTAACACTATATCTGAACTCTGAAGTCCTGCATTTGAGCCCTGGTCTACTAGCTGCATAGCCTTAGGTAAATGGCTCACCTTCCCTAAGACTTAGCTTTCTCATCAGGAAAGTGAGATAAGGCAGGAGAACTGACTAAACGAGTGACCAAGGCAGAGAAGGCAGCAAACCCTGTGCAAGACCAGCTGTTCCTTCCCAGTTCTCACAGTCTGTCCACCTGGCAACCAACACCTGCCTCTTCCCTGCAAGGTGTGCACCCCGTGACATGGTGCTTCAGGTCTACACAGTTGCCTTGGGAGATATCACTATATTCCAATCATAACAAGTGTGCCCTAAGTTTTCCTAAGGTCTGTAGTCTGCGATTATGTCCCTTCCTCACTTCTTGGTATTAAAATGCCCTTTCTTATATGAAATGGTGAGAGTAGATGGTAGATTATTTTCACAACCTGGCCCAGGGAGGACAAAAGCTAGCAAGCAATACTTTGTCAATCTCCAAAATGATTTTATTTTATGGATGGCTAGTGGGAAGCTGCTGCATAGCACAGGGAGATCAACTCTGTGGTTTGTGATGACCTAGAGGGGTGGGGTAGGGAGGGTGGGAGGGAGGCTCAAGAGGGAGGGGATATGGGGATATATGTATACTTACAGCTGATTCACTTTGTTGTACCGCAGAAGCTAACACAATATTGGAAAGCAATTATACTCCAATAAAGATTTTTAAAAAATGATTGGCAGCCGCATAGCACAGGGAGATCAGCTCGGTACTTTGTGACCACCTAGAGGGGTGGGATAGGGAGGGTGGGAGGGAGACGCAAGAGGGAGGAGATATGGGGATATATGTATAGCTGATTCACTTTGTTATAAAGCAGAAACTAATACACCATTGTAAAGCAACTTTACTCCAATAAAGATGTTAAAAAAAAAAAAAAAGATTGACATTTTAGAGATTCATATTGTTGTACAAATCCAAAAACTCCATGTATTGTGCATATACCCAGTTTTGTTTTGAGCAGCAGAAAACCTGTAAGGTCAGAGTCAGTGGGAGACGTATTTAAGAATCTGTAGAACTGAGTGTTCAAAAAGACTTGTGTGAAATTATCAACCGAAGATTACCTACGCCTAGTCTCATTTGCTCTGCTGTTTGAATCTCTGGAAATTTCATTAAAAAGTCAGCAAAATTTTGCAAGGATGGCAGCTTCTCAAAACCAATCCCTTTTTTTGGCATCCCTTACCAGAACATTAATCACTCATTTGCAGTTTAAATATTTCTCAAAAAGAAAGAGGCGCTCTCCCATAATCATCTTGGGCTTTTTGCCAGGCAGTGAGGAGCAAGTGTATCTTCTTGATCAGGAAGAGTGATTCACATATGGGGGTGGAGTTCAATTGGGGTGGTAGAGAGGGTTTACATTTGAAAAATCCTAGGTAAAATGACTATTTATCAAAACTTGGCAAAAACTGTCGTCTTGGAGATACCTTAAAGATTATCCTATGAATCTTGGTGAGCATTCTGACAGGGGTCTTAACCTTGAAGATTTAGGCATAAATGGTTTCCTTTGAATCTTCGGTATTTTATGCATTTTAAAACCTTATTTTGGACTTCCTGGTGGCGCAGTGGTTAAGAATCCGCCTGCCAATGCAGTGGACATGGGTTCGAGCCCTGGTCCAGGAAGATCCCACACGCCGTGGAGCAACTAAGCCCGTGCGCCACAGCTACTGAGCCTGCACTCTAGAGCCCGCAAGCCACAACTACTGAGCCCACGTGCCACAATTACTGAAGCCCAAGTGCCCTAGAGCCCGCGCGCCACAACTACCGAAGCCCAAGTGCCCTAGAGCCCGTGCTCCGCAACGAGAAGCCACCGCAATGAGAAGCCCGCACACCGCAACAAAGAGCAGTCCCCGCTCGCAACAACTAGAGAAAGCCCACGCGCAGCAACGAAGACCCAATGCAGCCAAAAAGATGAATAAAATTTAAACAAAACAAAACAAAAATCATTTGGGGCCAGCCAAATCTCTCTTAAAAAAGTAAAATTAAAAAAATAAATAAAACCTTATCTTGAGAAGGGTCCCCAGGCTTCTCTGAAACGTTGGGGACCCCACATGAAGGCCTGTCCCATTCTCTCTGGGAAGAGCCAGGCATGCTCCCCCCTGTGCCAGGAGCTCTCTCCTCTCAATCACTTAAATGCCTTGAGTGTTACCTTACCAGAGAAGCCTCCCCTGAGCACCTATGTAAGATAACACTGCCATGCCATCACTCCACTTTATTGTGGTCGGAGCACCACTTGCCCCACCTCCCCCTGGGGCAGTGACTCTACCTCCCTCACTAGACCAGAGCTCCCTGAGCACCAAGGTGCTGTACCCTCACTACCAAGAAGGGGAACAAGCACACGTAGATGTGATAAATATGGATCAAATGGATGCATCTTCTTTCAACAACTCTGTGTCAAATGTGTAAGTCCACTCTTGAAATTTCTTAATGGGATAATATGCTGTATATGGGAGTAACAGCCATTAGAGTTAAAAAATGCACTGTCTGCTTCAGTAAGTCCACCTTGAGGACTTTCTCCTACAGATACACTTGCACTTACGCAGAGAGACCCACACACAGTGATGGTCACTGCGGCACTGTTTGTCAGAATGGACACGAGGAACAATCCATAGGGAACTGGGTACACTGCTCCTGCCTACAGTATCAGTAACTGGAGTCATACCATGAGAGACTAAAGCAGCTCCACACGCCAAGATGAGTAAGAACTGCCAAGGGAGTAACAGCAGCAGCTGACATGTGTGCCAGACGCTGTTGTAAGCATTTCACAGGAATTAATTCTCTTTTAAGCCTCCCAACCACCCTGTGTTATACCTCCATTTTACAGATGAGGAAATTGAGATACCAGAGAAATGAAGCAGCTTCCGCAAGTCACACAGCCAGCAACTGGCAGAACTGGAATGTAAAGCCAGGTGAGCTGGCACCAGTAACCACTGACACCACACTGCCAAAACAGTGGGGAACACGATATACATATACACACACACACACACACACACACACACACACACATTTTAAAGGCCAGTAGGATGGGGAAGACTTTATGTATCTGTATGCTTTTATGAGCTTAGACTTTCTGAAAGGGTACATGAAAACTCATTCCAGAGACTGCTCTGGGGAGAAGTGGAGGACTGTGAGTGAGATTTTATTACCGCACACTCTTTGTACCATCCAAACTCTCACACATATTACCTACACAAAGACATTATGCAAACATTCACTCGAGTCAGTAAATTGTAGGGCTGGAATGGACCCCATCACTTCACGGCGGGGGGTAAACTGAGGCACAGACTTGCCTGAGGCCACCCAAGTAGAAGGAGGAACCCCAAGGCACTGCCAGGGCCCCGGATGCCCAGCCCCTGGTGGGTTCTGTCGCCTTCTCTAACAGTTTCCACTATGGCTGACTCAGCTGTCACAACTGGAGACTTTCAAAACCTTCCAATTACACAGAATTGGGGGAAAAATTATGATTTGGAATTCAAGTGTTGACACTTGAAAAATACCAACTCCCTTTCACTACAAGTGCTTTAGCATGTTACTAAGGCTTTGTCTGCATGTCTCTGGAAAGGTTATTTTCAGAACATTCCACTTAAACCTGGAGATGCAGGGTTCTCTGCTGTTTCTGGGAGCTGACACCACAATTTACATTAAACAAATGTTTTGAAAATTAGCTGTTCACGGTTCCAATTTCAGCTTCCCCCAGGGTTTAATGTTAGCCAAATACTGGTACAGTAAGCAGACAATGTGTTTTATTGTGGAGAAGAAAAACAGACCACCATAACAGACTTCCTGCTTTTGTAATCAAGGGAAAAGTTGAGTGTTCGAGTGATTATTGGCATATGGTGATTAGAAACACTGAGTTCCAAATATAGCTACTAGAAGCTAAAGAGACACACACACACACACACACACACACACACACACACACACCCTCTATATTTCAAGTCCAAAAAGAAAGAAAAAAGCATTCATAGTGTTTGGTAAGATGGGAAGTTCGGAAAGTTATGGGGCAAAAACTATGACAGAAGACTGGGGGTGACAGGGAGCGAGGTTCAACCCAGGATTGCCAGAGACACTCGGGTGGGAGAGGTGCCGCAGTTCTGCCCCTGCTGGTCCCCTGCTGGCCCCCTGCTCTGTGGGCAGCCAGCTCCCTGAGGCCCATAATCAAGAGATGATGAATTTGGCATCTTCGTCTTCTTTTTTGACATTTAAAGGGGGATGCACAGGCACTTTCCCCTGCCTTCCCTGTCCTGCACCTCCCCACAAATGCAAATGTTGTAAGGGAAAAAAGAAACAGTTCAATCTGCTAATTTTATAGTTAGCAGGAATGAGTAACAGCACTCTGTGAAATCCCCCGCCTGCCCTGAGCCTCCTCCAGGGCTTGTGAGCAAGGTGGAGTGCAGTGTCTGGAAATAACTTACAGGACACTCTTCAGTATCGGGTTTCTCTCTCAAAGAGCTGGGAGTGATTCTGAGCCTGGTGGGGTAGGGTGGGGTGGGGGGGTGTCTGTTGGCAAGAGGAATTTAGATTTTGTTGTTTTCAGGGAAGTGTTTGTCCACACCCAGAAGGATGTAGAAAAAATACAGCCTCTTACACCTCAGAATAAGAGAGAGAGTCCACAAACACAAACAGTGTGGGTGGGAGGTGAGAGGTCACAGAAGGTGCCCCCCATGTGGTGAAGGCCTGCCTGATGTCTGGATGAGCTCAGAGGAGGGGACATGCTGGGAGGGCGGGCTGGCATGTGGCTCCGGGTCACTGCTCCTGGACCTGTTCTGGGAAGGTGTCCTCACCAGCTCACTCTGGTGAGGGCTTTGGGCTCTAGTAAGAATGTCCTGACACTGACACCGCATTAGGCCTTGCAGGGCGTTTCCAAGGGGATATTACTGGGGGTCTTACAAAATAGGGAAGCCACCTTCTGCCAGAGATAATTTCCTCTTAGTCTGGCTAGAGGCCAGAAGGATGACTCCTGACGGGGCACCCCAGGGCAGGGCAGGGCAGGGCAGGGCAGGGCAGGGTGGAGCAGCCTTAAGATTCCATTTTATTAAACACAGAGCTGCGCTGTGCCTAGTTTGCTGGCCCTGGAGTCTGTGACAACAGCTGAGAGGCAGGGCCCAGCGAGGAAGAAACAGAAACCATGTGTCCCAGTTACCCTGGAGTCTCCGACAGGTGAATGCAACCAGCCACAGGTGTGGACCTCCCAAGGGTGGACTAGGAAGATCCTGGCTTGGGATTAGTTGGCCTGCCCCATCCCAGAAGACATTAGGTCACGCTCACGAGAAGGTTTCGCTCCCCACAGGAAGATCAGCACCTACGACCTAGTCTCAATCCAAGCTGGGTCTGGCAGGAAGCGCCCAAATAACGCATCTATTTTCCTCCTTAACAAGGTGGTCATTTCAAAGAGCTAACCGTCTGAACCATCCCTGCTGGAACAGGCTCGGAGGAGGACATGCAGCCATGGCAACACAATGACAGTTCTGGGCACGTCAAGGGCAAGCGGGCAGCTGGCACCTCTGGGCAGGACTCGATTGCTGTCGCTCGCACAGGGAAGCTCCTGTACACACATGTCCCACCCCACGGGCGTGGGCATCTCCTGGAAGGGGGGGCACCAGGTCCTTCCAGCCTGGGGCTATCTGCCCCAGCACCTCCCCACATCCCCCTTGCCTACAGAAATCTAGTCCCCCACTTGCGTCCAGACTCTGGCCACTTGAGCTGGACTAGCCCTCTGTCACCAGCTCCATTTGTTCCATAGGCCCCCACCCCAGAGGGGAATGAGCCCTCAGTAGGAAGGGGAGCCCGCATGACCCCGCCTGCCGGCACCCGCCCGGCCTCACACTCCACACGTCCCTGCCAAATCACCTACGCACCTTGGATTTCCGGGCCCCTTTCTTGCCCCCTGCTTTCTTAGACACGGGCTTCTTCTGGGACGGAGACTTGGCCTTTTTGGCTGGGGGTGGTGTGATGATGGCTTCCAACTTCCCTTTGGATCCTCGTTTCTTCGCTAGCAACTCCGGATGGATGTTTGGTAACACTCCCCCGCTGGCGATGGTGACTCCTTTTAGCAGCTTGCAGGAAAACCAAAATAGTGGATGGTGAGCCAGACCAGCATGTCCGTGACCTTCAAGAACTCAGCCCTGCCCCCCCATGCTCTTGCTTTTGGTTGGTAGAGCTCCCTCCTCCATGGCATCTACAAGGAGGCTGGCAGGACCCTGGCTCACTACACGGGGAGCAAGTCTTCAGAGTCCCTCACTCGGGTGGAGTTTCCGAACCATCTTTCTTCCAAGGAGAGCCAAATACCTTGTTTCATTCCCCTCCCCCAAACCAATAAAGTCTTGGGGAAAAACTGCCATGGGGGGGACGGGGAAGCTGCTGACAGTCCAAAATGCAGTCCACACCCTTGACAGCCAGCCAAACAGCACCCTCCCTCTGGACAGACAACTCTCGGGCAGCAAGACTGCCTGCTGGAGTGTCTGGGTGGGGGAGGGAGAGGAGAGCCCCATACCTGATTCAGCTCTTCATCGTTGGCCACGGCCAGCAGGATATGCCGGGGCGTGACCCGGCCCTTCTTGTTGTCTCTTGCTGCATTGCCAGCCAGCTCCAGAATCTCCGCTGTGGGGAGCAGAGGGGAAGGGCATGTGGTCACGTTAAAGCATCAGAGAACCGTGTGCATCCTCCCGGATCCCCTGTTCTTGGTGCCAGGAATGGGAGCAGGCAATGGCTTCCCGAAGCAGCTACCCTGAGCTACGAAGCTGCAGGCGGTCTGCCTGGCAACACCGGGAGCCAAGTCACAGAGGTGTTGAGAGGCAAAGCTGAGTGGGACTAGGAAGACCCCTGGTCCAACCCCTTTGTTGTGGACATGAAGACACTGAAGCTTAGAGAGGAGAAAGGACCACCAGCTGAAGGCCCTCAGTGAGAAGTGGTAGAGCTGAGATTTGAAGCCCTTTCCCAGAACGGGCTGCCCACAGTCAGCACTCCAGACGTCACCAGCACCAACCCCATGGAGCCAGCAGTGTGGCCCTGAGACTGAACTGTGCATCTTGAACAACGGGTCATGCGTGGGTTTACAGGACTTCAGGGGGTGGTGGCATATTATTTAGTAAATTTCTGTTAATGGAACCAATGTTGAACGCCTGCACACTCAGATTCAAAACTAGAAGGATATGACTGGACCCTTTACAAAGTCAACGTCACAAAACATAAAACAAAAAAGGTGGGATGTAGTAGATTAAAAGAGGCTACACAGCCACAACAGCCAAATACATATAGTGTCAATCCTTGATGGGATTCTGATTGCAAAAAAAGCTAGAAAAGTCATTCTGGAGACAACTGAGGAGATTTGAATGTAGACCAGATATTAGACGCAAAGGAATTATTGGTTTTCTTGGGTGTGATAATGGTATTACCACTCTGAAGGGAACATCTTGTCCTTAGGAGATACATGCTGAAGTATTTAGGGGTGAAGGGCCTTGGTGTCTGCAACTTACTCAAATAATCCTGAAAAAGTCTACAGAGGAAAACAAATGTGGTGAAATACTAACACTTGTTAAATCCAGGAGTGATGTAAGAGAGTAAGACATCAGAGAGTTCCTCTCTCAGCTTTCTGTATATTTGACTTTTTCCACAAAATAATAAAAAACCTAGAAGGATATGAGCCTGACTTAGAGTTCGTGCTAAGTTAGAGTTTATTGACCAGTCCTTTGGGGCAGGGTTCGCCAGACAAGAAGACAGGTTCTTCCACAGCACCAAAGATGGGGAAAATTAGGAAGTACCCTTTGGCAAGAGATTTTTTTCTCCTTGGTGGCCCAGTTCTCTTTGTAAGTGTCAACCTCATCACTTTCGCCTCATTTTCTTAATGAGAAATGCAGACTGTCCCAAAATGTATCTTACACCCTCACTTCTGCAATTCTGTCCATGCCACAGCCCTGCCTGTAATATCCATCTAGCCCTCCCTTCTAGGCTCAGCTCAAGTCTGACCTCTTCCTGGTACTAAAGGATTTCTAATATTCGAAGTTATGTTGCAAACACTAAATGTCTCCAGCAAAGCCAAAACTCGGAATCATTATAAAATAACTAGGGAAAAAATTCTAGCTACATTAAAACCACGTATTTAAAATTTACAATATTACATGGTTTATGTTGTTAAGGGGGTACTAACGGCTGAACCCAATGCAAAAACTAGTCTGTGTGTCAAGCTGAAAAGCTTCTTGGATACTCACACCTGGATCGCACGGATTCAATGCCTAAATCCAAGGCAGGAATTCATTTACTCAATGATCACTGCACTGATGATACTTGGACACCAGAGGCAACTGAGGCCCCTGCCTGCTTGATGCTCCCAGGCCACAGGGGTCCCTCGCCTTGAACGTCACGTGAGCAAGTCACTAGAGTGAGGCCCAGGGAAGAAGGGGAAATAATCAGTACACTTCCCACCCTCATCCATTAGTCTCCACAGGGCTGTTCCCCATACAGCCTGAGTACAGGCCCACCTGTCAATTTCACAGAAGCTTCCCTATAATTGATGGTGACTGTGTGTCCCGAAGCCCAGAGGAGATGACCCTGTCATGGCCAAGAAAGAAAGGGTGCTTGGGATGCCTAAGTGACCTGATGCCCATGTGCAGAAATGAGCCCAGCTTGGCCTCCATTCTCCCACGTTCATGCAGGAGGCAGCACATCTGCAACGCTATTGTCCAACTCACTGCCTGTGAGGAAGTGAGGCCGGAGCCTGATGCAACAGGAGCCTGACCCTGGGAGTAAGGGCACAGGAAGGAGAGCCAGCCCAAGGGGCAGGAAGGCTGGAGAGGGCAGCTGGCACCGCTGAGCTGTAGCCCACTTGGCTGGCTTCCTGGCCTCCACCACCCCCTCACCTCCCCAGCCTTCCTCCACTTTGAGGCCACAGGAAACACGGGGCCATCAGTATCTACAAAGCCAGAATATACAGGAGGAGGCTGGGGGATTACAACCTTCTCCCCATAATGGGCTAAGAATGCTTTACCTGGCCCTCATTTAAAAAGAGAGAGAGAAAGAGGAGGAGAGAGAGAGACAGAGAGAAACCCACAATAGTGTCCTTAAGCCCATCCATTTGGCAAGAAGATCGTTTGAAATTATGGTTTCTCGGGAAAGTGGAAGTGGCCTGTTTCCTCTTCCTGCCCAGAGTATTGGTGCAGGCTCTCCCCAAGAGAAGGCACAGTGGCCGCTGGTGGAGGGTGGGGGGGAAGAGGCAGGTGGTCTTTTTATTTTTGGCATCACTATTTTTTGTGCGGGGAAGGTGCAGATGATGAATGCAAAGACCTGGAGGGTGGAGAGGGATCACCAGAACTCCAAGTGTGTTTGGGCCCCTGATTTGGGTGAGGGCCAGGCAGTATGTAACACAAGCAAGTAAAGCAGTGCACTGAGCTCTAAGCAGCACCCACAGCTGAGAAACAGGACGATCAATTCTCCAGGAACTCCCCTGGGCTACCACTAGCTCCCCCTCCACCGCCTCTCTCACATTGTGTCTGCAATCGCAAATAGCCTGAGTTTCTCCACTTGGGAAATTTCAAGGACTGTGCTCACTTACTGCTAATTCAGCCTGGACTCAGGGATGCCAGACTGGATCCACCTGGGAGTAACAACAAGGTGGACATGGAGGGGCTGGAGAGGTGTGTGGAGTGGGGTGAGGAGTGTTCTAGCTCCTCAGAAAGAGCTGGGCTGGGGTGTCCTTCCTGTCATCCCTCTGACTTCTTCACCAAGGAGCCAGAAAATCCAGGACTCCTTCCTTTCTGCAAAACCCCAGCTCACTTTTGATCTGCAAAGACCAAGATAACTGGCCCTCCCACTCCCTATCTTCAAAGAGAGGACCCTCAGCCCTGTGGGGAGGGAGGGAGCTGCGTCAAATGGGGTAACAAAGAGGGGCAGAGATTCACATCTTGGCTGGTTGCGCAAGAGCTTTATCTTCTGTTTACTCCTGCATGTTTTCCAGTTGGATAGTTGCCACAGCAGCGGCTCGGCAAGGGACACACAAGAGGGAGCACCTCAGAGACACACCTTTTATGAGAAGTGTGTTCCCCGCTCCGCCCCAGGCAGAGGGCTGGGGCAGCTGACAACAGCCCAGAAAGATGGAGGACGCACTCTTGCTGCGCATAAAAGTAGGAACCCAGAGCACAAACTCGCCCCTTGCCAAGTATTCAGTAATACCAACCCCCCTTCATCCTCAGCCCAGTGTTAGAAACGGCCATCATAAAGGGCTTTCCTGGCTAAGAGAGGGCTGCCTGCTGCAGTGGGAGAGGAGAGGTGCAAACTGCCAGCAACTCAACAAGATGGATCAGTTCCCATCTGCTCTCCAGGGCATGTTTGTGGGAGGGCAGGAGAGAGGGTGGTGAGTGCCGAGGAATTGGGGCAGGGCACACGCCACCAAAGGTGATTTCCTGATTAAGTTTCCTTCCTAGTAAGTGATCCTCGGCTTTGCAAATGATAGCAAGGGCAAATTCGTGGAAGCCCTAGGCTCAGGGCGGTGCCTGGGTTCCTGCCACTATACCCACTGCCCGCGGGGATGGGCCCCTCACCCCCACCAGCAAGGGGGCCGCCTCCTGGGCTAGGCCGGAGCCAGCTTCAGCTCTGCCTCGACTTGAATGGAGCCCGTGCCTCCCTACCAGGGAGGGTTTCCTGCACGTGATTAATCTTGCATTTTGGAAGGCTTTGTCCATCTCTAAATTTTTTTGCCTCTGGCTGTTTTAAGAGAAAAAGGATTCCGAAAAAGAAAACCAGGAAAGCACCACATCTATAGACGCAAATTCTTTTCCCCATGGTTTCCAGAGCTCCATGCTTGGATCCCGCCTCGGAAGGAGGTTCAGGAGCCACAGCCCTGAGGTTGTAACCCAAACAAATGGAACCCGTTAAGAAACCACGGGAGGAACCTGGCAAAGAGCAGTAACGGGGAGAAGAAACAAACCTCTGACCAGGTCCTCCACCCCATCAAGCCAAGTCTTCCTGACCAGTGACAGTCTAATTTTGATACCGCCGACCAGCACTGGGACTGGTTTGGGGCTCAGAGCACGTGGGGTCACTCTGGGGAGGACCCTCAGTGTGGTGAGGTTCCCCAGTTATAAACACTGCAAAGGGGACAGGTTGAATGATGAGCTACACCGGCCACCTTGGGAGGTAGTTTCTTGTTTTAAGATCTTTTTGTTTTAAGATCTAATTGGCAAAACACTGGAGTGTCTCTGGCTCCGACTCCCGGCCAGGGCCGGTCCCCGGTGAGCGGCGAGTCGCTGGCTCCATCATATGCAGCGGCCTGGCCCAGCGACGTGACCTTATTCTCTCCTCAGAGCAGCAGGCACGGCAGAGGCACCCCTGGGCCCGCCATTCCCCAGCCGCCTGGAACGCGACTGTTTTAAGGCCACTTGACGAAATTCCCACAGCCTTGAGTAACAGCATTATTTGGCAGCCTTCTCAGCTACAGCCCAGCTGTCTGAACATGAATACCTCTGACAGGTCTACTTTCCAAGTTCACCCAGAGACCAAAGGCTTAGAGTCTTTCCCCCCCTCCCCGCTCCCCAAACGCCTGAACTGAGCCCTATCTGTTGTACTGAAGCATTCCGTCTATCTCCCTTCAGGGAGCTGAAGTCATGGTTGGCAGAGTTTGACTCCTAACAGCTAACAGGTGATGTGTGGAGGCCGCACCAACGGCTAAACACAGACCTTGCAAAGGAAAGAGTCGGGGGCTTCTACAGAACTGCTTGAAGCGTCTCCTCTCACAAAAGCAACACTGAAAAGAACAACCAGAAATCAAAGGAAAGCAAATGTTCACGTAATCCCAAGGAGAAAACAGGTATCTGCTACAAAGCCAACAGCATGACAAGGAATCTGTTTATCATATTTCCTTCCATTCATCAGGCTGCCATCAGCAGTTCACTGAGTTCAGAACTGTTTTACGCCATTCTGGAAGGCCTTAACCCAATCAACCCCAATCGGAGAGCGACTGCTAAGCGTTTCCTGCGTCCTGACTGCACCACAGTTTCCTCCAATTCCCTCGGCAGCCCAGAATCCACCGGCCTACATCCCACCTTTTCGGGAGATGAGTGGCAGGGGCTGAAGCCCGCTGAGCCGTCAGCTTGGAGCACCGGGGTCTTGCCTGTGGGCCAGAGCAAAGCTCTCTAGTCTGCCTGTCCCAGGGGCCTCCGAGGAAACAGGGGTTCCACAGAGAAAATAAAACCTACAGCAGTAATTGAAGGTGGTATGTTCTGTGCAGAAAACAAGGTATTTTGTAAGAATGAACCATTCTGTTGTTTTTCTGCAGATGTTCCGAATCTCATACAAGCTTGTCCACTGCTGTTAAACCCAAATGACAGATCCACTCCTCAGGGCCCATGAGCCAAGGGTCCAGGAGACAGCATCTGGTCCAGTCTCCCACCTTCCCCACAAAGTCCCTCACCTTCCCCACAAAGTCTCCCAGTAAGAAAGAAACACAGCTTAATATGAGAGTTTCTAAAGTAAGCTAATTGTTTTTGGTATTTCAAAATAAAAAATTAGTAATTTTGCATTATTCACATTAACAAAAAAGAGATTATGATTCTTGGCAAATATTACCTTCATCTAAACCGCCAACCCAGCCTGGTGTGTGAATATCTTGCCTTTCAGGAAAGTCTTGCTCTTCCCTCCCCAAGTCTCTAGCGATTCTGTGTAAGCTCACCTCCTAGGTCTGTCTTCAGTGGAGGCAGCAGCCCCGAACAGCACCATGCTGAAGCCGGGGGCGCGCTGTCAAACAGCCTGGGTGTGAATCACAGCTCCTGCACTTAGCTGTGAGAGTTGCCAAGACACACCTGTGCCTCAGTTTCTCATTCTACAAAAGGGGATGGTAATTGAGGTCACCTCTAGGCTTGTGAGGATTAATGAGTTACCAAACGACATGCTTAGAACACTTGGTAAACGTAAGCTCCAAATACTGATGCTACAACCACACACCTTATCTTTTAAAATAGTATAACAGGCTTGATTTCTATGGGAAGGAAACTATACTTTCTTTTCCTCAGTTTCCTCTATCAAAATAACTGGCTGGCTGGCTGGCTAGGTGGATAGATTGGATGTACGTGAGAGCCAAGAGGAGGAGGAGAAAAGCAATATGGAAAACCTGGTGTTTCCTCCCCTGATAGTTTACCCTTTGCTGTTACACTTAACAGTTTACATATGTTTGAAAAATGCACTTGAACCCGCTTAACCTCGGTGCTGCCAGACTTGCCTTGATATTACGCAGCACCCAGGGTGGCCCCACAGGCATCCTCTGCCTAAGGATGGGGTCTGGGGCTTTTGTCTGACTCAGCAGGGGGTAGCGTGGCAAGGGCAGGACCAAAGCCAGCTGCTGAGGCAGCACAAGTCAAGGCCCCAGAAGGAAGGCGGAAGGACGAGGTGGCTGGGGAAGGCCAGAGGAACCTGCTCTAACCCAGGGCCTGGCTGACAGCCGGGCAGGGCCCTCTCCCCACCGCTCACTGCTTTCAAGGACTCGAAATTAATTTACAAGGAAATGGTTAATATGTATGTTTGTTTTGATATGGAAAATCACAGCCATTTGTTCTTAATTCATCTCAGGAAGGGGTGAACAATCAGAGACGTCTGCTAACATGAAATGATTTGAAGAGTGTAATGTAAAGAGGAAACTCATTTAAAGAGCCCTGACATGGTGCCATTTCCCAGATGGACTTCTAAAGGGGAAACAAGGAGCAGAGCAGGGCTTTGGTAGGCTGCCATCCTGTGGGGGGCAGAGGCCATGCCTGTCGCCCGCGCTTAAGCCCGCGCTGACACGTGTTCTTGGAGATGTGGCACAGCTTTGCCTCCTGGGAGTAGAATCGGCGACCAGATCCGAAGGAGACATTTTTTTCTAGCCTTTTGGCGCTGAGTTTATCTTGTGCACAATTTATCTTTTCAAAATGTAAAAAGTAAATTGAAAACACAGCATAAATGAGAAATGGCAACTATGCTATATGCCACCCCACTGGCCTTGGCAACTGCGTGTCGTAAGCACCCTCCTGCCTTGACGTCTGTCCCAGCCTGCTTAATCCTGCTTGTGGAAAAAAAGATCTGACCACATGAAGACTTTTTAGGTTCTTTCATAACTGACTGTTTTTAGAGCGATAGGAGTGTGTCATAGTAGGGGAGGCCCCGAAAGGGGCTGCCGCTCCTGGGGTCACCTTTACTAGCCCAGCTCTGTCTGCCCAAACGGATTCCCAATGCTGAGGGCCACCTGTCTAAGGATTTGCCTAAGCTCTGTCGCCCAGGATTCCACCTCCCCTTCACTAAGAGGACAATGAAGGGACATCGGGCAAAACCCTTTGGCCCTTCAGTCCACCCTCAGTGCTGCTGAGTGCTACAGCCTCCCCACACCCGACTGGGCACTGCCCTCTGCTCTCCTCAGGGCGGCCGTCTGGTGCTTCTCCCCCAGGACCTCTGTGTCCCGCTACAGGCAGCACCTCCCACACTGACCAGACTGCCCCTTCCCCATAGCCCAGCACACGTCCCTCCAATGGCCATCACCCCTCTTGTGCTCATGCACCTCCTTCCTACAAGCCCGCGACTTTCCTCCTTCCTGTCAGGGACTACTCGTCCTTCCAGGCCCATCCCGCAGGACCCCTGTCCCGTTTGCCCACGGCAGGCCACAGGGCTGTCTCCCGCCTGGCACACCCACACCACGTGCCCTTTGGCAATCACCTGTGACTGCGCAGGGCCCGCCCCTCCCGTGAGTCCACATCTGCCTCCTGGGTCAGGCTGCTGCTCTGGGGAGGACAGGAGCCAGCCGTGGAGGCCTGGGCGTATCCCGTCCTCCTGAGATGTCCACTAAAGGGAGAGGAGACGCGAAGTGCACTGAGTAATCCCAAGTCCCAGGGCTCTCCTTTCACTGCTAAGGTTTCAGCTCCATTGAGAGCCTACAGAAGTGCTCTTCTAGAGATGAGTCATTGTGCTGAGTGACCTTGGAGAAGTTATTTAAACTCCTCGAGCCTCAATTTCCTCCTAAGCAAAATAGGTGGTTTGAGGATTCAGTGAGTTACCAGATGTAAAGCACTTAGCCAATGCCTGACACATAGTAAATGCTCAATGTATGGCAGGCGTTTTATTACCTAAACCGTCCCGCCTTTGCCTGCGTGCAAAGCACTGCCCTCTGTGCCCCAAAACTCACATTTTGACAAGCCACAATTTTAATCTGGGAGGGAGACTGCCAGGGCCTGGGGCAGAGGTGGGAGAGCAAAGAAAACAATGCTACTGGAGTTAAAGACCTTCATTTTCTGAATGAACAGCAGATATTGACTTGCAGCGGTCAATATCCAGATTTACAGAGACAACAGAGAAATGCTAACCAAAGACTACCTCAGTTACCCATTACCCCAGGGAGCATCAATCAGGATATCGATGGCAAAGGAAGCCGATAGATTAGCCTTTTCCAGAGGCCCTGGATTTCCACATGGTTCTCACAGTTCTGCAGGCAAGAAATGTGGGCTCTGGCAGAGAAGGAGCCTCCTTCTATAAGGAGGACATACGTAAATGTCTTCTATCAAGGCCATTCGACACATGTCCCCCTGTAGACCCCACAGGCCTCTTGAAGTACCAGGGAACACGTGTTTTCTGGCCACTAGATGGAGGGCACTTGTCTAAAAAGGAAGAAGGTGGGGTGGAAGATAAAGGAAGAGAGAGGGAGGGAGGGAAGGTGGAGGCAGGGTCAGAGCTGTAGGCTGGCTGAGCAGCCTGGCAAATCCGAGGAGAGTGCGTATCATCCTCTTGGCAACCAGAACTGGAGGGGGTGGTGGGAAGAGGGAGAGAGAGAGAGGCTGACTGTGGTTAGTATCCTTTGGGTTTGTCTTCTTGCTAGAACTTATTTATAGTTCTGAGGAGTGGCTTTTTGCTCTCATGGTATTTTATTCTGGGTTGACTAGACAGAGAAGCCCTCAGGCAGGGAAAGAAAGTAAGAGGGCTATAAATATATTTTATTAGTTGCTGATATTTTAATGGGAAGATATTGAGAGAAGAGATATTTGTGGAATTCTTACCTACTTCCTCCTCCTCTCGGTAAGTAAGTAGTTCTTTTAAAGCCATTCTTGATGGTCATCACAGGGGGACCCAGGGGGACCTCGAGCACCTCTCCTGGGATGCTGCTACTTTAATCAGTTGGGCAGCTCCTGGCTTCCTCTGCTATTTGAGGTGCAGCTAGAGACATCCTTTTGTGGCAGGAGTGAGAGATCAACTCTTGAAACACTCCCAATGCCTTCCTATTTGCCACCAACAGTTGCCCTGCCACTTGCCTCTCCTCAGGCAGGTCTGGTCCACGACGCCCTGGTGTTAATCCTAATTATGCATCATTTAAAAAATCCAGGGGTCTAGTTCAACTCTCATCCTTACCAATTTCCTGGCAGCATCTGACATTACCTACATTCCCCCCTCCAGAAATTCATCCTTCCTCTAACTAGTCTTCTTACCCTTCAACAAAAACCTATGTGCTGAGCAGCTGAGTACACGGTGATGAGGGAGGGGTAGGGAAGGCACAGTCCCAGCCTTGGGGGTCACTAATATGTCCTCAGGGGTGTCTGGCCCATCACAAGCACTCAGTAGAAATCTGTTGAAATCAACAGTGATTCTTTGGACCCCCAGCACCCAGCTCGGCACCTTGTACCTGGTCAGAGCTTGGTAACTCTTTCACAAATAGGTCATTACAGATGAATTACTAAACCAGTGAACAAGCACTGCAGCATTCAGGCGGTGATGCAGGATGGAAGTGCAGGGATGTTCTCCAAGGCACTGTCCTGGTTTCATGGATTAGAACAAACACTCAGAATCCATGGCAGGCCGTGTGAACTACAAAGCTGTCATCCCGGGGGAAAGCAGCCCCAGGGTGGCCCAGGATCCAGGCAGGCCGTCCCTCTCAGTCTCAAATCAGGACTCAAGGTTGGCTGAGGGGACCAGGGATGTTGGGGCAGGTTAGAGGCAGATCAACCACCCTCAGATTTTGGCTCAAATGTAAATGTCAGTCTCTGTATATCACATGCACCCATTACATTTTCTATATTTATTCTGAAATGAAAAGGGAGGAGAATATATTTAGAAACATATACAACATATATAAGAAACTGATAATACTGATTGTCTCCTGAGAGGAGAACTGGGTGTGCAAAAGAGTAGGGAGAGAAATGCATGTCTCACTGTATGTCCTTTGGGAACGTGAATTTTATCATTGGTATGTGTTACTTATTAAAGGAAATAATTACTTTTTGTAAAAATAAAAAGACAGGAAAGACCTACCAGATATGAGAAACATATTATAAAGTATATAACTAGATAAACATACCAATGAAACAGAAAAGAAAGTCGAGAAGTAGCCCTAATTATATCTAGAAATTTCATGTATGGTAAAAGCAGCATCTCAGATCACCAGGGAAAACACGGAATATCCAATTAATTGTGTTGAGACAGATGGGTAACCATCTGGAACAAAATTAAGTTGATCCCTCTCCCACACTATATATCAGGATAAATTCCAAATGGGTCAAAGTAAAAATGTAAAAAATTAAACCATAAAAATACTAAGCAAGAGCATGAGGGAATTCCTCTGCAGCCTTGGAGAGAGGTAGGCTTTCTGAACAATGACTGAAAATCCAGCAAAAACAGACTCATAAAGACTTCAGATACTAGAATTATTCAGATAAACTGGGTAATCATTTCATTTATGTTAAGGCATCACATTGTACACTTTAAATATATACAATTATATTTGTCAGTTATTCCTTAATAAAGCTGGGGGAAAAATAATTATTCAGAAAAATATATGAGAACTGTGTATAACATATATTTAAAGAAAATTCTGAAAATGAAGAGAAAACAAGGTATTATAAAGAATAACCAAGCAGATTCACAAAAGAACCAAACAACTTCTAGAGTAAAAAATATCAAAACTGAAATTAAGGGGCTTCCCTGGTGGCGCAGTGGTTGAGAATCTGCCTGCCAATGCAGGGGACACGGGTTCGAGCCCTGGTCTGGGAAGATCCCACATGCCGTGGAGCAACTGGGCCCGTGAGCCACAACTACTGAGCCTGCGCGTCTGGAGCCTGTGCTCCGCAACAAGAGAGGCCGCGACAGTGAGAGGCCCCGCGCACCGCGATGAAGAGTGGCCCCCGCTTGCCGCAACTGGGGAAGGCCCTCGCACATAAACGAAGACCCAACACACCCAAAAATAAATAAATAAATACATAATAAATTTATAAAAAAAAAAAAAAAAAAAAAAAAAAAAAACTGAAATTAAAAGTTCAGTGACTGAATTAAATAGCAGATAAGACACAGCTGAAGAGAGAATTAGTAAACTGGGAGATAGTTCTACAAGATAGACCAGAAGTAATTATCCAGAAAGTAATCTAGAGAGACAGAAATGAAAAATACGAGTGAGATGAACAGATATGGAACTTAGATAAAAGACCAATGAATGTTTAATTTGTGTTCCATAAGGAGAAAGAGACTAGAATAGAGACACTGAAGAAACAACAGCTAAAAACTTTATGGATGAGATAAAGACATGTTCAAAATCAGAGCCTGAGAAAGCTTACGACCAGAAGACCTCACTAAATGAAATTCTAAAGGATGTATATAAAGTGAGCCCAGATGGAAGGTCTGAATGAAAGACGCACGCACAGTTTGGGTCACACATTTTTCCTTGCCTAAATCCAGAATCAGTTTTGTAGTGTTTTGTGCCTTCCCATTGGCCCAAGCAAAAACAGAACCTCTGGTGGGAACTCAGCTATGCATATGCTGACCCCAATGACAGAAATGAAAGTTGCATATAGCCCTTCAAAGGGAAATCATGAAGCAACAATGAGAATCCTTGACCACTGAGGTTTCCTAGGCACCGTGGCTTATCTTCAAGAAAGCAGAGAGGTTTACAACAAATGGTGCTGGAACAATTGGACATCCACATGCAAAAAACTGAATCTAGACAAAGACCTAACACCCTCTGCAAAAATTAACACAAAATTGGGGCTTCCCTGGTGGCGCAGTGGTTCAGAGTCTGCCTGCCAATGCAGGGGACACAGGTTTGAGCCCTGGTCTGGGAAGATCCCACATGCCGCGGAGCGACTAAGCCCGTGTGCCACAACTACTGAGCCTGCGCGTCTGGAGCCTGTGCTCCGCAACAAGAGAGGTCGCGATAGTGAGAGGCCCGCGCACCGCGATGAAGAGTGGCCCCCACTTGCTGCAACTAGAGAAAGCCCTCGCACAGAAACGAAGACCCAACATAGCCATAAATAAATAAAAACTTTAAAAAAAAAAAAATTAACACAAAATGGATCAGAGACCTAAATGTAAAATACAAAACTATAAAACTCCTAGAAGATAACATAGGAGGAAATTTAGATGACCTCAAGGTTTGGTGATGACTTTTTAGATACAACATCAACGGCACAATACATGAAAAAAAGAATTGAAAGTTTTTTAAAATAAAAAAAAATTCTGCTCTGTGAAAGACAGTGTTGAGAGAATATGAAGTCACAGAGCAGGAGAAAATACTTGCAAATGAAAGCAATGAGACCTTTCCTTTCTCTGATCCAAGTGATGTGGTCCAAGCCCCAGGGCCGGGAGTGCAGGGGACATGGATCCACTGTTTTGTGAAGGGGGCCCAGGTCACACTTACACTCTCCTGGACAATCTCATGGCCTCTTTAGAAGGACTGAATGAAGGACCAGATAAAAATTCAGTTTTTGAGCTCTGCAGCAGATTCAAGTGGCCCTGGGAGAAGCACGTCCTCAAGCCGTGCTGCCGCCTCCACACCTTGGATGGGGAAGTGAAGCACTGGGGAAACTCCACCCCTCAGTGGTTTCTATGTCTGGCCTCAGCCCCGAGGTCTGACTCACCTGGGTCTGCTAACAGGCTGGCCACCTGACAACAAGTCATCAGGGAAATGTCAAAGGCACACTGTGCTAACGTGCTGCTTTTTTCAAGCGCCCCTTGAATGTTCATCCACCACGGAATCATCTATTCCTCCTGGGAGACTGAGGAGGACTGACAACGTAGCTCTCCCTTAATGACTTCATGATTTGCTTTGTATGATCATGTACAGTAATCATCAATAGCAGATATTAATAAAAACAAACAGACTAAAATCTAACTCCCTTTCATGCATGTACACATACACACAAAAGGCATTCAGTGCCAGCGGCTATCTCTGGGCAGTGGGATTATGAGTGAGTTTTCCCTTCTTAAATTTTCAAACATAAATTACTCACATAACTGGAAAAGGGAACATACATTTAAATATAGGCTGCCACTACACTGGAGTTTCAACTTCTGTGTTTCCAATTTTTTTCTAGTCACAACCCTCTGGCTCATTAAAATCTAGTCCTCCCTTTCAGCTGCTGAAGGGCTTTGCAGAACAGTGAGTGCTGTGGGGTTCTGGGAGCTCCAGGGAAGCATGAAGTCACTGGCAAGAGTTAGCTGGGTCCTGGCCTGAAATGTAAGTCTAAGGTAGGGTGGTCATGCAAACAAGCAAGAGACACAGGAATTCAGAGAGCCTCTGAGCATCACGGAGCCCGCCTGTCCTCTTCTCCCTGCCCTATTTTTAGCTGTTTGAGTACAGGACACAGTTGGCTGTTCCGGATAGGAAAGCGGTAAAGAGGCCAGGTAAGTGACAGAGACAACTGCAGGCTCTGCCTACCCTAATCTTCCAAGCTTATCGGATCCTTTCTTTCCCAGGCCAGAAATGCCAAGTGGATGGATGTTTGTTGAAATGAGTATCTGTGTAACAGGACACACTGCTGACAGAGGAGGCCTCTCCCTACTATACTTACAAGAGATGGGGGCAGGGATGGAGTGCAGACAGTGACTAGCACCAAAGGGCTATGCAACACCTGACCTGAGTTATAGATTAGAAATCAAACAAGCTGAAATTTGGGATGAGGATGATCACTTTACTAGCCAAAACCAGATAGCAAGATGTATTTTTAACAACCATCCCTTTTCCCTGGGGTTTTACTACAGGATGCAGTCAGGCACAAGGGCTAGGACTCATCCAGTCTGTAAAGTAGCCATAAGGGTCCCCTGGGTGAACCCTGTTCGTTCCCCAGGTCAGGAGCTGGCCCTGTAAACTTCCCCATGGTTAGCGAAGTACCCACAGGCAGTTTCAGACTGGAGTGCCTGCTGTGAGCGATGCCAGGTGCCTGCTAGAAGAGCGGGGAGGTCCTGGTCACTGACAAGAAACAGGAGAGGGAAGACCGAGGTCTGAAACACAGGGCATGGGGAGGGACAGGGCATGGGGAGGGACAGGGCATGGGGAAATGGAAAAGGAGTAGGGGGTTAAGAATATACAAATCTGGATATCTTCATCATTTTGTAGATTAGAGCCAAAGAAGACAGAAAAAAAAAATTCTAGCCACGGCCTTATCCTATGAGAGGTGGAAATACAATACTACAACAGTAGGTTTTTAAACAGACCAGAGCTGGGGTATCTAAATCAGCAGAACTCTCACGGTGGTCCCCTGGTGGGGGGGGGGGGGCGGTCTACACTTATTACGAAGTGTCAACATTCAGTCTTGAGAGCTGGCAGCCAGGGCTTCCCATCCTCCTTACTGTCGAGAAATCCTCTGAGAACAGATTTGATTTTTGCAAACAGGCTTACATCCTAGGAGGCAGGTTGGCAGAATAAGCTGTGTGATCAGGCTATGTAACAGGGTTTCTGGACCAGAAAAAGATGTCATCAGACATCTTTTTGGATTTGATGACCAGGAACCAGGCCTGTTCTCTCAGGCGTTGGGTGAGTGACTCCAAAGGCACTTCCCTCCAGGGTAAGTCCCACGGGCAGGGACTTTTCTCTGGCATCTCAGGGACTAGCACAGCCCTGAAGAGTGGTGGGCCCTCCCTGAGTCAGTGCATGAGTGGCTCAGCTTAGCAGAATAACTGCACAGCTTCCCCAAGTCATAGCCTCCCTGTGTGAATGCTGAAGCACCTTCTAATATGTTGAGCCCTGTATGGAGGAGGCAGACCTAGGTCTCCTTATCTATCAGCCAAGTTCTGCACCTCAATGCCATGAGCCAGACCAAAATGCATCCTTCGTGGTGGCCTTCAGCTTTGTTTCTTCAGTTGGCACTCTTCATTTCTCATGGACCATTTCTCATGGGCCTAACCCATAAGTGTCCCCACACGGTATGGTGCAAGGTGTTTACAGGTGTTCCTTGAAAGGCTTTCTGATAAAAGTTTGGGAACCACTACATATCACAGTTCCCTCCCTTGGGGATTCATGGGACACCAGTATAATAAAGGCTCTGAAAAGTCCTGCAGTAAAGAGAGCGGTTTCTCAGTGGTTCCCAAACTAAAACCAGTTCCTTTACTCAGGAACTCAACAAAGGTATTCACATATCCATCTCAAAAGAGGGAATGTGAATCTAGCCATCTCCTGATTTCACCCATAGAGCCTTATGTTCCGGTGGACTACCTCTTAAATTTCACGAAACACCTCGGTTCTGCTGAACACAGTCTGAGCAATGCTGACCCAGAGTGCTTTGCATCCATCGAATCATAGCACGGTTGCTTTTTGCTCTTCCACACACTTCTCATTCCCCCTGCTACCCCCACTGTAGGACTCCAGTGCTTTTAACTTGTCCCTTAGACCTGCCCTATTCCCCTACTGGTCTGTGGGCTTGTGTGTCCCCAACATCAATGGAAGTTCCACTAGGGCAAAAGCCATGTCACGTGTTCCTTATTTCATGTCTCCTACACCTTCCAGCACTGAGCAGTGCTGTGCTGAGCAGAGGGAAGGAACTCCAAAGATGCTTTCTGAGCTGAACTAAATTCAAGTTCCCTTTAAATATCATTTAAGAAAAAAGTACCACAGTAATATGGGGACAAAGATGATGCCTCAAAGAAACTACCTCAGTTTCCCCATGATAATACTTATTTTTATCCATCATTTATTGAGTGTTTGGTAGAAATGCTGGCTAAAGTCATAAGATGCAATATCAATCTTCAAAGCAACCCCAAGAGGTGGGGCTACTATCATCACCTAGGCTGGAAGGTCAAGGGCCAACGGGTGGAGAATGGACTGTCCTGGGGCACTGGGAAGACCAGCAAACAGCATCACATTCCTCAGGAGGAGCTCTGGGAAGAGTCAGAAGGGCTGCCAGGCACATAGAGGTGTGCAGAAGGAGCTGTCTGGTCGCCAGACTCAAGCTTGTTCCAGATGTTGCCTTTTCCTTTTAAGTTTGGCAGATGATTGGGCTCTGCACCCAAGAAGAGAAACAGACGCCAGCTTCAAGTTTCACAGCAAGACGCAAGGCCACATCCTCCTCCCACATCCACCCCAGCCTTGAACAGACCCTAAGGAGGAGTACTTACCCACGAAGTACTCCATGAGTGAGCATGGTCCCTCACCCCCGAAGACACGCTCTTCACAGGAGATCATCTATCTGGGCCCTGACGGCCCCTGGCCTGCCAGGGGGCTGCCTGTCCAGATGCTCTAATGCTGATGTGGCCTCAGCTCCGGCCTAACACAGGCCCAGGGCTGGGCGTGCTCAGCTCCTAGCTAACCAGAAAACCCTTCAAGGTTTTCATGAGTGTGCCACGAGCTCAGGACAGAAGTGGCCTTCAATAC
The DNA here is from genome assembly GCF_028023285.1 of Balaenoptera ricei. Taxonomy (NCBI): domain Eukaryota; kingdom Metazoa; phylum Chordata; class Mammalia; order Artiodactyla; family Balaenopteridae; genus Balaenoptera; species Balaenoptera ricei. The sequence goes on from NC_082641.1 coordinate 113,607,699, forward strand.
CAGACAGAAGAGCTTGGTTAACAGGGCACCTTGGTGTTGAGGGTGCTTCAGGCTTGAGGAGGGGTCAAATGGCAGCTTGAAATAAACCAGAGCGAGTAGGTCTGAAACAGCCAAGATGTTCTACAGGTGCCTGATGAAAGGACACCACGCATGAGTGGGCAGTGACAGCCCCCATCGCCATCCCTAAAGGAAGTGGGCAACCCTCAGTCACCTCAGCAGCCAGAGCAGGATTACTGGGGACTCCTCCCTCTGCTTTTACGCTACCAGTTAGCATTTGGGCACCTACACTGTGCAGGCACAGAAAAGCACTTCACGTGCATCCTCTCATTTCCACCTCATAATAACTCTATGACACAGTTGCTGTAACCCCCATTTCACAGATAATAAAACTGCAGCTTGGGGATGTGAGTGACCTGCCTAAGACCACAGTGAAGAAACGGCAGCTCTGACACCAAGGTCCACACTCTTAACCACCTGGCTCTGCTGCCTCTACCTGATTCTACTGAACATCGTGGCACCCCGAGTGGTGCCCCTGGCTGGCCACCAAGGAGATGTCAGCTCCCTGCTCCAGAGCTACCTGTTCCTAGGTGGGCCCTGCAGCTAGCTCAGCAACTCGTGAGCATCCAGACCCCTCCTCATCTCTCCACCGGGGCCTTCTCACAGGAGGAGGCCTGGCCCAGCCATTTCAAAAGAGCATTGTGTGGCACCCCATCACCATGCCTGCAATTGTGTACGCCACCTGTAAGAGAAGAAAACAATCCCTCCATAGGGCCCTTCAGGTGACAACTAGACAAGCAGGGCAGCTCTGGTCAACTGGTTAACAAGCATCCTCCAGGAAACGTTTTCTGAAACCTACTCCCAGCACATGCGGTCCTACATCATCATTGCCTTTTTCTTGCCTGTACCTGCCTCTGGACAAAGCTCTTTGGGCTGGGGGGAGGTCTTGTTCTGGCTTATATCTCAGCACCGGACACACCGTAGCTCTCAATGAGGACCTGCGGAATGGGTGGTACTTCCTTCAGATGCCTTGTGCTGGAGCATGATGTCTGGGCCACATCCTTGACTCGGCCCTAAGCTGCATGAGTGCTGCTCTCCTGGCTTCTCCCAGCTCTGGGAAGAGGCTGGCACCCAGTAGGTGCGTTGTGCACAGGTGAGTGGGTGGCAGGGCCCCTTTCCCAGCCCTCGCAGGGCTGGTCGACACCGTCTCCTTCTCCAGGTCTCAGCTGATGTCTCCTCCTCAACGAAGCCTTCCTGGGCCACATCACCACCTGGGTCCCTTTGTCCTGTTTACAGCCTCCACAGCACTCAGCACAGTCAGTAACCATCTGGGTTGGTTGGTTCTTTCTCCCAGACTAGACTGTGAGAGCTCCACGGAGCAGAGACCATTTCTTCCCCAATCATTCCTGTGCACTCGTACAGAGCCTAGCATGGTGCCAGGCACACAGCAGGTGCTCAGTGAGTATGTGGAATGGGTGGGAAAGGGTCTTCAGTGAAACAAAAGAAAAGAGCAGAAAGCGAGCTGGTCCACCTTTACTTCTCTCTCAGGGACCAAAACCAAAGTTCTGAGCAGGCAGATGCCCGGGACTTCCCAATACCCACGTGCTCCCACATCCCAGCCCGAGGGGCTCAGGGCAGATCACCGCCTGAGAGCAGTGAGGGTGGGTGTGCAGCACTGTCCTGATGGGTGGGATGGAGCAACGTTTCACTGGACGTGGCCCCAGAACTCAGCTCCTGTCCCATCAGGCAACCGGACACAAGTGACCACCAACAGTGATGGAGTACAGTGCTCAGGACGTCCCTCAAGGCCCCACCACACAGACCAGGCACCCGGTCGGGGGCAGGCACTGGGCAACAGTCACGTCAATGACTCAGCACTGCGTGTAGGCAGAGGAAGTGGCTCAGATTCAGCTAATAGCTCTGCTGGAAGGACATGGTAAAATTTAAAAATATATATTACTCTTTAATATACAGGGGTTAACATGGCTAACGCCAGAGCAAGGATTTGCCTTGAGCGACTTGGCCAGCTCTAGGGCTGGGCTGCCCTGATCATTCCCACCCCTCTTTGGGACCACTACTGCACCTATGACAGCCAGAGACAGGCACAGTTGGTGGGGAGGGTGCAGGGTCAAGGTGCCTGGACCCCATGAGAACGGACCTGCTGACCTGGCCTTCATGAGCACTGCACTCAGTTTCAGAGCCAGCCAGGCATAGACAAGGAAGACGTACAGATTTTCTGTGTGGCACAGACAGTAGTTGCCTCAGACATGATGGAGAAGTGGTATCCCCCCACCAACGCCCTGCTAACTGAAAAGAGGAAGCTTGACAGAAGAAATGAAACTGCTATTGTACTTGACCTAACGAATGTGTCTGTGAACACCCCAGTGTCACTCCAGTGCCAGGAGCATCGTAGCATTCGGGAACCAGGAAACACCAGCTGGCTGGGTTTGCACATCATGTCAGCTTACCATTATACTCAAACAAAGCCCCTCTCATAGCAGCCTGGAGTTGGTGAAGCAGGGACTGCTGTCTCCATTTGATTTGTAAGGAAATTGGGGTCCAGAGAGGTTAAGTGACTCTCTCTGGGTCACAAAGCATGTAAACTGCCGGGCCAGACCTTAAAAATGTTCTCTGAGTCCTATCTAGTGACTTCTCCCCTGGTCTCCCTGGCTGACTGCCAGTGTTATACATGGTTTTCCTGGATGTGACACATAAATTCTGGGCCTCTGTTTCCTCATCTGCATAGTGAGAAGAATGAGGCCTACTTCATGCTACCAGCCATGCCACCTATGAGTCTCTGACAAGCAGAAGGTCCAAGTTCCAAATATGTGCAAAGGCCTCACAACTATAACCCCAATTAATTTTTACGCCTAGACTCTTTTAACAGAACACAAAAAAACTCTATAACCCTCATGACTGTGTTCTCTGTGGGGGAAACCTTGGTCTTGTCTTATTGAGAGGCCTGGGATAGCAGGAAGTGACCCAGCTCTTCTACTGCCTGACCACTTCCCTTTGGAAGAGGCGCCTTGTCTTTTTGAGTCTCTCCTTTCTGGCTCTAGAGAGACAGCTGTCGCTGCCTGCCACCTACCCTGATGGTGTATGGAAGCAAAAAGTGGTAAAAGCATTACAAAAGGAGAGCAGGATGTGCATCCCTTCTCAAGCACTTCCTGGTTATATGTGACCCTAGGCAAATCTTTTTATGCCCAGAGGTTGGTCTTCTCATTACTAAAAATGGGGGGTGGTAACCCTGCCCAGCTGGCCTCCCACAGTTGCTGTGGAGCCACCAATAAGACCAATAACATTATATCTGGGAAAAGGACCAAGGACGCCCCTGAAGAGATGGCTGATTCCAAGACTAGGGCAGGAGAAGGTCAGGGGGAGATGAGACTATCTCATTATGTTGGAAAGCAAGGAAATGTACAGAAACTGATGGAGAGGGGGCAGAAGGACATAAAAACCAGCTTGAAGGTCAAATTTGAGACAATGTGACCGTCATAACGAGTAATGACATGATAGTGTATAACACACTAAATTTTAAAAATCCGTGAACCAACACTGATAGAACAAAAAATAAAAAGAAGGGAAGGGCAGAAGGAAAGCTTTTCTTAACAGAAGAATGCCGACTAACAAACGTAGGAAAAATAACAGAAATAGAAAAACCACTATTTTATAACCACCATAGTGATAACAGATCCAGGTAAGATCATCAAGGAATGCTAAAGCCAATGGGTGACAGATTGTGATCCAGGATGTGCAGAAATGCACAGATACCACCTTGATCGAATGACCAAAGCAAAGATCACTAATGACAGGACAAACCCACAGCAGGCGCCTTCTGACATGATGCCAGAGAAGGACTCAACATCGCTTATGGAATTCTCCTACCAAAACATTTAACCTAAATCCAAGCCTTAGGCCAACCCAGATTAAAGGACATTCTGCAAAACAACTGGACTGGGCTCTCCAGAAACGTCCAAGTGCACACACAAACACACACACACATACACAGGGTGGAGGGAGATAAAGCAAGTGGGGCAACATGTTAACAACTGTTGAATCTAGGTAAAAATGTTCACTGTACTGTTCTCGTAACTTTTCTGTAGGTTTGAAAAATTTCAAAATAAAAGAAATGAACAAGGTCCTACCAATCCTTGGAAAGCTGTGGTGTCTGCAGTGACTCGGGCACACTCACCTGTCAGGTACTCCAGGACGGCGGCCATGTACACGGGCGCGCCCACTCCGATCCTGTACTTGGGGTGGCCTTTCTTGATGTACCGCAGCATCCGGCCCACAGGGAAGATGACTCCTGCCTTGGCGGACCGGGAGGTTTTGGTGGACTTCTTCTTCCCACCCCGGCTGGACATGGCGGTGGTCCTGGAGATGGATCAGTAAACACACTGTGGAGGCAAGAGACACACGGGTCAGGATTACTGGAGACAGTGCATCTCCCCTTCCCCCATGCCTTCTGGCCCCTGGAAGAAATGGGTTGTGCCAGCAGATGCCACTGCCTGCAGCCGCTGAGCCCCACGAGCCCAGTTTCTGCATTCTGCCGGTGTGCTTCAGCCCTGGAAAAGAGAACGGCTTCGCTTTTCACATTTTATACCATGACATCAATTTTATCGGCCACTTCCATTTAAACGTTACGCTGACAATGACTGCTCTTAAGTGCCTCACCTTTACGCCACATGATGCAAAAGAAAATGGGATTTCTTGGCTACCATCTATACGCTTGTTTAATAATTGTTATTTCCATACACTTGAGACCTGGGCTGATAAATTTGCCGAAGCCTTCATAAAAGAAAAGAAAACTATGTCACCTGCCCCTAGAATGAAGATGTAAGGCATATACCTAGGTTCTCTGATGAAAGCAGCATCTCTACCTTAAGGTCCTTTACCTATGAGAGGCAAGAACAGCTCACAGGAGTTCAGTGGGCAGCCAGGTTGGAGTAAGAGGCCCTCTGAGCACTTCCAGACTGCTAGACAGGCCTGTCCTTAGAGAAGAGGGAGGAGAGTTCTTCCTTCCTTGGCCCTCACCCACCCCCATCCAAAATGCCCCCCAGTCCGAAGGATCCCCCCTCTTCAACACCTACTGTGGGGTCCTCTCTTTTTCACCCCGACTGTGCCTGGATCCAGGTCACCACTATCTTAACCAAATGATCACAAACATCTCCTGAAAAGGTCTTCTCACCACAGGCCACACTCTAATCTACCTGCCCTCCACTGGCTGGGCTATCTCCGGACACACAAATCTGAATACGCCATGGCCCAGGTTTTAAAGTTTTCCCTGCTGCCACAATTCCCAAGATAAAATCAGGGCCCTCGGCCTGTCACAAAACGCCCTAGAAATCTAGGCCTGGCACACCCATCTAGTTTTACCTGTGCTTCCTTAGGTCTAAACACAAACACAGGCAGTCCCCCCAAGTGCCCTCCTCCACAGTGGCTGTGCCCGTTAACCAGGACCTCCTTTATCCTTCAGGCTTTTCTGCCCTCTGCCAACCCCTCCCTGAGTGCTCCATCCTCTGGGCTCCTATGTGCTTCACACCACAGCACTGACGTGCACACGCCCCCGCCCCACCCCGCCATCTCTCCCATCACACTGCAAGGTCTCAGAGGGCTGCCCCCGACTGTATTCCTAGTGTAGCACCACACAGTAAGGTCACAAATGTTTACTAAGAGCATTCAAGTCATTCATGCATTCACTTCAGGAATTATGCTGGGGAATGGAGACAGCAGTGCATGAGACAGATGTGGTTCCTGTTCTCCCAGAGCTGGTGGTGAAGAGAAACAATAAATAACCCTACAGTCATTTAAATGGTAACTGTGAAAGGCCAGTGCAGGGTGCTGGGAGAGGGGCTATGCAGAGCCCTCAGCCTGTTCTGGGGCATCAGACAAGCCTTCCCTAGAAGTCACTGATGCTCAGACCACTGAATAAAATGGGCAGGTGTCTCATCTTCTCATAATCTGAGGTCAGGCTCCACGGTGTGTGGGCCCCTCCAGTTGCCACAGTCCATGTCTCTATGACCATGGAAGCCACAAAGTTAGGAGTTCTTGTTACTCTGACACCCGACCCTAACCCCAAGATCATCTCAGATCACCTGCCTGACAGAGAGATGGCCAAAACAGCAGAGAGCAGAATTCCTGGACACTCTGGGGCAGCTGTGCTGACTGGCTCACCAGAATTAAGGGGGCTCAAGGCCTCTGTGATAAGAACCCTGTATTTCACCCTGTCAAGGGGGGCACCAAGTCTTAATTGATCACCGAGTGCTAAAGAGAGTCCCAGAAGGGTCTGGTTTTTCTGAAACAATTAGTTGGCTCCATTTCTTCTGTAATGAGCTCTATTTGAAAACATTCCCTGCAAACAGGTGCCCATGCTCACTCTGAGCAGGAAATGGTATGTGCACACGTGTGTGCATGTGTGTTTGCAGGGAAAAGCTGTAACTGGGCTCCTAGCAGTCTTCTGCTTTAATGCAAATGTGTTTCACAGACCAACCCCATGCCTTTGGACTAAGAGCTTTTACATCTGAATGCTTCCCCCCTTCCAGAAGGAGAAGCCTGTTCTTCTTGGAGCACAGACTCCAGCTCTGTCTACAGGCAGACCTGTCTGGGTATGTTTGGGGCTGCCTTTGTGGGAATGGGACAATGTCCTGTCCCAGAGAGGAGCCACTACCATTGAGGGAACTGATGGGCCCTAGACACGCTTATTCTTCAAAAGTAATGCTCCTGGGGTTTCCCTCTGACTTGAGTCAAGAGTCTTAGTCGACATGCTGGTGACTCCCAGGTCCCTAAGCCGGCGCACACCTGGTTGCTGAGCTCCAGAGCTGTTCTGACTGCCTGCGGCAGGGCCCACTTGTTAAGTCCCACAGGCAGGTGAACTCCTCTGGGTTTCTCATCCCCAGCGGTGGCAAAACCATGCATCAAGCTGCCAGGCGGGAGTCACCCTGTCCCTATTTCTCTGCCCACCTCCGCAGCTCCCAGTCATTAGTAAGGTTCAACAGAGGCTTCCCTAACTTCTCAAGCCTCTTCCCTTCTCTTCGCCCTCCCTGCCTTGGTTCAGCTCCCACTACTTCTCACCTGTTCTCCCCAGCACCAGTCTCTCTCCATGGACACCAGAGGATCTCCGCCCACTTTGCTGGTTCCCCATCACCCTGAGCCAGCCACAAACAGCATCCTTCAACTACTTCTGCAGCACTGCTTCCTGCCACCCCTGCCTAGGCTGATGTCCCAGGCTGCCCCTGAATTCCTGACCTGTGAAGCCGTGTCCAGAATGTTTTTATATAGGCTGCTTCCCCTGCCTGAAACACCCTCTGTCCTCTTGCCAACCTGCTGAACTGACGCTCACATGACCCCTCTCCTCGGTCCTGACCATGGAATTGCTCACTGCTCTGTGTTCCCACAGCACATACCCCGGCACATATCTGTGTGCCTGTCTCTCCAACTCGACTCAACCTGGAGCTACTCCATGCCAGGTGCTGTAAGTCAACTCATCTGTAGCTCCCCAGGTCCCAGGAAAGATCTTAAACATCACTGCCACTCTGCTGATAGAAGAACATCTTCACATCTTATTTGGAGTCAGGCTCCTCTCTGATAGAGCAGCCCGAGTCTTCATCCCCTCCCCAAGGGGCCTGTCCTCAAGGGATTCTGTTCCTCACCCCTCCTCATGTTCTTCCTGCACTTCTAACTATAAATCCCCAAGCTGCAGCCACAGCTCTGAAAGAATTCTGACTGAGCCATGCAGCCTCATGACATCCAGTAACCTGTGGTGATTTTTAAAACATCATTTGGAAAATGATGTGCAATCTCCAGATCAACCAATCAACGAACATGCTGGGTCCATCCTGCTCTTCAGAGGTCTACGGGATGTGGGCAGCTATGGCCAGGCACCAACGTGGGGGGAGAGAGTGGCTGTGACAGAAGTGGCTGTTGAGCACTGTGGTTAATAACTCGAATTCCAAAGTCAGACTGACCTGATTCAAGTCACAGCCCTACCACTGAAAGCCTATGTGTCCTAGGTTAGCTGCTGTAACAAATAAGCGCCCCCCCCCCCAGCTTATTTCTCACTTGTGAAAAGTCCAAAGTGGCTTCCATGACTGGCTGGTGCTTCTCTGCAGGATGATTTGTGGATCCAGACTCCTCCCACCCTTCAATGCACAATTCAGGGTTACTACTGGAGGGAAAGGGCCATGGAGGACAACACATGGGGGCTTTCAGAGGCCAGGCCTGGAAGTGGGGCACATCACCCCTGTGATCCACTGACTAGAACGTGGTCACGTGGCCACAGCTAATTGCAAGAGAGATTGGGAAATGTCCTCCAGCTATGTGCTCCGAAGAAAAGAAGAAACAGCCAGTCTCTGTAACCTGACAGACCAACTTGAAAGCTGACCCTGAAACCAGGGTCTGAGTGACCAGTCAAAGCCTACTTTGACCCATGTCCTACGTCTAGCCTTTTCTGAGAGACGGACAGTCCTACATCATGGAGAAAGTGGCTTCTTCTGCATTCACCTTCTCTTCAGGGCACTGAGCTTGCCCACAGGAGAAACAGCAATAATACCTTATCGAACTAACAAAGCTGTGTCCTTCCTTCCTGGACTCGTCCACCAGGGGGGCACCCTGTTCAGCAAACCAGAAGCCCTCAGCCCTGTAGAGGGCCCCACAGGCTTTGAAGACAGTGATAGGTCTTCAGGCAATCCTGGCATCTGTTCGTTACTGAACATTAGCTTGGCTACTGAACATTAGCTTGGCGGTCTTTTTGACTGTTATCAGGCCAGGAAATGAAAATTCTGTGGTTGGTCCTGAAGGGATCTCTGTGGTCTTTATCTCTGCAACTCCTCCAACAATAAATCATTCACAATAGACATGAACCTTGTTTGCAGAAACCCAAAGTTCACACAGAGACACACTGGTGGAGGGGGCTGTAGAGGGAAGAGCCAGGCTCGAGTGAGAAGCAGGTCTTTGATGACAAGCCCCTCAGCGATCGAGATGAGACCGCTACAACGTGATCTGTCCTCAAAGCACAGGACAAATGAGAAGCCTGGCTGTGAGGATTCCATGAATAAGACGGACACAAAAACAAGGAGGAGGGGCAACAGAGTTCAGGAGGGCAAACGGCCATCCTACCACACCCTTCTATTCCTCACCAACAGGGCACCCTAACTGGTTCCTCAGTGCGCTGCAAACCACCTTCATTCCCACTTCTACCCTTCGGCACATGCCACTCGCTCAGTCTGGAACACTCTCTCCAGCCCTCAGTCTGGGGCAATCCTACCTAGTGGTCCCAACATGTCCTCTGGCGATGGAGACCCATTCCTGCAGTGGCTGTGCCGTGTGGCCCCCAGTCCCAGTCTAGTGTGGAGCAGCCCCACGCCCAGACTCTAGCTTTACACGCAAGGTCCCGCTGACCTCCGGCTCATCTCTCCCTATTTCCAGCAATGAGGGCTCCACCAGGCTGAATCACTCTGTTTCCTCAGTAGACACTCCTGCGGTGGCCCCTGAGCCCAGCGAAAAATCCCTTATAATGCACCTCAGCCACCATGGAAATATGTTCAATTGCTTTTCTCAGTCTTATATAAAGTGCTTTGCAAGTGCAGTTTCCAGCCCCTCCCTCCAACATGATTGCCACTCCGGATCCAATTTATATAAACATTCTAAAGCCACCTATCCCACTCTTAGCACTTGTTACACTGTATCACCACTGCCTATTTCCTTGTCTGTCTTGATGGGATGGACCAGGCTGCTCTGTTCACCACTGTATCTCTAAGAACCTACCACCCTGCCTCGTTCCTGAGAGGCCCTCAAATGCTGGCTGGGTTGGGACTGATTAGTTACAGTGGATGGGGTTCTCCTGACAAAAATGAGGGCAGCATTTCCAAAGGCCACAGGACTCAGAGATGTGGTAAGTGAGACACCAGTCCGGGACCTTCTTTGGGACCATTCGTGTGGAAGCCCAGACCCTCAAAATTCAGGGAGCTTGTGGAGCTACCTTGGGGATTCCCAAGAGGGGAACACTGCAATTTCCCTGATGGCTGAGGCTGGAGCCTGCAGAGGCCTTCTGACTCCCTGACCATTCTATGGCTCCAGCAATCTCTCTTCTTGCCGTAAGACGGGCGCAGTAACACAGACCAGAGGAAAGTACTGACCTTCCTCATATCTATAAGACGCTGACCTCTGTAAAAGATGCAGCATAGAAAACTCTTAAATAATCAGGACACTCACAAAACCACTGGAATGGTCAATGGTGAAGTCTTTTATTATCTAAGCAATGAATGTGTGCATATTGATCTTGAGCAAAATATTGATTAGAACTGCTGGGGGGCTGCGAGTAAGACAGCCCTATCTCCAGCACCCAAGGATGGAGGAATCTGAGCTATCAGCGCTCAAGTCGCTGTTACAGAGCGAGGACTGCCCCATCCATTCCCTGCAGCTGGATAAACGCCCACGTGTCCACATGCATTTGTCACCTTCCCATCAACTCCAATCACGAAGGCAAACCCGAGACACTTAATTCTGAAGCGCAGGACACTAATCCTGTTTACTGCATTCTCTTCCGTTTACTCCTATCGTACCAAATGATTAACGGTGTCGTTGCTGTCATGTCCCCAGAGGCATGCGGATATACTACACAACTATCACTCACAGAGCAGGGGTTCACAAGCTGCACTCTGATTGGCTCAGAACAGAGACTTGGTCTGGTACTCTGGCCAATCAGGAAAAACATCTCTCTCCATTCATAAAACACTACACCATAAAATGAGGCGGATGATTAAAGAACTTACAGTCCACCCTCAGTGAACCAAGGGACTGCAAACAAGGAGAGAAGGATAAATTGAGACAGTAAGTAAACCCTAAACCACACATTTTGTTCCAGCAGATACTACTCTCCTCATGTGTTAGGTTTTTAATGGCGGGAAAAAAACAAAAGCTGAACACAAGTGTTACTCACTACAAGCAGGAACAGTTAGCAGGAAGCTAGGCTGGGATTAAAATTTCACCTCTGCAAACCCACTTCGTGGTGTGCTTCCTGAGCGACACTAAAGGAACCAGCACTATTCTTCAACAACAGTAAGGCACTGTCTGCCTGCTTCATAAGGACATTTTCCTTCAAACCTCCTCTCCCTTTTAAAGGTTGTGCGAAACTCAGAGAGAATCACTCCAATGGAAGGCCATCAGAGGAAAATGTGAGCTTCAGTAGGGCAAGACCCTGGGGAGGCTTGGCATCTAGAGGCTACTCAATATTTGCTGAACTGATGAAGCATTCCCAATAAAGGACATCTGACCACATCTTCCTCCTACTCAAGCCTTCCTCCTACTCAGAGCTTGTTACTGCTCTTAGGAAGAAGTTTAAATCCTTCAGTGTGTTTCTGATCAGGATCCTCTGTGATTTGGTCTGTTTGGCCCCCTGGCTTCACCTGACTCCCCTCTAGAATCCAGCCATCCTGAGCCTCTGGTAGTTCCCCCATGTGACCTGTTCTCATTGTTCTCAGACTCTGCACATGTGGGGCAGGTCTCAAACACTTGTCCCCACCTGCCCTCCTTTGCCCAGCCAACTCTTACTTGGCCTTTCCGTGCCTGGTAAGGGCTTGCTCCTGAATAGGTTACCGTCTGGGAGCTGCTATGGGATCTACTGTGGCCTCCTGTACTGATCCTGCAATGGCTGCCTGCCTGCCCTCTCCTCCTCATATCAGCTTCCCAAGGATAAGAACTGGGCATTTCTTTTTTTTTTTTTTCTTTACTAGATTACCAGTTTATTATAAAAGGATATGACTTGGAACAGCCTGATGGAAGAGATACATAGGGCAAGGTCTGGGGAAGGGCATGGAGCTTCCATGCCCTCTCCAAGTGTGCCACTCTCTCCAAATCTCCATTTGTTCACCAACCTAGATGCTCTCTGAACCCTGTCCTTTGGGGGTTTTATGGAAGCTTCATTACATAGGAGGCACGACTGACCAAATTACTGGCCACTGGTGATTGATTCAACCTCCAGCCCCCTCCCCTCCTGGGAGGTGGAGGGACATGGCAAGACTGGACATTTCTTGATCAGGTTCTGTCCCTAGTGCCTGACCCTCAAGAAAATGATTCTCAAGAAATATTTACTGAAAGCTGCAAGACACTGATCTGGAAGGCTTGATCCAAGTTAACAAGCTTTACAACTCTTTGGAATGAAGAGCTGACCCACTTGGGCTCACTCGTAAGAGCTGGGGTGGGGCCCAATGTATTTCTAAACTTACAGAACTCGGGAAGGACCCATAAGCCAGGTATGGGCCCCACTGAGCCCTGCCCCTTCCCAGTCCATGTGCCAAGAATGGGACTCTGAAAAAGCTGACATAAATCCAAAGGCACACTCAAATGAGAGCTAGAGGCTGCTGAAATTCTGATGAACACCACATATAGATTCTTGTTGGGTTTTGTCAGGTTGGGTTTTCAGTTTATGCTTCTGTTTATTTAAATAAAGCTCCTTTAAATGGCTTGGGGTGCCATTAACTCTGAAGCTATTAGAGGCAGGTCTGAGAATACATGTATGTAGTCCAAGTCTCTCTTGGAAGGAAGGGATGAGGGATCTTCCAGAGATCTGCTGTCTGGAGGACCAGAAGAAATGGCAGATTGAGACGTACCCCTCCCTGATCTTGACCCATTTGGCATAGACCAAGCTAGTGACTTATAGTTGTGTAAAGTGTAGAGTGTCGTGTGTGATGTTCCAGACAACTCTTAAAGTTTAATAAAATGTGAGCCATCCCTTCCTCATTCTAAAGGCCCTCCCTGCCTCAAACAATTTTCATATACTTTAACCCCTTCCCTCCTACTAAACGCCTTTATCTAGGGATCAGCATTAACAATGGTAAGAGATTAAAACAATAACAAAGTGGAAAGATTTCCCACTCTCCTCCTAAAACTAGAGTAAAGAAGAATTTAATGTCTTGAGGATTTAAAAAAAGAAAGAAAGAAAGAAAAATAGGTTAAAAACACATTTATCCTCATCGGGTAGCCTCTTGTGCAAGACTGAGATGCTACTGCCCAGCTTTGGTTAGTTGTGTACAAGGGGTATTAATTCCAGTTGCAGGCATGAGGTGTCCATTTCAGAGCTAATAACTCCTCTGAAAGACTAGTAACCGAAACGTGGCCTGGAGTACGCGGATTCCATCTAATTCACAACTAGAGTGTCCCACTCAAACCTAAAACTGTTCAAAATTCCCTGAGTCCCTAGAGCAGGAAGCCTTGTAACAAAGCACTTTCCCCCCTCTTTAATGATAAAAACTCAAGCCACAAGGGTAGAAGAGAGAAGCTAGCAGGAGTGCCCCTCTAATTGTCTATTCTTATATGCTGTTTATTGGATCATTAAAGTCTTACAAGGACTTCGTGGTAATTTTAATTATTGAATTTAAGGCTTGTCTCAGCTGTTTGTATCAATACATAAGTCTCTTACTTTCAAACTCAGGAATATTTTTCCCTAACATCTTGTCTAAAAGAACCTTCCAAGCAATCTACTGACAAGATCCTTGAGTGATCTGTGGTCCCTGCAGGAGTGGACGTGGGGCGCGCCATTCCGCACACCTGTTGTCAGGTGGCATGGCCAACAGCATCCTGCACACTCACCTCCTCACTCCACCCCACCCCCAGCGAGTCTCTTCCCTCCCGGCCTTCTCCACCCGAGGAACCTACAGCCTTCCGGAGTTACCTTAAAAAAAACTCCCAACCACAAAGCAAACAAAAGGCCGGTCAGAAGACGAGCGAAAGCAGCGGGGGTTCCCGTGGCCCCTCTCCAGGCAGTCCCTGGACAAACTCCTCCCCGCGCCTGCCTGGCTGCAGTCCCGCAAGTATCCCCCAACCCCCCACCCCACCCTCCCAGCAGATACCAGCCAGACGCCTACACCACGGCCACCTGGGGCTCGGGCCCCACTTATTGTGCCGCGGACGGCAACTCGCCGGCGGACGGGCGCCTCACCAAGTACAACTCCGCGCACAACAGCTCCCGGGCGTCCAGGCCCAGGCCGGCCGGCCAGCTCCCCGCCGCCTCCCCCGGCCTCGAGTCCAGCCCGCCCGCCCCGGGAAGGGTCGCCGGGGGACGGGCCAGGGCTGTCTCCTGCCCACAAAAGCGCCCAGGCGCAGGCAGGAGGACGCGGTTCTAAGAGAAGTTGGCTTCCGGGTTTGCTTTTTGAACAAAACCAGAGGGACTCCCGCGCGGCCGGGGCAGGGCCTGGGAGGGCGCCGTGCGCGCGCGAGGCCCCGGCGTGGGCCGCGCTGAGTCCGGCGGCCCGAGCGCGGCCGTGCGCCGCCCGGTACGCGCCAGGCCCGGAGGCTCCCAGGCACCCTCGGCCGGAAGAGCGAGGCGGCCGGACCCGGGCGGCGGGGACGGGGCGCGCGGCGAGGGGGCCCGCGCGGCACTTACGGGGCGGCTCGGCGGCGGCAGCGGCAGCAGCAGCAAGGTGTCTGGCCTGTGCCCTCTCGGCCGCTCGCGCCTTTTCTCTCCGCGCTCCTGGCTGGCCCGCCCGCCTCCTCGCTTCCCGCCCGCGCGCCCCGCGCTCGCCCCCTCCGCCCGGCTCCGCTGCTGAGTGAACTGGAACCAGTAGCCGCGGCCCCGGGATTCCCACAATGCACAGCGCGCCGCTCGTCACATCCCATCCCGTCCCCGCGCGTCCGGCCACCCCTCCCGCGCCACCCGGGCGCCCCGGCCTTGACCCCAAGCCCGCGGCTGCGCGCGCGGGATCCTCCGCGCTGTACCGCCTGGACGTCGGTGGGTCAGTCCCCTGGCCGCATCGCGGCCCTGGCTCTGGCCCTCAGCCCTCGGTCAGCCCGCCAGGACACTGAACGCTGGGTCCCGCCCGAGCCGGGGACTCGCCCTGAGTTAAGTCCTGGGAAAGGGTCGGGACCCCGGCAGAGGCGCTTCTCCAGCGCGCGTCCCAGCCTGTGCGTCTCGAGTGACACTTATTGAGCGCCTACTGAGGGGGGCTTTTGCTGCCCATCCCTAGAAACCTTCCCATTAACGCAGGGAGGGAGGCACGATTGCTGTTAGCAGCAAGCACTTTTCCCTCCCCAACCAATGCAAACCTCCCGCGCACCTCAGAACCTCCCGCTGTCTTTAGACACAAGCCCCCATCAAACCTGGTCTTCCCCGCGACCAGCTAATGCGCACCCCTGAGGTTCTTCATAGTGACCCCTAGAAGTCTGGATCTGCATTGTTGCATGGAAGGCGTTTACTTCGATTCAGCAAATGTTCACTCTTGGACCCAAGTTGAGATTTACTAAGACAAACAGTGATTCTTTATCATCACACACATTTTTTTTTTTTTTAAACTGCAGACAAGCAGAAAGAGGGGCCGATGCAAAACTTATCTTGTATTCCTAAATTGGTTTTTGGCCTGAAGGCGTTAGTGACCCATCCCAAGGACTAAATAGGGGCCTTCCCTCTCCTTCTCTCCTCTCCCTCCACCAAAGCCACCTCAGCACCCAGCTGTGGACCAACTTTAGATAACAATACATACCCTCCGCAGAGTTGTTCTGTGGCTGCTGGAGTTGGTGATGGGAGATTATGAGTCATTAAAGACCCCTCCCTTCCCTCAAGCTGCCCCTGTAGCAGCGGTGGTAACCCCCTCCCCTCACCATGATGCTTTACACTATACTTTAAAAGTGTGCAGGCCGTTATAATGAGAGGCCCGCGCGCCGCGATGAAGAGTGGCCCCCGCTTGCCACAACTAGAGAAAGCCCTCGCACAGAAACGAAGACCCAACACAGCCATAAATAAATAAATAAATAAATACTTTAAATAAATAAATAAATAAATTTTTTAAAAAGTGTGCAAAGCAGTGTCCAAAACATGCCATTCACACATCCATTAATTCAATTAACTACTGTGGTCATACTTTGTGCCATGCTCCAATTTGGGTGATGAAAATGAAGCAGTGAACAGAACATGCAAAAATCCCTGACCTCCTGAAGTTTGCAGTGTAGTAGGGAAAGAAAGGTTATAGGCAAAAGAGATGATGTGCCAGATGGTGTAAAGGCTATAGAGAAAAATAAAGCTGTAATAGGGAAGAAATTTTGTATCCTACTACAAGTTAATCACTAAAAGGGTGTTTCCTATAAGCTTAAATTATATATAATGGCCCATCTCTGCGAACCCTGCCTCCCAGGTAATGAGCATGAAACTAAAATACCTTTGGTTAGCTCACAGGAACCGTCCTGACCAGGCCAACCTGTGAATGACTGCAGGGAGGAAGAAATTAACACATCCCCTCCAGAGGCTGACCAGAACCAGCAAATGTTTGACTCTACTCCCTCCCCTTTTAGTATAAAAGAAGCCTGAAATCTAACTCAGGCAAGATGGTTCTTTGGGGCACAAGTCCACCATCTTCTTGGTTTGCTGGCTTTCTGAATAAAGTCATTATTCCTTGGCCCAACAACTCATCTCTTGATTTATTGGCCTGTCGTGCGGCAAGGAGTACAAGCTTGGGCTCAGTAACAAAGCAAGGAAGGGGGATAGGAGGTATGAGTTGGGGTGGGGTTTCAAACTTTAGAGAAGGCCTCCATGAGAAGGTGACATTTAAGCAAAGACGTGAATGAATTGAGGGAGCAAGCCAAGTGGATATCTGGGGGAAGAGTATTCCAAGCAGCAGGAACAGCAAACGCAAAGACCCTGAGGCAGAAGCGTCTCTGAAATCGTCAAGGTATAGTGAGTGTGTTCTTACCATAAAAAAAGATAATGTGTGACATCACAGAGGTGTTAACTAGTGCTAAGGTGGTAGTCACATGGCAATATATAAATATATCAAATCAACAGGTTGTACACCTTAAACTCACACAATGTTATATGTCAATAATATCTCAATTTTTAAGAAAGGAAGAGTGAGTGTGAGGCTAAAGTGGAATGAGTGAAGGGGAAAATTACAGGAGGTGAAACTGGAGAAATGATATTTCTTTGGGTCCAAAAACAAAGCATTAAGGATGTGTGAGGACTCCCCCAGGGAAGCTCCAGAGAGGTGCCTGGAAAGGGACAGAGATCACCCCCCACCTCAGTTGCTCTGTCCTTCCCTGCTCCTTAGGGAGGTCACTCAGTTCTGCAGGGGCCACCCACCAGGTGAGGCTTCTGTAGGCCACAGCAAGTCGGGAGGATGCCAGACTTCAATAATTCACTCAACAAATACTTGCTGAGCACCTGCTGTGGACCAGGCTCCTTCCAGGAGAAAAACCCTCTAGGTGCGTTGCCACACTGCCCAGGCTCTGGTCCGAAACATAAGCAGTACTCCTAGAAACCTTAACAAGAGAGAACAGCTGGGCTGTAGGGAAGGCCACGTCTGGAGAGGGGGAGATGCCTGCAGCCTGCTGGTGCCCTGGCTGTTTACAGACCTGAGGCTTCCTCTTCCCCAGGTCGTTAGTGATGGCTAAGACCAGACACAGAGCATGATTGTCTAAGAGATCCCAATCTGCAACCCTAGGGCGCCAAGAAGTAATTCACTCACCTCCACACCAGCTTTGGTTTCTAAGTTGATTTCCCTGGTGACATGGAAGTGGGTCATGCCTACAAGGCTATTTTTTCTTTCCATCTTATTGCACACTCACTATGTGTCAAATCACATGTATCCCATCATTTTCATTTCACATCAGCCCTAGCAGGCACACTATTCCTGGGACATTTCTATCCCCAGTTTACAGATGAAGACACTATAGATTCGGAAAGCTAAGAAATATGCTGGAGATCAAAGAGCAGGTAGGCTGGTGCTGGCGTTCAAATCCAAGTTCATCTGGGACCTGAGTTCTCATGGCTCAGTCCTGAAGAGAGCCCTTCTAGGGGCTTGGTTTCCTCTGCACCCAGCATCTATCCTCTGCATCCTCCCCCGCCATTCAGACTGGGTCTTTTTGTCCCCACTGAGTCATGCACTGTTGTCCTTGGGTTAGAGTCTATACCCCTCCAAGAGGCGGTCTTAGTGCCATCCCCCTCACACTCCCCCCGCCCCCCGCAGTGTGCCATTCTCATAGAACTCACTAGGAATATTGTCCCTGGGAGCAGTTCAAGATGCCCTCTCTCCACCTCTCTCCAAAAGGCTCCACCCCCCTTTCTCTTCCCCTCTAACTTGTGTGCCCTGTTCTTCCACCTCGGTGACATGCACTCTCCCCTAATCTGGCTCAGAGGGTTCCACCAGCTTTTTTTTCCCTCCAATTGCAAAATAAATGCATGCTCACTATGTAAAACTTGGAAAATAAAAATGCTCAAAAAAATCACCCTAAGTATACCACTGGGAGAGAACCACTGCTTCCCTTTCAGCCCTTGTATCCATATCTACTTAATATTAAATGTATTTGGGTTCCTATTGCATTTAGGGCTTGTCACCTGCTTTTTAAACTTAATGGTCCTTTATGAACATTTAACCAGGTATTCTACAACAGCAGTTCTCAAACTATTTGAATTCAAAATGCCTTTAGCTTCTTAAAATTACTGACTGCAAAGAGCTCTTGTTTATGTGGGTTATATCTGTCAATATTTGTTCTATCAGAAATTAAAACAGAAAGATCTTAAATATCAATTTATTCATTTTTTAAATGTTAATATGTAAACAAGTTACACATTAATATAAATAATGTATTTGTATGAAAAATAACTATATTCTCCAAACAAACAAAATTTAGTGAGAAGAGTGTCATTGCCTTGCAACTTTGCACATTTCTTTAATGCCTGGTTTAATAGAAGATAGCTAGATTCTCATGTCTCCTGTATTTGGTCGTTGCTATCTATTGTTTTAAGTATAAAAAAATCCAGCCTACATAAAAAAAAAAACAGATATGTGTTTGGGAAAAGATAGAAGATTTTAATATCCTTTTCAGACACTTTTGGATGTTCTTCTTTGATACCATACCAAAACCCAAAAAGTAGTAGTTTCTTAAAGGTTAATAGCAATGTAGAATCTGAAACCAATGGATAAATTTTTGAATTTGGTAACATAAAAATCCGTTAATCTATTTTTGTATTATTTTGAATGGATTTATTAATCTATCTTATTTTAGGGGGGGAATGAGCAGAATTCTTAAATTTTATTTTACATTTAAAAAGTCTGCATTAGGACAGGAATAAAGATGCAGATGTAGAGAATGGATTTGAGGACACGGGGAGGGGGAAGGGTAAGCTGGGATGAAGTGAGAGAGTGGCATGGACATATATACACTACCAAACATAAAATAGATAGCTAGTGGGAAGCAGCTGCATCACACAGGGAGATCAGCTCGGTGCTTTGTGACCACTTAGAGGGGTGGGATAGGGAGGGGATATAGGAATATATGCATACATATAGCTGATTCTCTTTGTTATACAGCAGAAACTAACAAAACATTGTAAAGCAATTATACTCCAATAAAGATGTTAAAAAAATAAATAAATAAAATAAAAAATAAATTAAAAGTCTGCATTAAAAAAAAAAAAACCCCACCATAAATCAAGTCCAAGTAGAAATGCTAAGCTAGGGAAACATTATTTGTAACTCACACCGCAGGCAAAGGGCTAATTTCCTTAACAGTCTATCTTATTTTTTTATCCATTATTTTGATGGATCTTTTAGCCATGCATGATTTGGTATAATCACTCATTGGTCATTTGGAAAACAGTGGTTCACTGAGTTATACAGATCTCCCAGTCTTCCAAATGCGAACTCCTTTCATGGTACAATCAGAAGATCACATTCCTTAATATCACCGCTGATATCAACAGAAGGTTTTTAAGTACTGAGAAGATTTCAAGCTCATGGTGGCAGATACAAATTTCCCAATATTGTAATTTTTGCTTGTAACTTCAAATTTACCATTGGCAACATAATGTCACAATTACCTTTCTTGAAGTGACGAGTTCATTTTATTCATTTTCAAGAAAATGTCCACCATATACACAGGGCTGCATTATGAATTTCCTGGGCCTTAGGCACCTTTACCTTCTTGGGTTCCCTTCCTCCATTTAAAAACAGAAACAAAAACAAACAAAAAACCCCGGCACTGGTGTAAAGACAAATATATTAACATGATATATTACAACTATGCCTCATGGAGAATTCAGCCTTGCACACACCCGAGTCTGAACAACCACAGTTCATCTGTCAGTCAGGCCCACTTTCTCCATTAGGAACAGAGCCCAGGCCCACATGACTTTATGGGCCCATGAAAATGTTTCAACTTCTTTAAAATCAGAAGAAGAAAATGAAGGTTACTTCTTTTAGATCGAATAAAATATTTTAAAATATAACATTATTTGTCTTTATACCAACGTAGTCATAAAATATAATTTTTATATCTTTTTATAGAGGAAGGGGCCCACAAAAGCAAAAGTGCCTGGAGCCCATGAAAATATTAATGTAGCCCTGCTGTCCGTCATCGTCGTTTCAAATAAAAATGGCGTTTCATGAAAAAAGCGGCTAGTTTAGCCCACAACTCAGTCACACAAATGCTTTTTCCTCAAGGCAACCATCCTAGTTTGTTATACAGCAGAAGTACTTCACAAATACTTCCCATGTGGTCACAGAGAACATTTTAAAATGTAAAATGTGTCCTGAGGGGTCAAGAGCAATAAAATTAGTGATTTTTACTGCTTCATCAAGGACATTCTTAAGTGAAACTGTTGGGATTTTTTTTTCTGTGAGTGTTTGGCAATAAAGGATAAAATGATGATTAGTACAGTTTGGTGTCATTGCTGATATGTGCTAAGTCACCAGCAGTTGTACCCACGATTGTTTTTGCACCATTAGTGCAAAGACCAAGACAGTGAAAAAGCTAAATAATGTCTGAGCATTATCATGAAAAGTCTGGGGTCTCAGTGACCTTCGGGGATCTGCAGACCCCATTTTGGGAACCACTGTCCCAAACATCCTGGGCTGTACCATTATTTAGTTAACCAATTATTATTGGTTATTGTTGTTGTTACTGTTTTTCTTTCAGGCAATTTCCCACTCTATTAGAAAGACCTGATGAATGTCCTTAGAGATACATCTTTGTGCACATCTGACTGTTGAGGATAAGTTCTTAGAAGCGGAACTGCTGGATCAAAGAGCCATAGTTTACAAGCTTTAACACAGGTAGCCAAATGGCCCTCCAGAGATCTTGGGACAGGGCAGGCAATGGGCAGGATTGAGCATTTGTGCATTTCCCCAGCACCTCCTGGCCCCACCCTGACTGTTCTCCAAGACCTTTGATGATCTGAGAGTCAAACGGTGGGGTGTCACCATTTCCCTGGTTTAGCTTGACCTTATTTGTGGAAGGGCAGGGAGTGGGTCTCTAGTTAGTTCCTAAGCTTTTCATCACACACTCAAGCAAAGAGAAGTGAGTGTGAGTGCTTGAGGGAGTGGAGGAATCCCAGGAAAGAAATAAACCTCTCCCCACCGTCCTCTGCCCCCCGCAAGCAAACAGATGTGGTCTTTTCCATGGAACAGATGCACCACCGTCTCGTCTCTTCCATTGGAGCCTTTCTTCCTTACTTCATTACTGCAGAGGTAAGTTCTCTCTCTTTGATCTGTAATTGGCGGTAACGTCTGACTCCTTCCCATGTTTTCAATAATCCCCACCCCCTCCTGTCTTTGTAAGCAGTTAATGCCCTTCTCTAAGAGAAGTACAGATGAATATTTACCCCTAATTGGGAACAACAAAGGAACCAAGGAAAACCATCAGGGCTACATTACCTTTTTCCAGGCCTAGAGGCATCTCTAGATTTAAATATTTTCCCCCCTGAGGTTAGAGCTGGATTGAAAATACGGTTTAAAGGATTTAGGCTACCTGTAGAGCAGTGGTGCTCAAAGGGACCACTGCAGGGTCCCTGAGACTCTTTACTGGGGTCTGTGGATCGAGACTACGTTCATAATTAATAGTAAGGCCTTGTTTGCCTTTTTCACTGTATTGACATTTGCACTGATATTACAAAAGCACTGGTGGGTAAAACTGTGTCTTAGCGTAAATCAAGGCAGTGGCCCCAAACTGTTAGCAGTCATGGAATTCTTCAACACACACACACAGTTTCACTTAAGAATTAAAAGTGTCTTTAATGAGCAGATTAAAAAAATTTTTAAAGCCTGTGTCTGCCACCATGAGCTTGACAGTTGACAGCTTCCCAAAACTTAAAAACTTTTCTGATGATATTGGTGACGGTATTAACTAATATAATTTTTTGATGTTATATAATACAAATCTGTCAACATTTGGAAAGATCTTAAATATCTTAGTAATATATAAGATAGTATAACTTAGTGAACTTATATTTTCCAAATGCATGATGTTACAACATCATGCATTGGTTAAAAAAGAATTCATTCGAAGTGAAAGAAAAACCAATGGATTTAATGTCACAAAGTATGAAAAGTCCAGTGATATGTTTTAATATTCTATATAACTACTAACCGTTAGGAAACTACCACTTAATAAGTTTGGGTGTAGAATCAGAGAACAATATCCACAATTATCTGAAAAGGTTATTATAATACTTCTCTCTTGACTACATTAAAAAACAAAACAAAACTTTTCCATGGAAAAAGAAAACCACCATAAGAAAGTCAAAAGACAAATGACAGGGCTTCCCTGGTGGCACAGTGGTTGAGAGTCTACCTACCAGTGCAGGAGACACGGGTTCAAGCCCTGGTCTGGGAGGATCCCACATGCTGTGGAGCAACTAGGCCCGTGAGCCACAACTACTGAGCCTGCGCGTCTGGAGTCTGTGCTCCACAGCAGGAGAGGCCGCGATAATGAGAGGCCTGAGCACTGCGATGAAGAGTGGCCCCCACTTGCCGCAACTGGAGAAAGCCCTCGCACAGAAACGAAGATCCAGCACAGCCATAAATAAATAAATAAATTAATTAATTAATTAAAAAAAAAAAAAAGACAAATGACAAACTGGAAGAAAATACTGGCAAAATATAACACAGGTAAAAGTTATTGTCCTTGTCTTAATCTGCTTAGGTTGCCATAACAGAATACCATAGACTGGGTGGCTTAAATAATAGAATTTCCTCACAGTTCTGGAGGCTGGAAAGTCCAAGATCAAGGTTCTGGTACAGTTCAGTTTCTGGTAAAATCTCTCTTCCAGAGCACACGGCCACTTGTCTTCACATGACCTTTCCTCTGTACACGTGTACAGGGAGAGAGAGAGAAATAGAAGAGATTATTCTCTGGTGTCTCCTCTTATAAGGACACTAATCCTTTTGGATTAGAGCCCCATCCTTATGACCTCATATAACCTTAATTACCTCCTAAAGGCCCTATTTCCAAATATAGTCACATTGGGGTTAGAGCCTCAATATGAATTCTGGGGGGACACAATTCAGTCCACAGCAGTCATATAAATATATCTTCTGAAAACTGGGGAGGAGATTTAAAATTCTATGGAAAAAATGCTCAGGGACTTCCCTGGTGGTGCAATGGTTAAGAATCCACCTGCCAATGCGGGGGACACAGGTTCCATCCCTGGTCTGGGAAGATCCCACATGCCACGGAGCAACTAAGCCCATGCGCCACAACTACTGAGCCTGTGTGCCTAGAGCCCGTGCTCCACAACAAGAGAAGCCACCTCAATGAGAAGGCCGAGCACCACAACGAAGAGTAGCCCCCACTCGCCACAACTAGAGAAAGCCCATGCCCAGCAATGAAGACCCAACGCGGCCAAAAGAAAAAAAAAAAATGCTCAAATGATACAAACAATTAACAAAAGAGATATAAAAATGGTGCTTAAAATATGAAAAGATGTTCAACTTCACTTATAAGAAAAATGTAAATAAAAATACACCTAGGTATCATTTCTCACTTATCAGACTGGCAAAAGTTCAAAAGCTTGAAACTACACCCTGTTGGCACAGCTGTAGGAAACAGGATCTCATATATTGCTGGTAGGAATACAAACTATTACAGACTTATGGAGGGGAATTTCACAGTATTTAATAAAATTATCTTTGTATGTACCCTTAACCAAGCAATTCTGCTTTTAGAATTTACCCTGAAAATGCACCCCAATGACACGAAAATACAGGCCTTCAAGATTATTCATTGCTTCACTATTTGTAATTGCAAAATATTGACAAATACTTAAATATCCAAGCATATAAGATTGGTTGAATAAACTCTGATACATACACACAGTATATACTACACACTGTAAAAAGAAAGGATGAAGATCTCTATGAACTGATTATGGAGTGATTTCCAGGAGATATTGTTAAATGAAAAAAGCAAAGTGCAAATGAGCATATATAGTGTGCTACATTTTGTATAAGAAAGAAGGCAAAATAAGAAAACATACATATATCTCCACAAATAGAAACACAGGAAGGATAAACCAGAAAACAATGAACATAGTTAACTAGAAGGGGTAAGGGGCAGAAAGCAAGGGAGACAGTAACACTCTTCTGAGTATATTTTGCACACTTTTGGCTTTTGGAAGTATGTTAGAGTTCCACATATTCAAAAACTAAAATTGCATCTGTAAGAATGAACAGGGAGAACATTTCTAAAACTGAAATCAAACTAAAACCAGTGAACCCAATTTATTTCAAATGAATACCATAACCCTACTGAATGCAGGGGTGGGCAAAGAAGCAGTTGACTTTACTTATGAATACAGTATTTGATACTTTGTCTGTGGTGAGGAAGGGAGGCAAGGAAGAGTTACAAACAAATCCTGAACCGTTTTTATTGTTTGCTTTTTTTTTGCAATGCTATAGGAAAATCAATTCTAAAACAATTTTTTTGGGGGTGGGCTGTTTTGGGTCTTTGTTGCTGCGCGGGCTTTCTCTAGTTGCGTCGAGCGGGGGCTATTCTTCGCTGCGGTGCGCGGTCTTGTCATGGCGGTGGCTTCTCTTGTTGCGGAACACGGGCTCTAGGCGCGCAGGCTTCAGTAATTGGGGCTCGCGGGCTCTAGAGCGCAGGCTCAGTAGTTGTGGTGCAAGGGCTTAGTTGCTCCGCGACATGTGGGATCTTCCCGGACGAGGGCTCGAACCCTTGTCCCCTGCATTGGCAGGTGGATTCTTAACCACTGCGCCACCAGGGAAGTCCTCTAAAATAGTTTTGGATCTATTATAGGTTTTAGAAAAAAAGTAAATGTGTTGATATTATTGGAAGCCAGGGTTCTCACCATGGGGAAAAGGGATGTAGAAATATGGAATGGAGGAAGGCAAGGAAGAGCCCTATGGGGATGAATTGGGACTGGAGGTACTGGTGTGAACTCATTTCTAAAATAGGTATATATAAATATATATGTGTACATGTCTGTATATGTTCACACACATATATTTGTGTGTGTATATATATATGTGTGTGTGTGTGTGTGTTTATTATACACGCATGTATTTCCTAGCTCTAGCTGCTGTAAAGGCCAAGAAGAAAAGACACCCCTGTAGCAATATGGATATCTAATACCCAGATCTTGATTTTTAATACCATTTCCTACTAAAAGGAGTCTAGGGCTCCTTGGAGAAATGGCTCATTCTAGGGCTAGGGCAGGAAATATATAAGACTGGAATATCTTGCTATGCTAGGAAGTAGGGAAATACACATGCACAGACACACACACTCACAAAATGATGGGAGCCAGTTAAAGAGGCTCAACAATGAGCCAGTTTAACAGGCTCCCATGGGCCAAATCTGGGACAATCTGACAGATTTATGAGTCCATACTGATTATAAAAAGATAATATATGTACATATATAATATATACTTATACATATAGTATATTGCATATAAATATATATTTAATAGATACTTATACATATAATATTTATTTATTTATATAGAAAGGGGGAGTTCTGTTCCTTTAGTAGAATGACAAGTGGCAACTAGAAAATGTAGAGGGAGTGCTGGAGTTGGAAAATCAGCATTGTGCAACCATCAAAGTAAGAATTAGTTTTGGTAAAAATCATCAGTGGATACTACATTAGTTTCCTATTACTACTGTAATAAATTACCACATATATTACAAGACGTCTGCTTGAATTTTACCAAAAAATTATTTTTCCTATCTTCTCAATAATTTCAACACCTTAGAATATTTTAACTTAGAATACTTTTAACTCTCAACTTTTCATTATTCTCATGAATCTTCCACATATATTTTAAACTCCGTATTATTAGGATTATTCTGTATAGTTACATTAATTTATGTTCATCCACATATTTATCCCTTCTGGTGCTCTTCAGTCTCTCTTGTATATCTATGTTTCCATGTGGATCATATTTATTGCTTTTTTTAAATTGAAATTATTTATTTAAAAAAAAATTATTTTATATTGGAGTGTATTTGATTTACAATGTTGTTAGTTTCAGGTGTACAGCAAAGTGATTTAGTTATACATATACATATATCTATTCTTTTTCAGATTCTTTTTCATTTTTATTTCTTGAAAAAACTACCATTAGTGTTTCTTTTAATAAAGACTTGCTGGCAACTAATTCTCTTCATTCTTTCTTCTTTAAAGAAATTTTAAAACTTCTTTATTTCACCTTCATTAACAAATTCTATTATGGAAAAATTCACATTTACAAAGTAAGGAGGAGAGTATTATTAACGCCATTATATTCATCACCTAGCTACAACAATTATCAAATTCTGCCATTCTTGCATCCATTATACTCCCCTGAACTCCCCTACCTGATGATGATTTTTAACAGTTCTTTCATTTTAAGGTAAAATATACATGCATGGAAGTGCACACATTTTAGCTTTACGATTCTGACAAATGGATATATCACTTAATTGCCTCCTTTATCATGATACATAACATTTTCATCACCTTAGAAAGTTCCCTTGAGTCCCTTCCCAGTTAATCTCTACCCCCAGAGGCAACCAACGTTTTGATGTTTTTCACCTCGGATTGGTTTTGACTGTTTAAGAACTTCATAAAAATGGAATTATAGAGTATGTCTCTTTTGTCTTCAGTTGTTTTTGTTTGGGATATCAATCCATGTTGCTGTGTGCACTGATTTTTTTTTTTTTTTTTTTTAGCTACTTTATTGATTGCTTGATTGATTGATTGATTGATTGGCTGTGTTGGGTCTTCGGTTCGTGCGAGGGCTTTCTCTAGTTGCGGCAAGCGGGGGCCACTCTTCATCGCGGTGCGGGGACCGCTCTTCATCGCGGTGCGCAGGCCTTTCACTATCGCGGCCCCTCCCGTTGCGGGGCACAGGCTCCAGACGCGCAGGCTCAGTAGTTGTGGCTCACGGGCCCAGCTGCTCCGTGGCACGTGGGATCTTCCCAGACCAGGGCTCGAACCCGTGTCCCCTGCATGAGCAGGCAGATTCTCAACCACTGCGCCACCAGGGAAGCCCGCACTGATTGTTTTTATTGTTGAATAGCACTACCTTGTATAAATACATCGCGATTTGTTTATCCACTCTCCTGCTGATGAATATTTGGGTTTGGGTTTTTTTTCCAATTTTTTTTTGTTATTGTGAAAAAAGGTGTGTGGAGCATTCTTGTATAAGTTGGTTTTTGTACCTCCTGGATAAATAACTAGGATTGGAATTGCTAAGTCAGAGTGTAAGTGCATGTTTAACTTGCTAAGAAATTGCCAAAGAACTTTTGCAAAATGGTTGTACTCTTTTATGTTCCTACCAGTAATAGAGTTTGGGTCGCTCTACATCCTTGCCACTTTCCTAATGCCTTGTAATGTTGAGCACTTTTTCACAAACTTATTAGCCATTCAAAAATCTTCCTTTGTGAAACGTCTGTTAAGTTTTTTGCTTATTTTTATGGGGTTGTTTTTCCTTTAAATTATTAAGTTGTAGGAGTTTTTATGTATTCTGAATGTAAGTTCTTTCTCAGTTATCTATCTTGTCAATATTTTCTTTCAGTCTGGGGCTTGCCTGTTTATTTTCTGGATGGTATCGGATCTTTTGATGAACAGACATTTTTACTTTTGATAAATTCCACTCAATGATTTCTTTTATAGTTATATCTTTCTAGTTCTGAGAAATCTTTGCCTACCCCAGATCATGAAGATATTGTCCTTAACTATCTTTACAGTTATAGCTTTTACATTTAGGTTTATGATCCATGGCAAATTAAATCCTACATATAGTGTGAGGTAGGGAGGTCAAGTTTCATTTGATCTCATATGGATAGTCAGTTGTTCCAGCACCTTTTGATGAAAAGACTTATCTTTCCCCACTGGTTTGATTTGGCATCTTTACTGAAAATGAATCGACCATATAAATGTCTCCTGAAAATAATGTGTATTCTGCACTCATTTGGTAAAAAGTTCTCCCCTCAATGAAATCTTATCCTTTAATCTCCATTGCCTCAGTAGTTCTCTGATGCTTTTGAATATATGATTTTTATAAGTTGTCTGTGTTTCCAGGGTTTTTTTTTAGTGGGAGCATTGCCTTACCACAAACCACTTCATGCACCTGGAAGTGGACCTCTTTGGGTTGAATATGCTGTTGATATTCTAACTTCCTGGAGATAGATGCTCTTTCCTCTCTTCTCTTACATGAATTCCAGGTTATAAATTTCCTTCCAGGTCCAGGTCCATTGTGACTATATTCCACAATATCTTAGTCATTCCATAACAAAATTCTATAGCCTGGAGGGCTCAAACAACAGACTTTTATTTCTCATAATTCTGGAGGAGGAAAATTCCAAGATCAAGGTGTCAACAGATTTAACACCTGGTGAGGGTCCTTTTCCTGATCTGCACACCTTCTTGCTGTATCCTCACATGGTGAAAACAGAGAAGGTTCTTGTCTCTTCCTCTTCTCCTATGGGTACCAATCTCACCATAGGAGCTCCATTCATGTCACCTCGTCTAAACCTAATTACCTCCCAAAGGCCCTACCTCCGATACCATCACACTGGGGAATAGGGCTTCAACACATGCATCTGGAGGAGACACAAACATTCAGTCCACAGCTCACAAGTTTTCCTATGTTGTATTTTCATTATTATTCAGATAGTTTCTCCTCTCTATTGTGATATTCTTTGATCCATGATTTATTTAGAAGTATATTGCTTAATTTCCAAACATCTGAGTATTTTCTAGTTTGTTGTTATTGATTTTTAGCTTAATTCTACTGTGGTTAGAGAACATCTTCTGTATGATTTCAGTTCTTCGAAATTTGCTTTATGGCTCAACATATGTTCAGTTTTGGCAAGTGTTCATATACACTTGAAAAGAAGGTACAGTCAACCCTTGAACAACCAGGGGGTTAGGATCACCGACTCCGCATGCAGTCAAAAATCCAAGTATAACTTTACAGTCAGCCCTCCATATTCACAGTTCTACATCCTTGGATTCAACCAACCGTGGATTGTGTAGTACTGTACTATACAGTTGGTGAAAAAAATCCACATATAAGTGGACCCACGCGGTTCAAACCATGTTGTTCAAAGGTCAATTGTATACTCAATCTCTCACTGTTTAGAGGTGGTAGTATGTATGTTATAGGTCAACTTTTTTTATTTTATAGCTCGATTCTTTTAAATCCTGATTTTTTTCCTGCTTGTTCTATCAGTTGCTGAGAGAAGTGTATTTAAGTCCCCCACTGTAGTTGTAGATCTGTCTTTTTCCTTTTTAGTTTTATCTAATTTTGTTTTTTATATTTTGAGCCTCTGTTATGAAGTACATACAAATTTGGAATTGTTATATATTTCTGGTGGATTGACTCTTTTAATATACATGATTCCTCTTTATCTCCGATAATGCTTTGTTTTGAAGTCTACTTAGCTACACCAGTTTTTAGTTACTGCTTGAATTGAATGTCTTTTTCCATCTCTATTTTTTAATAATTTTGTATGCTTATAATTAAAGTATATTATTTAAAGAAACATTTGCATAATGTTGTTGTTTCTAAATCTCCTCTTAGACTTTTAATTGGAGCATTTTCTTCATTCATACTTAATGTTATAACTGATACTTAGGTTTCAGCATTACAACTTACTATTTATTTTCTATTTGTCCTACCTCTTTTATGTTCAATTTCCTTTCTTACTCTTTCATATTAAGTATTTTTATTATTCTATTTTTCTTCTCTATTGGTTGCTAAGTTACGCATTCAGTTTCTATTCTGTTGGTGATGAAACTAGAGATTCAACATGCATTTTTGATTTATTAAAATCTAATATAAATGAATATTTTAACAATTTCCCAGACAATACAAGGATTTTAGAACATCTTAACTCCATGTATCCCCATCCTTCTGCCTTTGAGCTATTGCTGTGTGTTTTAATTATGTATGTGTTTTAATTATGTATGTAATATAATTATATGTGTTTATGTTTATTAATATTTAATATGTATATGATTTAATTATAAGTGATGTTAAATACACATTTATAATCCCACAAGACATTATTATTATTATTCACATTTTCACCAGAGAAAATTCATTTGGTTTAACCTACCTATTTACTCTTTTTTTTAAAATAAAATTGTATTTTAGAATAGTTTTAGATTTACAGAAAAGTTGCAAAGATAGTACAGAGAGTTCCATATACCTTGCACCCACTTTTCCCTACTGGTAACAATTTACATTACTAAGGTACATTTGTAACAATTAAGGAGCCAACATTGGCACATAACTATTAACTAAACTGCATACTTTATTTGGTTTCCGTAAGTTTTTCCCTAATGTTCCTATTCTGTTCCAGGATACCACTTCATATTTAGTCATCACGTCTCATCTGGTCTGTAACAGTATCAGATTTTCCTTGTTTTCGACGACATTGAGGGTTTTGAGAACTGGTGCTTTGTAGAATTCAGTACACCCTCCCTTACACACGTTCTCCCTTCTGCTCTGCCCCACTCCCTTTCTTCCTCACTCCAGCTTCCCTGCAAGTGTGTTTCCTGGCAAAGTGGCAGCATGCAAGCTTTTGCCTCTGGCTCTGTCTTCCAGGAAATCTGGCCTAAGACCCTCTTATCCTAGGTAGTAGATCTTTGAGATCCCCACTGAAAACCTGGGCCATTCATTGTATCCTCTCCTGATTGGCAGGTCTCAGACTCTAATTTTTGTTCCTGCAACCTGGTGAGAGGCTGTCAAAAGTTCTTACTCAGCTTCTCAGCTGCCACTTTCTGATCAGCGCTTCAATCAAAAGTCCAGGGACTTCCCCGGCAGTCCAGTGGTTAAGACTCTGTGCTCCCAATACAGGGGGCACAGGTTCGATTCCTGGTCAGGGAACTAAGATCCCACACGCTGCACGGTACGGCAAAAAAAAAAAAAAAAAAAAAAAAAAAAGGTCCAAACTTCTCAAGGAAAAAAGGGATGCCAAATATTGGGCTTAGACTCCTGGCTGCCCCTTCTCTCTGAGATCTTGCTTCTAGCGATCTTTGGTTGCTCTTTAATGCCATCGAACAGTTTAAAAGATACATATATATATTTCTGTCTTCTTTTCTAGTTATTTTCAGCTAGAAGCTTGGTCTGGAAAAAAGCTAGACCCCACCTCATCCCCCACCCATTCCAGGAAGCAGAACTCACAACCTTGGGTTTTAATAAGAAACCACAGGGCATTGCTAGAGAAACTGCTGTTTCCTTATAAACTTTTGCAGGCCCCAGGCCCAAGAGAAAACAAAATGGGACTCTGTCTCCTCATGTGCTTCTCCTTTTATATCTATTTTTTTTCCCTCAGTGTCTCTTTTCTAACAGCGCTGCACATTTGTATGTTTTGGTGGAAGGTAGCTTCAGCACAGTTTTTCCTTACCTCGTGCAACAGGATATTTCAGCTAGAGAATTTTCAGACATGCAGGAAAATTACAGGCAGAGTTGGTCCTTAGAACAATTGCAAAGGAGATGGAGGTCGGGGGCACGTATCTGGAAGAAACTTTCCTCACTGTCCCCCACTCCATCACGCAGAGACCTTCCACAATCCTGGTGTCAGCCTCCTGCCCCTTTCCATAGTTACTGACTCCATTTCTCCCTTTCATGAGGATTCAGTTATCTTATGTGCATCAGCCATTATATAGTATTGCCCTCTGGTGGTACAGGACTGTTAGCCCTGTATTGAATGTGTCCGGACTGCTGCTGTTCTGAGCACTTTGTTAACAAAGAAGGAGACAGAACAATTAAACAAAAAAAAAAGGACTGACAACTCTCATATCTTATAATGAGTCTCCCCACCTTGACCTCTTGCCCTAACTCACCTGGGAAGCTGGTAAATGGTACCTATTACAACTGTTTCTGAATTAAAAGTCAATCGGTAACAGGCAAGAGGGCACTTTGGCTTCTCAGATTTTAAAAATTCTTTGGGGCTGGCTCTACGTTGAGAAAATAGGGGTGATTTGGAGACCAGGATTTGCCTAATTTCAAAATGGTTCTTGTATTATTCAGGGTAGGCTAACTGCTGTAACAAACAAGCTATGCATTTCAATACTTTACACAATAAAGTTTATTTCTTGCTTGTGCAATGTCCCATCGTAGGTTTTCCTGATCAGGCATCTTTTCTACATGGCTCTCCTCCACATGATGTCCCAGGGACCTGGGCTCCTTCTGTCTTACAGCTCTGCCCTCTTCTAGGACCTCAGAGAACTCTCCAGTTAGCCAGTAGATAGGAAAAGGTAATCAAGGGTTGTACATGGGAGGGTTTATGGGCCAAACATGGAATCTGTATCCATTACTTCTACCCACTCTGGGTATTCCACTGGCCAGAATCCAGTCACATGGCTGCCCTTACCTGCAAGGGAGGCTGGGAAGTACAGCCCAGTGCTTGCCCAAGAGGAAGAGGTAAATAATTTGTGAACAGCTACAAGTCTCTGTCACAAGTCTCACTTGTATGTGTATGTGTGTGTTTCTGCTTTCTGAAGAAAAAGTAAAAGGAATGTCTTTGCTTTTGCCAAAGAGCCCCTAAACCTTCTTGACTATTTCACTCCTCAGTTTTCTCAAACCCTGAGTTGACAGCAGCACTGGATATGGTTTGTTCAGGCTCTTAAGACTAGAAGGAAAATACTTTTCAGTGAAAACATGGACTATTTTCCTGGTACTGAGGGGAGTCTAATCAGCCACCATGATTTTTATTTATTTCTTATTGAGGTAACATTGGTTTATAACATAAGTTTCAGGTGTACAACACTGTACTCTACTTCTGTGTACCCTACAGTGTACTTACCACCAAAAATTTAGTTTCCATCCATCACCAAACAGTTGATCCCCTTTACTGATTTCCCCCCCTCCCTCCGTACCTGTTCCTCCGGTAACCACTACTCTGTTCTCTGTATCTACGTGTTGTTTTTGCTTGGTTTGGTTTGTTCATTTATTTTGGTTTTTTGTTTGTTTTTTAGATTCCACGTATAAGTGAAATCATGCAGTATTTGTCTTTCTCCATCTGACTTATTTCACTAAGCATAATACTCTCTGGGTTCGTCCATGTTGTTGCAAATCAGCCCACATTATTTTTAAGTAAGCTTTTTATTGAAATTTGATGTAATATAAAAAATGAAAAAAAAAAACCCCATAAGTAATCAGCTCAATGAATTTTCACAGCGTCAATATAGCCATATGACTATCACCCAGATCAAGAAATAAAACATGAACATGACCACTATCTCAGAAGCTAACAAGTAAGGCTTGGGGGGGATTTCTTAGTGATGAAGGAATTCTAGGGGCACTGAGTTTGGGCTATGACGCCTCCTCCTTTAAATGTAAGCTCCAAAGTTGAGGAGAAGATGAAGCAGCCTGGGTTCTGCTCCTACCCCCTTGATTCTAGCCATCTAAATTACCTTTGGCAGGTCACTTCCTCTCTCACAATCTCTTTCTGTATGCATACAATGCAAGGCTTAACTAGCGAGCCATGAAGGTCTCTCAAGCTGGAACAATGAGGTTTTAGGACTTGCCAAAAATCCCAAGGGATGGGCTATGGTGGGGGAAATGCATGATGGACCTGGAAAGAATCCCTGGGGTAGAGAGATGCCCTACAAGCGGTCCCCAGGCCTGCTGGAAGCCACCTGCACTGAGTTCTCCAGACTGGCGTCCTGGGAGCTGGTCACCACTGCTCTGTTACAAGCAGCGTCCACCCAGCTGGTATTCAATCTTTTTGCCTTAATCCAGCTGTGTGTGTGTGCTGTGAGGGGCTGCCAGACCTTGGAGGGCCAGGGAGGTGTACATACACATAGCCAGGGGCTAAGGATTTCAGAATACAGACTTAGACAGACTTGGGTGCCAACTCTGACTTTACCACAGACTGACTGTGACCTCGGATGAGGCATTTAACCTCCCTGAGACTCAATCTCCCTATCTATGAAATTCAAAGGAGACAGTCACCTACCTCAAAAGTTCTTGTGCAGATGAAATGAGCTAATCTTTGTAAATATGCTTGGCATCATGCCTGGCATCTACGTGCTAGCGTTAGTTGTGAGAACTGCCCTTCCATGCTAACCCTTCAACAAGGGTGCTGTAAATCTCCCCAGGCTGCAACGGCAGGGAGTGAGGAACCTGTAGCCTGGAACAGAGATCTAGGAGGATATAGGTTTGCTCTGCAGCTAAGTCCAGACTAGTCACATTTACTTTCTCTTAACCACTTCCTCGGAACGCTCTCTCCACTGATACTTGAACAATTCATTTCTCATGACTTCCAGAGTAATTTTATCCATAATAGTCTCCTGGCAATTTAATCTGAGATCTATAATAACCACCAATGTAATTATAATTAATAGGAATGCTTAGAATATGTAGAGTGCTTTTTCTCCTATATTCCCCAGAAAGCAGTGGGTATGAACAGGCTTCATAGTCCTGCAATCTTAGGCTTAAGTAATGGCTCTACTACCTACTAGCTGTGTGACCTTGTACAACTGACTTAACCTCTCTGGACACAACTGAAAAATGAGGAGGTGAGGCACCCTTATTCTCAATTCAACCCTCCTTCCTTGGAGAGCCTGGAAAGCTCCCCAGACGCCCTTGCAACTAGAGTTCTGGATGGGAAGTAAGTCCCACTAGCTGGTGGTTCTCATGGGAGGTTTGGAGCTGAGGGAGGCCTCTTCCTCCTGCTGAGGCAAGCTTGGCTGTTGTGAGTTTAGAGGTGTTCAAGAAAGAGGGTCACCAGCTTCAGGCTGGGAGAGGTCATGTGACAGTAGCCATGGTGGCAGCTATAGCAGCTTCCTGATGTCTCAGCCA
This sequence comes from Balaenoptera ricei, assembly GCF_028023285.1. Lineage (NCBI taxonomy): Eukaryota > Metazoa > Chordata > Mammalia > Artiodactyla > Balaenopteridae > Balaenoptera > Balaenoptera ricei. Next base: position 113,642,716 of record NC_082641.1, read on the forward strand.
TTAATGGGTCCTTATAAACAGCAGCTTATTATCACCCCTTTGCATATGCAGCTCCTACCACAATCTGGTTGGCATATGATTCCCAATACAAAAATCCCCTTTTGCTCGAAATACCTAGAATAACCTGTTTCTTACACTGAACCTGGGATGATGATACTGTTTAGCTGTTAAAATTTGGGGGAAATCAATTCTGTAAATTGCATCTTGCTGCCCACTGGTGTTAGCAGGATTCCCCGCCCTCCTCCCCTCTTCTTTTTCCAAGCAGTCAGCAGGCATCTATAACAAGAGGAAAAGGATCCTTGGCTAATGTTGCTTTCCCCTTATGTTCTTGCCAACAATTCATGTTGCCTTAAGAGATTAGGCCTTTTTATTGCTTGCCTCATTGCCCTGCTGTCTGCACCAAAGTTACGTCTTGGCTGGCTGGGCGTGTCCTTCTGATGGAGTCCAGGCCTGCTGCACAGAGAGCAAGGGGGTTATTTGATCTCCTGACTGTGGCTCTTACAAGTCCCATTGAGAGTGTGCTTACCCACAGAGCTCTGCTATGCTAATTGGCCCAGTGTAGTCCAAGAAGCAGAATTCCACCTAAAGCAGTGAGTGTTTTTTCTGGCAGGATGTGGCATTTGGGAGAGGGCAGCCTCTATGGGGCTCAGGGGTCAGCACTTCCCAGACACTCAGAACCCCCACTGGGCAGCAGCTTCTCAATGAGGGTGATGGGGTGGGGGGCGGTATTGAGGGGCATCCCCTGACTCTGGAGAGATTTTCACACAGCCTGGACTAAAGTCCTAGAAAACAAGAAAACCTCTCTGATCGGATATGTCTCAAGATGGATCCAGAGCCTGATATCTTGCCCACTGAGCGCTGTTGCACAGACACTGCTGGTGGGAAGGCAGAGGAGTTAGTCTCTCCACCCATGACTCACATGGTTTTTTTAATTAAAAAGCTGGACGGCACTTTTCCCACTGTTCATTCTCATTACAGCTCTTCCTAAAAGGTACAGTTATCCTACAAAGTCAACACATGAAATCATTAGACCCTGGAGAGAGGCTCAGACGCAATCCCTTCCACTGCTAAGAGCTTCATGAGAGTGGGGGACTTCAGGTTTCCACAGTTCCATCGTCACTAATCCTGCACCTCTGCCCCCAGCTCAGTCACTATCTGCCCAGTCTTCTTAGATCTCAGCCCTGCCCTCCCAACTCCCAAACGCTTCAAACTTGCTTCAGGACTATAAGGTGCTCTTGATGGGCCACTGAATTCAGCACTAGGAACCAGTGTTTGTTTAAGACAACAAAAAAGAAAAATCTCTTTCTTTGAAAAATGACAAAAATCCCCTTCCCTTTACCTGAGTCCTTATCTCTCTGTTGAAAGTTCTGTCTCCTTTTTAAACAGTACAGTTCTCCAGCTTTAGTATGCATGAGAATTACCAGAAGAAAACCACGATGAGATACCAATTCGCATCTACTAGGATGGTTATAATAAAAAAAACATGGAAAATAACAAGTGTTGTTGAGAATGGGGATGGAACCCTCGTGCACGGGAATATAAAATGGAGCAGCTGGTGGAAAACACTTTGGCATTCCTCAAAAAGTTCAACATAAAATTATCTTATGACCCAGCAATTCTACTACTAAGTATATACACCAAAAAATTTAAAACAGGGACTTGAACAGATACTCAAAGACCAATGTTCACAGCAGCATTATTCACAAAAGCCAAAAGATGGAGTGTCTGTCAATCAATAGGAGAATGAGTGGGTAAACAACATGTGATATAGCCATGCAATGGAATATTATTTAGCCATAAAAATGAAGTTATGGTACATGCTACAGCATGAATGAAACCGGAAAATATTTTCGCTAAGTGAAACAAGCCAAACACAAAAGGACACATATTGTATGATTTCACTTATATGAACTACCTAGAATAGGCTAATTCATAGAGACAGGGAGTGGATTAGAAGTTACCAGAAGCTGGCGGAAATGGGGAATTACTGCTTAATGGGTACAGAGCTTCCGTTTGGGGTGATAGAAAATTTCTGGAAACAGATAGTGGTGATGATTGCTTGTGATGTTGTGTTGATGTGATTAATGCCTGCCACTGAATTATACATTTAAAAATGGTTTCATGTTATATTTTATGTTATATATATTTTACCACAGTTTAAAAAAAAAAAAGAATTACCTGAAGAGCTTGCTGAAATGCAGATTCCTAAAATCCACTCCGAGAATTGATTCAATAAGTCCAGGTTGGGCCCCAAGCTGTGCCTTCTTAACGACGTCCCCTCTTCCGAGTACCGTAACCGCATCTTGTATCTTTGCCGTAAACTCCTTCCCGCAAGCAGTTTTACCGAACCGCTTGGCCATAAGGCACTTCTGCCGTAAAAGATAAAGTAACTGGGTGACAGTTTGCTTTCAAGGCCATAAAAGATAGTATAAAAGAGGCAGCTAGTGATTCACAACACTCTTCGAGAGCATTAATTATCAATTCTTTGGCTAATTTAGATCCAAATTGTTCTCTAATGCCACTTTACCAAATTTATCATTGCAATATTAGAAGTTGGAGGCAAAAAAAGAATCAGCACTTCCTATCCCCCCCTCCCTCGGCCAAATAAATGGTTACATGATTCCTGATGAGTATAAGTTTCTTGAAAACGGTGAAAAAAATTTTGCTATTTGATAGTGGGTAACATGATGGAGACAGAATTTTGGTATTTGGCACAGAATTTGGCTTAGATGATTTGGTGAAATTTTAAAGCTGGGCATATGATGGAGCATTTAAATGTAGTCCAGATGTGTACTACCAGTTATATGGGCTACATATATTGGTAAGAAATATCAGCTTTACTTCCAGGGAAATCTGAAGAGACTTACAGCAGATTTTTTTAATATTGTAAAGAACTTATGTACGCCTGACATTAGATCCTAAATCCTTAATGATCGACTTTGAGAAAGGAAGATCTCTAAGATATATCCAGATACAACTGTAATCATGAATCTACACACATTTTAAATGTATTCAAATAGTTTCTGTATTTTCATTTTCCACAATAAAATTTTTTAAAAATTTTGTTGTTGATTTTCATGTTTCATTATGTCCTTTTTAATGTCCTCTTTTATTTTCACTATTTTATCTTTTATGTTATTTCAGTTGGTCTTATGGCCAATTCGTTGTGCGGTGAAACAGCCAGCAGCAAAGATTCTTAGGAATTCTTAGGTGAAAGAAGACAGCATGACCAACTACAGGAGGGGATTGGAACCCAAATCACCCCCTGCTCCTGGCTTTTGTCAGACCGAGCAGAAGAGTCTGTCTGGGGAAGTGCAGGCTGGAGAAGGATGCAAGACAAGGCTCTAAGTGCTTGTATGACACTTTTAAGTATGGACTATTTCTAGGCAGTAGGGAATACCAGAATATTCTGAGCAGGAGAACAATGTGGTCACATTTGCAGTGTTTGTTTTTTTTGTTTTTTTGTTTTTTTAAATTTATTTATTTATTTATTTTTGGCTGTGTTGGGTCTTTGTTTCCGTGCGAGGGCCTTCTCTAGTTGCGGCAAGCGGGGGCCACTCTTCATCGCGGTGCGCGGGCCTCTCACTATCGCGGCCTCTCCCGTTGCGGAGCACAGGCTCCAGACGCGCAGGCTCAGCAACTGTGGCTCACAGGCGTAGTTGCTCCGCAGCATGTGGGATCCTCCCAGACCAGGGCTCGAACCCGTGTCCCCTGCATCGGCAGGCAGACTCTCAACCACTGCGCCTCCAGGGAAGCCCTTTTTTTTTTAATATATGAAAAATTTCGTAAAAAGTGGAGAGAACAGTATAATGAACTTCCCATGAACCCATACTGAAACTGAACATTTTTTTTACACAACTACAGTGCCATCATCACATCTCCCATAGTTTCTTAATATCTAATACCAAGTTCATATTCAAATTTCCAAGATTGTCCCCAAAATATTTTTGTTTTAAGGTTGATATGTGTGAATCAGGATTCAAATCAAGGCTACCATATTGCATTTGTGATTTTGTTTCAGAAAGATCACCAAAGAAGGTGAAGTGAGGAAGGCTCAAGTGTCCTGGCTTGGGAGAGAGGCCAAGCTGCCTTGTTTTGGTTGAAAATATAGGTCTGGAGTTCAGGAGAGCAGGCTGGGCTGGGATCATCTCTGTGTTTGTGGGTGAGAAAGGGTGGGGTCCAAGCCCTGGGGAGGACCAGCCCTAAGGAGTGGCAGGTGCGAGAGTCTTAGGCAATCTTCTAAGAGAGATGGGGGAGGGGTGCCTGTGGCCAATGTGTCTGAGGGTTAGGTGGCCAAGCACTGAAAAACAACCTTGATGTTTGGTTCAAGGGGGGGGCCTGTAGTAACTCTGAGGATAGTCTCAGTGGGGTGGGAATCCTTCTGTGGTGCCCAGAGCAGTGGGTGGAGAGAAGGACGAGGGATGTGGACACCTCTTTCAGGAAGCTCTGCTGAGAAAGCATGAGAAAATGGGCCACAGGGAGAGAGGGAGTCTTGGGCAAAGAAGATATCTTTAGGAATGGGAGGTCCATGAGCCTCTAAAGGTTGAGGCCAGAGCTTGTCACTAGAGAAGGAGGGGGAAGGATCGGGATGCTGTGGGTGAACAGAAACCACTTTCTGAAAGACAGACTAGCAATACATATCAAGCTCTGCAAAGTGGGCATAACACGGAGCTTGCCCACGGAAACTGATACAAAGGACATACTCAGAGGTGCACGGCATGATTTATCTAGGAAGTTTGCTGTTGCCTTATTAATAACATTAATTATTATTACTATTAATTATTTACAGGGATTCTCAGCCTCAGCACTGTTGACGTTCGAGGTCAAATAATTCTTTGCTGTAGGGGCTGTCCTCTTTAACAGCATCCCTGACCTACTAGATGCCAGCAGCCACCACGCCCCCCAAGTTGTGACAACCGAAAATGTCTTCACACATTGCAAAATGCTCCCTGAGGAGGGGCAAAATCAACTGAGGTTGAGAACCACTAGGTTAAAGCATGGTATGTCCCTATGGTGGCATGTTACAGAGTCATAAGGATAGTTTTCAAAAGGCATTAAGGACGTGTGCACAGATCCTTACAATATCATATTGAGACAACAGAAGTCACACAGGCACTTTTAAGTTCAAAAATACGACTAAATGTATAAAATATGCACACATTATACATGGCAAAAGGTGGGAAGGAAATAGACTAAAAAATAAAAAGAAGTAACTTAGGATGGTAGGATGAGGGATCTGTTTCCAAGTTTCTACATTAAAAAAAAACATTTTCTAGACTGAGCATGAATGTTTTATATTTGTTTTTAACACAGTGTTGCCAAGGACCTGGCAATTTATTTTAAGGAAATGTATTGTGAAATAGAACAAAAGACACAGAAACGTGCCAGAATCATGAGTGTACGGCTCAGTGGATTGTCACTGAGTGAACACACCTGTGTAACCAGTCCCCAGATCAAGAAACAGAGCATCAGCGGCCCTTCAGAAGTTCCCCTGTCTTCCCTTCCAGTCGCTACCGCCCTTAAGGATGACCTGCTTCTGAGTTAAACACCACAGATTCCATTTCCTATTTTAAAACCTTATATAAATGGAATCATGCAGTGTGAACTCTCTTTCTGTCTGGTTGCTTTTGCTCAAAGTTGTTGATGCGATTCACCCACATTATGGTGTGTAGTTGTAGTATATTATAATGAGCATATATAGTTTTTAAATCATAAAACTATTTTTAAAAAGATGGCGGATGGCAGCTGTCAAAAACCTGGATGTTTTCCACTTCCCAATGAGGGCTCTACAGTGCTTCTGCTGGGGAGTTGGTTATGGCCTCCTGCCCCCAGCCCTCTGTCCTGAAGTTTCTCTCTCCCAGTTGCTTCTCCAGGTCTCGGATGGATTTGTGCCAATCCCACCATCCCTTGGCTCACCTGCCATCACCAATGACACATATTGGTGTCTGAACCCCTCAAAGAAGAAACCAGTCAGACAGGGTGGGAAGGGGGCATGTGCATCTTGCCAAAGGCTGAACGAGACCGGAAGTGGGGATGTGGGTGTCTAGGATGGGGTCAAGTCCTCCTGAAGGGCGAGTCTTCACCTCCGTTCCTGTGGTGACCATGGCTGACATGCCACTGACAGAAAATCAGAAGTTTCCTGGCAAAAGTAGCCTCATCTGGTCTCCTGGCTTGTCACATTCCTCAGCATAAAGCACCTCATGGACATTCTTTTATTTCTCACACCAACCTTATAAAGGTGGGGCTATCATGATTTCGCATTTTATCACCATAAGACTGAAACTGAGAGAATTGAGCTTGTGTAAGGGCGCAGTTTGGGCTTTGAGCCCAGGTCTGTTGTGGACCCCAGGATCACCCCCTCAAGGCCGCTTCCCTGTCCTTTTCATGGCTAGCTGAGACGGGAAGATGGGAGTCATGACTCAGTCTCCAGTGATGGACTGAGTCTGGTGGACTGGTCCCAGCCAGCTGTATGGTCAGGCAAGCCATTGTCTCTGACGATGCTTTGGTTGGTTTAACCATACAACAGGTAGCTCAATATCTCTTTTCTTGTTCCAAGCCCTACCTCCTCCAGCTGGCAGGAATCTGTGGAAAAAATATTCTGGAAAAATGGAGGCATTTTTACAACTCTCTCCTCACCTAAACCTGCTGGGCCAGGACAGAGCACAGACCCTTGGGCCCTGACCATTATCCTACACTTTGGACCCGGGCTGCCCCCCGGCTTTGATGTTGTCTTGGTAAATGTCCCTGAATCACCGGTGGGATCTGATCTCTCCAGCACCTAATAATTCAAACAACCTGGGGCAGTGAGCAGCTAATCAGCTGGGCAGCCCTTGCAGCTGCACAATAAAGTGGAGGGAAAAGGGAGTGCTTTCATTCTTAGGGTCTCATTTCATGACCTGATGGCCAAGGCTGACACCCCTGTCCGCTGGCCCAGGGGCGAGATTATTTCCCGCAAGGACCGGGCAGGGATCTGCCTGGCCGTGGTGGCGGTTACACGGTTTGAATCATGGCTGTCCTGGCCAGGCCATCAGGTGGGAATTAAAATTTAATTTAGAGAGTCCTGTCTCTGCGGCCCTGGTGGCCGTCGTCTGGGTGATTGACTGGCTGGTTTCTTTCACCTTTGCACGCCTTGGGTTTTTACTGGTGGAGGAAATGAAGGCTGAACTGGGGCAGGAAATTCCATGTACACAGGTGTTTCTGGTTAGCCCCATGCACCTCGCCCAGGGGCACAACTGGGGGCCAGAGATGCCTGTGTGAGCCCGGCGCCTCTCTGGCCCGGCAGCTGCGGCAGCTTTGCATCTAGAGAAGGCTGGGCAGGGCACTCAGGCTGCCGCAGGGCAGAGAGAGGTACCCACGAATGGTCCCCTGCCAGGTCCTGGGAGCCCAGTGACCACCTGCCAGTGATGTGAGATCATACAGGCAACTGGGTGAGAGCCACCCCGGCCTCTGTGCCTGCAGTGGGCAGCTGGTGGCACCAGGCCCTGACCTGGGAGATTAGCAGCGCCCTGAAGTGGTGTTTACACATTGCAGCCAGCACTTCATGTGGCTGACCCGCCCCCATTTTCACATCTTCTGAAGGGCTTAGAGATCCAAAAAGCATGCCCTCCCTGGCTTAAAGGGTCCTTGGAGGGACTGAGGAGGGCAGTCTTGGGCTTGGTCAGAGACAGCCATCTGCAGGCTTCTTTCAGAGGTTGAAGAAGTGACATTCTTCATCCTAAAATTATCTCCACGCTGCCATCCGGGCATTTCCACTGTTACTCATTCACAGCCTTGGGCAAAGACACTCAGGTCTCCTTTTAAACCCAGAGTGCATCGGGAGGGAGGAGGTCACATGCCAAGAAATGGCACAGGGAGATATCCACTCCACCCACCTCAGTTTTCTCATCTGTAAAATGGGAATCAGGAATGCACTATGCTTGGTTGGCACATGGATAAGTGAGAGGCCATTCATAGAACATGAAGCCCACAGAGAATCTTCACACAGCTCTCAACTGGGCATCCAGCTCCTGGGAGCATCTCCAAGGGAATAGCTCAAAAGGAAAATTATTTTATAAATAGTTTAGGGTGTTACTTTGAACACAGTAAAAAAAAAAATGTAACCAGTGAAAATGCCCATCAATTGGTTATACACTGAGGTGTGTCATTGATGCCATTAGTGAATAGCCAATAAGATCAATATGACAAGTGTGAAGCCATGTCAAATGCCCAGGAAATAACTGAAGAAAGCAAGTCTACGCACCCTGATTATGACTGTGGGAAAATGCATACCCTGAAAAAGAAAGACTGGAGGGAGATGTAATTGCTTATTTAAATATATTTAAGTCATTCAATATTTAAATGCATAATAAAAATGAAAATTAAATGAGAATAGAGATTGATATGAATGTGCCTAAGTTATCAAGTTCCTGCTAGGATGAGAGCCCATGTCATCAGTCCAGGACAAGATGTATGTGGTCACAAAGGCTGGAGAAAAGCCTGCAGCTGGGGCCCTGCCCATGCAGAGACCATAGAAGCAGGGTCATCAGAATGAGTGTGGCCACCTGCATGAAGTTCCAAGGTTGGGCAGGGTGTCCTGGGGGAAATGGGGCTGAGCCCCCATCACAGTCAGCTTCCTTTCACAGCCCAGGACCCCACATACACCCCCTGCCCCTGTCACTTGGAGAGGGACCTTGGCCCGTGAGGAGGGCTGGGAGTGTCCTCAGGGCTCTGACCGGCGCACGGCTTCCCCTAGCAGTAGGGTGAGGGAACTGCGTTTTCATTGCCGTTAGGAGTTCTAAAGCTGGGCAGCACTATGGAGGGGACCTCCTGTTCTGAGTGAAGCAGAAATGAATGGCTGTTGTGTGTGACCGAGTGCATTGGAAGATGGAGGGAGCCTAAAACCGAGACCCCTGAGAGCAGGCTTCCTTATCTTCGGACCCCTGCCTGGTGAGCAGCAAGGCATAGATTGTGGGTGTCTCCCTCAACAGACTTCTCATCGTTCAAGGCACAGCTTTGTCCTCCTCCTACCGGAATCCTCTCCTGACCAGCTCAGCCCTTGCCGCCTGAGCTCAGAGCCCTTCTAGAATCTGGATGTAGTCCTGGGTCCCACACCCTTGCTCTGCTGCACCTCCCTCTCCCCCCAGGCTTTCAGAACGGACCTCAATTCCTTCTTACTGAATTGCCACGGATGCAAAATAACAGTTGGAATAGCAGCAATGATTTGTGAATTTCAATTCCTCTTCTAAAACCACTTGTAGATATTTTTGCAGTTTCTCCCCTCCCCCCTCCCTCCCTCCTCTTCCTCCCCACCCCACCCCTCAGACAGGAATTATGAGACAGTAACTCATATCCCCTCCCTTTGCATCTCCTGTTCCTCTTGTGGTTATCAGGATGGTTACTGCAGGGAGCAAGCCTGGCTGTGATCTACCTCCCCGTGCCAGACCCCACAAGCACCATCAGATAGGGGTCTTGTCCTCTTGGAAGGAAGGGCAAAAAAGATAACTTCCAAATGTTGAGCCCTTGCTGTAGGTCAAGCATTGTACTAAGTGCTGCACGTGCATCAGTCCATTTCAACCTCCCAAACACCCTAGGAGACATGCATTTCTGCTTTACAGATGGAAGAAACTGAGGCTGGGAGAGGTCGTAAGTGATAGAGCTGGGATCCAGACGTTGACTGTCTGACTCCAAAGTCTAGGCTTTTCTTTGTTCTAAATCCCTCCATTGAACTTCTCTTTTGTGTGCGGAATTCTAGGAAGTGTCGGTTCTGTTTCTCATCAGCGGGGCCTCCTGCTCCCCATGGAGCAGGGCCTCTGGGCATTTGCACATCATCCCTAGAGGGGAACCTTGGGTGTGCAGAGCCTCATCTCAGGGTCCAGGATGTCCAGAACCAGCTGGAATCAGAGGCCTTCTGGCCCCTTTCCCCGCCACATGGAAATGTCATTTATAGTCAGCCGGCTGTAGTTGGAGAACTGCCTTTTAGGTGCAGTGAGTCAAAGGACCACATGGAAACACTTTAGCCTGAGCCGGCACTGGAGAAGCCCTGGCTCAAAGCCATGAATGGCGGCAGGTCCAATAATGCTGAGCTCCAGGCATGCATGTTGCCAAGAAGCCAGAGGGGTCTGGAGACTGACCAGCTCCCTCAGCTCACACCAAGGCCCTGCACAGTGCTGGGCTTGTGGGTGCTCAGGAAAGTAGCTTCCTGTTCTCTGTGAGAGAAGGGCCTCAGTCCTGTGGGCTGAGTGTCTTGATGATGAAATGCTCTGTTCTAGGGCCATCCTGGGGGGAAGGGGGTCTAAATCAGGGGACCATGAGGTTGTACGGAGGTTTATGTATGTTCCTGTGTCTGAAGAGGAACCACAGCTTTCTTGGCATTTTCGGAGGCATCCAAGACGCACAAGAGGCCAAAGATCACACTATCCAAGAGACTAGAGTAGGAACAAGGGGATTACACCGTTCAGCATGCCCAAACATACAAGCCCACCCCTGGGGCTGCTGGTGGGGGGATGATGTGCCAAGCTGGTGCAAGTATGTGAGGATGGGGAATGGCTACCCAGGTCAGGTTGGCTCTCTGAGCAGAATGGAGCTCCTCATGACTGCCTTCCCACTCGGACCACACAGGCTGCAGAGAGCATCCCCCGCTCCCACCCCGGCCTTTGGGGAAGATGGCCTCCCCCACCGTCATCTGTGAACCTCACCTCCAAGCTTAGAGCTTCCTCCCTAGGTGGGGTTGCCCCCTCTCTGAGCTCCAATTTCCCCATCAGCCTGGGGCCGTATATCTTCTCCTCCTTTCTCCTGGCTGCTTTATAGCTTGCTGGATAACACCTTCCCTTAGCACTTCGAAATGTATCGCTTGAAAGCATCTTAATGTTAACCAATGTGATTCTTTTTTAATTTGAAGGGGCTTATTTCTCCGAATGGCTTTCCTGATCATATAGGAGGGCATGCTCCCTAATATTAAACTTTTTCTTCATAAAGAGCAAAAAAAATGACTCACATCTGTTTGATATTTAATTCAAATTGAATGGCAGGACAGGAACAAAATTACACTGCAAAAGGCCATAAAGCGTGATGTTTAAAAGAGCCAAGCATACCAAATCTACATGTCAGAAAATTTGAAATGACACAGGATTGAGGGGACACGGCCTGGGCAATGGGGTGTCTCCTACCCAAAAGCCAGAGGGGTAGTAGCCAAGTTGGGAGAAGGTGAGAGGTAGGAGAGGGGCTCACTTTGCCCTGGAGGAGGGATGGGTTTCTGCCACATATGAGTTTGGGGTCTGGGATCCAAGCCTCAAGTGAGGGTCTTGATGCCTTCTGGAATCCAATGCCAGTTGCCCTGGGTTGGGGGGTAGCCTGTCTGGAGCCTCCCAAGGGGCTGCTGGGTAATGCTCACACACTGCCTGGGTGGCCAACCAGGCACTGCCCTGTTGTCAGTGTCCAGCAGGCCTTGGGGTTTGGCTACAGCTCAGAGACTGAGTTGAAAGCCTCTCTGCTTCCTGCTGATCAGTAAACCAGAGACTCCAATATCCTTTGTCTAAGAGGGATGAGAGGTGGGGTGAGGCCCAGAGAGCTGTGCTTTCCTTCCTCTAACTGCCAGGCAATCTGTCACTGCCCCGAACTCTAAAAGAGTTCCCAGGAAAGAAGGGAGTGTGGTCTCTTACTTAATACCCCCGTTGCATGTTTTAAGCCAGAGGACTGATTCCAGAGCCCTAGCACAAGCACTGCCATTGTAAACCATATCTGGTGACATCTGCTAGACGGGCATGACAATGTGACTCTGCAACCCAAGCTCGACCAGAGCTGATCAGCTGCCCTTCACTGAGTGTGCATGGAGGAAGGGGCTGAGGAGAAGAGCAAGGATCTAGAAGAAATCAGATACTGGCTCTCCCACTGACCTGCTGAGTGAATTTGGGCATTCATCTCCTCTCTGAGCCTTAGTTTCTTCTTCTGTTGCATGGGATGGTTTAACATCTTCATAAGGTTATTTTGAATATCCAATGTTCTAAATCTAAACACACATTCACTTTTAAATAGCAAAGCATTATACAGGTTTCTTAGGATAGTTACTCTGACCCCTCTAGGGCTTCTGTGTACTAGCATCTTTCTTTCCAAGGCATTTTCGCATTGGTTATTTTGTGTCTCTGGCCCACAGTTGGGCACAAGGGGCTGGCACTTTTTCCATACAGTGGCATCCTGGAGCTGTCTCATGCTGTCTTGTAAGAGACGACTGTTAAGCCACTATTAAAAATTAAATTGTATGAACTCACAGTTAAATAACTATATTAAATACAAAGTTAGTAAATAATCAAAACACAGCTTCCTAATTATTTTACTGTATTTTACTGTAACTACGCTCTTGTAAATTGTGTCTGTATGGCGGAAATGCTATGAAAAGCTGTGCTCACTGTGCATCTCTTTCCAAATCCAAGTTCAGTGATGTCATCTTGATACGTTGAAATTGACCACAGTTGGAGAATTTACACCATGGAAATCGGAGATGGGTCAACACTACAACCAGACTTCACGCACCACCCAGAGAGCCGGTTGTTAAACATTAACCAGCACATCCCTGATTGTTGAGATTGGCAAAGTGAGGCATGCGGAGCTTTTGGCGACTTTCTCAGTCTCACGGCCATGATGAATGTCTTTCTCTCAACCTGCTGCTCTCTCCATCAGAGTTAGCTGTTCAGCATTCCCAGGACCTCATGTCCAGGGTGTATAGCATTTCGTTATCCAGAACACTCTGGCCTTTTCTGAATGCTCCTTGCCATTCCTCTAATGAGATCTCCTTGGCTTCTGTTTTTTCCTCTGAGCTGAGCCAAAATATTCACTCTGGTTTGTAAAGCATGCTGAGAATCTTAAGTGGATTCTCCACCTTAAGTGGAGGTATTTTCTCTTTCTTTAACTGCAAGGAGCAAAACTCACAGCTCATCATTACCCCATGGTTTTCTAACCAACACTTTACCTGGGGTGCTTGACAAAGCCCAGAGGCAGGCGTGTGCGTGTGAGTGTGTGTGTTGGGGAAGAAGTCAGACCGCATGAGTCTTTCCTGATGTTGCAGCTTGAAGTCTGCACAGCAACCGCAGGCCCCGGGGAAGAGGAATGTAAAACCGAAAGACGAAAGACGGAGCCCCCTGATGATTAGCTTCCCTCTCTGGCCTCCAGCGAGTGCCACAGGGGACTATGTGTTCCTCAGTAATGAGGCCCAGCACTTGTGCTGGAAGCCTCCGACGTCCGGCGTCCAGCCTGCCTGCCTCCAGGGCTCTCGGGCCAGAGCTCCAGCGTGGGAGCCCTGTGCCTCGTGCGTGTGTTTCCAAGAGGTGAAGGGCTGGGTGGTTCACGGAGACGGGACTCATCTAGAAACAGAAAAACCTGATGGCCTCTTCTCATTCCGATCAATTAGTTTTTTAAAGTGCACGTTAACCTTTTAACCAGCATCTTTGTTGTGGTTTGCTGTGCTTCTCAAAGCCTCATTCCCTAAAGGTCTGCTTTCACCCCCTCCAAATTCTTCCTCACAGTCAATAGACACTTACTGAGAACCTACTGTGTGCCAGGTGGTTGTTCGATCTGCAGACGGTTTCCGCCACCCCCAGGGCTCTGCTGGGGGGGAGTGCCGGCATGATGCAGAGCACACAGCAAGTACACATATGCCCAGCTGAGGACATACCTTTTGTTCCATGGATCATGCCTGAAAATCCTCTCTGAGTGTCCCAACACTGGTTTGGAGGTAGGAAGGAGCTAGCTCTTTGTGGGAAAAAGTCAAGGAAGCTTTCCGGAGGGAGGAACATTTGGGGATGGGTGGTGGTTCATGTTTAATAAGAAATGGCTGGCATTTATTGAGCATGTCCAAGGTAGGTGCTGAGATCCCGTATAGGCTGTGTGTTTCAGTCTTCACAGAGGTGGGGTAGGTACTAATAGTATCCCCACTTTATACACGAAGAAAAGAGGCTTGGGAAATGAAGTTTCAGGGTCAGTAAGTGAAGGGCAGGGGGGATTTGGACCCTGCTCTGCTGCCCTGCCTCTCAGGCGGGAGGGGAGGGCTGCGGAATCAAAGCAGACATCCTTGCAGGACTGTGTGGGCCAGGCCAGGCCGCGTCTGTACCTCACTGTCCTGCACTCGTCCTTTGTGCCCTCTCCCTTCCTTTCTTACAGATGCTGAAGGTCATACAGGCTGGGGTGACAGCGGTAGAGGGGGATTTGTGTTTGCCTATGGCTTCAGGAGACCCCTGAGCAGTGGAGCCCTCTGTGCTGTGTGTCCCTCTCCCATCTCCTCTCCATTCTTGGCGGCCACCCCAGGGCTTCAGGCTGGGACTGAGGGCACTGAGCTGGGCACACTCCCTGTGCTGGGTTTGACGGTTTGCCCTCTGTACTTCGGGGAGTGGTCCCTGCAGGCTGCATATCCTAGGCTGCTCATCAGCTGCCTTTGGCTGGCTTCGGCCACTGGGGGCCAGGAAAGGGGAGAAGCCAGGATATTTTGCCCTCTCTCTCAGCACCTTGGGGAGAGTCTGGCAACAGCTGCATCTCTTCTGTGGCTCCAGCTCCCGCTGGATGGCCTCTGCCTCCAAGGTCCCAGCTTCACGGGTAGCTCTAGCTCTGTGCCGCACAGCACCCGCTCTGGTAACACGGTCTCTGCAGGTGCCCCTGCAGCCCCAGGGGTGGGAGCTAGCTGTGGTAGCACTTCTTGTTCCTGCTGAACTCTGAATTGCATTGCCTGCGTGGCTTTTTGGCGATTCTATCACCTGTATACCCAATTCACTGAATCAAATTGTTGAAATACTTAGAGTGGTTTTTTTTTTTCCTGACTGATATACTCCCGGCCACCGTCACCCCACCTGTCCCACAAGCAAGGTGACCTAATAGGGTCCATCTTCCTAGCCCATCTGCAGCAAGCTGCAGGTGAATGAAAGAGTGATATCATGGCATCCCCATCCCTCAGAGAAGCAATTATGGAAACCCCACGGCTGGCTGCCTGGCTGAGCTCTCCCTCCAAAGGCCCCTGTCTCTGCTTTATTCTGAAGATTCCCCACCCCCTCCCCCCGACGTACACATCTTTAAAGGAAAGTGAGGCAGACATCCCAGCTGGGGCTCCTTCCAGCAGTTAAAGTGCTTGGCTCAGAGCCTGGGGCGTCCTGATGGCTTCGCCCAGTACCTGCTCTATGTAAGCTCTGTGTTAGGTAACGCAGAGAGGATCAGAGAACAGGGGGGAAGGAAAGCCCCCTCCAGAACTCCAGACCCCACGGTTTCTCCCTCCTCCCTGGACTGTAATTTGGTTTTGATTCACATCTGCCCTTTCTCAGACTCCTTCTTTCTTGTTCCCAAATGTCTGGAGCTGCGCACTCTGGTGATGGTGGCCCTTAAAGAAGTGGGCGTCACGGGGAAGTGGAAGCAGAGAGAGAAACAGCCCAAGGATGCTGACATTACTGCGGGCACACATTTTTGTGGTGCGAGCCCCCTGCCAAATGGCACCTAAAGCCCTTTCCACTCACGTGCCTAAAGAAGAAAATAATGAACGTCTTCTGTTGAGGATCACCTGGCTCCCCACATCCACTCACTTAGGCTGTTTTGTTCCCACTGGAGCGTATGATTGGAAAACAAAGGTAAATGAGAGCAATTTATTCCCGGATCATTTTTTTCCCCCAGCAGGATTAAAGCTGCCTCAGCCATAAAGAGTTTACAAACTCTAAAGAAAGATAACTTCCCTTCTCACGGCCCGGTCATGGGGAGGTAATGCATGTTTCCAATCAGCTGAGAACGTAACTCAAATGGTAGATTTTATTTCACTTTAATCCGCCTGTGAGTTCACTTTCAAGGTAAGAGGGACCACAACCTGCAACATGAATAGAGTTTATTAACTCCAAAATCTCCTCCTAAAGGTGGAGGAGCTGGCTTAGCTCCTCCTTGTCTGGCTTCGGGGCCTGGTGTGGTAGAGCGTGACTGGGGCACGGGGTGCAGGGAGAGCTGCCTCACTGAGGGGAGGTTGCCTTAGTGATTCAGAGACCAGCTAACCTGCTGGAGGCACCAGTACCAGCAGATGCCATGGAGAGGAAGCAGAGGAAGAAGGGGACACAGAGCAAAGCTGGAGAACCAAACTCACGCCGCAGATACGGCAGGAGGCAGGTCTCCCGGCCCAGTCTGGCAGCGGGAGGAGGTTATGGAGGTGGCAGCGAACCATTCACCTGGCGTGGGGCTCCCTTGCTTTTGCACATCTCTTTGCTGACTGCAGCCTGGCCGCTCAGTGGGCTGCTGGGAAAGAATCCCTTCTCAGTTCCTGTCTCAGCTCTCTTTGGTCACAGGGCAACCTTGAGCTAGCCCCTTAACTCCGTCTTACTTCACATTTACGAAGTAACCGTCGATTTGAGGGGAAAGGGAAAATGTTTCCTTTATCAGCCTACTGTGAAAACTTTAATGTCGCTCTTTCCACTGGGTAAGCATTGCCCTCTCCAATCCTTTCTTTGAAAATGCAGATGCCTCTAGCAGGGCGAGATCTTAGTGTCCTGCACCACAGGAAATCTCTTTAAGAGACAGTCTTGTTTCAGGGAGGCTGTGTGCTCCCAGTGTGTGTTTGGGGTAGGTGGTCTCTGTGGCCCACAGGCCCAGACTCAACCCAGTCAGCCCAACCCCTGATTGCCGTGGCTGGGAGCCCTCCCAGCGTCTGCTGGGGACACCTCCGTGCCTCTGTTTGGGGCAGGAAGTGCTGGCTGAGAGCTATCTCTTGGTATGTGGGACCCTGTCAAATCTGTCAACCTTCCTCAGTAGTCATCACACCGAGTTCCAAAAACCCAGAATTCGGGTTGAGTTTGGGCTGCAGAGTCTCAAGAACCAGGCAGAAGAACCAGCCTTGTTCTGCCCCAGCCAGAGGCTCTGGGCTGCCCCAACAGAAGCCTACAGCAGGTAAGACTTACTGTCTGCCCTCAGCTTCGCGGCCTTGTTGCCCCAGAGGGCCGGCCTGCTTCTTGCCCCCCACTGCAGGCCTTGGCCTGGCCCTTGCCTGCCCCGAGAAGCCTGGCTCAAGCCTTAGCACCGCCAAGGTGACTGCTTCCCTGACCACGCGTGCCTGTCTGTCTGTCCCAGCTCTGCCCAGCTCTGTGATGGCCGTCGGGAATACAACAGCAAACCACCCAGGGTCCTTGTCTGTGTGGATCTTGGGGTCTCACAGGGAGAGAGACATGGAAACCGTGGGTGCAGCGTTCCGATGCCGGGAGAGAACGGCCGTGCATGGCTGTGGCCAGGACCGCGCTGTCTGATGCGTCTGCTGCCACGACCTGATGGCGTTTCTTTGTGCCTCAGAGCCCCACGCTGGGGTTGTTGATGGAGCATTCTCGTGTCTCCCTCAGCACGGGGCTCAAGCGAATGCAGTGACTCACAGACAAGTCGGGGAGACTCCCATTCTTAGAAGAGCAGAGGAATGTGGGGTTATAATGCCTGAAAGGGCACAGGGAATGATTTCTAAATTTCCAGATGTCCTCTCAGAGAGTTGTAGCGCTCTGGGGTATGCCTGAATGTAATTGATGTAGCTCTTTGTAGCAGATGTGTGTGTGTGCATGTGTGTGTGTGTGTGTGTGTGTGTGTGTGTGTGTGTATAAGCTGAGTCCATGTGTCTATATGCATTCAATTCATTCCACTAAATCAAACATGAAAGCGACCCTATTGAGCACTTCCTGTGTGCCAGACACTGCACCAGGTTCTTTATAGGCAGTGCCTCATTTTACCTTCTCAAAGCTGTTATTTTCCCCATTTCCCAGAAGAAGAAACTGAGGTACAGGGAATTTCAGTCACTTGTCCAAGATCCCAGAACTAGTAAGTGTGGAGCAAGAATTCTAACCCAGGCAGCAGCCTGACTGCAGAGCCCCAGCTTGGAGCCACAACAGCATGTGTGCGTGTGTGCGTGCGTGTGTGCGTGTGTGTGCGTGTGTGCATGCGTGCGTGTGCACACGCATGCTCATGTACACCCCTCAGCCACATAGGCTGCCCTGTGTATGGGAGCTGAGGGAATGCAGAGGACATTGTTGAGAGGTACTCACCGCCCAGCTCAGTCTGTCTGAGCAGCAAAGGAAAGGGGTATCAAGTTCATGGACCAGGGCCTGAAGCCAACCTGATAATTCTAACTGCTGGGCGAGAACTGGGGGGTGGGTGTTGGGGTCTGGTGATTTAAATGGTTTTCTACCCAAGAAAAATGGAGCCTTGCATGGAGTGGAGCTTTGCTGTTTAGGAAACGTGTATGAGGCAGGCAGTGAGTTTCCGGAGGGGACTTCATGAACAGGTAGAGTCTGAAACAACAAGCTGGGTGTTTCTTGGCTCCCTTCTGCCCTGGCTCTGGTCTGCCCTCCTCCCGTGTGCTGCACAGTCCATCCTGGGGCCCAGAGGGCCTCCCAGACTTCACCCCAAGTCAGAGTCCCCCCCCAGGGAGGAGGCGGGCTGCTCCGTCTCATAGGCCCCCAGCTGGGTTGGGTTTGCTCCTTCCCGGAAGGAAGAGGACTCTCGGTCTATGGCAGAGGTTCCCTGGTGGAGCAGGGGAGCTGCACCCTGGGGACTCTGGGGAGCCACCAGCCAGCTTCCTCTCTTCAGCCTTTGATGTTCAGGTTTAGTCTCCGGGCAGTGGCTTCTCAGTTCTGCATGCAAAGGGCTGCTGCTCCCTAATGCATAGTTTGGGGAGCACTTCGGTCTGTGGAGGGATCATTGTGTGAAAAATAAAGGCAGTCCCAAAACATGGGCTTCATCAGACCACACCACACAGGGCTTCTGCTGCTCACCCGCCCTGGCCATGTGTCTCCCATTCTACAAACCCTGAATATTGGGCCTTCTGGTGCCAACGTTCACAATAATAAACCCCCTCCTGACTGCCCACCAGGTCCATGGCAAAGACAAAATTCTTCATCAGGGAATCACAGAGTGTGGATGAGCCCTCAGGCTCTGGATCCATCCCGCCAGGCTCCCAACCTTCTCTCACTCCATATTCCTGTCTAAGGTGAGCTCTTGGGTCAGGACCTATATGTTTCCCTCTCTCAGGTCTCGCGATAGTAGCTAACGTTTACTGAGTGGCCGCTGTGTGCCAGGTGCTGTAAGTGCTTTATATGTGCCACCTCCTAAAACCCTCACAGCCCACTGGCTGGCTCCAGTGGGGAGCCCAGCGGGCTCCAGCAGGGAGGTGCTATCATCTTGCCCATTTTCCAGAAGGAGAAATGGAGACCAAAGCAGCCTAAGTCACTTGCCCAAGATCACACAGCTAGTGAGTGGTGTGACGTTGGGCAAGATACTTCACTTTTCTGACCCTCAATTTCCTCATCTGTACAATGTGGTTAATACCATTGTCTATCTGGGCATTGTGGAGATTAAATGGGGGAATGTACACAGCACCTAGCAGAGCGTGGAGTACATAGTAAGCACTCACCAGACACGGCCACTTAATAGTAGAGCTGAGGTTAACACCAGCATGAAGAGAGAGAAAATAATGTCTCTAGCACTGCCCACAGTGATCATCTCCTGAAAACATGTCTTTCCTGAGTCCCAAGTAAGCTCCCTGAGGGCAGGGCCTTAGTCAACCTGTTCACTGCTGGTTCCCCGGGCTTTGCACAGCATCTGGTACAAGGTGGGTGCTTGGTGAAAGTTGAGTGAAGGACTGCTCTGGCGGCCCCATGGGCCATTCACAGCTTTGGACAGCCCCTTGTTCTCACATCCCTTGCCCTCCTCTGCTTTGTGGCTGTGACCTGAGTGTATCTGCCTCATTCCCTATCGGATGGAATCTTCCCAAGTGTGGGCAGCCTGGGTCCTGCCCACTGCTACCTTCCCCAAGGAGAAGATGCTCAGGCCTGGCAGTGCGGTTGAACTTCCTTGCGGCCTACGCTGGGTGCAAAAGGATCTCTCTTCTTGGGCGGGAAGTGAGGAGTGTTGGAAGCCTTGCTGGAGGTGGTCACAGACCTGGGGATGTGAGCCAGCTCGTGGGCAGCTTCAGTACCTTGGATATCGTAGAGCAGGGTCAAGGCTGATGGCAACCCTCTGGGTCTGAGGTCCCTCCCTGCATGACACAGGTGAACACGGTTTCTAAACCACACTCCCCCTCCCCAGGACGGCACGGAGCGTGGCTGCTTGTGCTCTGCCCCCCAGCACATACCTCCCAACAGGCACTGAGAAAATGAGCCCACTCTTGATCCCCTAGTAGTCCACCCCCATTGGCATACGACCCACCCTTGAGTGAAATAACTGCTGAACTGTGTTCTGTCACAACCTCCCACCCCGCCCTCTCATAGAATTAGTCCTGGAAGAGCCCATTGCTCTGGGAAGCTACCTTCCCCTGAAGACCTTTGCCCTCTGGTCAGCCAAGGCTTTGATCCAGAAGTGAGAGTGGGGGGGCATGAGGATGAAGAGGATAACAGTGGCAATGCATTCCCGGGCAGGCCCAGCCCCCAGCTCCCCATCCGCAGGAAGCCCTCCGCTCTACCTTCATCCTTTCCAGAACTGTGAGCCCCCGCCTTGCCAATTTCCTCTTACACCTCTTCTCTATTTCCCGCCCCTGCCTCTGCATGAGGATGTGGCGTGCAGGCGGCCCATCTGGGGATCAGGGAATCCTACTGGGTATGCCAGCTTAATGAAATACTTGCAGTTTATTAAACACAGGCTTCCCTAAGCCCTGAGTGCCTGTGGGTATTTGAAAGCCCAAGGTAACCCCAAGCTACCACAAACGTAATTGTTACATGTGTCCATGCATTCCTGGTGCAACCTCAAACTCCACTCTGGCTCTTAAGCGGCACACAAAATTAGCAACATAAAGTAACTCCTAGTCAGATGAGAGGGGGAAATGTGGGGAAACACTGAGAGAGGCTCCCAGAACCCCTCAGGGCCTCTAAAAGTATATGAAGTTCCTGTTACCTTGCATAGCTGTGGATGCGGAGGGCACTCCCCTCACCCCTGGTGGTTCATGCTTGCAGAATAGGTTCATTATTACGCGGTAGGCCTGGCTTGTCAACCTTGCATGATGTAGCTTGACTATTTCAAGTCCCATTTCAGCTAAGGCTTGCTCCGGGGTGGCCGGCGGGGCTCGCAGAGCGCACTGTCTGGGGGCTCCCTCTGGAGCTGTATTTCTGGTGCTCCTCCAGGGCTGGGCTGGGAAGGGCTGTCGAGAAACCCCAGGTGACCCCGAGCCTGCTGCCCTGAACCTGAGGGAGGCTGCTCCTGGGGGATGATTTCCCATTCGTCAGTCTCCTCAGCCTGGAGCCTGTAAATCAGGGGCGAGGGGCTGAGTTGGAAGCAGCAGACAAAGGCCTCCAGGGAGGTGCCTCCCTCGATGTGGACCACCATCTGCATGCCAGAGAAGGCGACCCTGTTGACGGTGCTCAGGGGCACCTGCTCCAGGAACCTCAGCGTCAGCCCGTTGACCCACACGCAGCCCTTGCGGCTCAGAGCCTTCAAGTTGAAGGCCAGCCGGGCACTGCCCTTCTCCAGGTAGGGTTCCAGTGACAAGTGCTGGCGGGAGAGGCGAGGGAGCTGCAGCCGGAGGTGGGCATCCAGGCCCCGGCCCACCAGCAGTGGGCTGGTGTCGTGCTCTAGCTGCGGAGGGACATTGGCAAAGGTGTCAGGGCCTGGCGTGGGGTGGTGCAGGCTCACCCGCAGGACCGTGAGGGGCCTCTCCATGGACAATAGCCTAAGAAAGACGGAGCACAGACACACAGGCGTGGGTGGAGGCAGACACTCCTCTGTGATTCCCTGAGCCCGGACATTCTTGCCCACCTCAGGGGCTCCCAGCCACCTCCGGCCAAGCAGGGCCGGGCACTGAACGTCGATGCAGTCATTCTGCTCCAGCCAGGCTGCAGCCACGGCCAGAGCTGGTATGAAAGCTCAGGCCCGCTGCTTCTAGCCTCAGCTTCATCCCTAACACACTCTGAGTGAGGCATGTTGCTCAATCTCCAAATTTTAGTTCTCTCTTCTGTAACGTAGGTATGTTGATCCTTGTCTGTGCAAGGTCCAAGGCATACCAGCCTGTGTGGTGGGGTTTGCATGGCCTGTTGGCATTTGGGGACAATTTGCCCTGCCTCATGGAAAGGGAAGGACAGAAGGTAGGATACTTCCTTGTATCCGCCAGTCACACAGCAAATGCTTGCCGCGCCCTCCTCTGAGCCAGGCGCTGACCAGTGGCTGGGGATGAGCTGATCAACAGGAACACCAGCTGGGAAAGGAGAAGGGGTTTCTAGCTCCCGGCGTTGTGGAATGACACAGAAAAGGGGACCCCCGCCTGCTCCTGGGGGATCAGAAAGGCTGCCTGGACACCCCAAGGAAGAACAAAAACATCTAGCACATTCTAAGTGCTCCTATGCGCGCGAATGCCACAGGCATCCCCTCTTCACTGTCTGGGGCAGAAGACAGATCCTGGCGATGAACTTGGAAAGAGCTGAGATCTCTCTCAGAACTGATGGGGCTCCATGGAGGTCAACTGGCCATACATATCTGCCAGTGTGCAATGCACATGTCACTTGCCTCTGTAACTCCGTCTCTAGAAATTTGTCCTTTAGAATCTCACTGGCACATGCAGGAAGCCTCTGTTCCTGCATGGATTTGAGGAACATAAACTCTCTGGCACATGTACCAACCCCATAGGGCCCAGGACATGCCACCACCTTCTACAGGAACCAAGGACTGAGTGGATCTGAATAACTAAAGGTACACTTCCCCAGCACCAGGCTTTTGCTTACAGTATTTTCTCTCCTGAGAATGCATCTTCCATCCCAAACTGCCCAAGGCCCGGTTCAAATGTGACCTCTTCCATGAAGCCCTTTTCCTCTCTCTGCACTCAGACCCTCACAACAAGGAAGGTCCCCCCGGGGCTGCTCCATTCAGTCCCTTTTCCATTATGTGTCAGTTCTGTGGGTCCTTGCCCCATCTGCCCTGTGCTCCTCTCTTCCTGTCGTCCCTGAGGCCTCCCGAGGGCAGAGCTGCCTCGATGCCCTGTGTCCCACTGCCCGGTCCAGACGGGGCCTGGCCACAGCAAGTGTCTGGGGGCACACCTGCCAAATGGCTAAATGAGAAGAGGCTCACACATGTGAAAATCATGTGAAATCAAGTCCAGAGAGACCCCACATGAGAGTCTGGTCCTTAAAGGCTGTGGGACAGGCTCCAGGTCCCTCCAGACCCTGGACTCCGTATCTTTTGGGTGAAGTAATGGTGAGAACCTCCCAATCTGACAGTGAGTGCAGAGCCCTTAGGGCACACCCTTTTCCCTCATGCACACACACATGCAGCCCCACACAGACACACCACAACCACACCCGGCTTCTTGGCCCAGCCTGCAGAAAGCCTCTCCCTGAGGTGTGCGTAAACCAGGCCAGGACAGCTGAGCTGGACAGCCAAGTCCTCAGGCCCGGCCTGGAGCTCAGAGTTCACTTCCAGGAACCAATCCCATGGCCCAGGGACCCTAAGAGAATCCCTCAGAAAAAAGAGTTCAACACTGCTCTTGTGACCTTACTCTCTGCTCTGCTGAATCCTCCAGAGCTCATAGAAATCCCCCTGCCAGGGCAGAGCCCCTGCAGAGGCCTTCTCTTTGCTCCAGGACCCCAGTTGTTCCAGGGAAGCGGAAACTCAGAGGAAGACTCTCCGGGGTATGTGCCTGGCGAGGAGCCGGCAGGGGCCCCGTTCCCAGTCCCACCAGGCCTTCTCCCCTCACTGTGAGCTCAAGTCTCTGACCTCCACCTACCTTACTTCCAGGGTCACGTCTGACTCCGGCACTGCAGCTGTGAGCTCCCGGGAGGAAGTGGGTCTAGGCTGGGGCGGGTTTGGGGATGGCAATTATGGCTACGGTTCGGGGAAGTGATGTGTCAGAATGCTCATCAGGTTTGTTGCTTTCTTCCTTTTTCCCTTTAGGAAAGAAAATGGAAGTGTAATTTCTTGTTGCAGAAGTGCAGCCCCACTGCTAAGAGGTTGGAAACCCCAGTCTGGGACCCTTGCTAGGAGAGGCCCCTGAGTTCCCTCCCGGGTTTCATCTCTGCCAATCTCTACTGCCCCATCCCCAGGGACCTTGAGAGCTATTTCAGGGTATGAACAGAGTTCCTCTTCCCCCCTGCCAGGTGGGTGGGGCAAAGGCATCCCAGACCTGTTAGAAAGGGGAGCTCTTTTGGATAGAGGGCCAGTGAGGGGAGCTCCCATTGCATGTGGGAGACTGTGAGGGGGCCACTGTGGCTGGACCAGGGGTGGCCAAGGGAGCTATGGGCAACACGGCGGTCCACTGAGTGTCTCAGGAAAGGGCAGGGCCTCAGGGGAAGGATAAAACAGCTACTCACAGAGGGTGGCCTCTCCAGCAGTAGGACAGCAGGAAGGCCACCTTCTATGCCCACCTCTCCAGGGCTCTGCTGGCCTTTGAGGGCCGCCTGGAAGAGACCAAGATGGATGTGTGTCCAGCACTGGCCCCAGATGATCTCAATCTCTCTTCTCTAACTGCTTCCTAGAAAAAAAAAGAAATACTTGCTAGAAAAAGTTAATATCAAACAGAGCCTCTACAACTTCTCATTAACAATGTTCTACAATTAATAAAAAAAGTACTAGGCATGCTAAGCTACAGGACCAACTGTCAAACAAGAGAAAAAACCAACAGAAACAATCTCACTATGTACGTCCACAAAAAGACCTGTACAAGAATGTTCACAGACGTGGATGGACCTAGAGACTGTCATACAGAGTGAAGTAAGTCAGAAAGAGAAAAACAAATATCGTATATTAACGCATGTATGTGGAACCTAGAAAAATGGTACAGATGAACCGGTTTGCAGGGCAGAAGTTGAGACACAGACGTAGAGAACAAACGTATGGACACCAAGGGGGGAAGCGGCGGGGGTGGGGGGGGGATGGTGGTGTGATGAATTGGGAGATTGGGATTGACATGTATACACTGATGTGTATAAAATTGATGACTAATAAGAACCTGCTGTATAAAAAAATAAATAAAATTAAAAAAAAAAAAAAGAATGTTCACAGAAGTTTTATCCTATTAACCCCAAACTGGAAACAACCCAAATGTCCATTAAGAAAAATGGATAAAAATTTGTATAATATGTATACAGTGAAACGCTACACAGCAGTAAAAAAGAGAATGGACCAATGATACACAAAACAATGGAGATGAATCTCAAGACCATTATGGAGAGCAAAAGAAACCAGGCACAAATGATATAGACTGTGTGATTCCATTTACATGAAATGCAAGAACAGATAAAACTAGCCTATGGCAATAGAGGTCAGAGTATTGAATGATCTCTGCAGAGAGGTATTGACTGGTGTATTCGTTTACTGGGGCTGCCATAACAAAGTACCACAAATGGTGTCGCTTAAATAAACAGAAATATATGGTCTCAAAGTCCTGGGGACTAGATGTCCAAGACTGTTTCAGCAGGATTAGTTCCTTCTGAAAGAGAATCTGTTCCAGGCCTGTCACCTAGCTGCTGGAGGTTTGCTGGCAATCCTTGGCATTGCTTGGCCTGTAGAGGCATCACCCTGATCTCTGCCTTCGTCGTCACGCGGCATCCTCCCTGCACACAGTGGTTCCAATGGCAGCATTTCAGGCGCGCTGGTTGGCTTATGAGGGAGAGGGGCCTGGGGCAGGCAGTCAGGCTAGACCTCAGGGCTCTTGCCGGCACCATAGCCCCGTTCAGCACAGACAGCTTCACCTCCCTGATGGACGGATGGATGACCAGAAGTCCAAATGGCCACTCTGAGGAGCTTTAAGGTCTGCAAACACACCAGGGCTGAGCCTGCTGAGTGGAAGGTGGCTGGCCATGTTCCAGAGACCTTCCTCGCGGCCCATGGGTCTGCCTAGCCCAGATTGCCGGCCAGCTGCATGTCTCGGAACCACGGTCCTCCCCAGGGCCCCTCACACACACTGCCTTCCCTTCTTGGTGATGCTCAGGTATTTCCTCCCATCTGCAGAGAAGGGCAGTGGACCTCAGGCAGAAGCCTGGCAGGGGCTTTGCTGCCCCTAGGTGTATGACCTTGGGTAAGTCCTATCCCCTCTCCATGCCTTAATTTTCCTCGCCGGGGCATGGGACATCCCTCCTCACTGCCCCCTGGAACCAGGCCTCAGTGAGAGGAAAGCTGTGTCCCCACTCCCAGCCCTGGCACGGGAGAGCGTGTGGGTGGAAGAGATGTGCTCATGGCCCCTGAGTTCCCTCATAACTCAGTTCCCAGCAGTTCCCAGCAGTTCCCAGCGAGACAGAGAACTGAAACAGCCAGGGAACTTATCTGACAAGAGGAAGCACTGCCCAGCTGCATCTCCCACGGGCCAGCAGGAAGGCGTGCTGGTAACTGTCTGGCCTTTCCCCGGGGGCAGGGTGAGAGCCAGGGAAGGTGAGAGCAGGGGGAGTGGAGGTGCTGGCTTCTCTCTGCACGGCGCCCTTGGCTAGGATGGCCTCCTTTGGCTGGTGTCAGGACGCTGGGGAGGGTACATCAGTGAGCAAACGCCCCCAGTCGTGCTCCTTCGAGAGCTCAGGGACAGAAGGACAGCTTCCGGGGCTCCTACAATGATGGGCAGACGAGGACTCTACTGTTAGATAGACTCAGGTCTGGGGCTTGGCTCCTTCTTGTAGCAACTGTGTGCTCTCAGACAAGTTACTCAGCCTCTCTGAACCTGATTTCTGCTCTGTAAAATGAGGATAATTTGTTGCTGTGTGAGGGCTAAATGAAACATGTGCAAAGTGCCAAGCACGTGGGGAAGGTTGGTAGGTAGGACACCAGAGTCAAGTGCAGATGCATCCTGGGGAGAGGGGCTGGCAGAACCGACTGACAGCTTGCACAAACCCCAGATTCTCAGAAGCCTTCAGGTTTTGCTTAAAACAAACATAATTCTGGAGCTGAATATATAATTTGCCTGAGTTCAATAGAAATTCCATTTTTAAGCGATAATGCAGTAAAACGGATGCTCTAGAAAGAATCTCCACGTTCTGGCTGGGGCACGTGGCCCTAACCCAGGAGAAGAAGGCTACTCAGTACACAGGAAAGGAAGCTGAGGCTCCCAGCAATCAGTCGACTAATTAAGATCACATGTCTGGGAAATGTCCGAACCAGGATTTGGGCCCAGTCTGTTGTACTCCTGGGCCTAAACATGAAGCTATCGTGCCTCATGGGTGTGTTCTGTGCGGTCCAGCTGCTCCACCTTCTCCAAACGTGTGCTCCGCTGGCTGTCTGGCAGTGCACTCAGCAGAGAGGGCCCTGCTTCCAGCCTGCCAAGCCAGTGTGGCCGCTCACCACCCCCATCCCCATCAGGACATCCCCGCGTGTCCTGATAGCCTGTGGCCACCAGGTGGCAGCATCCCTCAACCCGGTGGCTCGCTCTTCTAGGCGGAAAGGGGCGGACGGTGAAAGTCTGGGGGAGCCATTCATGGGACTGCTGGGGAGGGAGGGCGAGAGGGTCCTTGTTTCTCTGACTCAGAATGCCCTGAGATGGCCCAACGTGAATCTACAGCAAATCTCACCAGAGGACACCAACTCCGACCGTGGAGATAGAGCTGGAAGCCAGAGCGTGAGGCCCCACAGAGCGGCGATTGGTTATAAGGGCAGGTGCTGGGACAGACATATCCCTGCCCAGGGACAAACTTAGTATGCAGCACAGCGAGGGTGAGAGGCCAGGTCTGCTTCCCTACCTGTAAGATGGAGTAGTCATGATCCTCTCCAAGGAGGGGCCCCCTTGGAGGAAAGGCACGCACCGCACTTGGCCCAGGCCAGCACCTCGTGCTTACTAAGCGCTCAGGATACGGATGGAGCGGTTGTTACCATGATCATCAGGACAGTGTTCCCTGCCCCCACTGAGCCGTCAGGTAAGAAAAAAATTAGCTGTCACTTGTAGAGGTGGTGCTGTGATGGCGGGGATGCCCAGAATATGAGCCCAGGAGGGGCACCTAAACTGCCAGGGGTGGGGAGCACCAGGGAAGCACCCTGGAGGAGGGGACGCTGTGCTGACTTGCGCAGAATGACTAGGAGCTGGCCAGGTGGAACCGATGATAGGTGGGGTGGCACCTGGCGGAGGAAGGTGGAGTCAGCTGCCCAGCTGCTGGAAGGGCTCTCCCACGCTTTGCTCTATGCCCTTGGCTAATAAGAATGGTAACAACGACAGTGATGGTGCATTTGAATTTTTTTTTTTTAATTTTTTTAAAATTTTATTTATTTATTTATTTATGGCTGCGTTGGGTCTTCGTTTCTGTGCGAGGGCTTTCTCCAGTTGCGGAGAGCGGGGGCCACTCTTCATCGCGGTGCGCGGGCCTCTCACTGTCGCGGCCCCTCCCGGTGCGCGGGCCTCTCACTGTCGCGGCCCCTCCCATTGCGGAGCACAGGCTCCAGACGCGCAGGCTCAGCAGTTGTGGCTCACGGGCCCAGTTGCTCTGTGGCATGTGGGATCTTCCCAGACCAGGGCTCGAACCCGTGTCCCCTGCATCGGCAGGCAGATTCTCAACCACTGCGCCACCAGGGAAGCCCTGAATTTTAAAACAATAATGAAATGGGCATTGAGTGAGTCCTGACTCTATGCTGTGTCCTGTGCTAAGCCCTTATACGAACCTTTAATCCTCACTACACCTGTGGGAGAGGTTCCAATATTAATTCTGTTTCACAAATGAGAGAGCAGAGGCACAATTAAGTAACTTACTCAAGATCACCCACATAGAAGGTCACGGAGCTGCCTCTCAAACCCAGGTCTGATCTTCGGATCATTGCCCTCAACTCCTGTGCTCCCAAGGGGCAAGCCCTTTCCTCTCTATGGGCCTTGGGTCCCCAGCTTCTGATGGCTGGGCTGGGCTGGGTGAAGCAAATGGCTATGAGGGACGGCCCTGGCTGCTTATTCCTGCTGCGTTCCCTCCCAGAGTGCTGGTGGGGCCTCCTTGCACAGGTGGGGCTGGCCAGCATGGCCCGGGGGGTGACCTCCACCTGCTCCAGAGCCAGAGATGGTGAGCATTCTGCCCATGCTCCCTCCCCTATTCCAGGGGTCACTGCTAAGCCCAATTTCATTATTGTTCTGTGTTCTTAATATATGTCAATTTTACTTTATGCTAAATCCAGTAATGGAGCCCTGACCAATGCCTGGGGCAGGCCCCAGAAACATGGAGCCTGGGAATTCTGAGGCCTTCTGGGCTCTCACCTTGGGGTGGGATAGTCAGGCCACATAGAGCCAGTGCCAGCAAGCCCAGCAATTACCTTGTGCTTTTACTTCCTTTTTTCCCACTGAGCTAAGGGCTGTCCCTTAGGCTGCCGGGGGAGGCGGAGGCAGAGGCGTCTTGCATCCTGGCCTGTGTGCTGTCCCCTCCTGCTTCACCCACAGCATCCAGAGCAGCTGTGGGCTGGAGGGCAGGGAGGGAGCCCTCATCGGGAGCCCAGCCTTGGCTCTGCCATGGACATACTTTGTGGCAAGTTGCTTTTCCTCTCTGGGCCTCACTGTCCTCATCTGTAGAATGGGGATAATCATGCCTGCCCAACCTCCCTGGCCTTATAGCCAGTATCTTCATCTAACACTTGGAGAGGGATCAGCTTTCACCTGGTCAAAAGGATTTGCCAAGGGCTTCTTTCTTTTTCAGTCAAGAACCCATATTGAAGAAACACAGCTTGGTCTTATTTACAGAACGCAGCTGGCCAGGAAAGATGGCCCCAAACACAGCACAACACACATCAAACATGGGGTTTTTGTTTTTAATTAAGTGAGGTAAAAGCCTAGCATAAATACTTAAACTAAAGTTTAGGAATAAAATGTATTCTGAAATTAGCATGTCTTCAAAGGCAGATTTTTAACATACCATGAAAAAAACCTCTGTGAGGCAATTTAGGTGGTCCCTGGTGCCTAGAAGTACTCCATGTAGATCTGACAGCAGGAGGGTGGAGGAAAAAAAAAAACAAAACTGTTCCTCTGCAAATAGTTATCTTTCTTTAAATTGTGGTCAAATGCACATAACACAGTTTCCCATTTTAGCCATTTAAAATGTACAGTTCAGTAGTGTTAAGTATATTCAAGTTGTTGTACAATCTCCAGAACCTTTTCATCTTGCAAAACTGAAACTTTAAACCCATTAAACAACAACTCTCCGTTTCGCCCTCCCTCCAGCCCCTGGCAACCACCATTCTATTTGTTTCTGTGGGTTGGACTATTCTAGATACCTCATATAAATGGAATCATACAGTATTTGTCCTTTTGTGATGGGCATATGTCACTTAACATAACGTCTTTACGGTTCACCCATGTCGTAGTATATGTCAGAATTCATTCATTTTTAAGACTGAATAATAATCCATTGTACGTATATACCACATTTTGTTTATCCATTAATCTATCAATGGACATTTGGGTTGCTTCCACTTTAGGCTATTGTGAATAATGCTGCTGGGAATATGGTGTATAAATACCTGTTTGATACCTTGCTTCTAGTTCTTTTGGATATATACCCAGCAGTGGAATTTCTGGCTATGTTAATTCTGTGTTTAATATTTTGAGGATCTGCCCTACTGTTTTCGATAGTGGCCACACCATTTTACATTCCTACCAATAGTGCAGAAGGGTTCCAATTTCTTCACATCCTTGCCAACACTTGTTATTTTCTGTCGTTGTTGTGTTGTGGGTGTTTTATTTTATTTTATAGTAGCTATCCTAATGGGTGTGAGGGGATATCTCATGGTCGTTTTGATTTGCACTTCCTTAATGATTACTGATGTTAAGTATCTTTTAATGTGCTGTTGGCCATTTGTATATCGTCTTTGGAGAAATGTCTCCTTTAACTCCTTTGCCCATTTTTTAATTGGGTTATTTGTTTTTCTGTTATTAAGTTATAGCAGTTCTTTACATATTCTGGATATTAACCCCTTATCAGATATGGGATATACAAATACTTTCTCCCATTCCATGGGCTGCCTTTTCTCTCTGTTGTGTCCTTGAATGCACAGAAATTTTAAATTTTGATATAGTCCAATGTACCGATTTTTACTTTTGTTGCCTGTGCTTTTAGTGTCACATCCAAGAAGATTATTGCCAAATCCAATGTCATGAAGCTTATCTCCTAAGAGTTGTATAGTTTTAGTTCTTACATTTAGATCTTTAATCCATTTTGAGGTAATTTTTATATACCATGTAAGGTAGGCGTCCAGAGTCCAACTTCATGTGGATATCCAGTTTTCTTTCAAATAGTTATCTTAAGATAAGATTTATGATTGATGGTGACAGTTTACCATATTTGACCATATTTGGTTGAATAAAATATTTTACATACCTTGGCTACAATACAAAACAAAAAGCATTCAAATTCACCTTGTAGGTTTTGTTAATTTCATGTTCCCATCTTTATATCGTTTAACAGAAATACTCTTCGTTAAAAATAACATGCTGCACCCTCAGCAGTGTGGATTGTTTTCCAACAATATAAATTTCGGGGAGGTGTTAGTGGGCAGATCAATGAATCATCCATGCGGTGGTCACTTACCAGGGTCAGCACCTGCCCTTTCCTGCCTGTGAGCAGGATCCTGTGATGCTCGGTCTCTGCACTCTCCCGTTGTTCCTGATATCACAGATTTTAAGGGTAAGGGTTGGTGTCATTGTTATGTTTTTGCTACCGGGAGCTTCTAAATAAAGCTCCGGCCAGACAGCCACCACTGAGCACCATTTTTTGCTGGTTTGTGCCCCAGACTCAGAGCCCACGAGCAGAGTTCTGAACCCCCAATGCAGTAGACACATAAAACACAGAGATTCAAAGCACTTCCGAACTTTTGATTTGCTCATAGTTTAAAGCTCCTCCTAGAAGGCTGCTGCTTTAAACTGCTGGATACTTCCCACAGGGAAAACTGGTCTCCAGTGCACAGAGTGCCACCCGCAGCAGGCGTTTGAGGGGCCTGTGCTACCCACGCTGGGTGTCCACTCACCCCAGCCGCCTCTCACACCTCAAGCCACCTTCCACATCTGGAATAGTCATCATGAGCTGGAGGAGGACCTGAATTTCCTGGGAAAATGCTAAATCACGGAGGCTTCTGGTGCCAAGAAAAATAGCCTGGCCAAGATTTGGGGCTGTGAGCCTCAAATGCCACCTCAGGAAGCAGCCGTCACCATGCGTAGTGCAATCTGGCTTGATTTTGCCAAAACAAAGGAAAGGCCCTCCAGCAATTTCTGTGGCTTTGTTTTGCAAAATTAAATTGCCTGCTTTTAATTCTCCTTTACCGGCTTAATAAAAATTGGAATTTCAAAACCAGTGAAAGACAGAAACCTCACTTTGGAGTGGATGTCAGATCCCACATGACCTGCATTTCAGTCTGGGACAAAGAGGTGGATCATGGAAACTTCTGGGAAGTGGAGGCTTTGGTGGTAGTAGGATCCCTAGGCTTTGGAGCTCCTGGACCACCCCCATGTGTACATGTTCTCGGAGCCCATGGGGACTCATAGCTGTTTCCACACACAGAACAGAAGCTTGCCAGACTTCCCCACTTCAGGACCCTACCCCGGCATGCCTCCAGAGCCAAGTTCCAGCTCATTTATGTGTTATTTCCAAGTGGGGCTTCTGGACCTCTTCCCAAGGAGCAGGCTGGGCCCAAAGGGTACTGGCCTCCTCTGCACCCAGCCCTGGATGGGCTCTGCAGCGGCCAAGCATATGAGACACCCCCTGCCCTCAAGGAGGTCCAGGCACATGCAGAAGACAGGCTCTCAGACAAGTACCACCCAGTGGGACCCCGGAGGGAAGCATGAGGACAAGGGAGTCCCAACAATGTGCCAAGACCAGCCTAGGGGGATTAGAAAGGCTTCCTCAAGGAGATGATGCCAAGGCCGGTATTGAAGAACCAGCAGGAGTTGACCAAGTTAGTAAGGAGGAGCAGGCATCTCAAGAGGGGTCGTGCATGAGCAAAGACTCACTCAAGTGTGAGGGAGCCAGACGTCAGAGAACTATTAGGAGCAGGAGCAAGCTGCTGCTTCCTCAGCCTCTGCACGCACACCGAGGTTCTTCTGTAATCACTGCCCCCATGTCCTCCTGGCTCTTCCCCTCCAGTCTCTCCCTTGACCCTGTCAAAGCCCCAAAGTTGATTGGGTTTGATGGGGCATGTTGGCCTTCATCGCTTAGCTTGTTTTCCTATCTCTGCTGTCCTGTTGAGTACCCTAAGCCACAGCCCCTCATGAAGAATATACAGTCTCTGCCCCCAGAATGTGGGAGGCCACCAGAGAAAGAAGGTCCAGCATACAGTCTGGATGGCCATACCCAGAGAACCTGCAACCTGGGTCTTTGGAAGGTAGTGTGGCTCTTGGGTTAGGTGGACTGAATCTTAGTCCCACCTCCACCACTAATGTATCAAGGGACTTGGGCAAGTCACATTAAGCTCTCGGAGCCTCGGTTTCCCATTTCCAAAATGGCGAGGGAGTGAGGCTGCAGTGAGACTGAGGTCTTGCATGGAAAGCACAGAGCATGGAGGCGTCAGCTAGCGTGACTGTACTGATTGCCCGAACCTAGATGCAGAGAGGCAAAGTGGTGATCGCCTATCTTGTCTTCTCCAGAATTCCCACATTAAGTTTTTCTCTACATTCGCTCTCCCTCTCTTCTCTCTCCAGTGTAATGAAGGTTTGGCTGGTTTAACACAGATCTAAAGCAGTGGCTTCAACAAGAGACAAATATATTTCTCGCTTACCTAATAGGCCAGGTGTAAGCAGTCTAGGGCTCCTAATGGTGGTTCCACAGCGTCAGCAACCTGAGTTCTTTCCAGCCTGTCACTCTGTCAACCCCAGAGCATTGTCCTCATACATGTGGCTCCAAATGGCTCTTCCCTGCCACGTCTGCATCCCAACCAGCGGGACTGGGGCAGACCAAAAAGCACATGGCACATCCTCTCCCTTTAAAGGCATGACCTGGAAACTGCCCACATCACTTCTGCTCACATCCTTTTGGCCTGGCCTTAGCCACGGGCTAGACCTAGCTGCAAGGGAGGCTGGGTAGCTGTGTGCTCAGTGACCAAATGACGGCTGTCTTATCATAGACGAAAGGGAAACCAGATATTGGGAGACAAGTGAGTCTTCTTTTCTCAGCCCGCTAGCCTACTCCTCAAGGGTGGGAAAGCTCAGAGCTGGGCTCCACTGCTATAGATTTATTCACACGGAGGGAGGCTGACTGCTAACCTGACACCTCGGAACCGCTGTAGTGAAAAGCCCCACGATCAGCCCTCTGCCTTCTTAGAGAGCGGAACAAGGGACAGCCTAAAACAGCGGCAGGAAGACTGCAGTTTAGCTGGGGGAAGGCTTCCCCGAGAGAGGGGATTGTTCTCTGTAGAAGCCACTGGGCTTCCACACACAACTTGGTACAGGCCTCTGTGCACTGGAGGATGGCTGATGACCAGTCGCTGGGTATAGAGAAAGTGGTGGCTAGAGGGAGGAAGCCTGAGATTATTTTCTCGTCAAAAGATACAGTATTTCTCTGAAGGTTATAGTCTGTTCTGAGACACAGCCTCACAAAGTAAAAGGCTGTTTGTTTGCTTTATTTTTATGTACTGTTTTGAAAAGTTTATATATCCACACTGTTTACAATCTTTGAAAAGATAAAAAAGGAGTAGAGTTCAAAGTCCCTCACCCCTCCCAATAGGGAAGCACTGTACTGAGTGTCCTGAGCGCCTTCCTGATGCTCTTTCTGCAAGAACAGCAAACGTGAACAGACAATGCCGCCATGCCCACCCACCTCTTTTCTAAACACTCTCTGGTGCCCTGCTCTGTGGCTGTGTCCTCAAGGCCAGCCGCTCACGTTCTTCCCAGTGGCCTCGCTCTCTCTGTCCTTTGATATTTCACAAGAGTAGCCCAAGACATGACAACAAATATTTCATACCCTCCACACGTGACATTTTTCACATATGCTTTACAAATGTGCGTCTTCACCCCGAATCCAATGTCCTGGGAAACATGTCTTTTCCACATGGCCACTAATATAATATAAAAAGCATTTTCCCCTTCCCTCAGCCCCAGGGGGGAGCTATATCATGAAAATGGAAAAGTGATGAGAAAATGAGAAATCCTGCCTAGAGAGCTCTCTCTCCAAGTGGTTTTCCAGAGGTTCCCTGGGACTGCGTCACCTTGTGAAGCGTAAATCACCAGCTAGGCCTGCTGAAGCTGTCACCCAGTGGCCCGGTGCATGGCTATTTTCTGTTTGGTGGCCATTGACCCAAAACGTCCCTGCTGTGTAAGTGTGGTCCTCTGCCTGTCCACCCACTTGCCTGCTGTCAGCAGGCCTGGCACTGGGGTGGGCACACACGCCCCGTGGGCCCATCTGCTTGCAGAACTGCAGAGTTTCTAGGTGAGGCCCATGACCACCACAGTTCAACCGTCTGGAGGCAAACCCTACTGCTGCCGGGCTTGCCACAGACCATGGGGTGCCTCCAGTGCCTTCCAAGAAAGCCCGGGGCCTCTGCGCTCAAGCTTGGCGGCCTTTGCGAGCCTTCAGCACAAGCCATGGCCTGGAAACCCGGGAACTTGGCTAAAACACCTGGGCCAGGGCTTGGTAAATGCCAGCCTCAGCCTGCCTTTTCTTCCTTCGCCCTGCCCTTCCCTCTAACCCCGAACACACCCAACTTATCAATAAGTGCAGCTCAGAGAAGCAAATTTTCCCCTGGTCTCTGGCTCTCCGGTACTTCCAAAAAAACTCCAAGCCCTACTGTCTATAAGAAAGTTCACAGTTCGCGGGTGCTAGGGGGCGCTGTCGGGCAACATTTGTGCGCTCAAAACGTCTTGCCTGCATTTTTCAAAAACTAGGCATTCTTTTTTAGAACAAGTTGAGGTTCAGAGCAAAAATGAGCAGAAAGTACAGAGAGTTCCCTTATACTACCCTGTGCCCTCCCCCGCCCCAACCCACAGCCTCCTGCACTGTCAAAATCCTCCACCAGAGTGGCAAGTGTGTTACAGTCTGTAAGCCTACGTTGACACATTATCATCGCTCAGATTCCATAGTTTACATTAGGGTTCACTCTTGCTGTTGTACATTCTATTGGGTTTTGGCAGATGTATAAATGACAGGTGTCACCATTACAGTATCATACAGAGTAGTTTCACTGCTCTAAAAATCCTCTGTGCTCTCTGCCTTTTCATCCCTCTCTCCCCTCAATTTCCGGAGGCCACCAAAATTTTTACTGTCTCCACAGTTTTGCCTTTTCCAGAATGTCATATATTGGGCATCCCACAGTGTGTAGCTTTTTCACATCGGCTTCTTTCACTTAGTTACATACATTTAAGTTTCCTGCATGTCTTTTCATGGTTTGATAACTCATTTCCTTTTAGTGCTGAATAATATTCCATTGTCTGGATGTACCACACGTTTATTTACCCATTCACCTATGGAAGGACATCTTGGTTCCTTCCAATTTGGGGCAGTTATGAGTAAAGCTGCTATAAACATCTGTGAGCAGGTTTTCGTGTGGACGTAAGTTTTTAACTCGGTTGAGTGAATTCCAGGGAGCACACTGCTGGATTCTTACCCTGTGTATCCAGAGGCAGGATGTTCAGTGGGGTAGGCTGTCTTATAATCGGTCAGCTCACGGGGACCCCTGCAGAGTCTCACATCCTTGAGGGCCAGAACGCCCACCCCACTCTTTCAGAGTCCCTGCTCCCTCTTGGTGGCAGAGATACGCCGAGAGGTGTGCGTGGTAGGCCTGCCTCTACCCATCTTCTCTCTCTTTCATTCTTTACTCCACAAAGTTGAGGGTCTG
The DNA here is from genome assembly GCF_028023285.1 of Balaenoptera ricei. Classification (NCBI taxonomy): domain Eukaryota; kingdom Metazoa; phylum Chordata; class Mammalia; order Artiodactyla; family Balaenopteridae; genus Balaenoptera; species Balaenoptera ricei. Next base: position 113,679,337 of record NC_082641.1, read on the forward strand.
AAGATTTTTCACTATAAACTGAATTTTTTTTTTCCAACACCAGCATTTAAGAAAATCAAGTATACAACTTTTCATTCATTACTGGTATTTTGCTGTCATTGTTGGAGTGATTAATGTCACACCTCTTATTTGTTCTGTTTGTTGCAAACATACAGCTGCACTGACATTCAAATTGGTTATGAAACAAACTAATAAAGAAGATGGGATATATATATATGATGGAATACTACTCAGCCATAAAAAACAATGAAATTGTGCCATTTGCAGCAACATGGGTGGACCTGGAGGGTATTATGTTTAGTGAAATAAGTCAGACAGAGAAAGATAACTACTGTCTGTTATCACTTATAAGTGGAATCTAAAAAAAAAAAAGAATATAACAAAAAAGGAACAGATTTGCAGATGTTGAGAGCAAACTAGTGGTTACCAGTGTGGAGAGGAAGGGGCAAGATAGGGGTAGGGGATTAAGAGGTACAAACTACTATGTATAAAATAAATAAGCTACAAGGATATGTTATACAGCACAGGGAATATAGCCAATATTTTATAATAACTATAACTAGAATATAATCTATGAAAAATTTGAATCACTATGTTGTACACCTGAAACTAATAAAATATTGTAAATCAACTATACCTCAATTAAAAAAACGGTTTTGGTGCTTTACCCCAGGGAATCTAATTCCCCCATGGATCTTTAGGGAAAGCTGTCCTAACTTTCAGGCACCCCAGTCTAAGCTGGGAGCCACCAGGATTTGGCATCTCTGCTTCGTGGATTCTTTGTCCTCAAACAAGAAACTGGTGACTAGTTTGGGCTAGTTTAGAGTATGGTATTTTAACCATTTTGTCTGAGTTGTCAACATTTTAAAATCAGGACCTTGGAAATATAAACCTTGTTTGCAGCTTCTCTTGAAAAGTCGGAAAATGAGGCCACCTGGGACTTCTGTTCCCACAGGGTACCAGTCTGTGCCCTCGAGATGAGCTGGACGCTCAATCCCCTCCAGCCTGTCTCACCATCTGTTTTACATGCGAGGTTCCTGTAAGCCTTTGAGTTTCCAGCCCTTGTGTGAGGTGTGTGGTAACCTCCAGTTAACCAAGATGTGATTTTCTTTAGTACATGAGTTCCCACAGGACCAATAACAGAAATCACCATGAAGGCGCAAAGGTCTACCAGTGAGTAGGGGGCAGACATCCCAGGGTGGTCTGTCTAGACTGGGCTTCCTTAGGGTCTCTGGTCCTGATACTGTGTGGTGGGCCCTGCTATGAGTGCTTTACATGTATCCACTAATTTGATTCCTTCAGTAACCCTATGAAGTAGGGACCGTTATTACCCTCATTTTACTGATAGAGAAACTGAGGCACAAAGGAGTTAAGTCACGCATCCGAGAATGATAAATAGAATCTGTCTTCAAAGCTCCTGGGGCCTGATGGGACCCCTCAGGAAAGGTAGTCCTGGCCGTTGGGAATGGAGGGGAGCCATGTAGGGTCTCCCCAGGAGCCTAGACAGGAACCCCTAGACAGGGGTTGCTCCTCGGGACTCAGATCAGCTGCCTCTCAGTGGGAACACTGGAAGGAACCTGGATTCTGCTGGAGGAAGACCTTCTGGCCCCAGCCCCCTTTGGCCCCCAGAGCAGGCAGACTTACTTCGCGCCTGCCCATGCATTCATCCCAGTCTCCGATTTTACAAAGGGCTGCCATTTACTGCGCGTTTACTACATGCCAATCCTCTAGGTTCGTTGTCTCATTGAACCCCCTTGATGACTATTTTGTGTCAACCTGTGTCCCCATTTTATGGAGGAGGAAACTGAGGTGTCGACAGGTTCCCTCGCTTGCCTGAAGTCACAGAGCTCACCAGTGATGGGCAGGCTATGAACAGTCATAGACGGAGGTGCTCGGACCCCCTTTACTTCTCTGCTCTCTCTGAAGCTTACCCCTTGCCCCTTGCACTCAGTTTCCCCTCCTTTGCTCTGATTTCTGGGCCCAGCTCCAACCCCCAGCCCCCAAGTGGCCCCTGCAGTTTCTTCTCTCAGCCTCTGATCCGTGGCCTGCCTTCTGCCTTTTGTCCCCATGCATTCATTTATTAGATCCAGCTTCTAATTGTGATGTTCACATCTACCGTCTTACTCATTCATTGCCAGCTTGACTTATTCATTTTTGAGAGGAACAGTACAATCTCCTACTATGATCATGTTCTCATCACTTTTCCCTTTTAATTCTGTCAAATTTTGCTTTATCTATTTCCAGATTATGCTGTTAGGTGCCTACACATTCCCCATTGGTAATCCTTTGCCTTACTATCTACTTAGGCTCATAAGATAGTGGTACCATATTTCTTTTGATTAATGTTTTCCTGCTTAATTTTTTTTCTATCCCATTTATTTTTTTGATAGTTTTCTTTAGGTATAGTTACTTTCATTCAATAATCTAACACATACTTATCAAGGACCTACTGTGTGCTGAGCACTGGGCTTGGCCCTGAGGATTCAGTAGTAAACTAGTGTGTTGGTGCATTAGTTTCTTTTTTTTGGCTGTGTTGGGTCTTCATTGCTGCGCGTGGGCTTTCTCTAGTTGCGGTGAGCGGGGGATTCTCTTTGTTGCGGTGCACGGGCTTCTCATTGTGGTGGCTTTTCTTGTTGTGGAGCACGGGCTCTAGGCAAGCGGGCTTCAGTAGTTGCAGCACGCAGGCTCAGTAGTTGCGGCACACAGGCCCTAGAGCATGTGGGCTTTAGTAGTTGCGGCGCGTGGGCTCAGTAGTTGTGGCTCGTGGGCTCTAGAGCGCAGGCTCAGTAGTTGTGGTGCAGGGGCTTAGCTGCTCCGTGGCATGTGGGATCTTCCTGGACCAGGGATTGAACCTGTGTCTCCTGCATTGGCAGGTGGATTCTTAACCACTGTGCTGCCTGGGAATTCCCCTCATTAGTTTCTTATGACTGCTGGAACAAACTACTACAAACTCTCAGCCTGTGCAGTTCTGGAAACCAGGAGTTTGAAATCAGTATCAGTGGGGCTGAAACTGAGGTGTTAGCAGAGCCATGCTCCTCCCAGAAGCTGTAGGGAGGGCAACCTTTCCTTGCCTTTTCCACCTTCTGGTAGCTGCCAGCATTTCTTGGCTTGTGGCTGCATCACTCCAATCTTCAAGGCCAGCATCTTCTAGCTCTGCTCCCTCTACATGGGGCCCCCTCCTCTGTGTGTGTGAAATCTTCCTCTGCCTCCCTTTCATAAGGATACTTGTGATTGCATTTAGTCCCACCCAGATAATCCAGGATAATGTCACCATCTCAATATCCTTAATTTAATCACATCCTTTGCCATATAAGTTATTGTTCATTCTTTTGCCATATCAGGTGACATTCACAGGTTTCAGGATTAGGAAGTGAATATGTCTTGGGGCCATTATTCAGCCTTCCACAGTCAGGAAGCCTTCCTTCAGGGAGCTAGCATTCTAGAGAGTCAGGAAAGGAAGGAGAAGTGATGGGTGTGTAGCTGGGGTTGAGGGCAGCAGGGTCAGAGAACCAGAGAGACTCTGGTTCACAGGAGACTGAATGAAGTGAGGCGTGAGGTCTTAAGTGCAAATGCCCTGAGGCAGCCAACTTGGCTGGTCGGGGATTGTCTGTGAGCTCAGGAGGGGACATGGGGAGGAGGCTGGAAAACCAGGTGGGGGACAGACAGTCCCTGAAGGGCCATGTAGGCCATGGTGACGGGTTTGGATTGTATCCCAAGGCAATAGTGAGCTGCGAGAGGGCTTCCAGCAGTGGAGGGATGTGACCTATTGAACTGTGCAGAGCTAACAGGTGCCTCTTCCTCACAAACCCTTCCCTGGGCAGGTAGGGGACGACACAAGGAAGCTGCCTCTCAGGCCACACCACCGCCCAGCTACAAGCCTTTCAGGCCCTGATCGATTGTCCCTTATGCTGGGCACCTCCCAAGCTCCAGAAATTCTACTGAGCGCTCGACACCCATGTTTGTAACAGGGCGCTCCAGGTGATACTGGACTCGGTGCTTTTGAAATCTCAGATGGCTAGAAATGGGTAGGGAAGGGGGAGACTTCAGAGCTCATGCTCTGACCTTGAAGCAATGCTGCCCGCTTAAAGCTTTAAGAAGCTAGACTGTCTGGGTCTGAATCTGAATTCAGACACTTACTAACTATGGGACCCTGCGGGGGGGGCCCCATAACCTCGTTATGCTTCTCTTCCTCCTCTGTGAAATGGAGACCAAATGCCTTCCAGTGTCCGCGTGAAGATTCAAAGAGATAAAACAGGCAAAGGGCTTATAGCAGGGGCTTAGATTAGGAAACACAGAATAAATGTTAACTGTTGTTATTTGATTTTTAGTTCCTGTAGGAGACAACTTTGAGAGCAAGCTATTCCTTTGTTTTCTGAGAAGAGGGAAAAATAACTAACAGGGCATTTGATTTTATACAGAAAAAGCCAAGATGCTCTTCGGGGATGGAGAGCTTCTAGGCAACAAAATAAAAACACTTGAGAGTTTTGTTTTGTATAATTGCGTGAAAGGTTGTCTTCATCAGGGAAGAACTGTGCCTCTTGCCGGTTTGCTCGCAGAAATAAAAAGGAAGCGATTTTCCTCTCAGGCTGCAGAAGGCTGGGAGTTCTTGGAGCTGGGGGAGGGCAACATGGCTGGAGCTCCCCCATGTGGAGGGGGTGATGGCCAGGGACCGCAGGGACAGTGGGTCAGGCGGGGCCTGGGGCCACCACTGGCTTTAGGACTTTGAGCCTGGTCGCACCCAGGAGCTAGCCTGAGGTTTTCCATCATGCTCTGTGGTCCCCTCCTGTTATTCTTTCAGGCGTGTCTGGGCCTGGTTGGGTTTGGGAGTACTGGAGGAGCGTCCCTGGCCACATTTGGGGTGGGAGACTCTGGGGCTCAGCAGGGCCTGGGAGAGCTCATTATGAGGTGGCAAGAGGTCACTGGAGAAAAGGAGAGCGGGGAGCTAGAGTCAGGATGTGAAATGTGAGCTGCAGCAGCAGCCAGGATTTGAGGAGGGCAGACTCAGCCTGCAGACTCCCAGCAACATCGCAGAGGGGAGCCTGATGAAAGTGGCGATACGGTAACCAAGTAGGCTGAAGGCTGGGTCTTTTGTGCTACGTGGGCACAAAAGGGAAGCCTGACCTTTGGGAACAGTGAGGATCTGGGCATCTAGTTACAGATGATTTTTCATCTTTGTAGTAACCCTATAGGGTAGGTACTGTCATGTAGCTTGTTTTTCAGGTGGGGGAATTGAGGCACAGAGAGGGTAAGTATTGAGTCCCCAGTCACACAGCTAGTCAGGAGCAGAGTTGGAATTCGCACTGGGTCTGTCTGACCCCAAAGCCTGCTGGTTCCTCCAGGGAGCAGGCCCTTACCTCAGCTCTGCAGTAACTGCAGTCATTGAATCCTGCCCAAGGCCTCCCAGGGAGGAGAGTTTCTGGGAAATTCCTGCCCTGTAGGAGCTGGTGGAAGAGAAGCCCCTTCCTGAGTATTCTCAACGCAATTCAGGACTTCCTACTCACTCCCGGGCCCCACCCTTCTTTTCTGGAGGAGGAGGCCAAGGTTGCTGGTGACTGCGAGGCAGTGTGTAGAGTGTTTGGAGCGTGGACTCAGGAGCAGCGTCGCAAACCTCTGTTGACATCACAGGTGCTGGGGCCGCCCTGGCGATGCCGGGGATCCCCAGCGGGGGTCAGCCCTTTCCCGCCGGTCTGCGAAGCTGCCGGTAGATGGCGCTCCGACCCTGCTCCCTGCTCTGCGATCTGCGCTCCTGCGCTTCGTGCTCCAGATCCCAGCGTCCGCCCTCCCATCCCAGGCTCACCGGTCAGCGCCGGCACTTTCAGAGCAAGAGCTGTTTTTTTCACTGTCTCTCTCTTTTTTTTTTTTTTTTAAGTATTTTATTTTATTTTATTTATTTACTTTTGGCTGTGTTGGGTCTTCGTTTCTGTGCGAGGGCTTTCTCTAGTAGTGGCAAGCGGGGGCCACTCTTCATCGCGGTGCGCAGGCCTCTCACTGTCGCGGCCTCTCCCTTTGCGGAGCACAGGCTCCAGACGCACAGGCTCAGTAGGTGTGGCTCACGGGCCCAGTTGCTCCGCGGCATGTGGGATCTTCCCGGTCCAGGGCTCGAACCCGTGTCCCCTGCATTGGCAGGCAGACTCTCAACCACTGCGCCACCAGGGAAGCCCACTTTCCCTCTTTTAACAGGCACTGATGTGACGCCTGCTGAGTACCAGGGCCTGTGCTGTGCGCTTTGTGTTCAGCGTTCACGGTCCAATGGGGAGGACAAACGAGGCCGTTGCAATGCAGTGTGACCACCACTAGGTCAGGAGGGACCTGGGCAGGAGCTTGAGGGCTAGGGGAGTGCTAAGCTCCTGGACTGGGCGGCCTCACACTGTCTGGGTGGAAGGCTGGAGTTGGTGTTCTCATAGAGCTGTGCCTGGGGGGATATTTGGGACCAGGGACCCCAGGCACACATTTGGTGCCCCAAGAAATGACGGAGAGTAGATGAGGACATTGTTGAGTCTGTGCAGAGAGCGGTCGTCAGCGGCCCTGACCCTGACGTGGCAGCAGCACCGGCGGTGGCAGTAGCAGCAGTGTGTTCATTTCCTGGGGACTTCGCAGCTCCTCATGGTTTCACGGTGGACCCTGGGCACCCTCTCTGAAGCTGCTGTCTCTGTGGGTCTCAGGGTGTCCACCCGTCACAGCCAGGCATCAGGGCTGCACCCAGGCTTGAAGGGAGATCCATCCGCAGGGCACCTGGGGGAAGCCTGCGGGGAAGCCTGCGGGGAATGAGAGGAGGGGATTGGGCTGATGGAGAGAGGAAATACTACCCTGCATTCAATACGTGTCATGTGACGGCACTGTCCTGGGCACCGTACCCTATATTATTATCCTCACAGCAACTTTTTCAAGAGACATAATCCCCCCTGTTAGGCAGATGGCATCATGGAGGTTCAGGGAAGGAAAGTCTCAGGTCCAGGTGTACACAGGGCGAGTGACAGATGAAAAGCTGTGCTGTTGACACTTGAAGTCAGGTGCCTGGGGGAGACTAGGGCCAGCACCATAGCCCCACCCCTGGCTGGTGTTGAGGAGGGGCCTGCTAGTGAACATCTGAGTGCAGAGCTGTGAGTGCCTCTTCCTGAGTCAGGCCGGCTCCCAACTCATGCCCCCAGACTGGCTCTGGTTTATCACCTGGGTGCCTGGCCACCAAGGCACACTGCCTCTGGGAGCCCAGGGTACAGGGTACAGAGCGTAGGACCTGCAGCCCTTCCAGTCCTCATAGAGGACCTAGGTCACCTGGCCCACCTTCAGGGACTCCTGTGTTTTCACTTGCCTGGCCCTGGTTCCTGGTTGAAGTTCCACGTGCAGCTTGAATTCTGAGCTCAAGTCAAGCCATGATGATCACAACCTATGCCGTCTCTAACCCCCACTTCCAAAGCGACTTCTCAAAACCAGCCCCTTGAATACTCTCCCAGCTGTGTTTGATCCCCAGTCTCTCTTTTCTCTTCCTTCAAACAGTTCATTATTTTGCATGGAGATTTCGCTGTTCTTTGACTTTTTTTTCTTCATATATAACCTGATAAAAGGGCTCCCGTTATTTCAGAATATATTCTGGGCCCTATTATGTGCCCAATTACACACCATCTATAGTTGATTTTCATGAAATCTAAATAACAAAGAGGGACGCTTATGTCATTTCTTCCTTATAAAAATACACCCTTGAAATCCTCTCTCATTGGAAAGCTGCAGCGTGTCCGCAGTTTAACAGCTTGTGAGAGTGTGCGTGTATGTGCTGCCTCATTAGAAGTGCACACAGAGTGAGGTGTGTCCTGGTAACAAGAGCTAAATTTGCACTCACTGTCCCCAAGTGGAAACAGACTGCGCGGAACGCCAGGACTTGGCAACATCTGCCAGTCTCTGCAACAGTGTCAGCCCAGGGCGACCTGACACAGGGAGGTCAGAGATCCCATCCTGTGGGCAATGGATCCAAGGAGGGGGTGTGTCGGCAGAGGCTCAGGGGGACTGCAAGTGGACGGGCAGGATGTCTCAGTGGCAAGACATTAAATACCCAAACTGAGCTTACCCCTCCCGAGCCCCAGAGGGCAGTCTGCATGCAGCTCGGGGTCCGTGTGCCTCATAGCCAGGCAAAGGAAGGGTCTGAATACTTGAAAGCTTGACTGAAGTCCTGGAGCTGAAGGTGATAGCTAAGGAACGAGAGGGCTTGATGGGACCCTTGTGATGGGGCTATTCTGTTGAACTATGGGGTGATGATATTTGACATCCAATTTTAAGTTTCCCTCTTCTGGATTGAATTCCTCATATGGGGCCTGGCAGAGAGGAGAGAAGGGAGTTCGTCCCTGGATGGGGGGCTGTCAAGGGCTGGTGATAGGAGAGGAGTCTGGATTGTGGAGGAGGGGGTTCTGCTCAGACCTCAGCCTTCATTCCTTGCGTCCCAAAGGCCACTGCCTCAGCCCCTGTGCAAGTTTTTGTGCCAGTTTCACAAAAACATCCTGCCTCTAGGTCTCCCCTTAAGGAAGCTGCACAGGAGCAGAAGGGCACCTACAGTCACAGGAGCCATTCCAGGTGACACTCAGGGGTCTGGACATGACCTCCTTGGGCCCAGCCTGTCATCCTAACCAGACTGGAGGAGTGAGACTTGGGCTGGGCCTTAAATACATTGATGCCTGAGAGAATAGACAGGGGATGTCTGAGAGGAGGGAAGGCATAGACAAAGGCCGGGAACAGGCAAGTACAGCTCAAGTCTGGAAGGAGGGAAGAGCTGGTAAGTTTGGTAAAGATAGTTGGGAAATCTCCCATAAGAGTAAATCAAAATAAAAATATGTGTTGTTGTGGGATTAGAAAAAAACATAGAACTGCACCCTAAATCCCCATGTTACCGGGACCCACCCCTGAAAAAGAATTGCGATGATAGTAGTTAAGGGTTCAGTCTCCCTTAAGTCAACAATAATGGAGGAAACACTAAAATGCAATAAACATCACCTTAACCAAGAGCTTCAAGTTAACATCACCAATGTCAACATTACCAAGGTTGTCCCTGGTGGGACAGGTCAGCATCAAGTACTTCCTCATACGATGCAGTGAGAAGAACACATTACCTCCATGGTGTTTCTGCCAAAATGTCAATCCTCAGTCTGATTATGAGGAAACGTCAGAAAAGTCTATACTGAGGGACATCATGCAAAACAGTTGGCCTGTACTCCTCCAAAATGTCAAGATTATGAAAAATAAAGGCTGAAAAACCATTCTAGACTAAAAGAGAAGAAAGAGACATGACAACCAAAAGCAATGTATGATTCTAGATTAGATCTTGGCTTTGAGAGAAGATAGGTAAAGAGGACATAATTGGGACAACTTGAGAAATTTGAATATGGACTGGGCATTAGATATTAGCATATATCAATGTTAAGTTTCCTGATTTTGATAATTATACTGAGATTATGTTTTTAAATGTTCTTTTTTAAGGAAATATACACTGAAGTATTTAGGGCTAAAATGTTATGCTGTCTGCAACTTGCTCTCAAAGGATTCAGCTAAAAAACAGTGTTTCTATCTATCTATCTATCTATCTATCTATCATCTATCTATCTATCTACCTATCTACCTATCTATGTACCTATCTATCTATCTATCTAGAGGCTGGTAGAATGATAAAGCAAACGGGGAAAATATTAACAGTTGGGGAAAATATTAACAATTGGTGAATCCGGGTATTCAAGAGTTCTTGCAACTGTTTTGTGTGTGAAGTTATATTAAAATAAAAAGTTACCCCAAAAAGGAAAAAATGTAATTCATACATACAAGAGTGTAAGCTCTTAAAACTGTTAAATGGAGATAATATCTGACTCTGAAGTAAGTTGGGAGGAATGCATGGCATTTTATGAGAACTTAATAAATGAAACAGATTCTTATTAATAATATCTACTTTCACTTAGTTATTTACAAGGAGGGCTCATACCTTTTCCCCTCCATGGCATCGAGTAATTTGTGCGATATTCCTGGTCTGGTATCTGGACCCCCATAAGAAAGTCCCAATTCCTCACCGTTGCACCATCGCTGGTACTAAAGTCCAGGGCACATGCCAGGAACCTGGAATAAGGCTGAAATTCTCCCTGATCGGTCCTTTGCAGATGCCATGGAATGAGTCCAAGGACATTTACCTTTGACTAAGACCTCAGCACCTGATGAGTAGCTTTACAAATGAATGGTGTGAAGGTGCTTAAAGGTGAAGATTGTCTTAAATACCAGTTCTTAGCACTTAACGTGAGGAACAAGTAGACAGAGCAGGAGGCTGGTGTCAGAGCACAGATAGCCCCACATTCTGCTCCACCTGTTGCTAGCTGGCAGACCCTCCAAAGAGCCAGGCCACCGGCTTCAACCTGCAAGCCCATCCTCTCTTGCCCCACCCATTTGCAGCCCTCCCTTGCCTCTGGGCTGGACAATCCCACTCCAGCTGCCAGTACTCTCAGCATGTGTTAGCTCAGTGGTTCTCAAAGTGTGTTCCAAGGACCCTGGGGGGGGTCCCTGAGACCCTCACATGGGGTCTGCAAAGTCTTTGCTTTTCTAGCTGCATATTTGTTTGAGACTCCATTTTCGTATAGTTCAACAGCATACCAGACCAGCTTCAATGCAGAAGTAGATGTGTGAATCTAGTGGTCTTCTATTAAGCCAGATATTAAGAGATTTGCAAAAATGTAAAGCACTGTTACCCTACTCACTAATTTTTTGTTTTGAAAAATACAGTTATTTTTCATAAAAATGTTCTATATTAACATGAAATGGGTTTATTACTATTTCTTTTATGTACTTATTTCAGCTTCATTGAGGTATAATTGGCAAAGTTGTAATATATTTAAAGTGTACAACTTTAAAGTGATGATTTGATATATGTATACATTGTGAAAGAATTCTCGCTATGGAGTTTAACACATCCATCACTGTACCTATATATATATATATATATGTAAGAAAACTTAAGTTCTACTCTCTTAGTAAATTTCAATTATATAACTGAAAGTTTATGCCCTTTTTACCAGCCTCTCCCTATTTCTCTCACCATACCCCTTAGCCCCTGGCAACCACCATTCCACCATCCTACTCTCTATTTCTATAAGTTCAACATGTTTTTTTTAGATTCCACATGTAAGTGATACCATGCAGTATTTATCTTTCTCTGTCTGGCTTATTTCACTTATCATAAGTTACCGTATCTTGGCTATTGTGAATAATGTTGCAGTGAATATGGGAATACAGATATCTCTTTGAGATAGTGATTTCATTTCCTTTGAAAATATACCCAGAAGTGGGATTGCTGGATCATATGGTAGTTCTATTTTTAATTTCTTGAGGAACCTCCTATATCTCCATCTTCCTACCAACAGTGTACAAGGGTTCCCTTTTCTCCACATTCTCACCAGGATTTGTTATCTTTTGTTTTTTTGGCAATAGACATCCTAACAAGTGGGAAGTGATATTGTGGTTTTGATTTGCATTTTTCTGATGGTTAGTGATGTTGAGCACCTTTTTGTGTATGTGTTGGCCATCTGTATGTCTTCTTTGGGAAAAAGTCTATTTGGGTCCTCTGCCCATTTTAAAATTGGGTTAATTGGATTTTTGCTATTAAGTTGTGTGAGTTCCTTGCATGTTTTAAATATTAAAAATATTAACCCCCTATCAGATACATGGTTTGCAAATGTTTTCTCCCATTCCACAGGTTGCCTTTTCAGTGTGTTGTTGATTTCCTTGCTGTGCAGAAGCTTTTTAGTTTGATGTAGTCCAACTTGTTTATTTTTGGTTTTGTTGCCTTTGCTTTTGGTATCAAATCCAAAAAAATTATTGCCAAGACCAATGTCATGGAGCTTAACCCCCCATGTTTTCTTCTAGGAGTTTTAAGTTTTCAGGTCTTATGTTTAAGTCTTTAATCCATTTTGAGTTGATTTCTGTGTATGGTATAAGACACTGGTCCAGTTTCATTCTTTTGCATGTGGATATCCAGTTTTCCCGGTACCTCTTATTGAAGAGACTATCCTTTCCCCATTATTTATCCTTGGCTCCTTGGTTGAAAATTAATTGCCCATATATGCCTGGATTTATTTCTGGGCTTTTTATTCTGTTCCGTTGATCTATGTGTCTATTTTATAACAATACTATACTGTTTTGATTTCTATAGCTTTGTAATGTAGTTTGAAATCAGGACACTGATACCTTCAGGTTTGTTCTTCTTTCTCAAGATTGCTTTCGCTATTTGAGGTTTTTGTGATCGTCCAAGCAGCCTACTTTTTCCTTGGTGGCTCCTGTAGTTGATGTCATGCCAGGACCCATCAGTGTCCCAAAGGGGAGGAGGATCACACTCAGCCCCTAGATGGAGGCTGGTTTGGAGCTGGACCCTCAGGCAGCAGCTTGTAAAGTATGTAGTCAAACCATCCATCAGGCAGAAGTCTTAAAAGTTGGAACACTAGATGTGGGGTCCCAACCTTTTGCTCCTGAGGGAGAAGCTGGGATTGGAAGTTCCCTCCTGGTTGTATGGCACTGTGCTGGGAGTGGGGTTTATGGTGAGGGTGTGTCTAAGTCTTTCCTACCCATTTCTATGTGGTTATTTTGTCATTCAGCCTATGTGTAGTAGTCACTCATCTAGTTTCTGGATTTCTCTCAGAGGAAATTGCTCTGTGTGCAGCTCTACATTTGGTGTGTCCATGGGAGGAGGGAAGTCCAGGAGCCTCCAAGGTCTCCATCTTAGTTCCTCCTCTATTATTGTTACTTTAGAATGAATTAAATATATATTTTTTAATTTCTAAAAAGGCAAGCATCAATAGATGTAATTCACATAAACAAAAGCTCTCTGGGGTTCTGAATAAGTTTTGAGAGACCAAAACATGTGAGAACCACTGTTCTAGCCCCTGATTGTGTTTTAATAAGGATGGTTGGTCTAGGCTCTATGGTGATCATAACTCATCGTCCCTCAGGGAATAGGCTGACTGCAGCATTGTGGGTCGCTATAACAGAGGAAAGGAGGGCTATAAAGCCTTGAACTGGCAATTAAATGCTGCAGCCTGGAAGTGGCATGTATTGCTTCCACTCATAGCTCATTTGCCAGTACCAGTTTCATGGCTCCACCCGGCTGCAAGGGGAGGGGGAACGTGAGCCTCTCCTGTGCCCAGTTCCCTGAAAGAGAGAAGGGTGGTAGTGGCTGAGCACCAGAAGTCTCTACCACACCCTGCTTCATTTTTCTGCACATCATGTATCACTACCTGACAGCCCTATTAGATATTTATTTGCTTACTGACTCTTTGCCGTCTGAGGGGAGGGTAAGCTCTTGGAGGGGAGGTCCCTTGTCTTGCTTTGTTCACTGCTCAATCTTCAGTGCCTCAAACTGAGTCTGGCATATTGTATGACCTTGATAAAGGGAAGTAATGGATGAATGGAGTAAGAGCGCTGACTGTCCTCCCGGGCTCTCTGAGTGGTTGTAGTTTCAACTGGGGGCTGCATCTCAAAGTGCTTCCTGAGCCTGAAAGTGCTGGAGATGCATGAGCTGAGCCTGCACATAGGGTTCCTTGTATCTAAATACAACATACACAATTCTAGATGCTGGTGCTAAGCAAAGCCTGGGGCCCCTGTGCAGCTTGTGCCTGGAGGTGGGGTCTTGTTCCAGGTGAGTGGGTGAAAGATTCCCATGGTGAGGACCTGGGGTGCGGCTCACTCATGGAGAGAGGATGGCTGTATCTGGTCAGGGCTCCCTTTTCTCCTGGCCAGTCCTAGCTGTGGGCAAGGCCTGGGCTGCAGTTTCTGTGAGGGATACTCCAGAACCAGCCCTGGGGATTCCTGCAGAAATGACCCCACGTGCATGACCTCAGGTGAAGTCTGTTAGGTATACAACTCTGCCTTTTCCCTCCGGAACACTGGTCTCATCAGCCAGTCCCACTGGATCCTTACATCTGACTTGGGTCGGGTCAGGGTGTCATTTCTAACAGAGAGCTTAGCCTTGCTGGGGAGTGGCGGGAAGGACCAGGTCATTTGGTAGGGACAGTTGGCACTTGGAAGGGAGCTCAGGGCCAAGCCTTGAGCATAGGCAATCGTGTTGCTTGACTGACCTGTTCCAAGATGTCCTGAGACAGAACTTGTTTGGGGATTTTCATGCCCTTGTTGGAGGAACTGGCTCAGAGTTGGGAAAAGATTCCTGAGAGGGGGCCGTTCCCTCACATCCCTCAGGCTCTCGTGACTCTCAGAGTTTTAGGTCCAGCAACTTCCTTTTACAAACTCTGGGGCTTGTGGCTCAACATAAAATTTTTGTCCTATTTCCAGGATGGGAGAGAGAGTTTGGATGATGTTACACTAGGATTTCTGGACTGGGCAGAAAGTTCCTGGGAATGACATATGGAATATAGTACGTGAAATCAAGGTCATCCAAGGAAATCAGGGATGGGTGGTCACTACTTTTTCAAACTGATTCTTTGCCACTACAGGGATTTAGGAATGGGAAAGACATATATGCCCATGGGAGAAACACTGGGAGTTCTCAGGAAGATAGTCACGCAAGCACAGACAATGCATTTCAGCCTGACTTCCCTGATTAACCAAAATGCACCAGGTGCTGACTAATTAGGAAATTCCTGAATCTTAGAGCACTTGGCTAGTGAAGCTTCAAAATATTAAGTCCAAATATCTACTACTTTGTCTAAACACACATGAGAATAATGATAACAACAACAGGACCTCCCTGGTGGTCCAGTGGTTAGGACTCTGTGCTTCCACTGCAGGGGGCGAGGGTTGGATCCCTGGTTGGGGAACTAAGATCCTGCATGCCATGCTGAGCCACGCAGCCAAAAATCAACAACAACAACAACAACAAAAACCTCCAAACTGCTGAATGACTAATACATCTTTAGCCTGACCTGGGAAGAGAAAGGGTCTGGAGTCAGCAGGCCTTGATGAAGCTCTGAGCCGGCCCCAATCCAGCTTCGATAACTGGCCAGTTCTGCAGAGAACCCTAGGGCCTGGATCACACATGATTTTTAAAGCAAACGAAAACACCTGGGGCTTGAATTTAACATGAAGCCAGGCATCAGTTCCTAAGGCTATTAGACGTCATCATCAGGATGGTCTTTAAACCGCATCTTCCCGGGACTGAACTGATATTTCATTTCTCTGGAGCCTCCTTTTTGGAGTAAAAAGGAAAAACAAACAAAAGGAAAACAAAACAAAATTAAAAATAGAATCACCATGTGATCCAGCAATTCCACTTCTGGGTATATACCCAAAAGAATTGACAGCAGGAATTCAAACAGATACTTGTCACCCATGTTCATAGCAGCGTTTTTCACAATAGCCAAAAGGTGGAAACAACCCAAATGTCCATCAATAGATGAAAAGATAAAATATGATGTGGACACACGCAGTAGAATATCATTCAGCCTTAAAGAGGAAGGAAGTTCTGACATATGCTACAACATGAACATGAACCTTGAGGACCTTATGTTAAATGAAATAAGCCAGTCAAAAAGGACAAATACTGGATGCTTTCATTTGTATGAGGTACCAAGAGTGGTCAAATTCATAGAGACAGAAAGTAGAAGGGTGGCTGCCAGGGGCTGGGGGGAGGGAGAAAGGGGGTGGTACAGGGTTTGTACTTAGTGGTACAGAGTTTCTATTTGGGATAATGACAAAGTTCTAGAGATGGTTGGTGGTGATGGTTGCACAACAGTGTGATGTACTTAATGCCATTGCGCTGTACACTTAAAAGTAAATCTTATGTATATTTTACCACAATAGAACAAACAAAAAACAGGAGCATGCCCACTTGGCCTGTGGTCTGTAGAGGTTCTTATCCATCAGGGCAGCGCTGAGCTGCTGAGTATGTGTCCTGGAGGGGCGCCTGTGGCCCAGGCTTGCCACCTGATGGCTCTAACTGGGCACAGGCGACAGACACCCAAGGCGGGGGGGGGTCTCCAGAATGTGGACTTCCTTTCACCTTCTCGGGCAGAGCTGCTACTGCCCGGATCACCATCAGAGAGCCAGGGGGAACAAAGCCAGGAGGGTAATTTAAAGGGGCTCTGAGCCCTGGAGCACCATTGTACTGGGCTTGCCCCCCTTTTTTTGCCAGGCACCACCAATCATGTAAATGCGCCAACAAAGGAGGCCCTGATCCTGTCCCAGCTCTCCAGTTGGGCTCCCGAGAGTGGGAAAGAGGTAGGTCCTCAGATGAGCCAGGCAGAACTCACGTGTCCAACTGTGCAGCACAGGTCCCTGGAACTCACAGCAGCCATTATAATGGTCTAGGGCAGAAGGTCTTATCACACAACAACTTTCTCACCCCTCAGGGGGGTGGGAGGTGGGACCCCCTCTCAGCCACAGGGACTCGTGTCTTCATTCATTATTTTCCAAACAAGTCAGTCAAAAATTGAGGTTTCTGAGTAATTTTGCAGATTCATAACCACTCAAGATGTGAGCCCACATAGCCTCCCCAAGCCAGAAATTAAGACACTCCCCTCCTGCCTTCTCTTTAATAAGAACCTGCGGTAAATATATTGAGAAGCAAAAAAGAGAAAAGCAGAAACGTAAGTAACCTTTCCTTTCCAGCATAGCAACTCTCCTTGCAGCCACACCGCCCAGCAACTCCTGGATTAATCTTTCTTTCTTTCTTTCTTTTCTTTTTTCCTTTTTCTGCTCAATGGATTGTGGTCAAGGCCATTGTAACGTGAGCAGTGCCTCGGAGGGGATTGGCCGAGGGGGCTGCGAGGGGCCCCTTTCACAGAGGGCTAATTGCGTTTCAGACCACCAGTATTCGGGAGCTACAGATGTCTTCCTTCATTTGCCTGGGAAGCACAATTGGACCCATCTGTTGCATTTATTCCGCCGGCTCCCCTGCCCGCCCCCCTCCGCCTCCACCCCGTCACCCCCATCCCCTCCCTTCCCTTGTCTGCGGGCCTAAATTGAAAACTCATCAAAATGTAATCCAAGAGCAGTTTGGCTGCCGAGCTGCTGAGAGGGGGCTCGGTGGGAATAAAGGCCCCCCGCCACTTTACACACGGGCCAGAGCCTGGGGAGCCGGGTCACAGGCAGCCTTAGGGAGGAAAGTGAGAAGTTAGCCGGCAGATGGGCTGCTCCACGCGGCCCTATAACCTGATGCCTCGGAAGAGGGGCCCTAGCAACGGGCTGGCCCAGGCCAGAGGATGCCGCTGCCCTGGAGGTGGTGACCCCACCTCGCAGGCCTCGCCCCTGGCCCAGGATGCTTCGATTTCAAACGAGGCTGGGGCCAGGGCTCATCGCTTTCTGACCCGCATCTGCCCTCTCGAGCTCAAAGGGATTTCCAAGGCAGAGAGGGCAGGGATGGGTGGCCTTGCAAGGCCTGGGGAACGTGGCACAGGGCAGGCAGCCTTCCTGCCCACCCACCCTCCTGGGCGGCCCAGGCCTTCCCTCCATCCGTTGCTCCCTCTGCTCTGCACCTTGTGACGAGCTCAGGCCCTTTCCTGAGCTGACTTCTCTTTCTCCCAAGCAAGCAGTGGGCTCCGGAAGGTACAGATGTGGCTTCTGACCTCTTGGTGTTGCCCTAGACTTAGAGGCTGGCTGGGAAGTGGACAAGGGGCACCTGTGTTTGCATTCAATACAAACCCCAGCTCCAGTCTTTTTTGGGGTCCCCCTTCCAACACCTGCCCCAGCCTGGGCCCCGAATGCGGCCATTGCCTCCAGGAGCAGCTCCCTCCCAGCTGTGTGCAGATGACTTCCAGGGGAGGGGAGGCTGCCAGTGGGCAGGATGTTTCAGATCAAGAGCCTTGGAGGAACAGCTGTGGTAAGGTCTCACCGCTGGGCACATCTATGAATCGGGCGCTGGCACCTCTTTGTTGCTGAAGAGTTGTGGGTGCGAGGTTTTCAAACTCTCTTTTTTAACTGAAACTCACAGTAAAATGTATAAAGAGCTGACCCTTGAACAACGTGGGGCTTAGGGGTGCTGACCCTGGGCAGTCGAAAATCCACGTATAACTTTACAGTTGGCCCTCTGTATCCAAGGTTCTGAGGATTCAACCAACCTCAGATTGTATAGTACTGTAGTAGGTATTTATTTTAAAAAATCCATGTAGAAGTGGACCCACACAGTTCAAACCTGTGTTGTACAAGGGTCAACAGTATGTGTGTGTATATATATATATTTTTTTTTCCATAGCAACCCAACACACACAGATATATTACTAAAGCAAAAGTTTCACAAAATAATACTTCTTCCTCCTCTATGCAATGCCCTCCGGTATGTTCTATTCCGATGTTATATTCCATTTCATTCCATTGTTAACAATGCCGATCATCTTGTCCACTACACTGCTTTCACAACCTACCAAAGCAGTAGTTCTCAAACATTCGTGGGCATCAGCACCTATCCTTGGAATGTGTAAAAATGCCAACCTCTGGGTCCATCTCTAAGAGTGGCACTGGAGTGGAGCTCAGGAGTGGGCATTTTTGGCAAGCCAGCCTCCCCCTTTGAAGGGGATTCTGTTGCACCTTGAGAAACCCTGCTGCTTCCAGCGTGCTCGGTGGTCTCAAGCCCATGGTCTGAGCTGGAAACAATAGGTTGACCTAGAGGTTGATCAGCTCAAGGTGGGGCCTCCCAAAGTCACCTCCTCCCCTGCCACCTCCCCACCATGTCTTAATTAAATCCTCACCCAGTGAGAGTGTGGATGTCAGGTCTGGCTTGGCTGGCTTTTAATTGAAGTGTTAATTTGTAGCTGCAGAGTGAGGGCCCTGCAGTTCTGGAGCCTTCATTTGCTGCCATTCTAAACTGATTAGCCTTAGGGAGGGAGAGGGGGCACAAGCCATCAGCAGGGGAGCTAGCTGGGCCAGAATCAGGCCTTGGAGCTGCCTTTGCTGAGAGGGGGGCGGACCAGGACCAAAGCCTTTGGAACCTGACTGGTCGCCTCCACCCTCCAGCTGCCAGGCAAGCACCTGCCCCCATAGGCCTCCAAGGCATTGACCTGGTTTCTGCTTCCCCCTCCCCCAGCCCATCTAGATGATAAGGAGGCACCTTCATCCTGTGAGTCTTCTGCTCATGCACCATCTTCTATGAGATGAACAATCAGCTCCTTAGCTTGCTGCACAAGGTCCCCCAGGAACTGGCACCAAGAGCATCTCCCAGCACCCCCTCTCCTGCCCACCCTTCATCCCTGCTGAGCCAGGCTGCTCCCCATCCTCAGTCCTGCTGTGCAAGTTCCACACCTGCCTCCAGCCCTCTGATCTGATGTGCCTCCACCTGGAATGCCCTTGCTGACTCATGCCCATCCTTCAAGGCTCAGGACCACTGACACCACCTCCCAGAGACCTTCTGTTCTGTCAGGTGTCAGGAGCAGGACTTCCTGCAGAACGACATGGGCTGGGGAGAGAAGGAATTGAAAGGATACGCTTGCCCAGGCACCCAGGCCAGCTGAGTAGTCAGGCCTTGAGAGGGACAGTGTAGGCAAGTGTGGGGTGGGCCTGGTCCTTTCGTCCCCCACCCCTTTCCCTCTCAGTCTCTTTGGTCCTCCCTGGGGACAGCTGCCCCTCCTTGCTGGTGGGAATCTGGCTCAGTGGTTGTAGGCTCTGGAAGTAAGCAGTGTGGGCTCACAGCCTGCCCTGGCCACTCACCAGCTAAGTGGTTCTGAGTAAGTGACTTCATCTTCCTGGCCTCAGTTTCCTTGTTTGCAAAATGGTAACAGCCCTGCCCTACCTGCCCCTGAATTGAGGCTTGTGTGAACTGTATCTTCACAGGAGGCCAGTCCTCTCCAGAGAGACCAAGGCCCCATACACCCTCTGCCCTCCCAGCCTCTCCCTCCTTCCCTCCCTTCCTGTCCTTCCTGTGGGTCATAGCTTCTGGCCCAGGTCCTCATCTCTGGGACTTGCTTTTTTGTGAAAGCTTCCAGATCCTTCCCTGGAGAAGCCATGGCAGCAGCATCTGCCATCTGGGGATCACTTGGTCCCACTCAATAAAATGAGGAATTGGAGACCCTGTGAGCAGGACCCCACTTCTCAGTCTTGCTACCCGCCCACCCCAGGAACTCAGGACAGCCTCAGTCCCCAATGCCAGCAGCTCTCATTGGTTGGGCTGTTACCGTGGGCCCTGCACTGTGCTAAATGCTTCACACAGGAGCTCATGTAACCCTCTCAATGACCTCAAAGGCAGGAATAGGACCATTACTATTTAATGGAGCAGAAACCTGAGGTTCTGAGGTGTGTGGCTTTTGCTGGCTGCATACCTACATTGTCCACAGCCAGAATGGTCTTTTAAAAACAAAAGCTGATCTTGGGAACCCCTGCCTTGCCTTCCCCCTACCCCAGTGGCTCTCCATGGCCCTGGTCCCTCTGACCTGTCCAGTGTCATCTCTCACCTCACTCTCTCTCATATTTTCTGCACTAGAAACACACTGGCCTTCTTTTCAGCCCCTAGTATGGCACACTTTCCCCCGAACCACAGGGCGTTTGCACATACCGTTCCTGATGAGTAGAACATCTTTTGATCCACTCTTCCCAAATGGGCTCCCACACATCCTTCCTCCAAGTAGCCTGTCCCCTTGACCAGGTCAGAATTCCACCACCCACAACAGTGTCAGCACTTGTACCTCTCTTTTGTGGCCCTTGTACTAGTAAGACATTCACCAAAAAATCCATGCAGTCTGTTAAAAAAACCTCTCTCCCCACCAGACTCTAAGCTCCATGAGGGCAGGGCCTGTGCTGCTTTTCCTCCCTGCTTTATTTCCAGGTCTTAGCACACTGCCTGGCACACAGTAGGCACTCAATTAACGCTTAATGAATGAACACATGCAGAAAGTGATGAACCTAGGGTTTGAACCCACAGATCTCAGATGCTAAACCTGGGCTTTCAGCCTGGCCACGCTGGGCTTCCTGGGAAGGCATGCCTCGGGAGCAGAAGGTTGGGGTTTCCAAGCATTCAGGGGTCATCACCAAGTTGGGGCTGAAGGCGGGTTGGGGGTGGGGGCAGCAGACATTGTCCCAAACGAGTGGGATGAAAGCACCTGTGGGGGGAGGGGCCAGCTCGAGCTAATCCTGGCCTGAAAGGGTTAATGGAGGTCTGCAGAGGCCTTCCCACCATACCCCTCTGACCATCACATGGTCCGTAGCGATGGCTGCATAGTCCTGTTATGTGCACATACTTCAGTTTATTTAAGTAAGGTACTAGGAGGGGCATTTACATAGTGCCACTCTTGTGCTATTACAGCAATACCACCATAAACATCCTTATACAGTGGACTGATGAGTGCATTTTTATTTGCAAATGATAGAGACCTAATGCAAACTGGCTTCATTAAAAAGGGGAATGTGTTAGTTCACGTAGCTGAAAAGTCTAAGTATGGCTTCGACTTCAACAGCAGAATCCTGGTGTTCCTATGCAACCATCTTTCTCTCTCTCTGTCTCTCTCTGTCTCTCTCTCCCTCTCTCCCTCCCTCTCCCTCCCCTCTCTTCGCTCTCTCCCCTCTCTCTCTCTCCTCGAGCTCTCGCTCTCTCACTCACTCTCTCTCTCTCTCTTTCTTGTCTTTGCTCCTCTCTGTATGGTTTTGTTCTCAGACAGGCTCTCCCCAGATGAAGGCAAGACAGCCACCATCTATTCCAGGCTTATATCCTATGAACTAAACCTTCCCAGGAAAAAGAGGTTGTTAATTTCTCATTAATTCCAGCAAAGGTCCTGGAATAGAATCTAATTGGCCTGGCTTGAATCTCTTATATGTTCAACTTTGCACACATATGAGGATAGACCTATAGCATATTTTCTTAAAAGTGAAATGGTAGGCCAAAGGGAATGCTTGTTTGTGGCGTATCCAATCTTCTCTGCCCACACTTGTGCATCATGAAAGTTTTTGGCTTCATGGCAGGATAGGAGGTAAGGGAAGCTTCTGGCCAGGTTGTGGTAGGGACAATACAGGCATCTACCTAGTGATGGCTGTCACGGTCCTCATGGTACCCAAGTGGCTTCAAAAAGAAGCAGACTCCTGGCCTGGCAACCAATCGCTGCTGAGTGCCTCACCGAGTACAAACTGACTTTGCCAGCGTCATAGCATGTCACTCCTCTGCTTTCTGACCACACCAGATCCCTCACTGGTGTGAGGGATCATACCCAAGCATGATACCTATGGGTATCCTTAGAAAATAAAGCACAAAACTCAAGTGCTGACATTTCCTGAGTTCAATCCCAGGAAAGCAGGACTAAGGGGAAAAGGGGGTGAGAGAGGGAAGGAGGGAGAACATATATAAGGAAGAGTGTTGTGAGCTGGCCATGGCATGTTCCCAGCACAGCTGGCTTCTTTGTCTTGCCAGACATCTTCAGAGAGGCTGTATGAGGCTACTGAGTCTTCAAACAGTCCTGAGGAGGAAAGGAGAAGAAGAATTTGTCCGCTAGCTTCTGTCTCATTCGTGGGAGTTCAGAGTATCAATTCCTCTGTCCTTCTGGGCTGTGCTACCTGGCCCTCCAGCAGTCACCAAGGAAGCCACATCCCAAGACAGCAGCAGTGACACCTGCATTTGGGGTGAACAAGCTGAGTGAGCTGGTGAGCAGGCACACAGCAGCAGCTCTCCCTGCGTGCCCACCTGTAGCCTGCAACCTCACGGGCCTGGGGGAATGCCCTGGTTAGTGTGCCTGTGTGGGAAGTCCCCGGGTAAGGGGTGAGGTCTGGCCATGCTCTGAGTGACAGGAGGCACCAGAAACAGCCATCAGGACAAGGCAAGCCAGAAAGCAAGGCAAGTGGGCAGATCTGAGCTGGCGTGTAAACTGAGGCTAGAAGCAGTTCCTCTGTACTATTGCACTGAGTAGTTACCTTCCCTAGGCAAGGCTTTCGTTCCACATCTGCCTGTCTAATCGTCATGTATTCATTTGCTCATCCACTCGCTCATTATTGCATGCCTACCATGCTGTGGAGTGTGGGGATACAGTGTTACCTGAGATACAGCCCCTGGCCTCAGGCAGCTCAGTGTCTAGTGGTGGCGGGGAGACCCATGAAAAGTGACTGTATCACAGTGTGATGGGTACAGTGATAGAATTAGGCCTGTGACATCAAGTGAGCACCATAAAAAGACACTATGTGGAGTGACACAAAACCCAAATCAAGAGTTGCTTAAACAAGGTAAAGGTTTATTTTTCTCTCTAGGTTTTCCATCCATGACTAATGTGGCAGCTCTGCTCCATTAAACCCTCAGGAACCAGGTTCCTTTCATTCCTAGCCTGTGGCTTTCATATCTTTATCTAAGAGGGTAGTACTGTTCCAGGTAGCGGGATGGAAGAAGAGATGAAGAGGCAAAGGGCACACTCCAGTGCTCTCTTAAAAAAGGTTCCTGGAGGCTGGCATGTGCCACTTTTGCCTACATTCCGTTGGCCAGAACTTAGTCACATGACACATCTAGCTGCAATGGAGGCTGGGAAATGTAGTTTTTCTCTCAACTATTTACCAAGCTAAAAATCCTTACTGTGGGAGAAGAAAAGACGCCTGGCAGTCTCTACCACAGACATATGACACAAGGAGGTGGTGGTGGGGATTGGAGAGGTTTCTTGGAGAGGGCGGCACCTGATGTGTCTTAAAAGATGAATTGGGGCTGACCATTCTCAGAGGAGGGGGAAGGACTTTCCAGACAGAGGGGACTGAAATGCAGAGTACAGTGTTGAAATACGGCAGCATACTTACGCTTGTGTGCACAGGTGTGTACGTGTGTACCTGGAGGGCAATGTCAGGAGCTGGTGCTAGAAAGATAGAAAGTCTCAAGTCGTGTGCCTGTGCACCTCAAAAAATGGCATTTTGGCTTTATCTCCAAGTGCAGTGTGGAGTCTGAACTGCACTGGAATGTAGTTCAGTTTCTAAACTGAAGTGCTCAGGAAGTCAAATCTGCAAGGGAAGATGAGAGGGGGAGGAAGAGAGAGGAGAGGAGGAAGCCTCGGAGGTGCCTGGGATGGTGAGTGGTGGGCGGCAGAGGACCAGGCTGGCGTGGGGAGGGGGAGACTGGCTTCACTTGGTTGAGTATGAGGAAGTTGGCCAGGGGTGTAGAGAGCAGTGGGGGTGGAAGAGCGTCCAGGGAAGGGAGGGTACAGGAGCTGGCCAGAGAGAAGGCCGGAGACTGAGTTTGGGTTGTGTGTGTGTTTGTGGCAGTGTGTGAGTATGTGGGCACGAGTGTGTGTGAATGTATGAGTGAGGTCCAGAGGTGGAGCAGTCACAGACAATGACCACATCTAGAGTGTGGCGATGAGGGGGACAACTCACGTGGCAAGAGGCGAAGGTCACTGGAATCACTTAGGCAGGCCTGGAGCTGTGAGCAGCAATTTGGGGTGAAGGCTGGTCGTCCTACCAGGCATTGAGATCTTCCGGGGGAAGCTGGTTGGAGCATCACACTAATCAAGAACTAGCCGCTCTGTTATTACTGTGACTGTTGTCATCCGTGTCATCACCGTCGGGCAGCTGTGGTGAGGGATGTGTGTGTGGCATCTGGCAGCTTAGAGAGCTATTGCTTCACGTGTTTGCTCCTGGATATGGAAACACTGGGCAGATCAAGGACGGGAGCCAGGCCCGCTCCAGGCCACAGTCAAGAGCTGTGGGTCAAGGTGCCAGCGCCTGCAATCCAGTGGGGTGTGGTCGCTAGGAGACCGGGCAGGCCTCTGCCTGGCGGAAAGCTCCCTGCATGGTGGACTGGGCGCTGGGGCCCGCTCTGCCGGTGCCCCAGGGATAATAAGGACTTCAGAAAGGACAGCCCTGACTCAGGGCTGAAAGAGGCTTTAGTTTCTTGTTTGGCGGCTTAAAGAAAGGCAAATAGAAGCTTTTCTCCTATGGGGATCAATGTGAATCCCAGAAAATCCCATTATTTTCCTTTGAGATCAGTGGCCTGCTCTTGAGGGCTTTCTCTTCCCCAAGGCAACAGCCCTTTCCTTGCTCTGTGTGAGTATCCTGCCCCTGTGTGGCCCCAGAATGGGCTGAGGTAAGGCGGGGGAGAGAAGGGGGCACAGGTGAGCCCCAGCTTACAGCTGTTTCCTCCTGCTGGCTACCCATCCTTTATTCTAATCTGATCCCTCCCCACCCCTAAGAGCAAAGGAGGGGGTGGGCCAACAAAGCCACTAGAAAAATGTTTTTTATGTTCTTCTCTTCCAGGAAGCCATTTATGACCCCAGATGCCTGAGAGGTCCTGCTTCTCTAGATTGCTGCTTCATATGGGGTCTGCACCAGGGTTGTCACCTCTCACTAAAATTATAGTGAGTATGACGCATTTCATTATGGAAGGATGATCATGATGGTGATAGATGACAAGTATGGCCTTTACCATGGTGCCTGGTACCAGGCTAAGCTCCTTTAATGTGTCTAACAACCCAATGAAGAAGGTGTTATTACTCTCCCCACTTTACAGATGAAGAGACTGAGGCATGGAGAGGCCAAGTGTATCAGTCAACACAGGCTGCCATAACAAAATATCATTGACTGGGAGGCTTATGCGACAGAAGTTTATTTTCTCACAATTCTGGAGGCTGGAGGTCTGAGATTAGGGTGTTGGCATGGTCAGGTCCTAGCAAGAGCTCTTTTCCTGGCTTGCAGACAGCTGCCTTGTGGCTGGGTCATCACATGGCAGAGAGAGACAGAGATATTATTCTCTCCTCCTCTGATAAGGCCACCAAGCCTATCGGAGTAGAACACCACCCTTATGACCTCATTTAACCTTAATTACCTCCTAAAAGCCCTATCTCCAAATACAGTCACATTGGAGGTTAGAGCTCTAACATATGAATCTTGGGGGTGCGGCTGACACAATTCAGTTCTTTGCACCAAGTCACTCATCCATGGGCATGCATGGTAAGTGATAGAGCACTGCCAGGTCCAGAGGAAAGTAAGGAATCTACCCTGCCCTCTTAAACTTTCTGAGAAGTTGCCCCTATTGGGCATTCCATTCAGATTAAAAAAAAAAACCCAGTTTAACTTTCCAAAAAGAAAATCTATCAAGCATGCCTGAGCGCTTATCCAAATTGGTCACCAAGAGCCAGCCACACATCCAATAAATAGCCAGGGGCCTCCTTTCCAAAGTCTTCATCCAAACCTGTCCATTCTGGGTTCTTGTCTCTGGCTGTGTGCTGAGCCAGGGACCAGGGCAATACCCACCACAGTGGAGACCACTCCTGAGGGCTTGCTTGCTGCGTGCAGACCCCGTGCCAAATGCTTTCGCAAGCACCTAGCCTCTACAAGAATCCTCACCATTTGACAGGCGAGGAAGCAGAGTCTCAGAGCAGGGTTAGGTATCCTGCCTTGTGGGTGCAGCGCCAAGACTGGAACCGGGGGTCTGTTTGACTCCCAGGCTCACTCTGCGATCCACCAGTTCCCAGGCAAAGTTTGGCAACATACCCTATGCAGCCTGGACACTTTTTTCCCTGCTGGCTGCTTCTCAGTGCTGCTCCCAGAGCCGATTTCTTTGAAGTGACTTCTAAATAGGTGAGTTGTTGGTGATCGTCCTTTCCTGTCCTGTCTAATTCAGGCGAATACTGACGGGGGTACGAGACGCACAAGCCCTGCTTTCTGGAGCCCCCATTTGACTCTTAAGACACTCACATACAAAAGCACGTGGACACACAGTAGCTGCAAGGAGGTCTTTTGGAGATGTGCTCTAATGAATAGAGAAGAAGGATCTTTCATTAGCATAACAAGAGTTCGCAATGAAATAGGTGCTCCAGAGAGCACTTGAAAGTTGTTTGTTCTTTCAAGTAGGCTAAAAGTCCCCAGCTCTGTGGAGCCCTCTTTAGCCTGGAGCTCTCCTGGAGGAGTCTGGTATAGGCCTGTGGGATTTTTAAACCCAGCTTCTTTCCCCCGAGTCCTGGGAGCATTTTGCACATCCCAGCAGTGGGCTTTGGTCTGGGGAATGTGGACAGAGCGGTCCTCATGGGAGACTGGGCCTGGCCCAGCTCTTCCCTCCTGCAGCAATTATCCTACTGGGGGCGGCTGCCTTGCTCCCTCCGGGGTTCCCTTCACTGGGGCAAGGCTGATCGGCTTAAAGGGGCTCTGTCCCTGCTGGGCCTCTTGGCCTCTCTGTCCCCCCAGGTGGCCTCCGTGGAGACTGATGCCAGATTTGTACTCACTTAGCCTGGGAGAAGGAGTTGAGGCCAAGAGGGGACTGATGGCCAGAGATCAAAGGTTAAGAGGGGTTAAGCCTTCACCCTAGAAGGTCACCCATCAGCCCTGAGACAAGTATCTCACCAGTATTTTCCTGAAACCTAGAGCAGAGGTAGGCCTGCAGGGAATGACCATTCATTTACTAAGGAAGCACCATCTTCCTGGTGTGTATGGTCTATAGCCCAGCTTCTCATTATTAACTCTCTGGATCTGATTTTGGACAAGTCACTGCCTCTCTGGCCCTCCCTTTCCCCATCTTTCCAATAAGGAGCTTGGACTTGATTGACAGTCAACGGCAGATGGTTCATTGTCTTGAAACATTCGAGTCCTTAAATGTAATTTCTGCTCTTAGGCAGTGAGAGGAAGTTAGGCTAGGCAAGGTGGATAACAGGGGAGATGGTTGGCCCTGACCAGCATTCTTGCAGGGGCTATAACATGTTTTCCCAGGGATCTCGATGATCAAGGCAGACCCTGCTGGACTGTGATGGAGAAATGAGGGAGATGAGCCCCAAGCTGAGTCTCATCCTCTCCCACCTGCCCATCTGGATGGCTCTGATTCAGAGGGGCCGGAGTCCATCAGGTCCCACTAGTGAGATCAAAGCTTTAAGGGGCTGGTTTGTCCTGAGAACACGGAGAAGTCCCTCCAGTGGGGGTGTGGGGATATTCTTGCCTCTGACCAGTTAGGCACAGTGCCAAGGTGTACCTATCAGGAGGGTTGTATCCTTGCCAGCTGTGCAGGCCCAGAGGTAGTATGGGGGATTGTAGTAAGCACTGCGTAGGCCACACTTGTGATGAGCATCCTGGGGGCAAGACGTGGTGGAGAAGGAAATGAAGGGAAGATAAAGGACTCCGTCGGTCCTCCCCTCAGGGGGCTTTCTGTCCCCATTCCGAGGAGTGCTCACACCTCCTCTCCGGGGTGCTTGGGTCCAGGCCTCAGGCTCCTCCAGGCCTGCCCTTTCCCATCTTGGTGGGTAGGAGGGAAGCAGCTGGCCTGAGGTAGGACACCAGCTTTGGACACAGGGATGACCAGGGGCCTGGTGGGCTTCACAGCACGGCTCTGGAGGCAGGAGGATTGGGGACCAATCCCAGGCTCATCACTGGTTGTGAAACTTGGGCAGGTCACTCAGCTTTTCTGGGCTGCTCTGTGTGCTCTCCATGTCTACACTGGGGTAATAATGAAGTGTCAATGAGGTAAGCATGGGAGAGCACTTAGGCAGTGTCTGCAACATGATAAGTCCTCCATAGAGCACTATAAAAATACCAAGGAGAAAAGAGGATGGCACATTGGGGGTGATGTTCAAAGTTCTTGGCAAAGTCCCTTTCCAGCCCAGGTTGGGGGGAGGGGATGAGAGTCCCAGTGGTGAATGCTAATAATTGCTGACACTTGTGGAGTGGCTACACCAATGCAGGTGATAAATACTTTTTATGGCATTTACTCCTATGGACAGCACCACAGAGGGGGGCTGCTACTATCTCCATTTTACAAATGAGCCCACTGAGGTCGGAGGTGGGGCTGGGTTTGAGCCAGATCTTGGATTCAGAGCCTGAGCTTTTAAACGAAAGCTCCCGTGACTGTAAAATAGGCCTCCTCTGCGATCTCAAGCCATTTCAGAAAGTGGTTTGGGATCAGGCAGAGAAGAGGGATCCTAGTGTCTCCTTGGTCCTGTGGGGAGGGGTATAGAAAGGGGAGCCCACTTGGCCTTCTCCCAGAGGAGGGGACCTGAGTCTTCCCAGATTCTAGGGGCTGGGGCAGGCGGCTGGGAAGGGGTGTGGCTGCTCCATGTTCTAGGCTCCCCTGGCCTTGGGCCCTGGGCGTGATGCTTCACAAGAGTCAGAAGACTGTACCCTCATCCCCGTTATAGTCTTCTCTGGAGAAGGGTGGGAGGGGATGAGGAAAGCCTGCATCCCCAGGAGAGGAAATAGGAGATGTGAAAACAGATTTTAAAGGCAGAAGGAGATGTTACTCTGATGGCTTGGTTCCTGGCTGTGTTCTGTCCAGGACACAAAGAGGGTCCCAGGACTCAGCGAGGCCCAGCACACGAACCAGAGAAAGTGGATCCAGTGGCTGAATTGAGCAGGATCCCTGATGAAGTCTTCTGAGACAGAGTGGGTGGGGGTGGGCCCGTGCTGTTCCCTCTCCCAGTGGGGCTCATCAACCCCCCTCCCCAGCAGTGATGGATGTGGCAATCAGGGACAGATGGCAGTCCCCAGAGAGAGAAATGGGAAGAGAGTAGAAACCTCTACTTCATTGAAGAGATAGGGGTCAGGCTGGGAGCAAAGCTCACCAAGAACAAAACTTCCCTCCCTGGCATTTCTATCACTGGAGGCCTTGCCAGAAAGGACAAATGGCTGTGTGCTCGGGCCGGGGATGGCAGAGCTGTCTCATTCTGGGTGACCTCACACTGTCTCAACTGTGAAATGAAGGTAGTGCCACTGCCCACCCCCAGGCATCCTCAGGGACACCTCCAGGGACATCCAGTGGGCCTCGCCCAGGCCAGAGGTGGCCCTTTCTTGCCCACTTCTCTCCCCATTCACTGTCCAGAAAACTTTTCAGGAATCTGTTACTGTTATTATGAGGATACTGAGACTCAGAAAAGGGAAGAGATTTTTCTTACTGTTATTCTTGACCCTAAATCAGGAGCTTTAAGGAAGTGAATCAGGTTGGGTGATAAGTGTGGGGAGTAGTGCGTGGTGTTCTTTTTGCCTTGGGGGATTTGATAACAAAGCAAGGAGACTGGATGACACTTGGCTTAGATGATGCTGGTTGCTGGGCTGGTCCTGTATCTACAGTCTTTAAAAAAAAAAAAAAAGCCTTCAATTAGCTCTAGTGAGTTACTGCAAGCTGTCCCTTGAAGCAGTGCTCCAAGGCCAGCACTAGTCTCTCCCACTCCTCTAAGAGCCCAGGTGATTTCTCCTCATACTTCAGAGCCAGTCTCTGGGAAGTCCTCGTCTTCCTGAAGCCCTGGACCCTGAGGCCTCTGCAGACTAGTCTCTCTATGCCCCTCCTTCTCCAAACTGCCCCATCCTCTCCAAGGACAGAAACTCAGAAGTGGGTGGAAGGAAGGACCACCAGCCAGAGACCACAGGCTCATCCCTGCCTGGTCTTTGATAGGCAAAGTGACCAGACAAGTCCTTGCCCTGCTTCCAGGGTCTCCAGCTGCACTAAAGGGGTCCAGGTCAGTCTGCCTGAGAGGATGGGGGTGGGGGTGAGGTGAGGTGCAAGGCAGGGCCAGATACCCCCGTCACAGAATAAGTAGGGACCTATCAGCTTTGGGGTCCATGCCCCTGGCTCCCCTGCGGGAGTGCAGAAGGAAACCTTTAAGCCTGTAAAACTTCTTCCTGAGCCCCACCCCACATCGTATCAAAGATAAAAAAAATGCCTACAGATCCTATATTAAATTTAACTTTTATAGAGCTACTCGAGTTGTACTTGATTTACACTTGATTAACAATGTTGTTGTATCACCGACACTTAATTAAATGTTTATTAATATCAGTCTGCTGGGGGTTTGTTGTTGTTCTGTATTTTAGAGTTAGGGATTTTTTGCCCCCAAGTCTCAAACATTTCCTTAGAGCCCGTGAAAAAGCCCAAGGCTTTGTGCGTCTGTTTTGTGGGGTTGTGGCTGCAGGTCGGAGGGTGGCGGGGGACGGCCTGTCCCCCTCCGCCAGCCTCCGCAGACCCTTCGGGAGGCGCCAGATTGTGTGGGCGGCGTTGCCTGGGGATGGTGGGATGTGGCTCCCACCCGGCTGGGGGCAGCCTCGCCAGGGAAGCTCGGCCAGAGCGGCCCCCTCCTCTCCCGCAGGCCGGGGAAGAGGCCGCCGAGAGCTCTCCAATTGGAGAGCCTTTCATCTCTTTGTTTTTACAGTGATTAACCCATCCGAGCGCGCTGCGAGCGTGGCTCTAGGCAGCGCGGGGGGGGAGGAGAGCGGAGGGCAGGGCCGAGAAGGGAGGGAGGGGCTCTGGTCTTTGTCGCTTTCAGGGAACTCTGCTGCCATAGCAATGGGGCTTTCTAAGGTCGGACTTTCATTCGATTCCATTGAAGGGCCTGTCTGCTCAGTCTCGCGAGTGGAGAGGGCGTTCCGGTTTCTTCAGCCTTGCCCGCGCCCCTCACCCTTGCGGGGCGGGGGGGGGGGGCGGGGGAGGGCGCAGCCGGTGTTAGACCGAAGGACCTGCAGCGGGAGGCGGGGGGCGCGGGCGGATTGGGGAAAGGCTGGGATGCTGGGGAGCCGAGGGCCCGATTTCGGGCACACACTACCCTTCCCCGGGTCGTTAAAGGTGGGAGACTAGTCTCGCGCGCCTGCGCCCCCGGGAGCCCCTTCCTCTCAAGGGGCTTCGGGGTTGGAGCTCGGCGAGCTGTACAGCCCCTGTCCAGTCAGAGGAAGGCCGGGGCACCTGCCGGTCGCTCCACCTCTGCATGCATTTCACACTTTCTATCCTGTTAGGCGTCCGCACTCCTATGCCCATGCGGACTTTTTCCCCTCTGGTTTTTAATGTTACGTGGACTTAATCTAGTTAGACGATTTTCTGCTTAAAATTGCATTGTTAACAGCAATTGTTTAAAAGTGGGCCGAGAGCGAGGGCGCCCAATCTTTGAACCGGGCGGGTTTTGCGTGCCTCTGCTCGGCGCAGGACAGGACATCAGCCAGCGCGGAGCTGAGCGGGGCGGGGGAGGCTGACACAAAACAATCCTCAGGCGTTCTCGCTCCGGAACCTTCAGGGCCTTTCCCCCAAGCGCAAACAGATGCAAATGTCTCTGCAAACATCGCACAAAGCTATTCAAAAAGAGGCTGCTTCTTCAGCCCTCAATAGCCCTTTAAACCCAGTCCAATTGCTTCCAAGTAGAGGTAAAAGGTCTGCACGCATTTTTTCACTTTGGCTGGAAGGGGGGCGGAGGAGGCGAGAGCCTTCGGAAGCGGGAGGCTGAGGGCTGCTCTGGTTCAGCGACTTGTGCCATCGACCCCAGCTGCCGCGCACTGAAGACGGGCTGGAGGGTGCAGTGGCTCTGGGGACGCCGCGCCTCGGGCGCGGTTCTGATCGCGATGCTGCCAAAGCCGGTGCCATGGGGATGCGGCTCCCGAAAGGCCGCCGGTCCTTTCAGGCCCACAAAGGCCGGGCTAAATCGCGGCGCGCACAATAGCATGAAAGGGCGCGCTCGGGCCGTTTGGGAACAAAGTGGCATCACACTGCTCCGAGGGGACTCAAAAGCTTTTAACTAGTACGCACGGTGGCGTCGCCGCGCCCTTTGTGCGCTCCTCGCGGAGGTGAGAACTACGTGCACCCTGCCGGCCCCTGGGCGTACGGAGACTCTGGCCTTCAGCTTCCTTCGGAGACCCAGGGCCAGCCGCCAAGCGCACGGCCAGGCATTTCCTTCTCACCTGGGCAGCAGAAGCGCGCGGGCATGCCGGCGCAGTCCTTGCCTCGCCCGGAACCCCTGCGTCCTGCGCGAACGCGTGGGTCTCGCGACCCTAGAGGCTCCGGCACTTCCTGACCCTTCGGAAGACCTTGTCGGGATCTCCAGACCGCAGGCGGGCGGAGAAAGGAGGGCCACCAAAAGACGCCAGCCTAGGTGCGGGCTCTGCCGCTGGTCCCCAGCCTGTGGCTAAGCAGCCAACGCCTCCAGTCTGGGGCTGGCCCTTCCGTCCCATGCAAAGCCCGCGAACTGTGCTCTGGGCGCGCTGGGCGGCTGAGTGCGGGGCAGACACACGTGCTGCCTGAGCCCGGAATGGCCCCTTCCTTTTTCACCTTCTTCCTCGCGCTGTGTGTACTACTTCCATACTACACATTTGCTGAGGCCGACGTTTCTGGGGGGGGAGGTGGGAGAAGGGGTTCCTACCCTCACCTAACTTCCGGCCTGGTAGTCTCGGGACAGAAATCAAACTGTACATTAGATATGGCCCCAGAGATCCATCAGCCCTTCATACCTCAAGGGAAGTCCCTGTAATCCAGTTGCTGAAGTAATGATTGCCTCACTGAAGTATGGGGAACCTTTGGGTGTCAGGGGCAAGCCAGGAGATGTATAGTCTGCAGTCATCTCTGATCCGGATGAGTCCCTAAGCTTTACCATGAGGGCAGGAGCCATAGTTCACTCCTCACAGGATATGGCCCTTGAGACAGGTTCCCCAGGTGTCTGCAGAGTGAATGAGTTGTCTAGGCAGGGAAATCTCTCTCGTGCCCAGGAGTGAGAGACTTTGGAGCCTTGGGTGCCTGGGAAGGAGAAGCCCTCCTTTGATGGAACCCCACTCCAGCCCTCTCTGTTTCCGGACTCCCTTCTCCCACCATGATGTCACTTTCATTTGTCATCATTTGCTGTATCACCCCTGAACTGTCATTTTCAGACCTATGTGCCTAACATAGGTCATGGCATGAAAGGACGTAGTAGATCCCAGCTCCAGATGTAATCCAACAGCTCATCTCTTGGAGCAGGAGTCTTGAGTGTGGCCACAGTCCTTTCCACCACCTCAAACACCTTGGGTCCCCTTTAATGCCCAAAAAGAGGGCTTGCAGCGACTGCTTACCTGGATCATAGGCTGGCTAATGTTGGCCACCACTAATTACTGAGGCTTACTTTGTGTGACCTCCTTTAATGTCAAAGGTACCAACCCAGTGAGGTGGTACCGGTGATTATCCCAGCTTATAGAGGAGAACTTCCAGGCTCAGAGTTGCTATCTCTCGTCAAACAGTGGCGGAGCCAGAATTCGAACCCTGGCAGTTGGTACCAAAGGCTAGGCTCTGTTATGAGTTACAAACCCAACTTCTTTCTTCTCTAACTCCACCCCCAGCCATGGTACTGGAGACCTTTTCTCCGGGCTGGGGGGACGCAGCCGTGCCTCCCAAGAGGCGCATCCGGGTCGCCTTGGGCAGGTGCAGGGCCGGGCGGGCGCGTGGGGCAGGGTGGGGGCGTTATCTCCTGACCGATGGCCGCCAGCACATCTGTTTATCTCTGAAGCCGCGCTGGATTGGATTTCTCGATGTTTATCTCCCTCCGAGGAGCAGCGCGCTGGGGCCGCGGAGAGCGCAGCTGCGGACCCGGCGTGACTGACAGATCCAGAGCTGGGCCTCCCGCCCCTGTTCGGTCTGGGTGGGGGCCGCCCTGTGCCCACCGCTCACCCTGATCTGAGAGGGCTGCAGGTGAGCGTGCAGGCGGCCAGGTGCTTCAGGGTTCCGTGGTCTGCCAGAGTGCAGGCAGGCCAGAACTCCCTCATTAGGGACCACTTAACTAGGCCAGAGAGAGGACAATGTTGATTTAGTGACACAGATGGGAGCAGGGGTTGGGGAGAGGGGGCGGTGAAAAACTGGATGAAATCCTAATGAGTCCATTTCCTAACCTGTCAGGAAGTCAGCCTTGGGAACCGAGGGAAGGCCCTCGGAAGTGCCCTCTGCTCCCAAGAATGCCTGGGGCCAAGGATGGAGGGAGCTTTGGCTAGAGGGGGCTGTGAGGCCACAAGTGCTTCCAAGTGGAGCCACTTCAGGAGGCTGCAAAAGTCAGGGGAAACTAAGATTTAAATGTTTTCCTATCTTTCCTGGCCATACACACTAAGCAAACCAGGTCACCTCCCTTGCTCTTTGCTGTCATTGCAGTTTGCATCTATGTGTACATTCATGGTATGATTATGGGACTGATGAAGCTCGTTTCCTGGGGGCAGGGGTGGGGTCAGTGGTGAGGCACCTAAACCAGTGAGCAGCATGGAGTAGGTGTTTAGGAAACTTGTTGATGGGCTTGAGTATTGGCCCTTGGGGAGGCTGGCTGACCTAAGGTGCTGTGACTGTTGTTTAAAAGGCTTCTAGGACCATGAGAGAAGCCATGTGGATTTTGGTCTTTTTCACATCAGGCCCCCACTTGGTGCCCATGTGGCCTGGCTTATTTACATGAATGCCAGCACATGTTGGTGACTTCAATTCCCTTGCCCCAGTGGCTGCCCAGCCGATGTGATTTGTCTCTCTAAAGCTTTCATCCCAATTCCCTCACTTCATCCACCCCTCATCTCCCCATTTTCACTGTCCAGCCCTCTTCAGAGGGGGATTACTGGGTGCCCCTTGTGCTCCTAATGTTGGGGATGGAGAGCACATCTGTCACAGCCAATACCCACCCCTTGCAGCAGTGGTCTGGGATCTGGAGCGGACAAGAGATAGGACACTCAGGGATAGTCTGGGCAATGCATGCTCTATCTATGCCACTGGCTAAGGACTCAGAGTCTACAGAGGGATCACTGGCTGGTCTTATGCACATGTTGGCCTGGCTCTGTAGATGACCCTGTATCTTCCAGATACATCTGGATTTGTCATTTCACCCAGACTATATCAAGCTTGTTAGTGGCAATAACCCTAAAATAAACTGAAGTGTTGTTTTGATGGGCTAATGGATACAGGGTGGCCCAACATGGGACAAATGTCCTTTGGCAGACTGGGCAGTGACTCTCTGAGCTGGAGGGCCAATGGGTTATTCCAGAGCGCCAGGAAGTAGAGATAGAAGCGTGCTAGCCCTGAACTGGAATGACTGTCTAATGGCAGGTGGGGTGGGAGTGGTCTGCACCTGCTATCATGTTGGTTTCCTCACTTATTATGCTGCCCCATAGAAGCAGGGTATGAATCTTCTGGACCTTTATCAAATCAGAAACCACAGCTTGCATGGAGAGCCACCAGAAGCAGAAAAGCAGGGATCATACAGCGATGCATGAGACAGCCCAAGACTGCCGAGGGTGTTTCTACTGAGTGCTTACCTCTGTCTTCCATGAGCCACCCAAGACTTGGACCTCATTCTCTGTAGCCAGGAGCTCTGCTGGGAGATCTTTGGGGCAGGGAAGGCCTCACCAGCACCCTATTTCTTGCCAGTAAGTCAGGGTCAGGCTATTATAAAAGAATGCCTGTTTCAAGACATGACTAGGTTTGGCTGATTCAGGCTTCAAGATATGGATTCTGCTTCCCTTTTGTGAGTTGGAGCGGTGACTGCTAGCGGTCACCATTAGAGTTGGTATCCACCAAGACAGAGGCCAAGGCAGGCACAGGGAGAGCCTGGTCTTCCCAATTAACTCGGACAGGTGGAACTTAATCCTTTATTTCTGAAACAAATCTTTACATACCTGAAGAGACCCTAAGGGCCTCTAATCATGAGGGGGCTTAAAAGGTTTTCCCTCTGAGAGCCAGGTCATGAACATCTTGAGGTGAAGAGCTAGGAATGGGAGGAATTTAACCACCCAGAATTGTTGGCCAGCTGCCAGGGGAGGACCCTGGAACCTTTTTGGGGAAACAGACTTTATGTGTGCTGGAAGAGGGGCTTGGGATATGCCTAAGGAGTGGGCGCAGACCCTCTCTGTCCTCTGGAGCTTTGAGAATATTTGCTTCTAGAGAAAGACGCGTGGAGATTGTCCTGGGCACCATTCCCAGCCCTATGGGACAGCTGGAGGCAGGGCATGTACAAAGCCTCCCTGGGGGTGTCCGGGAGAATCCCGGCAGAGGCTCCTCACCCTTGTTGTTGGGTCAGCAGCTCTCCCCACGCCACTGGCTCACCTCCATTATTGAGGCCGCAGTGTTGGTCTGGCTCCTGCTGCTTCCTCCCTGTTCTCCTTCCCATTGTGACAGACTCCTATCTGACCAAATCCTTTCAGTCAGGATAGGAAGACAAAGGCTGGCCCTCTAAGGAAAGAGCTTCTCTTTCTAAATATTTACCCTGTTGCTGTGAATCATGAAGACTCCCTTTGTGTGTAGCCTCCCAGGCTCAAGTCATTCACCCCCCCAGCCCTCTGTGCTTGACGTGGCCAGTGGGTTGGGCCACCCCGTCCTCACCCCTCGGGGAGGCAGGGCTGAAGTAGCCCCTCTGTCCCACACAGACACCCAGGGGGCCTGCTTCAGACTTGAGGATGGAGGTCCAGGGAGGCAGTGGCCATTTTCCTTGGCTGACTTGAGATGCCAGGGAGATCTCCCTGCAGAGCTCGGGAGGGGTCCTGACAATGGGGGTTTCTTTTCTTCCTTTTTCATATGGTTGAGGGATAGTTGAAGATTGAGGTGAAAGTTCTCTAAGCCTCTTTTTTTTTTCACTTTAAAAATAACTTTATTCAGGTATAATTACATATCATAATGTTTATTCATCACAAATGTACAATTCAGTGATTTCAGTAAATTTATAGAGTTGTGCAACCATCATCGCAAACCAGTTTTAGAACATTTCCATTATCCCAAGATGTTTTCTTAACGCGCATTTTTAGTCAATCTCACTCCCGCTTGCAGCCCTAGCCTGCCTTACTCTCTGTCTCTATGGATTTCCCTTTTTCTGGACCTTGCATATCAATGGATTCACATAATATGTGGTCTGTTGAATCTGGCTTCTTTCACTTAGCATGTTTCTATGATTCATCAACGTTGTACCATGTATCAGTAGTTTATTCATTTTTATTGCCAAATAATATTCTACTGTGAGGATATGAAACATTTTGTTTGTCCTTTCCCCCAACTGTAGGTCATTTGGATTGTTTCCAGTTCTGGATTATTATGAATAATGCTGCTATGACTATTTGCTTACAAGTCTTTGTATATACAGAAAATTTTAATCATTCCAATTACTCTGTGATTTAGAACCATTGTAATTTCTTTTTCTCCAGATAATGAAACTGAGGCTCAAAAAATTATGAAACTTAATACCTGAAACCATAGAATTCCTGGAAGAAAACGTAAGCAGTATGCTCTCTGACAATGGTCTTAGCAATATTTTTTTTTGGATCTGTCTCCTCAGGCAAGGGAAACAAAAGGAAAATAAACAAATGGGGCTACGTCAAACTAAAAAGCTTTTGCACAGTGAAGGAAGCCTCCAACAAAACGAAAAGGCAACCTAATGAGTGGGAGAAGATATTTGCAAATGATATATCCAATAAGGACTTAATATCCAAAATATATAAAGAACTCATACAAGTCAATGGCAAAAAAAAAAAAAAAAATCTGATAACAAACGGACAGATGTAATAAACTATAATGGAAAAGAATATGAAAAAGATTATCTCTATCTATCTATCTATCTATCTATCTATCTATCTATCTATCTATCTGAGTCACTTTGCTGTACACCAGAAACCAACACAACATTGCAAACCAACCATACCACAATAAAAAAATAAAAATAAAAAATGGGCAGAGGACTTGGATATATTCCTAAGGAAGATATAGAGATGGCCAACAGGAACATGAAAATATGCTCAGCATCACTAATCATCAGGGAAATGCAAATCAAAACTACAATGAGATATCACCCCACACCTGTCAGAATGGCCATCATCAAAAAGACAACAAATTTTAGGCATTGGTGAGGATGTGGAGAAAAGGGAACCCTTGCGCACTATTGGTGGGAATGTAAATTGGTGCAGTCACCCTGGAAAACAGTACGGAGAGTCCTCAAAAAATCAAAAATAGAACTATCATATGATTCAGCAATTTCACTTCTGTTTATTTACCTGAAGAAAACAAAACACTAATTCAAAAAGATACATGTACCCCAGTGTTCACCGCGGCATCATTTACAGTAGCCAAGACATGAAAGCAACCCAAGTGTCCACTGACAGTTGAATGGACAAAGAAGATGTGGTATATACGTACAATGGAATACTACTTAGCCATAAAAAGAATGAAATCTTGCCATTTGCAATAATATGGGAAGACCTAGAAGGCCTAGTGAAATAAGTCAGACAGAGAAAGACAAACACCATATGATTTCACTTAAATGTAAAATGCAAAAAACAAGACATATGAACAAACTAAACAAAACAGAAACAAACTCATAGATACAGAGAATAAACTGGTGGTCACCTGAGGGGAGGGGGTCGGGTGTGGGCAACATACGTGAAGGGGATTAAGAGGTACAAACTTTCAGTTTTAAAATAAATAAGTCATGGGGATGTAATGTACAGCATAGGGAATATAGTCAATAGTATTGGAATAACTTTGTATGGTGGGAGTGGGAGGTATCAGGAACATTATAGCAGAAATGCAAAGCTAATAAGCTAATCAGCTTCTGACATTCAATGTAAGATTTAGGGACAACGTAGTAAGATTAAAAGCCAGGTTTTAGAAGAGGGAGTGTAGGGAGAGGAAAATGGAGGAGGGTAGTACATTTATTTATTTTTTATTATTTTTAGCATATCAAGAGGAAAACTTGGAAGATTTAGATCTTCGTTTCTTCCATAGTTGAAGAAGATACCTCTTCCACCTTGGCAAGGCTCTTTGGCATCCCACCCCGGAAGGATATGGCCAAGTTTAATGAGAAAGGTAGGAACCTGCTCTCTGGCCAGGGCTTGAGTGGGGAGAAGTGCAAGGGCAACAGGGCTGAGCATGTCGGCCCCCATCTCCCCATGTGGACTTTGGGTTGGAGCGAGCAGGGGTGGTAGGGTTAGTTGAAGAGTGACAAGTTCATGGGCTTTGGACTTAAGGCACATATGGGGCTCTGGGCAGAGCTCCCCTCCAGTCTTTCCCACTCCAAACTGGTAACAGCTGCATAAAAGGAAACTTGGTAGCCCAGCATGGTTAGCGGAGAGAAGGTGAATGTTTGGCTTTTCTAAGTTTCTAAGCCTCTTTTGAACCCATTCCAGGCCAGCTCACATTCCTTCAACAAACATTTATTGAGTTCATGATTGGTGCTGGGCCTGGTCTTTTCTTTCAGTGTCCTCAGAGCTCAGCCTAAGCCTGACACACAGTAGGTGCTGAGAAACAAAAAGCACAGTCATGGAGCAGCCACAGGAGCAAGTAATCAGATAGAGAAGAGACCCCTAGGCAGAGTTTTACTGCCCAGGGCTCTGACATCATGTTTTAGGAAGGTTGTAGCTTTGGGGGTCTGCATAAGACATTTTCTGGAAAACTTTGTGCAAATCAAGTTGTTGTAAATTGGAACTTTGGAGTTGTCCTAGACTCCCAGAAAATGGGTAAGGGCTGAGAGTTCTTATCTGAGTGGCCTTTAGGAGGTGATTTGGCCACAAGGGTGGAGCCCTTGTGAATGGGAGTCCTATCAAAGAGACCCCAGAGAGCTCTCTCGACTCTTCCACCATGTGAGGACGTGGTAAGAAGTTGCAACTGTGGAGGAGGGCCCTCTCTAGAACCAGACTGTACTGGTACCCCAATCTAGGACTTCCAGACTCCAGACCAGTGGGAGATAAATATCTGTTGTTTATAAGCCACTCAGTCTGTGGTTGTTGGGAGAGTCTTTGAGAGGACATGAATGTCGATTGACCCACAAGCTGGATCTGGGCCATCAGAGGCCCCTTACCCCCTTCGCCCATCCTTGGAATGTATACAAGAACCACTGTTCTTGTACTAGGAGCCACCTCAAGGACACAGCCTTGAGAGAGCAATGTGTTGTTGCGACCATCTGGACAATATGAGTGACTGAGCCCAGTTAAAGCCGCTACATAAACTTTAAGATTCTGGTGAGCAGGTGGGGAGATCTAATCATCTTGCCACCGCCCAAGTCTAGCCTTGTGTGTGAGTTTCCTTGCTTATTAAAACTGCCACCTATCAATCTGGAGTGGTCTGCCTCTTTAGTTCCTCCTTGCCCCACATGTATGGGGGCCGGTTTGGAATTTCACTTGGGAGACTCTTGAGGTTGGGAACCAGCAGTGGTATTTTGTTAAAGCATCCAAGCTAAGACAAGTTTGCAGTCAAGGTGTCAACAGGCTGCAGTCATTCGAAGGGTTGACTGGAGCTGGACGATCTGCTTTCAAGATGGTTCGCTCACGTGGTTGGCAGGTTGGTGCTGGCTTGGCAAGAACCTCACTTCCTTACCTTGCGCACCTCTTCGTTGGGCTGTTTGAGTGTCCTCAAGACATGACAGCTGGCTTCCCCCAAAGTGAGAGTTCCAAGAGAGAGCCAGGAAAAACGGCACTGTCTTTTCTGACTTAGTTTAGAAGTCATACATCATCCTTTCTGCAATAACCTGTTGGGCAGCCCTGTGCAGTGTCGGGGACACTACACAAGGGCATGCATGAGTAACAGGAGGTGAGGATGATTGGGGGCCATCTTGGAGGCTGGCTACCAACTTCTAATATAGTATATGCCTTGTTATTTAGTATGTGCATTGTGCATTGTTCTTTGTCTTTCCTTTGAGAGAAGGTCTCTGTCTTTTTTATTTCCCAAGTGCCCAGAATAGTACCTGACACATACACAGCACTCAATAGATACTAAATTGTATTAATTTTAATTGAGTGATTTGCCTGGGGCCTGTTGGGGGGGTGGGTGCGGGGGGAGATAGTAGTCAGTGCCTCTGACTTTTTGTGAAACAAAAATCCACTGCCACTCACTGTCACTAGATATGCCGAGTGTTTGGCTATGTTGGCAAACTTTTTTTTTTTTTTTAATTAAGAACCACCTGGGGCTTCCCTGGTGGCGCAGTGGTTGAGAATCTGCCTGCCAATGCAGGGGACACGGGTTCCAGCCCTGGTCTGGGAAGATCCCACATGCCGCGGAGCAACTAAGCCTGTGCGCCACAACTACTGAGCCTGCGCGTCTGCAGCCTATGCTCCGCAACAAGAGAGGCCGCGACAGTGAGAGGCCCGTGCACCGCGATGAAGAGTGGCCCCCGCTTGCCACAACTAGAGAAAGTCCTCGCACAGAAACGAAGACCCAACACAGCCAAAAATAAAAAAAAAAAAAAAAAAAAAGAACCACCTGTATTTGAAGGTAGCTAGTGAGAAAGAGTTATAGGAACATGATTCTATTCTTCCACTCCACAGGAAACAAAATAAAAGGAAGCTTCTTAATCTCTCTATGCCTCAGAGAGGCATCTGAAAAGCGGAATGTTTCTGGGTGTTTTTAAGGATTAAATGAGCTGATGAATGTCAAGTATATCTCATACAGTACACTCTCAAAAAATATGTTAATATCATTTGAACTTAGGAGGTGCCTGAATCCTGAAACGGTATGTGAGAGAGGTAGAGGCATCCTCCCTGGCGTCTTTAGGACTGCCTAGAAAAGGCATCAGGTGTGTGTCCATCTGGAAGCATGCTGTGAACGCCCACACCGAGGTCACTGCCCAAGTGGATGCCTGCCAGCCATGTAGACCCCACCCAGGAATCTTCTGGGCAAGGTGAGGAAGTGGTGGGGGCCGTCCACTAACTCAAGAGTATCTTCAGTCACCTCCTACTAGGTGCTGGCCGTGGGCTTGCAGAGACGGTGAAGTGCAGTCCCTGGCCTCGGGGGACTCCCAGTCTAGAGGGAGAGACAGACAGGAAGGCCGATAGTTCTGGGACAGCGTGGTCAGTGTAGAGACAAGTCCTAGAGCCCCAGAGGAAAAGGGGCTCAGAGATGGCCTTTGAGAGGAGGTGATACAACCTGAGCTTTGGGGCTGAGTAGGAGTTGGGAGTGTGAAGGATGGGAGACAGGGGAAGAGAATGTCCCAGCAGAGGAAACAGCCTGGGCGAAAGCCTGACGCAACAGAAAGGGTGACATGGGGGGCCATGTGGAGGTGACAAAGAGAGTTGAGGCTGGGGAGGCAGAAAAGATGAACAGTCTGGAATTTTATCCTTTAGGACTTTATTTCATAGTCCTAGAAAAACCTAAAGAATGAAGTTGTCAGACCTTTGTTTAAAAACCCACCGGTGGCCTTCTGGAGGACAGACTAGGATGGGCGAGATCTGAGGCAGGGAGATGAGTGAGGACACTGGTGCAGGGACCCTGAAGCCAAGGGTAGGATCACGGGTTGCGGGATTCCACTCGGCATGACCCAGGGACCCTCCCCGTGTGGTCTGGAAGGAGAGCCTTCCCGGCGGTCTGCTCTAGTTACTGCCAATGCATGAGGCGTGGGGAGACCACACTACTACATGGTAGCAGAAAACAAGTACCTGCTTTACTTTTGTACCTGCTTTCTTCTCCTGGAAGGGATGGGACTCATTGCAAAAGAGCTCCACTGCCCCTCTCTCCCCCTCTCTCCCATTCAAAATATAATGACCTCTATGTGCTCCTAGCACTTACTCTTATGCCTGGCTCAGTGGACACTGGGATAAGGACAGTGGTTGCGTGATTCAGTTCTCCTGGAGAACAGCGCCTACCCACCCATCTTTGCTTCCTCTGCAATCTGTAGTACAGGGTCTAGCCCCTTCAGCAGAGACCCAGTAAGAAGATGATCTTGGCAAATGGATTCAAGCCCTGTTTAAAACCCTTTCTGCAGAGTCCTTATTTGTGTGTGCTCACACACATACAAACACACACACATGTGTACTCACGTATGCATGCTCCCCGCCACCCGAGCCATCTTCTAGAATGGGATTTATCAGATCAGCCTCCACCCCATTCCCTCCCCACCCTGGGTTCACAGCCAGGGAAGCGAAAGATGAGCCGAGTGGTTTTTCTCTTGAGCCAAAGCTCAGTTAGAGGGAGGCACATCTGGCATGCCCAGCCTGGGGACTTTGGGGCAGGTCTCTGGGGGCTGCCTGCAAGTGTCTTGAACCCGCTCTCTCACTTCGAGAGTGGTAGGGAATCCTCCAACCGATTGTGCAGGGCAGCGATCCTTGTGGTCTCCTGCACCTCTTCCCCCTCCCCGCTTCATGGCCCCTGCCTAGCGCTGGGGTCTCTCATTCCGATCCTCGTCTCCCACCCCCTTTGTGAGGTGGAGGTGGGGGAGGAGAAGTGTCAGGTTTTTGTGGTGAGGAAAATCTGGCAGTCCTGAATTTCTTCCTGAATCGACCATCTGCTGAATGTTTTCCAGGATTATGCAAGTTTTTGAGGGGGTGGGGGATGTGGGAGGGTGAAAAATGGTGGTTCCTTCTTTTTTTTTAATTAATTTATTTATTTTTGCCTGCATTGGGTCTTCATTGTTGCACGCGGGCTTTCTCCAGTTCTGGCAAGCGAGGGCTGCTCTTCGTTGTAGTGCATGGGCTTCTCATTGTGGTGGCTTCTCTTGTTGTGGAGCATGGGCTCTAGGCATGCGGGCTTCGGTAGTTGTGGCACGTGGGCTCAGTAGTTGTGGCTCACGGGCTCTAGAGCGCAGGCTCAGTAGTTGTGGCTCATGGGCTTATTTGCTCCACGGTATGTGGGATCTTCCTGGACCAGGGATCGAA
Organism: Balaenoptera ricei; assembly: GCF_028023285.1. Taxonomy (NCBI): domain Eukaryota; kingdom Metazoa; phylum Chordata; class Mammalia; order Artiodactyla; family Balaenopteridae; genus Balaenoptera; species Balaenoptera ricei. Next base: position 113,723,443 of record NC_082641.1, read on the forward strand.
CCCGTGTCCCCTGCATTGGCAGGCGGATTCTCAACCACTGCACCACCAGGGAAGTCCGGTGGTTCCTTCTTGACTTCTTCCCTGCTATTCTTGGAGCCCTTCAGAGAGGGAATTGGCATTACGAGGCCGTGGGAGGCTTGGTGTCAGACCCAGTGTCAGGTCTGGCTCTGCCACTTTTTTGACCCATGCCCTTTAGTCTGTTTCTGTCTGTTAAATGGAGATGAACAGATGCATGCTATTTACGTGAGGACCCAACAAGCCATTGAATGCAAGAAGGTTTATAAACTATAGAGTGACACGAACCTGCATTTGTTCATGATGATGAAGCGAGGACTGGAAGAGCCAGGCTTAGACAAGGGCACCCTGCTGCTTTGGGACTTTGGTCCAAGGTGTTATCACAGCATTTCCTCCTGAGCATCTTTGGCAGGGAAGCTGGGTGATGGATGAATTGCATCCTTTGGTTAATTTAAGGTGATCTACATAGGTCACGGTGAGAGGCATTGGGAGATAAAAGATCCATTAAATGCATAATTCATGTAAAAATGGTGAGATCAAACAATGTTTATCTGGCTCTGTGTGGAGAAATCTAGAATAGGTGATAAAACAGGTATATGTTTACCTTTTTTGGTCTGGAGTTATACCTGGTAACATCTGGTATTTGGGGACTAACCGGCTTGAGAGAAACACAGGTGACCTGAGGTGTTATGATGGGAAAGGCATGGACTTTGCAAATTGACCATCATTTGGGTCCTTGTTCCTTATTGGCTGCGATACATTAGACAAGCCTTTCATTGCCCCCCGCCACGGCCTCAGTTTTCTCATTTGCAAAACAGATAATTTATTTACCACAAAGGGTTACTTTGACAATCAAATGTCACGTCGTCTATAAAGTGCTTAGGAACTTCCCTGGTGGCGCAGTGGTTAAGAATCCGCCTGCCAATGCAGGGGACACGGGTTCGAGCCCTGGTCTGGGAAGATCCCACATGCCGCGGAGCAACTAAGCCCGTGCGCCACAACTACTGAGCCTGCACTCTAGAGCCTGCAAGCCACAACTACTGAGCCCATGTGCCACAACTACTGAAGCCTGCACACCTAGAGCCAGTGCTCTGCAACAAGAGAAGTCACTGAATAGGAAGCCAGTGCACCACAACTAAGAGTAGCCCCTGCTCGCTGCAACTAGAGAAAGCCCGTGCGCAGCAACAAAGACCCAACAAAGCCAAAAATAAAAAAAAAATAAATAAATTTATAAAAAAAAAAAAAAGAATCCGCCTGCCAATGCAGGCGACACGGGTTCGAGCCCTGGTCCAGGAAGATCCCAAATGCCGCGGAGCAACTAAGCCTGTGCACCACAACTACTGAACCTGCGCTCTAGAACCTGTGAGCCACAACTACTGAGCTCACGTGCCACAACTACTGAAGCCCATGCGCCTAGAGCCTGTGCTCCGCAACAAGAGAAGCCACTGCAATGAGAAGCCCACGCACTGCAACAATGAGTAGCCCCCACTCGCCACAACTAGAGAAAGCCCGCGTGCAGCAATGAAGACCCAACTCAGCCAAAAATAAATAAATTACTTAAAAAAAACGTAAAGCGCTTAGCATGATTCTTGACACATAGTAGGAACCCTATACCCATGAAATTCCTCAAATCCTTCAGGAACCTTAAACAGGCTTAAGAACATATGATTTGCTTCTGCATGCTTTCCTACCACTTTTCCCCCACTGAACATATTTTATAATGTTTGTTTCATGTAAGGGAACACATGTAAGGTACATGCTATGACACAAAATTTTAAAATGAGCATCCAGAAATGTATCATGAAACTTAAGACCTAGAACATCACTGTATTAGTTTCCTGGGGCTGCCATAACAAATTACCACAAGCTGAGTGGCTTAAAACAACAGAAATTTATTTGCTCACTGTCTGGAGGCTAGAAGTCCAAAATCTAGGTGTCAGCAGTGCCACACTCTCTCCGAAGGCTCTAGGGGAAAATCCTTCCTTGCCTCTTCCAGCTTCTGGTAGTTCCTGGCATTCCTTGGCTTAGAGTAGCATCCCTCCAGTCTCTGCCTCTGTCTTCACATGGCCTTCTTCCCTGTGTCTGTGCCTCAAATCTCTCTCTCTTTTTTCTTGTAAAGACACCAGTCATTGGATTTAGGACCCACCTTAAATCCAGAATGATTTCTGTCCTAGATCCTTAATTACATCTGCAAAGAACTTATTTCCAGATAAGGTCATATTCACAGGTACTGGGGGGAAGGACTTGGACATATTTTTTTGGGGGGGCCCAACTGTTCAACTCACTATAATCACCATTACTGATACCTCTACCTGTGTGTCCCTCTTGTATCTTATCCCTCTGCCCTGCCCCTGCCCACCATCCTGAAGTTAGTGGTTATCACTCTGTCTTTTGCTTTATAAAAAGAGTATTATGGACTTCCCTGGTGATGCAGTGGTTAAGAATCCGCCTTCCAATGCGGGGGACACCGGTTCGATCCCTGGTCCGGGAAGATCCCACATAACGTGGAGCATCCAAGGCCGTGTGCCACAACTACTGAGCCTGTGCTCTAGAGCCTGCGAGCCACAACTACTGAGCCCACGTGGAACAACTACTGAAGCCCGCGCACCTAGAGCCCCTGCTCCACAAGGGAAGAAGCCACCGCAATGAGAAGCCTATGCACCGCAACAAAGAGTAGCCCCTGCTTGCTGCAACTAGAGAGAAAAGCCCGTGTGCAGCAACGAAGACCCAATGCACCCATAAATAAATAAATAAATTTTAAAAATAAATAAATAAAAAGAGTATTATGATGTGGTTTATATAATCTTTGTGATCTGCTTTTTTTGTTCAATATTATAATTCTAAGATCCACTTAGGTTGATGTATGTAGTTGTAGTTCATTTATGCTTAATCTATTACTTACTCTATTGTGTGCTGGTACCCCTGGGTATTTATTCATTCTCCTGAAATTGGATATTCAAGTTGTTTCCACTTTGGGGCTGTTATAAACAAAGCTTCTTTTACTTATCTCTTGGTACTCAAGTGCAAAATTTTCTCTAGATTATATGACTAGGAGTTGAATTGCTGGGCCCAAGGTAAATAGTATTTTAGCAGATAATGTCAAATTGTTTTCCAAAGTGAGAGTACCAATTTGCATTCTCGTAAGCCAAGTATAAGATGTTCTCCATTCTCAAAGTGATTTTTTATTCCAGGAAATGGAAAAGGATTGGCTTTCTCTGTGGTGATGTGTATTAGATGATAAAATCTCATCTTCCCCCATGATTTTTCTCTATAGCAGATTATTCCTGGTGGGTCTCTGCCCTCAGAGAGAAAGCGCTAGACCCTCCAGTCTCACCTGCTCCTGGCTGCATAGTCTCTGCCTACTCTACAAATCCATCTTAATGGGTCATTAGAGGTGCCTAGAAACTGTAATTATGGTATAGCGTTTCACAGGCTTACAATTGAAGGCTGTGTTTTCTAGACGCCCAAATCAAGTCTATTCTGGAAGGATGCATCTCAGAAAGTTTGCATATGATATTCTGGATTATGGGTAAAAAAAAGATGCTTACCTTTGCTCTGAGGTGAGTGATGTAAGCATCCCTAACAATTGGTTGAAGTAATGTATATTAAAACTGGCAGCGTGGAAGACATGTTGATGACCCACAAGAGCCAGTGTATAATGGTATATTCTAGGGAACTTTTTCTGCAGAGGAAGGGGGACAAAGCAGCATTTGTCCAAGTTAGGTCACAGAATATGAGCACAGCTAAGAATCTTAATAAATCCCCTGACTGATGGGGAGACTGAGGCCCAGAAAGGAGATAGGACGGCTCCTGTTTTCGATGTAAACCATGGGGGTAGCTGCATCTTTTTTCTGAAAGCCTAGCTAATTGCCTTAGGTTGTATCCCCTAAAAGCAGAACCTGAATCAGGGATTCTTGAGCAAGTGATTTGTTGTATGAGTGTTCTTAGGTAAAACCTGTACAGGGGTGAGGAAAACAGGATAGGACAGAGGAAGAAGAAAGGCAAAGATGTGGGTTCAGCTGAAGTCCAGCCTCAAGCTGATCCCACAGGAAGCTCTGGAGTATGAATAATACTTCAAAATTGTCCCACCTTGTACTGTCATTGATTGGTCATTGGCTGCAGGCTGCCTGAGGAGGGGGTATAGCCACGTAGGCTGTCCTTCACATCAGCTGAGCACAGTTCTCTGAAGGAGGCTGCTGTGAGCTGTTAACAGCCAACACTCACAGCAGCTGATGAGATTATTATTTGGGTTTGGGAATGGTCTATGGTCAGAGGATGGGGATTTACTTTGTGAAGATTGTACTGGTCTCCACTGAACTCCAACTCGTGCCCTTGACAGCAGCCCCATTAGAGTAGGGAATCTCAAGACCCCTAGTCTTCCCCATTGAAGATGAACAGGAGACCTTTTTAAGGGAAGGATGTAATATGCCAAAAGACGCCTATGTCAAAATAGATCATAGACCTAAGTGTACAGGCTAAAATTATAACTTTTCCAGAAGAAATCTGGGAGTAGGCAACCTTTACAACCTTGGAGTAGGCAAACAGATCCTAGATAGGAAACAAAATCGTGAATGATAAAAGAAAAAGATAAATTAGACTTCATAAAAATTAAAACATTCTGCTCTTGAAAAGACACTGTTAATAAAATGAAAAGGCAAGTCACAGAATAGAAAAAAAGAGTTGGAATGCATATATCTGACAACGAAGCTGCATCCAGAATACAAAACAAATGTTTATAACTCAATAATAAGACAAACAAACAAAAAAAGAAGACAACCCAATTTTAAAATTGGCAAAGGAAAAAAATGAATAATAGTAATCAACTCTGATTTAAAAATTTAAAGTGTAACATGACTTTTGTTTTAGAAATATCTTTCACTGTTACTTAGACTTTATTCTTTTCTGCTACTTCCCTCACAGTTGTGTTTGGGCATAACTAATATCCGTATATGATATATTAACCTGATTATACATTGAATATATATTTGAAATAAAAATAACAGTATAAAAATGGTCAAAGGACTTGAACAGACACTTTACAAAAGAAGATATATAGTCTATGGAAAGCCAATAAAAACATGAAAAGGTGCTCAACATCATTAGTCATTAGGGAAATACAAATTAAAACCATGATATGATGTCACTGCATATCCATTAGAATTGCTAAAATTAAAAAGGATAAGAATACCAAGTCTGAGCAAGTATTTGGAACAATTGTAACTCTCACATACTGCTGGCAAGAGCTGGAAAGTGGTACAGCTACTCCGGAAAACAGTTTGGCAGTTTCTTATAAAGTTAAATATACACTTATTATATGGCCCAGAATTCTGCTCTTAGGTGTTTTCCCCAGAGAATTGACAGTATATGTCCACTCAAAGACTTGTGCATGAATGTTTATAGCAGCCTTATTCACTGTAGCCCCAAACCAGAAACAACCCAAATGTCCATCAACAGGTGAATGTATAAACAAATTGTGGTACACATGTACAATGAAATATCATCTAGCAAATAAAAGAGTTTGAATCACTGATATACATAACAACATGACTGAGTCTTAAAAACATTATCCTGAGTGAAAGAAGCCCAAAAGAGTACATATTGTATCATTCCATTTACATGGAATTCTAGAACCAGTAAAACTAATCTAAAGTGTCAGGAAGCAAATCAGTAATTGTCTGGGGTCAGAGAAGGAAGAGAATTGAATGGAAGGGGACACAAGGGACTTTTATGGGGCAATAGAAATGCTCTATATTTTGACTGAGCTGGTGGCTAAACAAGTGTATTCATTTGTTAATACTCAACAAATTGTACACGTGTACATTTTATTGCCTGTAAGTTATATACCTCAGTAAGGTTATTTTGATGAAAAGAGAAATATTGTTTCCTTTGGGTGATGGAATTACAGATAATTTTTCTTTTATCCTTTATTCTGTTTCTAAATTCTCTACAGTAATCTCATCACTTTCCTTTTCAGAATACATTGTAACTGTGAAAAGGTTTTCTCCATCTTTGAAGCTTCACTCAGCTCAGATGCTCCCTCCTTTGGAAGCCTTACTTGATGCCTCAGTTAGAATTAATTGCCCCCCCCCCTTCTAGATCCCCACCGCCCTAGTTGGTGCCACTGCTAAGCCATTTGCACTCTGCCTTGGGATAGTGTTACTACTTGTGTAGTTGGCTCCTTGCCCTGTGGGCACCCAGTGGTAGGAGGGTTGTATTAGCGCAGAGCCCCAAACATGGTGGGCAGCTGTTCAATGTTCGCCAAATTAAATTGGGGTTTGCCAAGCTAGGGGGAAGTTTCTTACAGAGTTCAAGGGCTGCCATTAGCTATAGGTGCATTCACAGTGAAGTGGGCGAAACTGAAGCAGAACACAGCTTCAAGTCAATGCCCAGGTAGCCTCCCAGGGCAAATTCCTTAAACTCTCTGAGCCTCCGTGTCCTTTCCACAAACTGAGAGTAATGCTATCTCCCTGTTTGTTATGAGGCCAAGTAGCACAGTGCTTGGCACACAGTAAATGCGCAATTAGCTCTGGCTGCTATTGTAATTATCATTCTAACAAATAATAATATCAAGTAAGGGGACTGCCCAGATGGGAAGGTACTTACTAAGAAATAGGCAGGTAAATGGAGACAAGATTTTCTTCCTAGGAAAAGACTATGGGCTCCGATTGGTGGGTGCTAACAGTTTTTAAAAGCCGATCGAAAATTAACTTTCTTCCACATTAATGGTTTTTGAGAGTCAAAACCATTTCCCACAGAAGCAGATGTCCTGAAAGGAGTTTGGATTTTGCTGGCTCTGCTCTTCATTCAGGTATCAGGTGGCAGCCAGGACTCGGCCTGGAGGAGGCTGGCTTTCTCTGGAGTCTTTGCTGGAGCCGGGCTGACACAGATCTGATAGAGGTTGTCAGATCACCGAAGAACAATCGACTTTCTAAGCAGAGCCCCTTCTCTGAGCCGCGCGGTGCTGCGTTACATTTGTAAATGCCAGCGCGCTGCTAAGCACGTCCCAGTGAATAGAAGTGTTTTGATGTTTTGTTTTTGGTCGGAGATTGAAGTCCAGTGTCTTGGGACCCAGTGACTTCGGCTGACCTTCCTGCTACATGGACAGGGCTAAATTTCAACCCCTGGAGGCTTCTGCACACAAAACTTCATGCCTCACAAGGGCAGGTGCAAGGAAACCCGGCGGAAATCTGAAATCTTCGCTGCTTCAGAGACCTGAGCTCGCTTCTGTCAGAGGAATTAAGTTTCACAAGCCCTTTTTTTATGTAGAAAGCATATCATTAGGGGAATGTGGACAGGGCGACTTATTAAAACTGCTGCCTGTCGTAGAGAGAAAGCTTTAAATGCTTAAGGATATTCAAGGGCTGACGGGGTGCACTTTTATTTCCAATGACTCTTTTTTAAAAAAAAAAATTTTTATTGGAGTATAGCTGGTTTACAATGTTGTGTTAGTTTCAGGTGTACAGCAAAGTGAATCAGTTATACATATACATATATCCACTTTTCTTTTTTTTTAGATTCTTTTCCCATATAGGCCATTACAGAGTATTGAGTAGAGTTCCCTGTGCTATACAGCAGGTTCTTATTAGTTACCTATTTTATATATAGTAGTGTGTATATGTCCATCCCAATCTCCCAATTTATCCCTCCCCCCGCTTCCCCTGGTAACCATGTTTGTTTTCTATATATGTGACTCTACTTCTGTTTTATAAATAAAATTCCTTTGTACCCCTTTTTTTTTTAGATTCCACATATGAGCGATATCATATGATATTTGACTTTCTGTGTCTGACCTACTTCACTCGATATGACAATGTGTAGGTTCAGCTTGGCCAGACTAACGGGCTTCTAGATGGGCTCGGTTCTGTTCTGTTAGGTCTTGCTGATTCTGGAAAATGTGTTTTCCGCAAAGCTTGTATTCCAGTTTTGAAATCAGGAAAGACCTTTCGTTTATAATTTTTAATTGAGTGAGCACCTTTATAAAATCTGTAACCTCTCACCACTTTTGAACTACTGTTGACGTCACTCTTAACTCCTCCAGTCTGGCTAGTTTTTGATCAATGTGTGTGGAAAGTTTGCAGTCTATTTCCACCTAACATTTTATTTAAGCTTTATGTGCTTACATTCATAGTAGATCATTCTTTTTCATGATGCCATTCAGCTCTACGTTACTGAGTAGTTCCCCTGGGTTTGAGTATTTGGAGGCTTGTCGTGGTGGTGGCTGTTTTAAATGGATTATTTTCGTCTTTGGTCACTGAGTTTTTCTTTTCTTTTTACAAATACTTCCTTTAGCTACATTGGCAAAGGTGGTCTGGGAAGTACGCTGATATTTGCAACCCTCGCCCCCTCCCCTTCTTTACAAACTCCAGGCTCAGCACACACCTGCGAGGTCTTTCTGCAGCCCCTCACCTGATGTCTGGCAGCAGCCCTCATGTGTTGGTGGCCTTGTGTAGCCCCTAATCACGGGGCAACTCCTACTTTGGTTCTTCAAGCCTCTCTGGGCAGGGGTTTTCTGTAGGAGTCTGTGTCAGCTGAACTCAGCTGGTATCACAGAAGCTCTACTCTTTTTTTAAAAAATAAAACATCACATTTGTTTACTTTGTTAAATACCCAGTCTCTGGAGATTCATGCTACATAAGTTTTTTGTTGGTTTGTTTGTTTGTTTTTCCAGCAGGTGGCTTAGAGATGACAAGTTGCTGAGGTAAAAGTGCTTCGTGGTACAGGATCCAACACCTTCTGTGGTGTGGCAGTTCTTGTTACTGTGGCTGATGGGTTCTGAACAAAAAGACAACCCTCAGAATGGGAGAAAATATTTGCACACGAAGCAACCAACAAGGGATTAATCTCCAAATTATACAAACAGCTCATGCAGCTTGATAACAAAAAAATAAATAATCCAATCAAAAAATGGGCAGAAGATCTAAATAGACATTTCTCAAAGAAGACATATAGATGGCCAAAAAACACATGAAAAGATGCTCAACATCAGTAATTATTAAAGAAATGTAAATCAAAACTACAATGAGGTATCACCTCACGCCAGTCAGAATGGCCATCATCAAAAAGTCTACAAACGTAAATGCTGGAGAGGGTGTGGAGAAAAGGGAACCCTCCTACATTGTTGGTGGGAATGTAAGTTTGTACAGCCACTATGGAGAACAGTATGGGGGGTTCCTTAAAAAACTGAAAATAGAACTAGCATATGACCCAGCAATCCCACTCCTAGGCATATACCCAGAGAAAACCATAATTCAGAAAGATACATGCACCTCAATATTCATTGCAGCATTATTTACAATAGCCAGGACATGGAAGCAACCTAAATGTCCATCAACAGAGGAATGGATAAAGAAGATGTGGTACATATACACAATGGAATATTACTCAGCCATAAAAAGAACAAAATAATGCCATTTTCAGCAACATGTATGGACCTAAAGATGGTCATACTGAGTGAAGTAAGTCAGACACAGAAAGACAAATATCATATGATATTGCTTATATGTGGAATCTAAAAATAAGGGTAAAAATAAACTTATTTACAAAACAGAAGTAGAGTCACAGATATAGAAAACAAACTTATGGCTACCAGGGGATAAGGAGTGAGGGATAAATAGGGAGATTGGGACTGACATATAAATACTACTATATATAAAATAGATAACTAATAAGAACCTACAGTATAGCACAGGGAACTCTACTCAATACTCTGAAATGACCTATATGGGAAAAGAATCTAAAAAAAAAAAAAAAAAAGAGTGGATATATGTATATGTATAACTGATTCACTTTGCTGTACACCTGAGACTAATACAACATTGTAAATCAACTATACTCCAATAAAATTTTTTTTTACAAAGCGAAGAAAAATAAATAAATAAATAAAAAATAAAATAGAAGTGCTCAATTGCGCCCACTGTCATTTTGACAGGAAACATCCTTGGAGCTCCATAAAAGCCCACATGATCTGGCTCCTGTCTCCCTCTCTGCCATCACCTCCTCCTTTGCTGGGCTCCATCCATACTGGCCTCTTCTTTCTCCTTCTTTCTCACACCAATTGCATTCCCTCTGCTTGGAGTGCTCATTCTCCCGATCCTGACTGATTCTCATCAGTCAGGTGTCAGCTTAGAGGCCCCCTCTTCCGAGAGGCCTCCCCTGACTACCACTTCTAAAGTGGTTTCACTGGGTCTTTGGAACATTTTCCTCCTTAAATCGTTGCAGAACTTTTTATCACTATCTGATATTTTGTATATTGCCTGTGTCTCCTACCAGTGGATAAACCCCATGAGAGCAGAGATCCTGTCTGTCTGATTCTCCCAAATCCTAGAACAGAGCCAGTCACACTGTAGGCACTCAATTAATATTTGTTGAATAGCTGAATGGATCCTTTGCTCAACAAGCACTTACAAAATGCTCCTAGGGAGACACTGTGGAATTCAGAAAATTGGAGCCAGACCCACAGTCGGTTTCTAATAAAGCCTGGTGTTGATGTAGCTATTTTGCAGATTGGTGTCACCCAGGGAGACTAGACCTACTATCTTGGCTATTTCCTTGCCTTATCTCTCTGGGAGTGGCAGCCACGGCTCCCTGAAAGACACTATTAAAATGTTTATGACACAGTGCCCTGTATACAAGGAGTGCTCATTACATGCATTCATTAAGTTGGCCAGCACCATCAAGAACTCTGATCTCACACAGATGTAGAGAATGGACATATGGACACCAAGGGGGGAAAACTGCGGTGGGGTGGGGATGGTGGTGTGCTGAATTGGGCGATTGGGATTGACATGTATACACTGATGTGTATAAAACTGATGCCTAATAAGAACCTGCAGTATAAAAAAAACAAACAAAACAACTAATACAAAACTTTCATTGGGTTATTTGTATGGAAATATGTTAATATAAATGTTTCAGACATTACATGAAATTTCTAAAAATCTTATATTTGTATTTGTATGGAAATATGTATGGAAATATGTTAATATAAATGTTTCAGACATTACATGAAATTTCTAAAAATCATATTTGTATTTGTATGGAAATATGTATGGAAATATGTTAATATAAATGTTTCAGACATTACATGAAATTTCTAAAAATCTTATATTTGTACTTGTATGGAAAGGTATAATGTTATAAGTAATAATCCTAGTTATTACTTTAAAATGTATATCTCAGAAATAACTAATTTTCTTGTCAACTGCATTATTATGAACTGTCATCAAATCTTTAACCGTGGTCATTTTTAAGTCTTTTGTCATTTACAGACAGTTCTGGGTGTACTCTGATGATTTTGCAAATATGTTCCTATAAAAGGGTTTCATCTTCAAGAAATACATGGAAAAGACTCTGACAAGTACAGGTTTCTGGTAACGGACTGTACTGCTGAACTGAATGAATAAGTATTTTCAGAACTCTAATGAAAAACTGATGAACTCATAAAAGTGCTAACAAAAGATCAAGATGAAAAAAAAAATTAATTACATGGGACTGAGTGAACTGATGAGGATGAGTATAATTTTTGTGACTTTCTGTCTGAATTAAAAAAAAAAAAAAAAATTCCACAAGGACTCAGAGGCAAAGAATATACAAATCAATTTTCACTGCAAAGTAAAGGAGCTGTTGTTACAGTAGAGGATTACTGGACTGAATGTCAATACTATGACATAGTATGAGTGTATTTCATGTTTGGCAATTGCAATCATTGTTGCTTTTGTTGTGGTCATCCATGTACAATGCTTGGTGTCAGTCGATTTACCTCTTGTAAAAATAAAATACAGTGTGTGTGTGTGAAAAAAAAAAAAAAAAAAATAAAGAACTCTGATCTCAGACTGTGTCCTGCTTGCAAGCTAACGAGTTAGCCTGCCATAGTTCCATGCTGGTAGAAGATATGATACTTTTGGTTAAAGGCAAAGGATAGTTTATTACTCACAGCAATAGCAGTAACCAGGGTATTAGCATCATTAGGATGTTCCCAAGCCCTGATTTTTCTAGGTGACAGGAAGAGGGCCTCATGACACATATGCACTCGATGAGTTACAGGAGAGGAGCCCTGACCTTAGGGAACCTGATTATTTTATAATGGACAGTCTGTTTGCCCTTTGCTCTGGACAGAGGTATGATCTCTATCTTCCAAGCCTGTTCAGTACATACATATCTTTGAAAACAGAGTCTGGAACAGACTAAAGAGAAGTCAGTGCCTCTGCTCACAAGATGTGTAGAAATGCTTGAGACTTAGGGAGAATTGTCTCACAACAAGAAACCTAGTAGGTCCTCAAATTTGTTGAATGAATGAGTGAATGAATGAATGAATACCAGGTGTTGCATGTAACACTATGCAGTTGATTAAGACACGGTTTCTGTCATTAGGAACTCTTGTCTTCCTGCTGGAGAAATAGATGGTAGGGCAGTGCACTGGTTAAATGCCTGTGCTTTGGGCTTAGATGCCTGGACTTAAGTCCTGCCCCCATCACTTACTGGTTTTTAGGCCCTGGCCTCAGATTCCTCATCTCTAAATTGGAGATAATAGGATTATTGTGATGAGATAAGACAATATGATTGTAAAGTGCTGGGCTCAGTGCCTAACCTGTGGTAGGTATCCAAGTAAGTGTTAGTTAGGTTAGGTTGAACCTAGTTAGGTTGAACCACATGAAATTGCCATTTCTGTAGTTCAAATAATCAGCAATTTTATATGGTTCAACCTAATCATATATTCATCATTATTAATCTTTTGCTTGATTACAAATCATAATGTAGAAATGCGTCTGACTGTGTGCTCTGGGTCAGGTGAGGCAAGCCTGGAGAGGCACAAAAGTATCTGGGAAAAAGAAATGGGCCTGGACCCAGATGCAGATCTGAGCCCCACGTTCTCCTCTCATTAACCTTGTGACCTTGGGTGAACCACTTAACCTCTGAGCCTCTTGCCTCATCTGTGCTATAGATACAATAATCCCTTCTACTTCACTGGACATTGTGAAGCTAATATCAGATGATAGATGTGAAATTGCTTTGTAACCTGTAAAGCACTGTAGTCATGTCCTCATGCTTAATATGAAGAGTTCTTAAAGGCAGTGAGATTTGTCTGGGCTTCAGCCAGACCGTCACTAGGTATAATTTAATATCCCTCCTAAGTCCTCTAATCACAGTTTTACGTTTGAAGTGTAGCATTGGCCTTCCAAATCATATTGCTGCATCAGAATCAAGTTACGCTAGTTAGGTTTGTATCTAAGGCCTACAGACTTCAAGCAACGTAGGGACCATCTGGTGACCAAAGAAAGATCATCTCATTACAAAGGGTGATTGGCTTGCAGCTAAATCAGTCAATAGCTAACATTTATCAAGCTCTTTGAATGAGCCAGGCATGAGCTTTAGCTCTTTCCATGAACAATTCCTCATTGAAAACTTGGAAAATCTTATGACATAGATAGGTACTATCATTCTCACCCATTTTACAGATAAAGAGACTGAGGCAAAAAGAGGTTACCAATTAGGAATTGACAGACCTCGACTGGTGGGTTGTATTGCCTGAGCACCCTCAGTAATAGTCAGAAGCACTTACTCCAAGTTGGCCCCATCAGAGAGAGGCTCTAGAGCCATCTTTCTGGGGCAGCTATAGTTCCAACTGCTGCTGCTGTGCTTTTGCCGATGGAAGTTCTGCTTCTCCCTCAACCAGCCAGGGAAAGCCAAGTTCTGCTGGGCACCTGCAAGCCGTTGGAACGGCTCCACAGTCCGTCTTTGCGAAGAAGTAAGAACTTTAGCTCTTACCTCCTCTCTTTTGTGGGGACTCTCTGCGGTGTGAAAAGCGATGTTCACCTTGTTGGCTTAGCCACGAGCCTGTGCTCTCTCTGGAAAGAGCTTACTGCTAGCTCCACCTGAGACTAAAGCAGTGGCTATAGTCAGCAGACAGCATGCCTTTGTGGTGATCCCAGTTAGGGTAAGGTTTGGCTCCTAGAACAGGGATACGATGGTATCATGGCTTAAAGAACGAAGTTAATTTCCCATACATGTAACAGCCCACGAAGAGCATCCCAGGTGGCTGGGTGGTTGTTTAGGAATGCAGGGTCCTCCAAGCTGCCCCACCGTTCTCCAGGGCAGTGCTTCTCAAATGTCACGTGGTGAAGGACCCATTTTTCTTTTCCTTTTTTTTTTTTTTAACATTTTCAATCCATTTCAAGCCAACATTTTTATAACAAAAAGTAAAAATGAATTACTAGAAAAATGAAGGGGAAAAACCCTCCCAAAGACATACAAAATACAAACCGAAAGTATTTTATTATTAGATAACAGACTTAAATTGCTACGCAAGTTAGTAAATACTTCTCCTTTGAACAATGGGCAATGTAGGAGGCCGTTGTTCAATTTCCAATTATTGGGAATTTGCTCTTTCAGAGAACATATTTTGTATGACTTGAATTAAATTATTGGAATTGTTTTATGGCCCAGAATATGTCTGTCTTGGTGAATGTTCTGTGTGTACATGACAAGAATGTATATTCTGCTATTGTTTGAGTGTGGATGGTGTTATTCTATAAATATACATAAGGCCAAGTTGGTTAATAGTGTTGTTCAGATGTACTATATCCTTACTGGTTTTCTACTTTTTCTATATGTTACTAAGTGATAAGTGTTGAAGTCTTTATAATTGTGGATTTGTCTGTTTCTTCTTTCAGTTATATCAGTTTTTGTTTCACGTATTTTGAAGGTTCATTGTTGAGTGCTTACACATTTAGGATTGTTATATCTTGTTGGTGAATTGACCCTTTATCATTATGTAATGTCCCTCTTTATCCTTGGAAATATTTCTTGTTCTGAAGTCTATTTAGTCTGATACTAATATAGCCATCATAGCTTTTTTTTAGTCTGTCTTACTTCCCCTATTGGCTTGTTAATGATAACTTTTGCAAAATTTTGCAGTTTTTCTCCTAGGGTTTACAATATACATTGTTAACTTATCTGAATGTACCTTCAAAGAATATTATACCACTTCAAAAAAAGTGTAAGACTCTTACAAGAGTATACAGTTGGGGACTGCCCTGGTGGCACAGTGGTTAAGAATCCACCTGCCAATGCAGGGGACACGGGTTTGAGCCCTGGTCCGGGAAGATCCCACATGCTGCGGAGCAACTAAGCTCATGCGCCACAACTACTGAGCCTGCACTCTAGAGCCCGAGAACCACAACTACTGAGCCCACGAGCCACAACTACTGAAGCCCGCGTGCCTAGAGCCCATGCTCTGCAACAAGAGAAGCCACCGCAATGAGAAGCCCGTGCACCGCAACGAAGAGTAGCCCCCGCTCGCCGCAGCTAGAGAAAAGCCCACACACAGAAACGAAGACCTAGCGCAGCCAAAAATAAAATATAAATAAATAAATAGAATTACAAAACAAACACCTCAAAGTGTTTAAAAAAAAAAAAAAGAGTATACAGTTGTCACTTGAATAATGTGGGGGTTAGGGGTGCCCACCCTCCACCCAGTGGAAAATCCATGAATAACTTGAGAGTCAGCCCTCCATATCTGCTGTCCCACCGTGGATTCAACCAACTGAGGATTGTGTAGTATTGCAGTACATATTTCGTGAAGAAAAAATCCACATATAGGGGACCTGCCCAGTTCAAACTCATGTTGTTCAAGGGTCAACTGTATTCCCATTCATCCCTCCCATTCTTTGGGTTATTTTTCTTGTATATTTTACTTATGCTATAAGCCCCACAGTACAGTATTACTCATTTTGTTTTACACAATTATCTTTTAAACTGATTTAAGATACGTAAAAAAGGACTTCCCTGGTGGCGCAGTGGTTAAGAATCCTCCTGCCAATGCAGGAAACACAATTTCGATCCCTGGTCTGGGAAGATCCCACATGCCACAGAGCAATTAAGCCCGTGAGCCACAACTACTGAGCCTGCACTCTAGAGCCCGCGAGCCACAACTACTGAGCCCCTGTGCTGCAACTGTGGGAGCCCATGTGCCTAGAGCCCATGCTCCACAACAAGAGAAGCCACTGCAGTGAGAAGCCTGTGCACTACAACGAAGAGTAGCCCCTGCTCATTGCAACTAGAGAAAGCCCGCACGCAGCAACGAAGACCCAACGCAGTCCAAAAATAAATAAATAAATAAAATTGATTCTTAAAAAAAAAAAAGATAATAAAAAAAGAGGGTCTTTTACATTTATTTCTATCATTTCCTTCTTTTTTTCATTTCTTTATATAGATTCAGGTTTTTATTTGATGTCATTTCTCGAATGCTCCATTCTGTGGTGGTTTTTCCTACTCTTTTTTTCTCTTTGTGTTTCAGTTTGGATATAGTCTGTTGACCGATTTTCGAGTTCATGGAGTGTTTTCTCAGAAATGTCCCGGCTATTGATGAGCCTATGAAAGGAATTCTTCTCCTCTGATATCATGTGTTATTTTCTACCATTTCAGTTTGACTCCTTTTTATAGTTGTCATTTCTCTGCTGAATTTCCCAATTTGTTTAAGCATTGTGATGGTTAAGTTTATGTGTCAACTTGACTGGGCTAAGGGATGCCCAGAAAACTGGTAAAACATTATTTCTGGGAGACACCTGTAAGGATGTCTCTGGAAGAGATTAGCATTTAAATCAGTAGACTGTGTAAAGAAGACCTCCCTGACCAATGTGGGTGGGCATCATCCAATCCATTGCGGACCTGAATAGAACAAAAGGATGAGGAAGGGTGAATTTGTTCTCTCTGCTTAAGCTGAGACAGCCATCTTCTACTGCTCTAGGACATCAGTGCTCCAGGTTTTGGGGCTTTTAGATCATTGGCTGGGACTTAGATCATTGGCTGCCTGTTATTCTCAGGCCTTCAGATTTGGTCTGAATTATACCACTAGCTTTCCTGGTTTTTCAACTTGCAGCACATCATGGGACTTCTCAACCTCCATAACCATGTGAGACAATTTCTATAATAAATCTCTTCTTATACATATATCTATATATCCTGTTGGTTTCGTTTCTTTGGAAAACCCTGACTAACATAAGCATATTGTCCACAATTTCCAATACATACTTTACCATATTAATCAGTCATAGCTATTTAAAATATCCTATCTGAAAATTCAACATCTGGGTAATATCTGAGTCTGGATCTATTGATTGTTTTATCTCTTGGGAATGGGTTGTTTTTCTTACTCTTTTTTGTGTGTCTTGTAATTTTTTGTTAACGCTGGGCATCATGTATGTGTACAGGAACAGTAGAAACTGTTAGGTAAGTAATTTTATGCCGGGACATGCCTTTTCTGTTGTCACGCAGTTAATATGGAGAGGGAGTGGTCAGTCAATATAGCCAGGAGTTGAGTTTGCTTTGCATTTTCTTGTTGTTATTACTATTACCTTTAGTGCACCATAGTCTTCCTATTTCTTCAGCAGTGGGCTGTTGTTATCATGTACTTTTACTGAGGGGAGTACCAAATGATTTTTCTCAGTGCTCCTTTTCCCTCTCAGCTTTCAGTCAGTCTTTCCTGCCTGTGTCCCAGGGGGTTTCTCTCTCTCCATGATTTTGTCCCTCACCAGCACTAGACTGATGTTGCTTCTTACTCAATGCTAACTTCACAAAGTGGGGTCCAGCCTCAGTTTTCAGCAAGTCCTATGCATCTTGGCTTCCAAGGTGAGGCTTTCCAGCTCTTCATCCCCCTGGCAGCCAACCTTTGCTTTATAACTGTGATTGTTCTTGGGAAGGAGTTTCCTGTTCCTTCCCTTATAGTAGCAGACTCTTACTTAGTATTGGTGTAGGATCCCAGCCTTTCCCTCTGGAGAGAGGGTGTTTTCTCCTACTTCTCCTCCACCAGCAGTTGATCTTTGCCTTTTTCCTGAAGTTGAGACAGTTTCCTACCCTTCTACCAGAAACAGGAGGGTTTTGCTTCTATTTCTGCTCAGAATCAATAGATATTTGCCTATATGGTAGGAAAGGTAATACCCCTTCTTCAGAGGCTTACTGCTTTTGCTTTAATATAGCACGTCTGGGAAAGTGAGTGGGACTAGTGACTATTCCCAAGCAGCAATCACCTCCTGAACACCTTCACCACCAAGGGTACTCCCTCTGGTCTTCTGCCCTGGCCTAATCTTTTTTTTTTTTTAAATAAATTTATTTATTTATTTATTTTTGGCTGCATTGGGTCTTCATTGCTGTGCACGGGCTTTCTCTAGTTGCGGCCCGGGGGGGCTGCTCTTTGTTGTGGTGCGCGGGCTTCTCATTGCGGTGGCTTCTCTTGTTGTGGAGCACGGGCTCTAGGTGTGCTGGCTTCAGTAGTTGTGGCACACAGGCTCAGTAGTTGTGGCTCGTGGGCTCTATAGCGCAGGCTCGGTAGTTGTGGCGCACAGGCTTAGTTGCTCTGCGGCACGTGGGATCTTCCTGGACCAGGGCTCGAACCCATGTCCTCTGCATTGGCAGGCGGATTCTTAACCACTGCACCACCAGGGATGTCCCCCCTGGCCTAATCTTTCTTGTGAGCACCTAGTGGGGACCATGGATAAGAGCTTGCAAGTGGGTATAAACTCTCTTATTCCAACCTGACACCCTAGCCCACAATTGGCTTTTAAGATTTTATTAAAATTTTAGCTGATTTCTTCTTACCTGCTTATATGGCAGCCACCTCTCTCCCGGGCATGCTTTGCCCAAGATGAAACAATTCACATGTTCAGTCTCTCCTTGGAGGGGCTTTCTCCTCTTGTAATTCCCTTATTTAATTGCCTCATGACCTCACATCTCTGATTAGCTGAAGAAATTTATGATTTTGTAGATTATATGACTCCTCCTCATTTTTAGACCAGGATTGATGTTCTTAGATGCTTTCTACATTGTACCCCAAAATGCAAATTCCCACCATGGTCATGAAGATGTAGTCCCAGAAATGGCTTGCAGGATTTCCACTCATGGTCCAGTGAAAAGAACCCAGTCACACAGTCGCACTTAACTGCAAAGAATTCTGGGAAATGTAGTATAGTCATGTGTCCAGGAAGAAGAGGAGAATGGATTTCAGTGAATAACCAGCAGTTTCTGTCACCATGCTCCACACAAGTGAAATCTAAAATGATTCTGGGCTTGGAGCAATTGGGCATCACTGTAAAACTGTGAGGTTTACTGGCTCCATCTTCGAGTTAGTCCTGTCAAGATGGTAAGAAGTCTGAAGGACCATCCTGTCATGTGTGTCCCATGAACATACGATGGAAATGTGCAGAGGGTTCTCTCCACTTCCATGCACATCTGGACTCCAACTCCATTGGGGCCACTGGGGGAACAGAATGGATCTTGTGGGAGAACAATCTCTTGAAAGCACATGGGTTCCTAATCCTGCTGTGTTTATTAACAATCTGTGCACCTTTTTAAAGAATACAAATGCCAGGGCTTCACTCTAGATACTCTGAAGGAAAATCTTTGGAGGAAAGACTCAAGCATCTACATTTTTTGAAGAAAGGCTTCCTGGATGATTCTTTTGTCCAGTAGCCTTGGGTACCTCTGGGCTAGGTTGTGGTAGAAACCAAAGCGATATAATTGAAATCCCATCATCCAGTTTTGGCATCCTGCCTCCAGGGTTGATTTGGTCCTGGCCACTAGCCAGCAGGCAAGAAGGTAAGCTCAGTACTGAAGCCAAGTGTTTGTCCTAAGCCATCCCAGGAAGTGACAGCTCCTACAGTTCAATGTACCTGGGCTTATTCTTTGTTAATGGGTGATGTAGGATATTGGTGGAAGTTGGCTGGAGCACCTTCCAGGCTCTAATCTTCACCATTAGGCTCTTTGGAGTGGAACTTGGGAACCTTGATTCCCTGCTTGGCCTAGGTTGGAGCAACCCCAGAAATATTTTCTAAGGAAGTCTAGGCCTTGGTAAGATGTGTGGGGCCTTTCTGGCCAGATGTGAATGGTGAAGAGACTGATATTTCACAAAAGGATGCCATCAGGCTCTTAGCCCTACTGGCCTTGCAAACTGAAGCAGTGACACCCCAGGTCCTTGCCAGAAAACTCACCCCAAACCCTCTGCAGGCTTCCTCTATCTCAGTCAGGAAGAGGCACATTCCACTGACTTATTGTTGCCTCTAGGCAGGGCTGCTAGATCAGGTCACAGGGATTGTGCCCCATGCACAGCCCCCATGGGAGGTTGGGGGATGGAGAGAGGAAACTCCACTCACCCTGCTGTGCACCCTGTGGCAGGGCTGGTGCCCCAGGAGAAGCCGGGGAATGAGCCCTTTTCCTCATTCAACCAAAGGCCCCATATGGCAGCAGGGGCCTTGCCTGTAGCTATGATTAAGCTTATACCTGGATAGGGCTGGGCCTCAGAAAGCTAAGCCTGTGGCCCATGATACCTTTTGCTTAGCTGTATTCCATTTCCATTCCAAGAGAGACAATGTAAGAAGCAGTAGAAATGCTGGAACCAGATTGTCCGGGTTCAAATCCCACCTTCGCGACTTACTTGCTGTGTGCTCTTAGGAAAATTATTTGACTTCTTTGTGCCTCAGTTCTCTCAACTGCAAAACAGAGATAATGATATTATCAACCTCGTGGGTTGTGAGAATTAAATGAATTAATACGTGTAGTGTGTTTAGAAAGTGCATAGAACACAGAATAAGTGCTATGTAAGTGTTAGCTGGTATGATGGTGTTAATGGTGATGATGTTATTCGAGGACATTGCCCTGGACATCATGGGCCCCTTCTCCCTACCCTCCCCCCATTATAACTTTTCTCTGAGGCATTTCTCTTAGACCCTGAGGCCAGAAAAAGCTATGGTTGTCTTTAGCAGCAACCTGTCTTTATCTTATAGACACTGCAATTCCTGTTTCCATCTTTGCTTTGCGAGCTAAAATGAGCAGTTTCAGGCAAAATTAACCATTTGTAGAGGACTTCTGGGGATGGATTCTGTGTGCTCATTGTTCCTGACCCAAATCCTTGAAATCATCCCTGATTTCTCTCTTTCACACCCTAAAACAAATCCTGTTGTTTCCTTCTTCAAAAGTTGTCCTGGTTCTGACCAGTCTTAACCCCTTCTACCACTGTAAGCCTTTCTTCAGGACTAATGTGGTGCAGGTGCTTAGTTGGGTCTCTGCTTCCACCCTGGCGCCTAAACCCTGCTATTCCTATAACAACCACTGTGGCCTTTACGAATATAAGCAAATTCACAACACTCCTCTTCTTTCAACACTTCAATTACCTTGAGAAAAAAAAATCATGATTTGAACTGCCCCCATTGTCTCCATCCTTACCTGCCTCATGCCCTCTGCTCCAGTGTATCAGCCTCCTCGTCCCTTTACTAGATGGTGCATGGCCAGGGTGGTGTTTTCTCCTTGGGATTCTTCCCTCCAGATCCTGCTGAGGCTTGCTCCTTCCCTCTGCATCTGAGCCTCTGCTCAAATGTCATCGCATCAAAAGCCCTTCCCTGGCCATCTTTTCTAAAAGAGCAACCTTCCTTCCACCCATATTCCGCTTATTTTACGTTATTTTTCTTCTCAACATTTACCACCACCTGTCATAAGTTGATTTTGTCTTTCCCCATTAGCGTGTAATTTCCTTTCGGGTGAGGGCTCTGTCCTGGTCAGTCCAGTGCCTAGAACGGTGCTCAGCACACAGCAGGGCTTGATAGAGTCATTAAAGAAATGACAGGCTGAGTGAAATGCTTCATTTTACTACGTCATCCCCATCTTCCCTGACGTGGTTTCTCCAAGACTTGGAAGCAGAATGTAAAAATACACATGTTACACCAGGACAGAAGCAAAGAGACAGATCCAGGTAGAGAATAAATAAGCTTTTCTAAGTGCGTGCTGGATGATTCCTCAGTGGAAGATTCTGTTGAGGAAGTGAATCGCGGCTGTCAGCGGGATGTTCTATGCTCTGTGATTGATTAGAATACTCTAGTAACCCCAGCCTGCCTTCACAGCACCGGTAGATGAACAGAGAGTTTGCTGCAGGAAGAAAGAGGCCCCTGGGCTGGGGATAAGCATTTTAAATTACCATCCTTCTTTTCTCCTCTTTGGGAGCTACAAAGGCCATATTTATAAGCTTGCTTCTGTGGAAAAAAGAACAGTATTAACTGGCAGAGGTGGAGACTCCCTCCAGCAATCCATGTTGTTAAAGATACTTCTTTAGATGGAAGGTGCTCTGGGCCCTGTACCTTGAGTTGTGATCCTATTTTGGTAACAGAGTTGGGAGTACAGTTTGCTCTTCTTCAGTCTTGGAGGTAGTGTTGTTTTCCTTTTTCAGTGCTGGCTGTAGGCAGTTGTATAAGACAAAGGTTCTACTGCAGGCGTTGGCTCCAGGATGCCCGGGGTGTTTGTCTGCTGGTGGTTTTCCCAAGGCTTTTGGACAGTGATACACATCAGCCATTCTCTTCCCTTAGCCCAGACACGTGCACCTACACCACGGCTGAGTAGCGTCTCCGTAGGGGACCTGCCTTCTCGAAGACCCCGCCTGAACCCCTTAGAAAGCTGGAGGGAGGCACTTTCAAGCATCCTATGCACGGGAGAGCAGAAAATCTGATGCAGACCATTTGTGTGTTTTGCTATAGGAAAATGCAAAGCTGGTAGAGTGAATTAATTCTGAGACAGACAATAGAGTGGGGCCCCGGGCAGGGTCATTCAGGAGACACAACTTTTTCCTTGGATCTTTTAGCAGAAGCAACTCAGTTCTGAGCCCTCATAACTTCCGAAGATTTCTTGGAAGACTCTTTGTCTCTGCTCTGAGGGCAGTTAGAGAAAGCATCCGACTTTTCAGAACCTTCTGAAAAGGAGCCTTTTTATCTGAAAGAGGGCTCCTTGACCATAGCTGGACTTAGCAATGACTGCTGGGGACCCAGCGTCTGACTCTGTGGATCCAACTCATCAGGACATGTGTGTGAGGAGGGAAACATTTCCACAAGGGAAAAATGCTATTAGTGGCCTTACTTTTGGCCTCTGCTTCTATTCACCTCCTAAACAGATATGATTTCTCTAACGCTATAGAATACTATTTTCCTGAACCCATTTCTACCTCCTCCTTGTAAATAATTATATTCATGAAAAGGGGAAACCAATGAAAAAAAAAATTGGTCTTAATGTGGGGTAACTTATGAGCTGGGGGAACAGGCAGCAACTGCATTTTAGGAACTATCTCTTGTAATTATCCACATTCTGAGATTTAAAACAAAAGCCGCTACTGGCCTGTGCTGTTAGCTAATTGTCAGACAACAGACAAACACACCACAGCCAGAAAAATCCCCACTGAGTTTGGGCGGCTGATTTCTCTGGCAGCAAATGAAAGCTTTGGCTGTTGCCCCTGGCTAGCTGAGCAAGCCAGGACTGAGTCCGCCGCGTGCCCCCCTCTGTGGACACTGCTGGCACAGCGTGGTGTTGGGTGGGGGGAGGGAGAGGTGAGGACACCCTCACAATTTTAGGCAGCTGCACACCCATCCAGGGACACCACACCAGCATAATTCATCCCATACCTCCCAGCCAGGGTGATCCCAGCCTCAATGAACAACAGTTTGGAGGCATTGTTTACAAATCAATTTCCCCCTCTAAATAGGCTGTTATAAGAGTGGACCCTTCTGCTTGCCCAGCCTGGGCCCACCTGTCACTGGGACTTCCTAGCCAGTGGTCACACTGTATTGATCTTTTTAATCCCCTCTCTTTGAAACACAGAGCCAGCTGATGTGGAGCTCCTCAAAAGAAAGACTCTCCCACCGCCCCTACCTCTACAGGTAGCTGCATATGGGGGCTAATTCCCCACTAAAAAGTCTTAATTGGCTTATGGGGAGCCTGAAAGATCTCCCTTGTGTTTACAAGGTAAAAGGAAATGATGGATCTCAAATGCCCTAGTCTCTCTTTATCCAGTTCTTGGTGGAAATCAGGTGCATTTTATTTTTAATTGTTTTGAGATAGGACTGGAGTTTTGAAGGTGGGTGGGGATAGTGTTTCAGTTTAGTGGTTGAACAGCGAGTGGAAGGGAAGAAAAATCCCAGAGACACCAACATTAGGCAAGAAGCTTGGTGACTTATTTTCTTTTTTATTTAGTTTTTATTTACACGAAATATCTGCAGTACAAAAATGTAAACTTTGATAGCTCATAATAATAGAATAAACTCTTTATGTACAAAAATACATTTTCATATGAATGAAGCATCTTGAATAAATTAAAGTACTCTCCAGCCCAGTGCCTGAATAGCTACGCAAGAGTCTCGGGTTCTTCCTAGAGCAAGCCTGCAGTGGTGGGGGTCAGGATCCATAATGCATGAAGCCCACTCCTTGTCTCTCCTTTTTAAGCCTTTTCATTGTATTGTCAGCCGGCTCAAACCGAATTTTCATGCTCGTTTTTCTTCATTAGAGTTCTACAAATTGTAAAATTGACTTTTCACCTCGTCTTCAGGAACTGATCTGTCCCTTTTCTAAATCACACTGAAGTGGTGGCTGGGGTCAGCTCTGAGCCAGCCACAAAGGAGGTTTTGTGGTGTTCAGAAAGTGCAAAAGGAAAGGCCGTCTAGGGGCGGGCAGGAGGGGCCCGGGGCTGAGGGCTGGAGAAACAGACTAAGGGCCATCCACTGCGAGGGTGCAGCGACCTAACAAGCGGCTCAGGTATCCCCTACCCCTTTAAAGCTCCCGTTTCCTTCCTCTGCCTGGACCTGGGGTCCCAAGGCCACAACTGGGCCCCCACCTACTGTCCGTCGCCTGGGAGAGGGGGACGGTAACGATATTCAAAAGGGGCCCTAGTGGTAAGGGATGAAACAGGGCGTCGTGTGGAGCAAGTCTTTGGGCAGGCCCGGGAAGGAAAAAAGCGGGTCGCCAGGGCCATAGGTGAAGTCTTCGGAGGCGGCGGGGCTACTGGGGTCAGAGAGTGGCGAGGCGGCAGCGGCGCAGGGGGAGGCGGCGGCCCCGGAGCCCCAGGACTCCGCGTCGCTGGCGGGGCTGGGGGGCCCGGGGAGGCAGGGGGCACACTGCGGCGGCAGGAGGCGCTCTCGGGCACCGCCCCCGGGCAGCCCCTGGTCGGCCAGGCGCAGAGTCTCGGCCAAAGCCCAGATGTAGTTGTAGGCGAAGCGCAGCGTCTCGATCTTGGTGAGCTTGGTGTCGTCGGGGAAGGAGGGCAGCACGCTGCGCAGCGCGTCCAGCGCCGCGTTCAAGTTGTGCATGCGGTTGCGCTCGCGGTCGTTGGCTTTGACGCGTCGGCTCCTGCGCAGCGAGTGCAGCAGCGCCTCGGAGCGCACCCGCGCGCGGCCCCTGCGCCGACGCCGCTCCTGCTCGTCTTCCTGCGCACGAGGAGTGTCCGACGCCCCGGGAATCCCGGGTGAGCCCTTGCGGGCCGTCATGGGCGGCCCCGAGACGGACATGGGCTGTTGGAGCCTGGCACAGTCCTCCTCGTCGGTGAGGAAGCCGGACAGGTCGCTGGTGCTGCTGCTGCTGGCGCAGTCGAGGTCCGAGAGGCTGGTCTCCAGAGGGCCTGGCATCGTGGCGTTGTGCAAGACCGATGGACAGCTAAGAGGGCGCTTAGAGGGCAGGAGCCCGGGCTGAGGGCAGGGCCGTCGGGGCGCACTTACGTTCCGGACGGCCCGGGTCTACTCTGTGCCGGCTGCGGGCGCCAAGGGCTGGAAGGGCGCAGGGGCGCACCGGGAACTTGGCCTCAACTCCTCGCCTCGCCTGCAGGGGCCACGCTCCCGCCGGTCTCCCGAGTGATCTCGCCGGCGATCAGATCAGCTCGTGTGAGTACCGAGTGTGGCACACGACCGGCCTCAGGACCCCTTAAGTACTCGGCACAACAATGGGCGCCCCCCTCCCTAGCCACCTCCGCCCCCGAGGCAGCCCCCGTGAATGGAGCTTGGCGGCAGGTCAGCCCCGTGCGGCGCCCGGGTATTTGCATAATTTATGCTCGCGGGGGGCCACCCCGCCCCTCCCCCCTCCCGGAGCGTGCCCGTAATTACCGCGGGCCAATCGGCGGCGTCCCGCGGCCCCGGGGCGGTCTCCGGGCTAACCCGGCCCGGGCGTCTCTAGGCAGTGAAACGGAGGCGGGGGCGGCCGGCGATTAGCCGCCGAGGCACGCTCCTCCAGGGGCGGGCCGGGAGCCCCTAGCTGGGGTGGGATGGGGAGGCGGGGCGCTGGGCGGAAAGTGTGAGCCGCGCAGCGAGTTGCGAAAACCTGGAGCCCGCTGGGAGCCTGGGTTAGCTCCCTCTCTCAGGCTGCTGAGTGGCTGCGTGACTTTGGTCTAGTGATATGACTTCACTTTCCCCATCTGTAAAATGGGGCACAAGTCTACCCTGTTGAGGATGATGTAAGATGATGTTCTTCGGATACTTGGCAGGGCGCTTCTGTGACCGAGCGCTCCAGGAATGGTTGCGAGATGCAGCGCCCTGAGAACCCAGGGAAAACCCTATTTAAGAAAACCAGAGAGTGGCCGGGTGTGGCTCAAAGGGCAGAGGGCGGAGCTAGGCACCTCTGCTTCGTCCAGGTTGGTGAAGAAGTAGGGGAATGGCTCTATTGACCTTCACCTAGGGCAGGGTGCCGGCGCGCGGGGGGCAGCGAGGAAAGCGAAGGCATGGATGCTTTCCCAAGTTGGGTGGCGTCTTGGCCAAACCCCCGTAACCCTCCAACTACCCTCCGCCCCCAACACTGTCCGAAGATTCTTAAAGTAACAGAGGCATGCGAATCCCCTTCCCTCCGGGAGCCCTTGCTGCTTCCCCCAGCGCCCACCCTCACCCCTCTTTGTGCTGCGTCTCTTGGAGCGGCGCTTGCAGCCTCTGAGACCCCCTCAGGTTCGTGAGCCAGCGAGGCTTTCCCGGCCCAGGAGAGACGGTAGCAAGCACTCAGTGGAGCCCCTCTCCCCCCATCCCCTCTCCCTCTTAGTGAGGTAAAAGCGCCCGTCCTAGCAGAAGGTTTCCACTCTGCATGTTAGGAGTAGCTTCTCTCTGGTCACCAATGCTGGCTCTGGAGCGATAGAGACCCAGACACCTCCAACTTTGTGCTTCGGGGAAAATAGTCACTAAGGAACAGCACCAGATTATGGGGGTGGGGAGTTAAAAACAAAATGAACACCTTTCAGAAAAGTTTCAGCCTCCTCACCATATCTCAGTGGTGGCCTTGGGCCTGGTGCCTGACCTGTCCTCAGAGCCCGAGTGACTCTGCCTGGGACACTGTCCCTTTCTGAAGGGATGCCATCTGGAGGCAGATTCCATCTTGGGTGGCTGAACAGTGCTTGTCTTTTTTTTTTTTGCTGCACCCCACAGCTTGTGGGATTTTAGTTACCCAACCAGGGATCGAACTCGGGTGCTTGGCAGAGCACAGAGTCCTAACCACTGGACTGCCAGGGAATTCCCTGACCAGTGCTTGTCTTCCAGCTCACTGGACTCGACTCAGCCCTCCCTTCCCTGCTGCTGCACCCCACACATACTTGAACCTGAGGGGAAGGCTGGACATGTATACAAGGGCTCTAACAGGTTTGCTAGAAGTTACAAAAGTGACTTTAATCAGCTTAAGCGAGAAAGGGAAATTGATAGGTAATACTGGGCATCTCAAAGAACCCAAAGGCTGCTGGCATTTGTGTGATCCTGCAGGAGCCCGGAGTCCTCACTCTGCTTTTTGCCCTGTGTCTCTCTCCCTGTATCAGCTTCCCCATGGACCCAGCACGTTCCCACCAGCCTCGACCTGATGACACCTCTGGGCCCCTATGTTATTTTCTTGAGACTGCTGTAATAAATTCCCACAAACTAGGGGCCTTAGAACAACAGAAATTTATTCTCTCACAGCTCAGGAGGCCGGAAGTCTGAAATTAAGGCATCAGTATGGTTGGCTCGTTTTGCAGCTCTGAGGGAGAATCCGGTCAGTGCCTCTTCTATCTAGCCTCTGGTGACTCCTGGCAACACTTGGCATTCCTTGGCTTCTAGATGCACCACTTCAACGTCTGTATTTTTCTCCTTTGTGTTTCTGTGTCTTCTTTTCTGTCTCTTGGCCACTTGAATTTAGGACCCACCTTTATCCAGGATGATTTCATCTTGAAATCCTTACCTTCATTCCGGCTGCAAAGACCTTTGTTCCAAATAAGTTCACATTCTTAGGTTCTGGGCTGACATATCCTTTGGGAGCCACTATTCAACATACTACAGCTTCTTTTCCAAATTACTAGAAGAGAGAATCTGTTTGGTCAAGGGAACAGAGTCATCCGAATGGCCATTTGTCATTTCTTGACTGCCTTGCCCCTGAACATCCTTCCCATTGAGGAATGTGAATGCATGAACACCTCTCTCCCCATTCCTGGCAGTTAGGGTGTGGCCATGTGATTTAAGTGGGTTAATTGCATGCCCCACTTGGAACTTAGGCTCTGAGCTGGTGACAGTTCAGAGTACACTTGTGTTGTAGCAGCAGCTTAGAAGGGCAGTGGCCAGTGGTGGCAGAGGTGGCCAGGAACCAGTGGGTGTCCTGACCTAGCTTTTCCCTGAGCATTTTCAGCTGTGGTTCTGCACCTCCTTCCCCCCACACCCCCATTTTCCAAGCCTGGTTCTCCAGCCTACCCACTGATTGCATGAGAACCTCCATAGTAGGTCTTTGCCAGTAGGGCTTTTTTGCTTGAGTTGGTCAAGCTTGATGTCTGTGGTTTGCTAAATAAGGCACCAAGTTAAACACTAAGGTTGCCAAAGCATAGAGAAAGAGGCAACCCATATACCATATTGCTTGCCTATTCTGGGCCGAGCACTGTGCTAGACACTGGGGTGACGGGGGTGGGGAAACCTGGCTGATGGGGGGCCATTGGCTCTGAGTCTCATAAGCCTAGGGTTCAAGG
Organism: Balaenoptera ricei; assembly: GCF_028023285.1. Taxonomy (NCBI): domain Eukaryota; kingdom Metazoa; phylum Chordata; class Mammalia; order Artiodactyla; family Balaenopteridae; genus Balaenoptera; species Balaenoptera ricei. Next base: position 113,752,193 of record NC_082641.1, read on the forward strand.
TCGGCAGAACCCTTGGAATTTATTCATCCATCTGCTGCACCTTGTACATGGGAAACTGGGGCAGCAGATGGGGAGGTCTTTTCTCCAGGTAACCCAGGGATTACTGGTGGTCAAATTAGGACCAGATTCAGGGGTCTTTTCAGCCCCCATTCCATATTTTTACATCACAATTAATCAGTAAATACACAGTAAACACCTACTGCATGCCACCTGCATGGTGCCAGGTGCTCTGTGGAGAGTCAGGCAGAGCTATAGTCTTGGGGCAGGGGAGACATGGCCACAGAAAGGTGACCTGCCACTGGCTGAGAGAAGTACTGGGGGCCCACTAAGGGAACAGATCTGAAGAGCACTGTGCACCCATCAAAGGGGAGGGGATGGTCAGGGAAGGCTTCCTGGGAGAGGGGGACTTGAGGAGGCCTTGAAGGGTAGATGGGATGTGAATAGACAATCTAGGTAGAAGGTAGGGGTAAGGATGACTGTGGCAGCCAGTCTGAATGGGGCTTCTTTGGGGGTCTAGTTGATGAGGTTAGGGGACAGTTGTGATAGGCCTTGAATGGCCATGGTGATCTTTCTCCTTCCTTTCTGTCTCCTCTCCTGCTGCTTCTCTCTGAGCAGGGCTGTCACAGTTGTTCCAGTGGTTTATTGCACAAGGGCATCCAGGGCAAGTCGGGGCTAAAATCTAGCTTCTCCAGCACTTGCTAAGCCATGCTTTTCACATGTGCACAAAGGCACCTCGTGAGCTAGCGGTGACTCTGTGCTCTCCCCTGCCTTTGTCCCCCACCTCTGCCAGAGCCTTACTGACCTGACCAGGCAGGCATCTTAGCCTTGCCCTGTCTGCTCCTGGCTTTGGGGCAGTGCATGGGGCAGCTCCTCTCTGGACATTAGTGCCTGTCCCTTGTGTTTTGAATAAGTAAGTGCATCTGAGGCTTGGGGGCCCTTCCTACAAGTGACCCACAAGGATGGAGCTGAACCCTGGGAAGATGAGAATGAGATGGTAGCTTAGGCTCAGACCTGCTCTCTATGAGGCTCAGAGCTTTCTCCTTGAGAGAAAACAGCTGGGCCCCTTATAGGAGGACATATATCCTTGCTGGGGGAGATAAAAATTTCTCCTACCCCCATAATCCCTTGGAGCCTAGTACAGAGCACATCTGTGGAAACCCTCATTCTCAGAGCACAATAGGATATGATGTGAGCATGTAATAAAACCAACCATAGCAGGCACTGAGGTGGTGAGGGCTGAGCCAGGCGTTCTGGCTGCCTGATGTGTGAGCCATTCAGCTGCCAATGTGTGGGGGGTGGAGGAGGGGGGGGTACAGATATTCCAAGGGACTGGATTAAGCCAGAGTTTCTCACACTGTGGTCACCTGAGGTGGTAGTGATGACAGGGGGCCCCACCCCGGATGCCCAGAATCATAACCTCTGGAAATCTGGACCACATGCTGAAGTCACTGTTGACTTATACCTAGAGCCTCTGTTTGCCCTTCATATTGGAATAGATATCTTGCTTTAGCATCCACCCTTCTATCCTGTGCTTGCCTAAGCCCTTGAGGCAGCTTGGGTGTGTTCCTGTGACACCTCAGAGGAAGTCCAAGTGATGCCAAGACGGGGGCTCCTCCTGTGACTTTGCCTGTCTGACAACTGGGGGTGTAAGGAGAGAGGAGGATCCTGGAAAGGTGTGCAGGTGCACACTAGAAGGTGAATACCTGTTCAAGGCGGCTCTGGAGGTCTGACTCAAGACCACTGTGGAACCAGCAGGGAGGTGATTTCGGTTCCTTCTTGAGAGGATCTTTCTGATGTCAACACACTGATGAAGGGAGCAGCTTTCTGGAGAGATGGGAGAGAGAGGCTCTCAGTGTTGAGCAAGGCCAAAATAGGAGAAAATAGTGGCAAATTATAAATATTTATATGGAATAGATTAGTGTGGTTAGTACATAAAAATACAAAGCAGTCTGTGCTGTTCCCAAGACAATTTCTGGATTTTAAATGAACATTTAATTATAGTGCCTGTAGGCATGAAGATCCAGGGATGGATCAGATTTAAATTTGTGGTTGCCCATCTTCCTCCTCCAGTCCCCATCAGTGTCTCAGTGACCACATGTAGACTTCAATCACAGTTAGTACCCGCAGCCCACAGCCCTTTTGAGGTCATGAGGCTGAGCCAAGTGGCCCCCTTGCCATCCTCCCTTTCAGTTGTCGTAAACACATAAGCCCAAGGTTCAGCAAACTATCTTTTAGAGGTGCTGTGTTAGGAATGAGGCTGAGGGATTAGTGTCCTGTAATTACACGTGCTGGGATGGTAATCTGCATGTGTTGGAGTGGGGAAGGACACTATTGCATTTCATAATTTCCCTCCAAATTGTTTTAGCTGAGATTAATTATTCCGCATCCACTCCAATTGATTAGACAGAATATTAAGAGTGCTCTGGCACCTACATGTATCTGAATGTTGTGAGATTACAGGCAAAGTTCTTTTCTCACAGTATACCTGAGCTCTCAGGGGCAGTTATGACAGGAGAGGTGAATGGTGCTGGCACCTAACTAAGCCACTCATCCATCCGGGTTTGGCCATGGACAGCGCACAGCACTGAGTTTATAAGGTCACTGGACAGTGCTGATGTCCACAGGGGTGGCCTTGATGGGAATTTTTACACAAAGTAAAGCTATGGAGAGGGCCACCCTTTCTAAACAAAATTGCTCCCTCCATTTCCATCATCCTTTTCTTCCTGGAGCTACCTGGGGGGAGGGGACAGCATTGGTTTCGTGGGTGGCATTTTGGAAAGAAAATGTCGTAATCTTTTTAGAAAAAAGGAAGAAAAGGTGCAGCTACTCAAGAGGACGGGATGAAGGATGATGTGGGCCCCAGAGGTGTGCAGTGTTCCTTTCAGTCGGTTAAATACACCCGCAGATATGCGTTTCCATCTGAGAGAAGCAGGGTGGGGTTGGGGGAATGGAAAGGAGAAACAATTCCCTATTTTCTTTACTGATGACCCATGACAGTTGTGGAAGGGGGGGGGCAAAAGGGGGGGGGGAAACGAGGCAGGAGGGGGGAAACAGAGGGGTCTTTCAGTGACAGAGCAAGGAAAATGGCAAATTATCCATGGTTTCCAGAAATCCGTGGAGGCCCCTTCGGCCCCTGCCCTGCTAAATACAGTGCTGGCTGTATGCATTTCCCACCTCGGAGATGTCTGCTTGAGTATTCTTTGGCACTGTGCGCTGACGTGTTTGGTTGTGTACAGTCTGCCTATGTGTGGGATGAATCTTGGCCTCCAGGGGAAGTCCTGGTACAAATCTACTTTATTCTAGTGCTGAGGAAGAAATGCCCTCCAAAGACACGCTGGGCAACTCTGCAGCCAGATAAATTCTTTCCACGAGAATTTTTCAAATTCGAATGGAGTTAGTTCTCAAGCCTGTGTGTGGGGCAGGGGGGCAATACGTGCTTGGGGTGGCCCCAGGTTTGAAGTGTGTTTTTTAGTTTGGGCCAGTCTTGGGTGAAACAATGTCCTTTTTGTGCCCAGAGTAGAGTGGGGGAGGCGAAGGGGATGTGCACACTTATGCACGGAGGGCCCGCAAGGGTGCAGGCCCTGAAATGAAGAGGGAGCAGGCAGAAGGTGCTCACCCCCGCCCCTCCTCAGCTGCGAGGCCTGCAATCATTCTCACATCAGCTGCTTGAGGCTACCAATCAATCCAGAACCTCCTTCAAAGCCTCTGAATTTTGCTTTTGTAGATTTTTTGAAGTCAAGTCTTCTGGGCTTAGATCAACACACACACACACACACACACAACATAACCCCTGCTGTCGCTGTCACAAGATTTAGCTCCCCAAATCCAGGCTGCACCTGCCACAGGATATTGCTAAAGCCAGAGTTAATTTCGCTGAGCAGTTTCATCTTGGTCTGCTTCATGTCTTTGAATTCTTAAGAACGTCTTCAGTTGAGATTAAAAAAATCACCCCCCCCCCCACAAGATGCTTGTGAGTCAACTGTGGGAAAACTGTGTGATGTGTGAGCGTATTCTCTTCGGTGTGTACAAAAGAAGTCGCAGGGAGATTCATCCGAACGGAATTTAACTACTGGGTTAGGGAGAGAATTCAGATATAAACACAGAGAATGGAGAAATAGCTAAAGTGTTTGCCTTTTTGCTTTTCTCTACCTTAATGCTAGGCTACATAAAGTCACGTTGGGTTCGAACACAAATGCATTTTGTTTGTAGTAATTAAAATGTTTTAATGAGACAACCATAAAATCCACCATTAATTATTTTATTTCAAACACTTCTGCCTTCTTTTGAACCAGGTCTATTTAGAAATAGTTTAGAGAGTAGCCTGCAGTTTTATTCTTTCCTCTGCATTATACACAGGAGTGGAGAAGTCATTTATAAATAATTACACAATGTTTTGGGTCTTTGGGCTTGTATAATATATCAAAGCGATTAGTACACTTATTGTTCCATTGTAAATGCTTTTTTTCTCCTTTCAGTTTCACTTGCCTTGTCTTCCAGCTAAACCTTTTTCTGGAAATCTTTTGTCTTCTTCATTCTTTTTGCTTGTTACAGTCCAGGAGCATTCTTCTTATTCAAACACTCGCAGCAGGGGCAAAGAAAGCGACTTCGGCCGCATCTTAAGTTTTACCATAACTTTCTGGCATTTTCTTTTCTTTCAGTTTTCCCAGACTACCTAGGGGCAATGAAGAATTATAACATACATGAATTATTGGTACTCCCCTCGAGTTAAAGGGGAGAAGAAAGTGCCTCATTTTCTATGCCCCCGAGGGCCGTAACGAGCGGGCGGCGGCTGAACAATGTATCGATCGCTTTGCATCTCTTTGGGACGCCGGCCGCGCCCGAGGCCCCACCCTCGCCGCCACTGCCGCAGCGGGTCTGCTCCGGCCCCGGACAGCCGGCCTTCCTCGACTTCTTTCATGGAGCCACAAATAAAGACTCCTTGGCTGGAAGAAGGGGGTCTTCTTCCTCGCGCCGGCGACCCTGGCGCCGCGGCTCCTTCCACGGCGCGGGGCTGGGCAGGGGCGCGCGGGGCTGGGCAGGGGCGCGCGGGGCTGGGCAGGGGCGCGCGGGGCTGGGCGGGGGCGCATCCCTGGGCGCGCGCGCACGCGCGCGTGGGGCTGGGCGGGCGTTAGGTTTCCGGGCGCGCGTTAGGTTCCCGGGCGCGCGGCCTACGACTCCCCTGCCAGGCCCGCTCGCCTACTGAGCCGCGTGAGGGGATTAGGGCCGCACGAGAGGCGACTGCGCCGCGGCTGCCGGCCACGTGAGGAGAGACTTGGCTTCAAAGGTCCCCACCCAACTAATCCTTGTCATCCGGTAGGCCCGCCGCGCCGCGCCAGCCCCGCGCCTGGCCCTGGGGCTGGCTCGCGGCCCCAAGACGACCACCTGTCCCCTCCCCAGCCGGCTCTGGAGACCCCCGGCGAGCTCGGAGGCGGCCCCCCGCGCCCACCGCGCCTGCGCAGCTGCGGGGGCCGTGGTCCATTTAGGACCCTTCAGACGCTCTTCTGGAGAATAAGGACGAAATCGGGGAATACAGATGTAGGCATTAAAATAGGGCCAACAAGAAGACAAATGATAAAAGATGCGCCCAAGAAAAAATACGGGCGAAGAAAACCCGCGGGAGAGGTCCAGCTCTCCCCGCTGGGGCGTCTTCCAGGCGGGAGGGCGTTCTGTCACTCGGTCCCCCCTCCCCGCCGGCCCCCGCCCCCCTGCCCGAGGAACACGTCGCAATCTGTCAGGCCCTCGGCCCTGTTTCCATATGAAGGGCGCGCCGGCGCCTTGGGAGCTATGAATGGCCGCTCGCGGTCGGGCGGGCGCACACGCCCCCGGCCCGCGCTGGATTTGGCCGCATTTGCATAGCAGGTGCTGATCCTTGTCCATTCTTACTTAAAGAAGTTTTAATATGGGATAAATTACCAGGAATTAGGAGCAGGCGTGGGCGGGAATAAAGGAACCGAGTCGCCCGTCTTCTTCCCGCTGCCTGGCGCGGGGAAGGAGAGAACTATTCAGTGAGATTCAACTTTTAAAAGTCGTCTCCTCAACAAGCCACAAACCCCCCGAAAAGGAGTGGAGAGAAAATAGGAGGGAACTTTCAACGATTTGATTTTAGAATCTGTTCTGCCGCGAGTAAAGCAATAATCCCAGGGATAGTAATACGATTAGCGCTCAAAGAGCTTCTGAGTCAGAAAGTCTAGTCGAGTTTAAAACGTTAATCCTGACCCTAATCCGCCCAGTTGGCGGTGTGGAAGTGCTGTGCCACGAGACTTTGTTTTCTTCCCCTACTCTTAAAGAGACATCGGGCGAGGCCCACCTCGGCCCATTTCTTGATGAGGAGGAGGGCACACCGGCTCTGGACCACCATCAGGCACCAGCCAGGGCTTCCTCTGGGCAGGGGTGCTAGCTCCCCCTTTCCTTGGGGAAACAGGGCCATGTGGCTGTGCCGGCCTCTGGGATTCATTCCATCTGTCTGGAATCTCGCAAAGACTTGGAGCAAAGTGGAGTTTCGAAGAGATGGGATTTTGAAGAGACAGTGATTGGGGCAGGCTCATCGACTTGGTCCTGTCTCCCAGCCTCCTTTCAGCCAGACCGAAAAGTATCCTCTTCAGAGGGACAGCCTCGTTTTTGGGTGTTCAGGGTCTCAGGGACTGGAGAAGGGGAATGGCTGCCTCAGACTCCAGCCTGCCAGGTGTGGGTCTGCTTATCATCTTCAAGGGAGAAGCGTCTGGAGTCTGGGGCCCTTGAGGGGTCTCCAGATACTTGGGGCACTGAGAGGGGCCACGGTGAAGATACTGCTGCCCGCATGCTCTCCCCACCAAGATGCTGTCAGACTTAACGTCAGACATGCTGTCAGGCAGCATGGGGACAACAGGCTGCCTGCTCTCTGAGGGGGCAAGTGCCAAGGCTTTCATCTTCCTTGCTCTCTGTCTGAGGAGCTTTACTCCTTCCCTCTCAGTGCCACACATTGCTTTTTAGAGCTCAGCCCGCTCTGACCTCTGGTGGTTTCTCTCTCCTTGCCCAGGTTGACCCCACTTTGGGGCAGGATCGCACCTGGGACGGTGCAGGCAGGCCTCTGGCTTGCCCCAGGCGCTTCCCAACATGCCTGCTTTTCCCGGAAGAAAGTGTGAGATGCCCAAACGGACCATATGGTTTGGAGCGAGAGCCTTGGAGCCCACAGACAATGGGGAAGTGAGAGGCCCAGGTCAGTGGCGGAGCTCGCGCGGCTGCAAACCTCTCTTTCAGCTTAATGAAGCTGTTGTCTGGGGGTAATGATGCAAATGCCCCGGCCCTTTCTCGCCCGCGATAGTCTAGAACGTGATTTGTCATACAATCTGAATCTTTGGGAGGACTTTAGACAGAACCTCCCCCAAAGATGGAGATGAGCCATATGTGCACTTTGCATCTGAAGTGGGGGTGGGGACAGCGGGAGGGAGGACACCGCCCACACCGACTTTCCAGAAGGACAGTGTTCTGACAGCCTGGAAGACCCGGTCCAGGTCCCGATGAGCCCAGTGCTGCCTGACCCCAGGAGGCTCATGAATGGGTGCAGCACTGTAGTGTCTAAAGACAGATTAGCAATGTGTGTCCGAAAAAAATGGGGAGGATCTGGATAGTCCGAGTGGGGTGGCCATTGTTTGCCTCATTCCTTTTCCCCGTGCTGCATGGTGAGGATGGAGGAGGGGCCATTCTGGATGGAATGCTCACTTAATAACAGTGCTTAGATTTCACTGTGCTGAGTGCTCCAGCTGATGCTAATTGGGGCCAGGCTGAAACTTCAAAGAGTATTTCTGAAACAGAAATAGTAAAAGAGAAGCAGAGACCAGGTGCCAGGCATCCTGGGCCTGGGGCAGGTTCGGGTACATACGAACTAAAGTGAGAAAGACAAGCAGGAAAAGTGTGAAAACCAGCTCCTACTGTGTGCGTATGTGAAGGAGAAAGCAGGGGCTTCATTGCACCTCCAGCTCGGGCACTGTGGGTCCCCCCAGAGTCTGAGCACAGAAATATATTACTCATGATCAGTCTAAGCGAAGTGGATTGCTGTGGAATGCATCTGTCTAACAGCCTTGTTTTGTTGGATGCATTAGAGAAGCACCAGTGGCCCAAAATGACCCTAATAACAGCAATGACAGTGAGGGGCATGGGGGGAAGGGTCTGTGGGATGGAGTCCACCCTAGAAAAAAAGAGAGCAGGGGAAGCAAAGATAACGTGAGTGCACCCACAGCCCTTCCTCACCTTTAGGGGAGTGGGGAGTTGGGTTGCACACTTCTCTGGGATTACTCCACCTCTTGTAACCCAAGAGTTGGTCCACAAGTTGGCATCGCAGTCCCAGGCTCTGCTGGGGGCTCAACCGCTGAGCTGGCAGAGGGCTTGCTGGGTGGGTATCTGTTCACTCATTCTGTGGCAGTGTAACCTTAGGAGATAAAATGGGGTGGGGTGGGAAATGGAGGCCCCTTAATCCGAGGGGGAGAGGTCCCTAATTACCCTTGCTGGCTGGGGGGGTCAGGGCAGATTGAAATCCTGGTCATGCTTTCGCCACCTATCACTCCCGTGGCCACAGGTTAAGTTGTAGGCAAGCTCTGCCAAAGCCCTGGCCACAGGGTACTCTTTCTGCGCCCTCAGACGCCTCCAGCCTCCTCTCTGGGCACTGAGAGAGAGAAGAGGGGGAAGTTACCGCGGTAAAAACACCAGCTCTCAAAGCCCAAGCCGCAAGCTGCTCACTGCAACACCTGTTACCACCGGGAGGTGTGTCCTGGAGTGGGAGCCGGGAGGTGGCTGTCCTGGAGTCCGGGGTGGGCTGGAGGTGGGGGGCGCTGGGAACCCAGCGGGACTGGATTTTCTGCTCATTTGAGGGCTGTGCAGAAAGCTTTGTTTAGAAAAATGGGAGTCTTTCTAAAACATCCCAATCTCCTTTCTTGCTTTAACAAATATGTGCCAGATGCCATTTACATGCACGCAGGAAATGGCCAGGGTCAAGATATTTGGTACCAGTTCCTCTTTACTTCTGAATCCATCATCATCATCATCCATATGGATATAAATAATATTTGTGAACAACTTTTGTGAGCGGGACACTGAGCTGCACCCTTTTTTTTTCTTTCTGCCTTTTAAATATGAAGAGACTGAGGCTTAAGGAGGTTAAGACACATGCTCGAGGTCGTGAGGTTGGCAGGCAATAGAGTCAGAAATGGAACCCAGGGCTATCTGGCTTCAGTGCCCATGATGTTGACCACTCATCATCCTCTTCTGCCCCTTTCTTCCTTTCTGTGAACGCCCACTCTGTGGCAGCTCCACCTAGGGTCTGGGGACATGGAACGGAAACCATAGCCCTACTCTGTAGGGGAGGGTGGCTGTCGCAGGTGTGGAGGTGGGAGACATTGATTCGAATGTATTTTAAAGTGTGAAGTGTGTGCCCTGCTCTTGCATATGTGTTCAACTTCCCAGCTCCAGGAAAGTCTGGGCCGAAGAGAGAATGAATCAGGTGTGAGAGGTTTAGCTCTGCATGGCACAAGGCTGTGTGCTTCTGAGGGGAATGTGTCTAAGGTGCGTCTCTCTCTAGGCACGGGGACATTTCCTGACTTGCCTGGACAGAGCACATTTCTGACTTGGGCCTGACCCCCATAGGATGGGTTTGTGTCATGCCCAAACCCACAGCACTCTCTGAATCACGCCTTTTGTGCCAGAGGAGACCTCTGCACCTGTTGGAGTTGGAGGTGTCTCTTCCCCTTATGAGAGAGAGCTGTGCAAACGTGCTTCTCTAAGCAGTGGACACGGGCAGCCTTTCCAGTCCCAGACAGAGAACAGACATCCCCGGAACACTCCTGGGGGCGGGGAAGAGGAGGGACTCCTCAAGGCAGAGTCGGGGCTGAGCGGTTGCTGGGGACAAGGCACACCTGGGTGGGTGACCATCAGCAGAAAGAGACCTGGGACTGGTTCCAGGGAAAGCCATTTGCAGTAACAGAGGCCAGAAGCGCACCTCCATTGTTCCCAGGAAATGACCCACGTGGCATGTTTAGGGTGGGAATGTGAGGGCCCCTGCCCTCCTCTCAGACCCTCAGCAGCCCTCTCAGTTGCTCCCCGCCATCCCCTAAGTCCTGACTCTGCCCACTGAGCACTGGCCGTGGGTCTAGCTGAGGGTTGGGTGTAGAAGAAGACCCCATTCCTGCCCTCAAAGAACTGGTAGTCTGTCTGGGAATCGGAACAGAAGCATGCAGAGCAGCCAGCGGTCAGCATTTGAATGCAACTCTGCCTGTATGCGCTCACCCGCTCAGCCAATCACCCGCCAGTCATTTATGGAGTGCCTCGCAGGTGCAGGGGTCACTGTGTGTAGTGCTAGAAAACCCAACGGAGCTGCTCTTCTGGAACTTACTTTCCAACCGGAAGACAGACCACAGTCACAAAAATGAATAAACATTTAAGATAACAGCAGGTGGTAACGAGTGCTAAATAAACAGGGTGCCATTGTGAGGAAAAACAGGAGAAACCTACTCCAGCTGAGGTGGCAGAGATCTCTGAGGAGATGATGTGGAAGCTGAGGCTTGAAGGATGAGAAGGAGCCAGCCATGGAGAGAGCTAGAGGGAGAGCATTACAGGCAGAGGCCCTAGCGAGTGCTGACTCTGGGGCAGGAACAAGCTTGTATTGTGTGAAGAACTGATGGAAGACCAGGGTATGTTAAGAAAGCCTTCAGGAGTGAGGTGCAAACCTTGGACAAACAATGCATATCAGCATAACATGAGTAAGAACAGGCGTCTACTGATCGCTCACCAGGTGCCTAACACTGTGCTCATGTTACACCTGATTTACTCCTCACACCAGCTGGATGAGGTGTGCACTGTCATGCTCCTAGTCATGCAGAGGTCAGGCAGGTGAAGTCAATGGCCAAAGGTCGTGGAGCAAGTCAGCGGTGTAATCGGGTTTTGAACATAAGTCTGATTCAAGAGCGCAGGTTCATAACCACTAGGTGATTCTGTCTCCCAATATGTAGTACAAACTGCACACACCTGCTACATGGAAAGGACAGAGAAGGGAGGAACCAGAGAAAATTGTAGTCATGGCCTACAGTGTAGGCTGTTGGGAAGATCACGTAGAGAGAAGTGTGGACAATCATATACTGAAAAGTCATTATTAAAGCTATACCGCATCCTAAGGAGTTTATTATTCTTTGATGAGCAGGGCTTCCTTTAGAGCATCTTAGCTGTCTAAAGGTGGAAAACAGCGCTACCTGTTGGTGAAAAAGGGTGGTGGTTGTACGACAACTCGAGAACACTTGTATCCATCCCTGGTGAAGCGTTTCTCCGTCACCCCCAGGATGTGCAGGCTTGCACTGGGCTGGTGGGTGAGGATGTGGCGAGAGGAGTGGGCTGAGGGCTGGAGGGAATGCAGGAGAACTCAGAGGCACAGCTTTGCCTCCAGAATAGAGAGGGCTGAGTTGGGAGGTTGGGCTTCCCACTCTGTCTTCCTCATGGGCACACCAGGGGATCTCAGAAAATAAAAATGGGGATGTGGAAAAAATGAGAGATCTAGGAAGGCTCGAGAAGCTGGGAGAGGCTCCAGCCAAGAGGCAAAACCTGAGCAAGCAAGTATTTGTGCATAACTGTGAAATGTTGTAAGTTCTTCACTGCAGTATTGTTTGAAATTTAAAAGGTGGAAACGACCCATGTGTCCATCAGTAGAGGGTTGGTAAATAAATATGTTGCATGCATATCACGGAATGCTACACAGCTGTAAGAAAATAATGAGCAAGCTCTTTATGCAGTGATATGGAAAAGTCCCCAAGGTGTATTAAGAGAGCAAAACAAAACAATGGCAAAGACTACGGTGTAGAACAGTGTGCACAGTATGCCATGGTTTCTGTAAAAAGAAGAGGGGCTATAAAATATTTATCTTGTTTGTCTGAGCCAAAGGAAACTCTGGAACATGCACAGGAAACTGTTAACACAGCGGTTGCCTGAGTGAGTGGGTGGGAGACAGGAGTGGGAGGGAGACCAATCATCTTATATCTTCTTATTTTTTTTAATTTTTAAATTAAGTGTATAAATCCCATATTCAGGTTAATGGTTTTTTTAAAATAAATTTATTTTATTTATTTATTTTTTTGGCTGTGTTGGGTCTTCGTTGCTGTGCGCGGGCTGTCTCTAGTTGTGGTGAGCGTGGGCTACTCTTTGTAGCGGCGCACGGGCTTCTCATTGCGGTGGCTCCTCTTGTTGCGGAGCATGGGCTCTAGGCACGAGGGCTTCAGTAGTTGTGGCACGTGGGCTCAGTAGTTGTGGCTTGCGGGCTCTAGAGCGCAGGCTCAGTAGTTGTGGTGCACGGGCTTAGTTGCTTCATGGCATGTGGGATCTTCCCGGGCCAGGGCTGGAACCCATGTCGCCTGCATTGGCGGGCCGATTCTTAACCACTGCGCCACCAGGGAAGTCCTCAGGTTAATGGTTTTAAAAAGGAAAATTATAAACAAACAAAAAATAAAATGGAATTCTGATCCCATTGCGGCTTAACACCACTTCTCCTCCCCTGGGTTTTTGCTTCCTTGGGTCCGGAGCTGGTAAGCCCTTGTGGGCCACGTGCAGCCCAGAGTTGTAGAATCTGAGAGTTAGAGGAGACCTTTTATCCAATGAATTGGAAACCTGTAAATCTTGTATGTGTGAGATAATTTGTCCCTCGAAGGATTGTTGTTAGACTTTGTTCATCCGTGTTTTCTGATTCCCACAAGATTCACAAAGTTGCATGCATAAGCTTTCTGTGCTTTATTATAATTAGTGATGAGTCCAGGTAGCTGTTCATTTGGTTGGTCTCAATTATTGACTGAATTCCTACTAGGTTTGGGTGCTGGACTGAGCCCTGGGAGTGTCCCAGAGAAGCCTTGGCCCCAGGTTCTGCCCTTGGGGGGGCTCACCATCTGGTGAGGAGATGGGAATGTGACCAGCACCACAGTGGCAGAGAGCAGGGGGCTAGTGGGTGTCCCCCACTTGAGGGATCACTCAGGTCTGCCTGGCAGAACTAGGATGAAGGCTTCAGGGCGAAGGGAGCACTTCCGTGGAGACTCAGAGCATGAGTGGTGAGCAAATGCACCCCTAACACAGAGAATCAAGGAGAAATGGCTGTTTGTTTTTAGTGTTCAGCATAAGCATGTGTTATTTTTCAAGGGCTCTATGTTCATTTTAAAAAAAGAAAGATGTGCCTTCTGTTTCTTCCTCGTAGTCGCCATTAAAATTAGTGTAAGAAACCGTTTTCTCTGCACCCTGGTTGTTGCTTCCGGGTTTTACGGTGCAGGGGTGTGGGTGGCGTCAGACATGGCCCTGATCTTCCGGCCGGCACTCTGCCCCCTCAGCCCCTGCCAGTGTCCCAGGCCTAGCTCTGTCCACCAGAGCAGATCTGACATATACGACCCTGTGGGGCCTCGGTCGCTGGGGACTCAACTTCCTGTTGTTACATTGGGTGCTCCTAGGCTCCTGTCCCCCAGCCCCCACTGAGGCCTCATAACTAGGCTGTGTTCCCTTTGTGACCTCAGTTGACCTGTTTGTGAAATAAGAAGGCTGGACAAGGTGAACTACTGGAGGCCTTCCAGAACTCAGCCCCTATGACCATGATGCTGAACACAGGGGAAAGCTCACGTCATTTCCCAGGGAATGGGGTCCAGTATAGTCAGGTGGCCATGGCCTCCCTCCACCTTTCTGTCACAATAAAGATGATCTTTCTCTGAGGCTCAACCAGAGACAGCATAGCTCCACAAAAGAACATTCAAGGGAGCTGGGGACCAATATGGGTCTAGGCTGAGACCTGTCCCCTTTCTGGGCCTCAGTTCCTGGCTGGGGTCACCAGGAGGCTGATGGATCAGGCCCTTTCCAGCTCCAGCTTTACCAGAAGCATCCCTGGTCCCTCGGTGGTAGGTGTGGAATCTGGGTCCTCTAGGCTAGCCTCTCCCCTCGGCCTCCTGCATGTGCTTTCTCAGATGTCTTGTGTGAGTGAATTAGAGCTGTGTGTGTCCCAGTTCTCTGTGCAAGCCTCTTAATCAGTGCTCCGTAGAGAGGAGCTGGGGAGTCGGTTGGCCCTGCCTTCCATTCAGGGAGGGGCTGCCATTTAAATTTGAACATTGTCTCCAATGAGTTTACAATTACAAACGACTGGCTGAAGAGAAGACGTGTAGCATACAACTTTGAACTTGCCTTTGTTTCTAGATCACAGCGTATTACAGTACGAATTAATGTTTTTAAAAGTCTGCCCCAAATCTTACGGGTCCTGTGACAAAACTTCATTAAGTATCTTGGCAGAGGTTCAAAGCATTGGCTTATTAAATGTAGAACAGAGATGCTATAGCGTTCTGTTTCCGTATTTTGTCCTGTTGAGGACCTCAGCGGGTGGATGTGGCTTTGTCTGAGGGCCTCTGAGAGGCTCCCTCCTGACCAGCCGAGGGGCTTTTAGGAGTTGATGTGCAGCCATGGTCCTGGGCGGGACCTGGGCTAATCTTCGCAAGGTGACTCTTCCTCTGTAGGCACAGGTGATGAAAGGGAGTGAGGGTGGAGGAGGCGAAGGTGTCGAAGGTGCTGGGTGAATTTGTGAGTGAAGTCTGCGTTTGGAGCCTTTGCAAGCCCTGCATTCACTTGGGGAATCCTTTGCCACCTCCAGGGAGCTGTTGGAGCAGCCACAAGGTGGAGCTCTTCGCCCGCCTCCCAAAGGCATCTGCTCCCTCCTGGAAGGCTTTTCCAGACGGGAAGGCCCAGGGGGTCCAGAGGTGGGTGCAAAGGACTTGGAAAGAAAAGCGCTTAGAGGGCAGCTCCCCACTCCCTTGACAGGGATTGCAGTGTCTCTGCCTTGAAGGAAATCCCCTCCTTGGCACACAAACCAGCCCCTTTCTGCCCCAGTAAGTTAGTGGTGGTTTATTCCATCCCAGTCCAGGGCCGTGAAGCTCAGCGGGGTTGCCGGGTTCCCAGAGCCAATCTGGGGCAGAGTCCAACTCCCAAGTCCATGTCTTCCCCCGATGCAGATCCTACCCTGTATCATGGGGACTTGAGCACTGTCCCCAGTGGGTTGCTGCATTTCATTATTCAGGGAGGAATCTCTCCTTAGCAGTCGATGCTCCCTGAAATCATGCACTATGGCAGCCAGTTCCTGTCCCATGAAATAGAGAGCTCTAGAAAACCAAATGTGTAAAGCATTGCCGTTTAAAAAAACTTGCTCCTTTTTAAACAGATAATATATGCACAGGAATTAAAATCAAACAATATGAAAGGGAGTCTAATGAAAAGAAAGTCTCTGTCTGTTGACCCCAGTTGCCCAGCATCCTTCCCTGGAGGTAACCATTGTTACCAGTTCCTTGGGGGCTCTTCTGGAAATATACATATGTACTTGTGCTTAGAATATATTCTTTTTTAAAACAATTGGTGGTGTATTGTTCTGGATACAGGGTGCCCCCAGATCTGCTCTACCTCTCATTCTTCTGCATGGTGCCCCCCAGAGGCTGATCATTATGGGCTTCATTGGGGCCCCCCCTCACCCTCTGCTTTCAGGTGGGCTCAGTCAATGGCAGGCACCAGCCAGAAATGGTAAAGTGAGAACAAGGTGAGATTGGGGTATTTCTTTCCCATCTCCTGTCCTGCTGGCTGGCCTCTCTCCAAGGCTCTGTGGATAGCCCTCCCTTCCAGCTACACTGTCTGGGTTTGGTAACCATTCCTCTCTCCTTCAGGGCTCAGTTGCTAACAGCTCTGCACTGTTGCTAAACCCAGGGGACTGCATTATCCCATTTGACTTTCCTAAACTTTGCCCACTATTTTTTTTTTTTTTTTACAAATTCTCTCAGGGGTATGCTGGTAAATGTTTAATAAAAGTGGCTCTTTGGGAAAATCAAACCAAACCAAACCCTGATTTGTAGCATTTCCTGATTTCTGTGGTATAAATTCTCCCACTATCAAGTTACCAACAATTTAATAATCAGCTCACAAAAATTCTGAACGTGTAGCAATCCATTGGTTCTCATGGGGTGGTAGAGCTGGCCCCAGCCCACCACTGACTCTCCTTTGTTAAATTATCTTTGTTATCAAACCAAACTTGGGTCTGCTTGCCTGGACGAAGTAAAGCCAATCTACTGACACCGGGTTGTGGTGAAGGAAAGTGCAGTGTTTATTGCAGGGCAACAAGCAAGTGCAGCTAGTGTTCAAAACACCCAAACTCCCCAGTGGGTTTCAGGGAAGCATTTTTAAAGGCAAGGTGAGGGAGAGGAGTCCCAGGGTATTTGATCAACTAATGCACAATTCTCTGATTGGTTGATGGTGAGGTAACAGGGAGGTGTCACAGGGGTTAACATTATCAGTCCTCAGGTGCCATAGGTCTGTGGGATGTGTGCTCATGGTCATCAAGTAGTTAATTTCTTCCATTTGGTGGGGGTTTTAGCACCTGTAAAACAACTCTGGAAATGTGCATCGGATACTATTATCTAGGTACTGCAGAGAGGAACTAAAGCAGAGGATATGGGGGAGGGATCTGTCCCAGGAAGGCCCCATAGGGTCCTGGTCGATTACATCTGTAATTGCCCCATTTGAGTGTGCCATTCATTTAAGGAGCGCTGATCAGATATTTTGTAGGGTGCCAGAAATGGGCTTTTTTTAAAAAAAATTTATTTTATATTGGAGTATAGTTGATTAACAATGTTATGTTAGTTTCAGGTGTACAGCAAAGTGATTCAGTTATACATATACATGTAGCAATTCTTTTTCAAATAGAAATGGGCATTATTTTTTCAAGGCTTTGATGTCTAGCCTTTTAAAATTTTTATTAAAATTTATTATTAATTAATTAATTAATTAATTGGCTGCATTGGGTCTTAGTTGTGGCACATGGGATCTTCGTTGAGGCATGCAGGATCTTTCGTTGTGGTGCGCGGGCTCCAGGGCGAGTGGGCTCAGTAGTTGTGGGACGCAGGCTTAGTTGCCCCGCGGCATGTGGGATCTTAGTTCCCCAACGAGGGATCGAACCTGCGTTCCCTGCATTGGAAGGCGGATTCTTTACCACTGGACCACCAGGGAAGCCCCGAAATGGGCATTTTTGATGAAACTGTTCTGTCGACTCTTCTCCCAAATGGCTGAACCACTGCCATCTTTGGATCCCAGGATCCTTGAGCAGGGCTTTTGTGTGCAATTGGTTGGCTGACGGGAGTGATAAAGAAGAGAGAGTCTGGAGGACCACTCTGGGGAGAAAGGTCATAGGACATTTGTTGGGGAACAGCTTGTTTGGGTGGCTCAATGGAAAGAAAGCCTCTTGAAGAGAAGGAGCAAAATCTCCCACGTCAGCACCACAGTCTAACCTATGCGCCTGCAGATCTTTTCCTCCACTGAGCACAGGGTTTGGAGAGGGGCAGGGGTACAGGACGCTGGGGCAGAAAGAACACAGACTGTAGTCTGACGGTGTTGGTTCAGCTCCGACTTTGCCACTTGCTGGCTGCACGGTTCTTTACAGTCTCCGAGCTCCAGGTTCACAACCGCAGAGTGGGAATAAGCTTTCCTTTTCTCCAGGAAGCTTGAGGATTTGCTGGAATCCTCAGGCGGGACCCTGCACATTTTAGCTGCTCTGGAAGTGATTGTTTTGATGATGATGATTGGCCCAGAGAGGAATTCGGGACCCAGAAAAGGCATGAGGTCTTTGCCCTTAGAAACTGTTTATTCTTCATGGAGTTGGAAACAGCTCCTTTCCTACCTGGAAGGGGGTATTTTGAGAACCCAGGCGTCTAAACCTGCTTTTGGCTTTTCTTTCAGGATAAATATGCTATGCTAGGACAAGTACAATACATTAAGCCAAAGCTTCCACTGAGTGACTTCTTCAGAAACCTGCCTGGCACCTTATTGTGGAGGAATGCAGTTAAGGCTTGTTTGTGAAACTACAATGCATGTATTTCTTTGTATTTAGAAACCTGAATTTAACAATCTATGTATCTATATCTATATCTATCATTTTTTCCCCTGAGTGTATTGAGCTTTTTAAAAAATGAAGGTTTCAAGGTTCTGAAAACCAAGCTGATTCTACCAGAATGGGGTAGAAAACGGGGACCGCCCAACTCATGAAAATCTTCCGCCGACCGTTTCTGAACTTGCAGGAACAGTGTTGCGATGTGGAGGAGAAAAGGGATCCAACGTTTCTTCCGGGGATTAAAAGTGAGTCCAAAATTGCAAGAACTTAGGAGAAAAAGGCTCTTGTTGAGTTTCCCTTTGAATAACCGAGCTGCTTTCTCTCTGAGCGCTAAGTGTTGTGATGCAGCGTCCTTACTGCCTAGAAACCCAACAAAGACTGGCTTGGTGGCTGCTTTGAGGTTCCTGTTCCATGTAGAATTTTAACCATGAAAAGACACAAAGATTGGTTTCTTCTGAGTCCTTAACTGAATACCACAAAGGGGGACAATTAGTGGGGAGCTGGGCTACTATCTCCCACCAGCTGTGCTGCTGCCATTTTGAACCTTGGGCCCCCCATCCCAGAGCCATGTGGGGTACACCCCAGCCCCTCTCCATCTCCAGGGTTTGGAAATGTGCCACAGACGTAGCCATCCAGGTGTGGAGAGTGCTGGGCTCCAGAGAGACCATGTGCCGTGGAGTGGAGAGAATGGATTGTTATTTAGTTTTGTAGCCACTTTTACTTGCTAGAGGTCCTAATATGTAAAATGGGATAATAATTCCTGGACTGAAGACCTGCTATTAGGATAAGGTGAGATAATCATAGATAGTGTTGGCATGGAGTAAGGGTGCAATAATGGTAGTCATTTATGCAATACTGTTGTTCTCCCCATTCCAGGCGTTATGGCACAGATACCCTCTGCCCGACTTTCAAAACCCCCCAGACCATTCCCAGCTCTGTATCCTCTGCTTTGACTGAGCAGGTTTCCATGATTTCTCCTGTTCATCTTCCTGTTACCTGTGCGGATAAGGGGCCATGTCCCTGACTGGAAGCACACCTCTTAATCTCTCAGAGCCCAGCTTTCATAGAAATAAAGGATTGTAACATCTGCCCCTGGGGATCACTGTAAGGGCTAATGTAGACAATGGAAACAGTACCTAACACAGTGCCTGATCCCTGGTAGGTGCCGAATAAAGGCTCTTTCCTTTGCCACCTCCTGGAACATGTGCTGGAAAGGACAGTTAACTGTGCAAAGCAGCTCCAACACAGGCTATGTGCTGCCCATGCATGTAACTCAGGTGACCTTCTCAGTGCCTCATCTGTTCATGGAGTGTAACATAGTGGGTATGTGTGTGGACTTTGGACTTGGACTCCAGGGTTCAAATCCTTCGTCTGTCACTTTTACTAAAAAGTTACACATTCCTCCAAGCTTTAGATAACTCACCTTTAAAAGGGTTTGCAAAAAATTACCTCACATTTAAATTGTTTTAGGATTAAATTACATGAAGTATGTATAATACATAGCCCATAATAAGAACCGAATAAATTATTGTTGGTCTTCAACGAATGTCTGAATAAATATTTCTAGAGTTGGCATATGAATAGCTTGTCTAGCTATGTATATTTAGTGAAATCAATGTACCATAACATACTCAATTGTATCTTAACCTTTTGAGTATGCTTTCACTTTTACTTCTTTACTTTCACCTGTAGTAAATAAAGCTGCCGTGAACATCTCCATGCAAATATTAATTTCCTTGACCAGAATTCTTCTCTTAGGGCAGAGTCCTAGAAATGGGATTATTGGCTTAAAGGGTTTATTCAGCAGTTCCAGAGGATATTTTCATTTTGCCATACAGGCTGCAAAGAGATATTTAACAATACAAAATGCTCAGAAAATGTATATTATACTCAGCGTCACGTCTTTTTGATCTTTTGGTGGGCATCTTTCTTCCATGTTAGCTTTTCATTTTAGCTGGGTTGAAAAATCCATGGCTTTAAAATTCATTATAGTATGTAATTATTTCAGTTTTTAATTCAATAGAGCTGTTATTCATAGTTATTTGTTTTTAAAAGACTTATCACTTACAAAATTAATGTAAGCATTATTTATTTTATGCAACACTGGACCATGTTTTTTTTTTTTTTTTTCCTTTTTTGCCCTTATTAATGTGTTATGTCTCTTGATACAAGTGACGGAGACTTGCCTCTAACTAGATTAAGCAAAACCAGAATAAGTTGGCTCCTGTAACTGGGAAGGGGGGGCTGGTACAATTTCAGGCAAAGCTGGACGCAGGGCCTAACCCATGTGGTCGTAGTCCTGTTCCTCTGTTTCTCTGCTTTGATTCCTTCTGTGTGTTGGCTGTATTCTCAGGCAGGTTTTCTTCAAAGGATCCCAGAGATGACCTCTGATGCCGTGAGACCATATCCTTATGACTTGTGATCAAGAGAAGCCTGTTTCTTCAGCTTCCACCTAGTAAATCTTGTTAAGGCCCCGATTGGCTTTCTTGGGTCTTGTGTTCACATCTCAGCCAATCAATGTGCTGGGGGGCGGGGGGGGGGAGAATGCTGGGCTCTGATTGGTCATTCTGGGTCGTTTACACCCATTCCCTACTCCTGGGGTCAGGTGAGGGTGGGTATCATGATCTACAGCCTCTCAGGCTTTACAGGTTGGGGAAGGGGCTTCCGAAGGAAAAGAGCGGGACGCTGGGATACTGTTACTGAGGAAGTGGTTACGTTAAGCAGCGTGCAAGGTGTGAAGTAACCACAAGATGGCGCTTTCGATCTTTCGCCTTCACGTGGCCGCTGGGCCCACACGGGCCTTCCCTGGGTCTTTCTTCCTGTCGCTTAACCCACAGAGATATGGATTCCACAGTGGAACTCCTGCTTGATGGTTTTCAGAAGAATTGAGGCGTTGCCGCCCATAGGAAAAGGAACGGGCCTAGTAGGGGTTGTATGCCATGAGGTGGGGGGAAAAGTGGTGCGGTGTGGACGGAACTGATTCAACACCCAGATGGGGGTTTGGCTCCAGTGGTGGTGATTGGCTATTTTCTATTAAGCCTCTTGTCTTTAGCCAGACTCCTCAGTACAAAAGTTCTGTGAGTTCGCGTGAGAATCTGTTTTATGAAAAAGACTTAGTTAGGAATTTGGCTATCCTCTCAAGAACACGTGAGAAATCTCAAGCCAGAGGCTTCCTGAACATTCTCCCTCCCAACACGCAGCCCCCTGCATTGAGGAGGCCAGCTGTGCGGTGGGAGAGTGGAGGGCACACTGGGAGGGCCCACTGCTGGGCTCAGGGGTGGACAGGGGCGTGGGGAGACGCAGGGCCATTCCTCCCAGCCTGCTTTCCCATGACTTGGGTGAGTGAATGTCCCAATCTGAGGGCCAGCATGGTCCTGGGAGCTAGGGACCCAGAACTTTCTGGTCATGTGTGAACATTATATCCTAATGGTACACAGGGTAGAATAAAGAAGAACCTGAACCTGAGGGCTCGGCTCCAAGAAGCATTCTCCAGCATGCTAGCCCCCAGGAACCACAGTGACCCTTTCCCTTGTTTTCCCTCCCCCATTAGTCATAAAACACCTACTCAGTGCCAGCTACTTGCTGGGGGCTGGGGATTCAGAGACAAAACCTATTCACTATTGTCACAGATCCCACAGCCTAGTTGGAGAGACGGCCGTATCTAGAAAAATGCTGTTCAGTGTGGAAATGCGGAGGGTGTAGTGAGATAGTGCGGCTCAGACAGGCCTAGGTTGAAATCCTGGCTTGGCTGTTTGGTGAGTGGATAATGTTAGGCAGGTGATGGAGTTTCCACCAGACTTTTCTTGTTTGTAAAGCAGGGATGATTGTATAGACATCAATGCCTATTTCGTAGAGTTGGTGTGAAGAGTGCGTGAGAACACGTGTAAGGCACCTTGCCCTGAGCTTCAGACAGGGAGATGCGCAGATCTCGTTGATTTTCTTATCTTGAATGGGATGTGCAAATGTTTCAAAGTTGAGAGGCAGAATTAACGCACTGGGTGATAAAAATGTGAGCCAGACTCTCCCCGAAGGTTTGGAATGCTAAGGAAGAAATCGGTGAAACTAAATACTTAATTGGGACAGATGTAAAGTGGTGGGCTTGGGTTCAAAAGATCAGTTGCCCAAACCCAAGGATGGAATGCAGGTCTGTGTGGCTTGACACTCTGCTCTTGTATGATGAGGCCTTGGGGATCATTTACATGCCTGCCTAATGGATGTGATGAGGTGGCTGAGAACAGTAGCACAAATATGACGTCCTGACAGAGGAAATGAGCCACAGCCATGCCGGAAGTGGTTTGGGGAGGGTGGGTGCCCTGGATGGCAAAGGACCCAAAAGCCATCACCTGGAATGACTGAGTGGACAGACAACTTTAGCCTGGAGAGGGTCAGATGTGTCACAGCGTGGGCCCTGCTTTCCAAAAACATCAAGTGTTGGCATCTGAAAAAGGTCTTGTGCTTCCTCTGTGTTGCTCCAGAGACGGACCTCAGGAAGCCTCTTTTAGGGTCCTGATTTAAGGATGAATTTTAAAACTTTTTAGCACTTGGACTTTTCCAGCCATAGAGTGAGCTGCCTTATGAGTTGTGAGGCTCCTGTAACTAAAAGCATTCAGGCAGCCTCTGGAGGCCCTATCTGGGGTGATCTAAGGCAGGAATTACTCACACAGGTCCAAGGAACCATAAGGATTACTTCAGAGGAATACAAGAATCTCCTGAAATTGTTTGCAAGATAGTCCGTGCATTTCTTTCAGGGAAAAGGAGATAGAGCATTCATCAGCTTCTTAAGGGGACCCAGTGTCCAAAAGCACTTAAAAAATTCACAACTTCAAAGAAGTTTGGATACAAGGTTAGAATAGATTCTAAGGTGTTTTCCCTCCGGGATTTGAGAGTCTTTGGATTGTTAAATATGTTCTCGTAACATGAAATTGTTGTTATTATTATTAGCTATCATTTATTATGTGCTTGGTATGTGCCACACAAAGTTTTACATATTCTACTTGAATTATGTCATCTAGTATTTTTTAAAAATTCTTTGAGGTTAAGCACTGTTATTATATCTATTTTACAAGTGACGAAACTGAGGCATGGAAATTTGCCCAGGTTCACAGAAGGTTCCAACTTCCCTGGATAGATATGTGCCCCAAGTTTGGGCACTTTTATGCCTCATAGATGTGATGTTACTCCAAGTAGGTCCACACAGGGTACAAAACTACAGTTTTCCCTTGGATATTTTAAAGGCAGGATGACAATAGTAAGCAACTATTGATACCATGTATCAACTGCTTACTTTCTGTGTTGAGACATTTACCTCATTTAATGCTCACAATAGCCCTCTAAAGTTGGGACTAAGAGAAATTAAGGGGTTGGGAGAAATGAAGTATGGTCACTCAGCTTTTAAGGAGAGGAGCTAGGGTTTGAAAGAGCCTGTCTGGCTCACAGCCTGCATTCTCAGCTCTGCAGATATTGGGGATGGAACACTGGGCTGGGGCCTGGGCCTCTTCTGTGTATCTGTCCCAGGAAGAGCTCTTTGAATACACTTGGGGGAAGTGCAGAAAATCCCTTGGTAGCTGAGGTGAGTCAGCTCAGATAGAGTGGCAGCTGGACATATCCTGAAACCTCAGAGCAGGAAGCCAGCCCAAGGGCTGAACATGGAGAGGACAACAGTCAGTGAGCCTGAAGAGCTCAGGTGCCCCCCCGCCAAGAGCTGCCCAGGCTCCAGGTGGCTCAGTGAGCTGAGGCTTTAGCATGTCCTGCGTCTTGGGACTCTGCCCTCTCTCCCACCCTAGCTCCTCCCAGGTTCAGGGAAGGGAGCAAGTCAGCAGCCTTATGGTGGGAAAGCATTCCAGACTTGCCCAAAGCCGGCATTCGAAGGGGTCATGTGTTTGGGACTGATATGGAGGGAGGGAGTTGCACCTTTGGGTCTCCATGGCTTTCCCCAAGCTTCCTGATGTGCTTCGGCCCTCCCCAGGCTCCCAGGAGAATAAGATGTCAAAGGTCCGTATCCCATTACTACTCCTCTGATGTAGCTAATCCCACCCCTTACAGCACATGCCAACCAAATTGCCAAGGAAAGGTATTCCTCAGTCCTCTGGGAAGTACAGCTGCTTGGTTGACTTTTGTTCTCCTGAAACCAGAATCTCATACTTTAATTGTCTGGGGAATACCATGTGGATAGACACACAGAGAGGGGGACAAGGATTTTTATTTGGGCTTTATTCAACAGACGGGACTCCAAAGTGCCATGTGCTCCCCAGTAAACAATCCATGGGCATAAGCTCCAACCTTTGTCTAGCAGGGGAGGGAGGCCAGGGTGGAACAGGGAAACCAGGAGATGGCGCAGGAAGATTCTGTACAGTGCTCTGTGGACTTCAAGGGTCACTGTTACTTCCAAAAGGCCCACGCTCAGATTGTCCAAGGGGAGAAGTTGACTAATCATTTCTTAGACACCACACAGTCCTGCTAGGCCTGTAAGTGGGGTGATCATATAATTTATCAACCACACTAGAACTCTTTTAAGAGCATGGAAGGAAACCCTCTTCATAATTACCCTGGGACAACTGTCCTAGACCTGGATTATCCCAGGAAACCAGGACATGTGGTCACCCTACCTAGGAGTGTCCAAACCAAGACTTAACCCTGCCCGAGACCACTTGGCCACTCTGTGACCTTGGACAAGTTACTCAGCTTCAATAAGCCTGAGGTTCTTCATCTGTAAAATGGGACTCACCATAGAGTTTGTTGAGAAAAGACTCAATAAATATTGGTTGTGGTGGTTGTTATTATTTTTATTAAACTTTATTGCCCCTCAAAGTATGGGGAATCAGCAGGGTTGGTATCTTAGCAGCTGTAAAGGAGTTGAAAGATGTTCTTTCTGTCATAATTTTCTTGGTTTATAATACTTTGTGGCTTTACTAATGCAAATACTTAACTCCAGTCTGTCTTTGCAGGCCATTATTTCAGGGGGACAAAAGCCTTTGTAATGTAGAGATGATACCTGTATGAGGGCTGCTTTCAAAGAAACAGTGGGTTGGAAGAAAGAGCCTGTTGCTTCACCTTCCCTTTTGCTCCCGGGGAAATAATCTTGAATATTAGATGAGCGTCTCATCTGCATCTAATTAGACATCCTACTACTGTTCCCAGAATATCAACTCTCTTCATTGTGAAACAGACTAATTATTTTAAATCCAGCTTTGAATTAATTTTTTTAAACTAACCTCTTGATGGTTTCAACTTGTTTCTAACCAAAACGTTGAATTGAATTTGATATTGTAGTCATTTTGCTTGTTCAGCGTATTTGGTGGTAGCTGGAAGAATCTCTGGCTGCTTCTACTTAAGCCGAATTTGTGTCTATCAGATGTGGGGCAGAGCAGTGATTCCACAATTGTGGGGATGGCTTTGCTTGTCAGATGAGTGGGAGAAGGCCTAGGGGAGCACGTGTGACTGTAGTCTTCTGTTTCTGAAAGACAAACGAGGCACACCCAAAACAAACCTGGCCACGCTGGTGGGCCATGTGACCCAAGTTCACTAGACGATCAATATCTACTCAATAAACAGTAGGTGAGGCCTGGGTGAGGGCACAGCAGTCTCCTGTGGGCTGGGGTCAGCAGGAGCTCTAAGACAGTGCGTCGTTCAGGGGCAGAAGCCCTGCTCAGAACCCTCCAGACGTGAGGGTTCAAATTCTGTGTTTACTACCTGCTAGCTTTGTGAATATGGGCAATGTGTATTCACCTCGCTAAGCCTCGGTTTCCTCATCTGTAAAGTGGAGCTAAAGGACAGATTCCCCTCCCACTTCCCACCCCCGGCCCCTGCTGTGGTTGTTACCAGGATTCCATGGGATAAGGCATGCAAGGGTCTCAGCACAGGGTCTGGCTCACAGTAAGTAAGGACTATACCAGTCCCTGTTGTCACTGTTCTCACACAGCCTTGGGGAACTCGGAGGGCACTTGGCTGAGGTCCGTTGGCTCTTTGCTGCCCTCTGGTGGTGTGGCTCAGCATGGCCTGGCGTGGAGGAAGCTGGGAGATGTTACCTCCAGAGAAAGAAAATTGCTTTAGGTTTTATTGCTTCCTTAATGACCTCCAAGATTATCTATTCAACTTTTCAAAAGGGGAGGACAAGGGAGGGCTCTAAAAGCAGTATGGTGTCT
The DNA here is from genome assembly GCF_028023285.1 of Balaenoptera ricei. Classification (NCBI taxonomy): domain Eukaryota; kingdom Metazoa; phylum Chordata; class Mammalia; order Artiodactyla; family Balaenopteridae; genus Balaenoptera; species Balaenoptera ricei. The sequence continues at coordinate 113,778,218 of NC_082641.1, forward strand.
TCCTCGGTGGGAGAGTGAGTAGAAAAGCTGTGGTGGGCTTCCTTGCCAGTGAGGCTGTGGAGGCCATGGTTCCCTGGCAGGCTGGGTGGGAGGCGAAGAAGGAGAGGAAGGGAGATGGATGAGCTGGGAGCGGAGGTTGGAGCTGTGCCTGGTTTCCCTGGATATTCAGCTGGGGCATGGCTGGTATTTCTGAGGCCCCTCTGAATTCCCTCACATTCTCCACTTCCGGCCCTGGTGCTCTCTGTTTCTGCTGGCCTGTCTCATCGCATATGGACACAGGGAGCCATGGGCCACGTCAGGGACAGGATGGAATCAGGACTTCCTGTCATTGCCTGAGAACAACTTACAATTTGCCATGAGCTCTCTCCAGACTGATAGGTCTTGGTCAGGGGTCGCCTCCTACGAGACTGGGTGAGGTGCCTCTTTGGGGTGTCCCCAGAGCCTGCTGTGTGGCCCTCTGGCTTAGTGTTAGACCGACAGGCAATTTCAGGCAGTGTCTTCATCTCCCTTTGGACTGGGAGTTTCTGGAAGGGTCGTCCCCAGCATCCAGCAGCGTGCCACATATAGCAAATGCTTCGTGATGGAACAGTGGCTGGGTCATGAATGATGAACTCTGCCCTTGACGATGAGGGACGGCACCTCACCAAGCCTTCATTCCCTGTGGTGCCCAGCACAGGGCTTTGCATGTAGTGGTGGCTCAGTGAATGAGTGCAGAAAGCACGTTCTCTGGGAGCTCCTTAAGACGAAGATTAATTCATGGTGTTTGAGTACGTCCTAAGCGCTATCATAGGTTCCAGGAGGTTTCTGCAAAGAAGTGTAAGACATAGTCCCTGGCTTCTTAGAACATATCTTGTTAGCTGTTCAAGTTAAAATAAAGGTGTTACATTATAGTACAAGTCATGTAATAACTCAGGGCTCAAATGGGCCATCCAGATAGGTGTTAGAGTTGATACCCGAGCTATAGGCCCGGTGCCATGCGCTTGTGACGTGAGAGTTGCACAGAGCCCTGTGCTGGGGCTTCATGCTCTGCTGTTGCCATCTTGAAATTCTTAAAATTTGAACAGAGGGCCTTGCATCTTTAATTTGTACCACACCTTGCAATTATGTAGCTGGTCCTGACCCCAGTTATGTAGGTGGTCCTGGCTGCAGGTCCAAGGTGACCAGGAAAAGCTCCATGGTGGAGGTTTGGCCGGGTGAAGATGAGCAGCAGGGCTGGCCTGGAACTCTCTGAGGATGTGGCTGTCCCGGTGTTGAGTCTGGGGCAGCCCTGCGTACCTGCTCAGGACCTGCCTGTGGGAAGAGTCGGGGGTCAGGGGCCTTCTGGCTTTTGGATCCCAAAGCATGCCTGTCTGTGAGGAAGTGGTGGCTGTGAAGATGGGGCCCACATGGGGCCTGGTCTGCCCGTGCACAAAGGAACGTGTTCACCCCTTCCCAGGGAGGCCTGGAAGAGCTACTTGGGAAAGCGGCCTGGCCTTGTTTGCTACACTAGAGTTACTCTCCTTTCTGGAATGTGGTGGGTGGACACTCATAGGGCTGCTGGGAAGCCCAGAGGAGAAAAACAATGGGAAGCAGTTCTGTAAGCGGGAAAAAGGGCATCTTCCCTGGCGCCAAGCATAGTTCCTGGCACTGCAGGGCCCTCTTTTGGTGAAGTGTTGGGGCTGAGAACCCATTCTTAGTGGTCCAGCTAGTGCCTGTCTATTGGAGGACAGGGTCCAGGTCGTCCAGGAAGCATAGCCAACCGTTGTTCTCCAGGGTCACACAGCCTCTGTAGGGGACGAGACGTTTACACACAAGACCTCCACTCCTGCTCTCTGACACACCGGGGCTTGAAGTCCAGCTCTCCTTCTACTTACCATCTGCGTCTCTCGTGCAAATTGGGTCCTTTGTCTGGGCATCTACAACACAGCACTGCCGGGAGGGTGGAGAATGAGCAGCAGGGCAAGTGCCCGGGTCAGTGCCTGGCACACTGTAGGGGCACATTGTTACTGTTACTAAGAATCCAATCTGTGTCTTGGGAGGTCAGAGAGGGAGGGGACTCACAGGCCAGCAGGGCTGGAGGAGGAGGTGCTGCTTCTAGAACCACAGCTGGGATAGAGGAGAGCCCTGAGCGAGGGCGTGTAGCGCGTCCAGAGTGAGTGGAGGGTGAAGCCTGCAACTCAGGGAGCAGCACAGAGAATCCTGCGCCCCGGGCCGTGGTGCCGGCAGATGGGGAGGCCTTTGTGTTGTCAGGGCCAGGTGTGGGGAGGGTGAGGGGGCTGGGGGGAGGGCTGGGGGGAGGGCAGAGGGGATCCTTCAGCCGAGGTCCTTACGGTGGCTCGCCCTGGTGAGGCCCCAGCAAGGTATGCTGATCTGGGGCCAAGCAGGGGTCAGGGTTCCCGGCGGAGAGGGACCCGGCCTCTGCTCTCCCCTGCCCTGGAATGTGCCCTCACACTGGGGCTCTCCTTTCTGTCTGCTGGTGTCCGGGCTTTCCTGTCCAGTCTCCCTTCTTCCTCCATAATGAAGGGAAAGTGGGACCACACCGGGCATTCACAGTCGCCCCGGCTCAGTGTGGCCTCGGCCCACCCTGTCCTGCTCCTCTCCGCAAAGAGGCTGCTAGGCTCAGCCATTGGAGCTGTGCGAAGAGTGACCCTGGGCAACTTTCCTAACTTCTCTGGTCCTCAGTTTCCTCAGGCATACACTTGGTGGGACTTGGCAGTGCCAGGAGATGATGGAAAGGATGCAGTAGCATCTTGCTGAGGAGGTGCTAGGGCAGGGTACTTGCTGTGTGTTCCTGTAAGTGCTGGGGCCTGTTTCAGGGCGCGGCTGACTGGGGTACCTGAGGTGTGGGGCTGTGGGCAGTTTGTGCAGAGTGCGAAGTGGCCTGGTCTTGTGGATACTGAAGGAGCTCACATTTACCGAGTGCTCGCCATGCCCTGGTATCCTGAGCGCTTTACATGGATTGCCTCCTTCAGTCCCCAGAAGCGCCATGAGGTGTGTGCACTCATCATCTCCAACCTGCAGGAGCAGAAGTGGACCTTCAACGTCGTCCTGGCTGTGGCTCCCACACAGCCTGGCTGCGGAGCCCTGTAGGTGGGCGCTTCCTGCCCTTGCCCGAGCCCCACTAGAATCCTGGGGCCCTGGGCCACAGGGGTCTTGACGGGTCCCGCATCTACTGCCTTCCCTAAATGGGGACGGCAGCGTGACACTGTGGTCCTGTATGCGCTGACCTGGCTGTTCTGATGAACCTGCCCCAGGTGTGGGAGTCAGGCAGGGAAGAAGCATCAGCCTCGAAGCCTGGCTTTCTGTCTTCAGGACATTCCATAGAGGTGACGGTGTTGACAGGTATTGGGAAACACAAGTTTTCCTCCCCAGTGCATCTGTCCCTGTTTATTTAGGATGTGGTAAACATTTGGTCGTCATCCTGGCTTAATTAAGTAGAAAAAAAAGTCAGTACTCTAGAATTTTGGTACATTTCAAATATGTTTTATTACTTTTCTTTTTGCCTTAGAAAGAATATCAAACCTGCATGCAATGCTAATGGTTTCTGACATTTACATAGCATATGACACAATAGTGCAACACGGCACATACTGAAGGGACATGTGTAGAGGGGGCCTTCCTAAGAGTATATTTACAAAGCGAAAGGCGTGTGGTCATCTTAAAGAGGGCTGCACCAAAGGAGGACTGCACTGTCTAACACTGAAGAATTACGTGGGGAATCACAGATTGCTTTAGTACTGCATGTTCCATTGTCATGAGGAAAAGAAACATGCTTTGAAGGTTTTCCCTCGTCAACAGCATGTGTCTGTAGCTGTACATTGTACGTGTATTTGTATATTTTTAAGTTTTCTCCTAAGATTTTCGCTACAGCATCAGTAACTTCACGTGGTTTTGAAGCAGTGAAACTTTCACAAACGCTCAGGTTGGAGAGAAGACCCAAGGACCATTCCTTAAGGACCTTCCTTAAGGACCATTTATTTGCCTTGCCATCCCAGGATCTTGGAAATGTTTCCTAGAATGTGTAAAAATTAACCCCGGGGATGAAGCACATTTCTCTGGCAGCCAAACTTGAGTTTCTCAAAGAACAGATGCAGAGAGATCTGCTCCTGCTTGCCCGACAATTGGGGCCATTGGGGCCGCTGCTGAGTCCCCGTGAGGCTGTGACTGACCATGAGCCCAGGAGAGCTTGTGGCAGCCGTGCCGAGGCGCCAGGACCTCTGAGCGGAAGCCTCCCGCGCTAGGAAGGGAGCAACGCTGCTATGAAATGTCTCAAACAAGTTCCCTGTTCCTCCTAGGTGCTTATAAAGCTCAGATGTATAGTGATGTCTGGACAAATACAAAAAAGCATTTTTTTTTTTTTTTAATAAAGGAAAGGCATGAGTTTCTCCCCTCTTCGGTAAAAAGCAGTTTGTGATGAAATCTGGAACACAAGAGAGAAGGGTCTCACATCTGGAAGCCTTTTGCACACAGCTATAAAATGTAAAAACTGACCCCCAGTAAAAAGTGCTTTGTAACGATATTTAATTTGTGTCTTATGCCTGTGAGAAAGAAAGGGTTTGTTTTTTTAATCTGCAAAGTCCTTTGCCTGTGTCCCAACCGGTGTGAAGCTTTCCCATCAGGGATTTTTCACCCTATTCTTCGTAGACCCTGGGAAGAGAAAACACCCATGTCAGTGGCTCAGGATGAGGCAGGAAACGCACAGGCCGGTGTCTGAGCTTCTCTGCCCCTGGCCTGGGGAGTGCCTCTCCCAGGACCGCAGGAGCCCAGGAGAAGCAGGGGACACTTCAGAGGAGGCCATCACATGGGCGTAAAAGGTCACCTGAACCTGGCTTTGTCCTTTCTACACAGCCTCCACCTCTGCAGTTTCTTTTTATCTTCAGAGCTCTAGGAAGCAAACCCTCTTGGTATATGAGGAAACTGAGAAACAAGAGACTGAAAGTCTGCCCAATGAACACTGAATGTCGATGGTGGGAAAGACCTCTGTCTCCGGCGTGGATGGGGGGAGGGGCAGAGGCATCCCTCCCCTCCATTTAGGCTTGTGTCTTTCTTTGTATTTAGCCCAAGAATACATGTTCTCCAGAAAAAATGCCCGTTCCAGAAGCTGCTGCCTGAAGACTGAAGGGCGGTTAGTGAGGCTGGGGCTGTCACAGAGGCCCGTGGCTCAAGGTCACTTCCTCTAGTAGTCGTCAGGCCTGTGAGCACTCACAAGCTGACTTCCCCCTCACCTCCCCAACCATCTCTGTTTAGATACTTAAATCCCTTCCTTTCTGCCGCATGGCTGCCGTGGGACCACATGTCACATCCAGGTCGTCCACTGCTCCTTCCGCCTCGTTCCTGATTTCTGAGTAATTATGCCCTGAAATCAGATGCCTGCTGCTGCTGCTTCTGGTGGCAGCTGGAAGCTCTGGCTCTGAGCTCCTGGAAGCCCTCTAGTCTCGCCCCACAGCCTGGGCCGGCCGCTGCCTTCTCTTGTCTCTACTCTAGGTTCAGCATTCTCTCTCTCTCTCTGTCTCTGCAAAGAGGACTTCAAGATGGTTCCTTTATCTCCACAAAGACATTTTCAACCTGTACAGAGGGAGGGGAGGCGAGGAGGACAAGGGAATGCCCACATTCTCTCCCAGGACACCTCAGCATTCCAAGAAGGAGGGATGAACTCATTTTGTAAGGAAGTGATGGGAGGCCTGGTAGCAGAGGTGCCCTTACTGCTCTCATCTATGGATTTTGCAGGGACAAAAAGAGCGGGGCTGCATGGACCCAGGCTTGCCTCCTTTTCATCAAAGCTGTGGCCCCAGGTGGAGGGGTCGGGACAAAGGCTGGATCTCCCAGCAACCTGATGAAGACTTGCTAGCCCCTCTGTGAACCGGCCCTGCAGTCAGCCTCATTCCACTTTTGATGACGCAGGGCCCGGAGGGTGACTGGACAGGAGGTGTCCTGTGCTTGTCATGTGAGCTGCCTGCCCTGACCAGAAAGAGGGCTTCATTTCCAGTAGATTTATGGAAAATAATCTCTTGCTCTCATCACTTTCTATTTCAAGCAATTGTGGATGAGGCAGTTTTGGAGGCAGCACAAAAGGCTCAGATACTGGAGTTGGGCCCAAGTGTCAGCTGTGGGAGAGCTGGTCGTGGGCTGAGCTTAGGGAGGTGCTGGGGGTGGCAGGGAGGAGGGGCGATGGGAGGGTGGCGTGGGTACCCGCTGGAGGGAGGGGAAGGTGACGCCAGGAGACCTAGCTTCCTGCCTAGTGCTCCCAGACAAGTCACTCCCCCCAACTTAGCCTCTGTTCCCCCCTCTGCGGGATGAGGTGCAGGCACCAGCTCCTGAGGGACTCACCTGTGTGTGTGTGTACGTGTATGTGCACGCTTCCCTGGTCATGCTCTGCAGATTCAGGTGTAAACAGGCTCTGAGTGTGTGAGGAGTGGGTCTGCTCCAGGACAGGCTCACCTTTATGTAGCACAGGGGAGCCAGGAACTTGCCTCCCCCTCTGAGGCCAGACATGGGACCCCAGGAGATCAGAGAGGGCAAGCCATTTTCTGATAATGGGGAAACAGCCCAGACAGGGTTGGGGTTAGGGGTCTAGTTCAGGACTCTGGTCATTCGGCCACTGCTGTCCCCTGAGGGTAAGAGCGGCTCTGATTTTAGAGGGTCAAACCCAAGGTCCCTCCCTGCACCTGCACAGGAAGGAGTTTATCAGGCTTCTGGGCAACAGGGGGCATGGGGCACCCTGAGGGGAGACTACGTTGTTGGCAAGGAGTTGTCCTCATCATCTTATGGTTGTACCCACAGTTTTATAGTTAATAAACCCAGTCACTTAAGCAGTTGTGTTTCACCAAACCACACAAATCACTGAGAGAGCCATGCTGGGCATTCGCCCAGCCATTTGACAGAGGGAAATTGGGGGTCAGAAAACTTAAGTTACTTAAATAAGGAGAGGAATTAGGACTATCCTAACTTCATAAAAGTTAGAATGAGACAATCTTTAGTTCACAAAAGGATCAATTTTCGATGCTTACAATTGTCCAAGAGAGCAATAAGTGTAGCAGTAAGTTAAGTGGTGAGTTCCTCGTCCCTGGGAGTACGTAAGCCATGTCTGGGTATCTGCTTGCTGTGGCAACTGTAGTGGGTGTTCATGCCTTAGATGGGGCTAGATGACCCAGAAGGGGCCTAGACTCTGGATCTGGTAGCATGGTGGGAAGGAAGGTGAGGGGCAGTGGGGCATACCTGCGCTTCTCATTCCAGGCGTTGTACCACTTGATGAACCGCTTGGTGCTCTGCAGCTTGGGGTGCAGGCAGTGCTCCTGACCCCGGTACCTGGACACGCTCTTGGTGGTGATGCTGAAATGGAGCAGGATGGGATGGAGGATTGAGAAGCCTGAATGACAGCCCCTCAGTGTGGCCTGTGGGTGGCCCTGGTCTGTCCCAATCAGAGCACTGAGAGACTGTGGCCTCCTCCCTCCTTTCAAGGAAGCCTACCCATATGCTCGCTCCCTGGCTCTTTGGAAGGTTCGGGTTGTCCCCTTAATCTGACTCCACGTTCGGGTCTAACCCTGTGCAGAGTGATGGGCTCTCACTTTTTCCCCTGGAGCCCCCGAAGTCTGGGATAGTCCCCCACCCCCAAGCCTACCCCCATGCAGGGTGTTGCCCACAGCACTGATGGCTGCCTTGGGGAATGAAGGTCAGGGGACTCCTCCAGCTCCTCTGAACCTGGGATTGAGAGGTGGAGAGAGCTAATGCCAGCGAAGTATGCATGCCAAGACCTCATCCTTGGATGTGAGGAGCTCCATGGCAGGGCTTGGATGTGCTGTGGTCTCTGTCTGATCTTTCAAACCCTAGTTCCCCTGACCCTCTGCAGATTGTTCTGGGGCTGGGCATTTGTTGACCCTAAAGCTAAGTCTTATTGACTTTGAAGCCCATTTTGATTCCTGAGCATGAAGTCCCAGTTATCTCACCCTTGGACAGGAAAATAAGACTGCCCTTCAGGTCTCTATCAGCCAGTGTTCCAACACCAGTGGAGGTCTAGCCATGTGGAAGAGAAGTAGGTGGCTTTGTACAGAGCGTAGGGCCTGGGTTTGAATCCCAGGTCTGTCTGTGGGACCTTGGGTAGCCTCTCTGAACCTAGTTTGCCCATCCATAAAATGGGTATAATAATAGGACCTACCTCTTAGGGTTACTGGGATGATTAAAGATATAATCTATGCAGAGTGCCTAGCACAATGAATAGTTACTGTTATTGGCAATTGTCATGGAAGATGGGATGGTCAAGAAGAAGCCTTAGTGTGTGAGGTCCAGCCTGGGAGGGGGGAGGAAGGGAGAGGCTGCTGCCCAGAACTGCTATGCCCCTCTCAGCCAGGGCTGGGCCAGGGTGGCAGGAGTTCAGAGGAAGCTTCTGGGTGGGGGAGGAATGATGGTGTTCAAGAATGAGGGCCCACCTAGCGAACATGGAAAAGTGGAAGGTGAGAGGTGAGGATGTCACTCCTTGGGAGGTCACACGCAGGAGCAAGGTATGGTGGTGGACTGGCTGCTGGGGTGTGGGCTGAGGGGGCAAAAAGGGGCGGTTGGAGGTTGGGGTGGGAAGGGAGGGAAAGAGGTCAGCCAGCACCCCATAGGCTCCTGACAGTGAAGTGTCAGGTTGCCTGGGCCAAGTTCTGGAAAGGAGCAGGGTCGCCATGAACTCTGAGTCTCCCAGTTGATGGGGAGAGGAAATCGAATCTTGCTACCCGAATGGGGGCAGAATATTTCTGGGCAACCTGTTCTCTTCCCTCCCCTGTGCTCTGAGTTTCCAGGGCCCTCACCATGGCCTAAGCCTCCCAGGGCAGGGACAGGTCTTGTGGTAATGCCAGGTGACTGGGCTCTGCCTTCGCTGGCCCTCTCTATGAGACCTGTGGCTCCCTGGGTCCCTCCTGCTAGGTCTCAAGCGTGGGGCCGGGCTTCAGAGTAGAGTCCAGGTCCCCTCCCCCATAGTACCTAGTCGCTCTGCAGGAATTTAGCCCATGCTTTACTCTCTGCCTGCAGTGCTGCTTTTGCACTTGGAATAAAAGGCCATGGCCAAGCCAGATAAAAATCCCCTCCTCCGTAAGGTCAGCGTACAGGCTGAGGATCCCAAATCCTGAAGGTTGGGACAGCAGGGGAGGACTCTCAGCTCTCCCACCACAGTGCTCAAATGCTCAGTCATAACACGGGGACTTTGAAACTTGGTTGTGGGGTGAAGACATGAGGATTTCTGCCCCCAGCAATTGGGCAGAAATTCTGGGTCCTGTGTGCTTGTCCTCAGTGGTTCTGGGATACCGAGGGTTTCAGCAGTAACTCAGGGGGTATGTGAAACAAATTGCCCCTTCTAGAATCTTGGCTCTACTGTATCCTTCTGAGTGCAAGGACTCCCACTTACAAAGCAAGCTGCACCCCAAGCCTCATCAGAGATTTCTAGGTGACTCAGGGTGAACTGGAAAACTTCCTTTAGTTCAGCTTTGGGGCTAAAAACCGGCTTTGGGAAAAAGCACTGGTCCCTCGTGTGATCTGGAGAGTCTTAGGAGCTTGAGAGGGGAGAAGACCTCCAGCCCATCAGGGATGGGGGTAGGGTCCTGGGTATGGGGTGGAGGTTTAGAAGAGGGTGACTGTGTGCGGATCTCATGAGGCCCCTGCAAGTTTTCACAAGGCTACGTAAAGCCTTCTCATGCACTTGCCTGGCTGTCAGTTTCCTCTCTATTCTGAAAAGTATAGCCACGAAAAAGGGCAAGCCTGTTTACTGAGGGTTCTGTCCTTTTGAGATGTCACTGCACCTCATACCCTGCTCCTCCTTTGCTGCAAGGACTCAACAGCTCAGCTTGGTGTGTGGAGCATTTTTCAGCACTGAGAGGAGTGCAAAGTTAACGTCCCGTCATTCTCACCCCAAGAGAGCTGAGAACCCTGAGGGGCTTGTAGGTCCTCCCTCAGCTGTGTGACCTCTAGCTCCCACCCAAAAGGACTTTCTAGCAGTTTTTCTGGACCTGGGTCTGCAAGGCAAGGGGCAGGGCAAAGGGGCAGGGACAGGAGGCTAATTTAGGTGCCCAGGAAGGAAGGCAGAGGGGTTTAGCTCAGTCCGAGTGATTTTCTGAATTCCCCTAACTTCAGCCTGACTGTGCAGACCCCAGGTGGCAGTTGCGGGGGAGGGGGGGGTGGTGGGAGCTGCCTTTGCAGACACTGTGCGGAGGCCTTTGGGCCAGCGGGGCCAGTGAATGGAAGGCACTTGCCCAGACTGAGAATAAAGTGTGTCCTGTTTCTGGGGGAGGGGAAGAGGGGCCAATGGTCCGTGGCAGATATTTGGTAGCTGCTTTGCCAAGGGCTCCCTTCCTGGCCAAGAGCGTATTGATGGGGAAACAGTGGTGCTGGCCTCAAGTGGTTAATTGGGAAGGCAGAGAGCAAGGAAACGCAGTGTTCTCTCGCTCTGCCCCACTTTTTAAAATATTCCCTGCATCCCCCCCAAGCAGGGCTTCACCCTCATGGCACGTTAATTCCAACAGAGCCCTTTCCACAAGACTGCTTAGGAACCCACAGGAGTCCAGCTGGTGTTGGGAGAGTGAGGATCGGTCTCAAAATGGAATCGCTAGAAGCCAAAAACCAGACGGCCATGGTCCCCTGATCAGAAAAAGGCCCTGTGAGGAGGTTCTGAGGACGTCAGACAATGTTTGCTTTAATTCTCTCTCCAGTAACAGGAAGGCAGCAAGCCTCACAGTTTGGGTTCCAGTTTAATAGTTCTGGGTGTATTCTGAGTGATTTCAATCTGGGTGTTCTAAGTTGGCACACGGAAGCCATTTAACCCTTGATCACCCTAGAAAGGTGGGCAGTGCAACCCCTAGGCTACCCATTCGAATCCTAGCAAGGGTGAACTCCTCGGAGAGGCTGTTTCCGGAGCACAGTACCGTGACCCTTTTTTCAAACTCTCTTCCAGACTGCCGTGCCAGCGTCCTAAGGACTTGCTAGGCAATTACAAAGCCTCCGCCAAGGCCTTGACAAAGGCTGAGAGAAAGGCTTGTTAGCCCGACCCAGCCCCAAGCTGCGCCGCAGCACCCGGTTAAGGGCTGCGCGCACACGCTCAAGGCGAAGAGTGAGAACTCACATAACCATTTTCTCCTCGCAGTGCGGGTACTTTGGCTTCATTTCCAGCTTCTTCACGTCGCTGTAGCGGATCTTGGGTCCCTTCCGGGAGCACTTGCATTTGGACCCTGCGAGAGAGCGCGCGGGGGGCTGCTCAGTTGCGTGAGGGGTCTCCTTCGCAACTCATTGACCACCCTCGGTGCCCACCCAGAACCCCAGGGATCCCGGGAAGCTTAGCAGTTGGCGTTGGGGGTTCCCCAGGATGGGCCGGGCTGGCGCCAAGGGACCTCCCAGGCACTCACCGTCCACGCGCGCGGCGCACAGCGCCAGGAGCAGCAGGAGCAGCGCTGCCGTCAGGATCCTCATGCTGGCCGAGGGGCACGGCGCGGGAGCAGGGACTCGGGGAGGGCGCCCGCGCGTCCGTGCGCCGGGCTTGGCTCTTTCTGCCCGGAGCGCGCCTCCCGGCTCCACTCGCTCCTGCTGCGCCCGTCGGTGGGAGCCTCGCGGCTGTGGCACCCCGCAGCGCTCTGCGCTCGGCTCTGGGCTCTCTCCACAGTCTCCCTCCGCCCGCCCAGGCCTCTTTTAAATCCGCTCCGAGCTCATTAATATGCAGAACCACTCGGTGACTCACTGAGATTTCTCAACGTGGTGAGGGGGGGGGGGGGCGGAGACCTTCCCCGCCCGCCGCCCGCCCCGGACCGCGATCGCAGCAGCGCACACTCGGAGCCACGCTCGCACTTGCACATACAGACTCACATCCGCTACCCTCTCGCTCTCACACACGCTCTCTTTCATACACTTGCACATCCAGGCTCCAGCACGCACACAGAGCCAGAGCCAGTGCTCGGGCGCCACTTGATGGTGGCGAGGCTGCTTAAGGGCACTGCTTTTATGATTCGCGTGGTTCCCTCTGGCCTGCCGTTGTGAGCCGCTGGGAGACCCAGGCCCGAGGCCCAGATTCCCGAGGAGACTTGAAAGGGTTTTGGGGCAGGTGCCAGGTGTGAGTGCCAGCAGGCCTGACTCCTAGAGCGTGAGCTGTCCCTGTTGGGCCAGCAGCCCTGGTGGCCAGAGCACAAGGCCAGGTTTGGAGGGTGGTCGCCGCAGGATGTGCAGCAGCAAAGCCATGGCCTGTGGTCCCTAGAGCTGGCTCAGAGAGTGTGTGTGGGGGGAGCTTTGGCTACTCTGAAAGGAAGGCTTCCAAAAGTCTGTGGGCCTGTGGGCGGGTGGGGAGAACCAGGCGGGTGGCTCTCTTCACTGTCACATCATTCTTCAAAGTTAGGCAGTGGCTGGGCAGGGAGACGTGACAATGGTAACCATCTGGATGAAGTCCATGTTCTAGACATTGTGCCAGGATGTGTGGTGTGGTGACGTGGGCCCAGGCATGGTGACAGAAATTCCTGCTCCGCTACTTACCAGTGCAAGTGACTTAGCCGCTCTACACCTTGGTCTCATCGTCTATACAGTGTGAGTAGTCACAGTACAGCTGTGAGAATTCCGTAAGCTCATACCTAGAAATTGTTTGAGAGCCTGACTAGCTGTTGGTGCCCTGCAAATATTACTTATTGGCATCATTATTTCATACATATCTATTATATACTATACATACATATATAGTGAATATATATAGTATATATACTGTATATACATATATATAGTATATACGTTTATATATATATATAATTTTGTTTTTTACAAGTCCCTTTCCAAGTTGGTATTTTAATTTCTTTACTTGATGGGCACTGGAACAGGCTCAGAGAGAAGAAATAACTTTCCCAAGATCACACAGCCAGGAGGCAGGAGACTGGGCCAGGAGGGGCCCTGGTCGTGTGGCTGCAGAACTGGGGCTCCTGTCCCTGGGCCATTTGACTTCCTTCAGGCATGTGTGCCCTTCACTTTTTGGTGACGCACTTCCTTGAAAGACCCAGAAACAGGAGATGGAGTGTGCCAGACTCCGAGGGTCCCTGGGCTTGGCTTCCAGACCAGACCTGGAGCCAGGGCAGAAGCTGCCAGGTTCTGCCAGCTCACACAGCTCTGTGCTGTCAGCCCAGCGGCCCCCCTGGGAGCTCAAGTGCCAGGGAGGATCCTGGGGTGATGGGATGGGCAGGCTGCTGAGGATTAGAGTGGGAAGAATCTCTGCTGTCTCTTCCTACTTGGAGAGCCTTGGCTGCCTTGAGGGGAAGCTGAGCCATGAAGAGCCAGCAGAGCCTGTGAATTGGCTTCAGGCCATGTCCTGAGTCCTGTGCAAACAGTTGTAACTATACTTAAAGCAAGGCCAACAGATGGACACTTGGGTTTATGCAGAGGATAAGTGCAAGGGAGTGATTTTGGCATTTACGTTAATTTTTTAAAGTTTAAAATTTTTTCTTGGTACAAAATTAGCATGTTTGTTACAGAAAACACAGCAGAAGAAAACATAAAAAATACACACACAATTCCACCCACTCAGCAGTCTACACCAAGATGCTACAGTGTTATCTTTGCAAACCCTTCTGTCTTTGCTTACATGCAAGTGCACAAATGGGATCAGCATGCATGTCCTGTTTAATAACTGGCTTGTTTTACCTATTGCTATATCAACAGCATTGTTCCATGTGACTGGTTGTGCTTCTACAATATCTCTTTTAATGGTATTGTTTGAGGCCATATAGTATAATGGCTAAGAGCTTGGTGTCTAGAGTCAGACTGTCTGGGTGTGAATCCTAGCTGTGTGACCTTGGCTTGTAACCTAATCCTTTTAGGTATTAATTTTCTCATCTGTGAGATGGGAATGGTAATGGTACCTACAGCATAGTGAGAGTTAAATAAGATGGTGCATATAAAGCTTTTAAGGTGGTCTGTTGCACAGAGTAAGTGCTCAATAAGGGCTGTTAGTATTTTGGTTGCAGTGTATTCCATTACAGATGCACCATAATTACTTTAAGTAATTACTCCCTGCTGGACATTTGGATTATTTTGAATGATATATTTTTACAAGCAGTGCTGTGTGACAAATATTCTTGTAGCTTGGTTTTGCAGTAGCCCTTTTTAAGTTTAATTTAATTTTTTTTATTTTTAGTTTATTTATTTAGTTTTTTGGCTGTGTTGGGTCTTCGTTTCTGTGCGAGGGCTTTCTCTAGTTGTGGCAAGCGGGGGCCCCTCTTCATCGCGGTGCGCGGGCCTCTCACTATTGTGGCCTCTCTTGTTGCGGAGCACAGGCTCCAGACGCGCAGGCTCAGTATTTGTGGCTCACGGGCCTAGTTGCTCCGCGGCATGTGGGATCTTCCCAGACCAGGGCTCGAACCCGTGTCCCCTGCATTAGCAGGCAGACTCTCAACCACTGTGCCACCAGGGAAGCCCTGCAGTAGCCCTTTAAAACTTGAATTATGTCTCAGAAATAGAATCACTGGGCCGTGGGGCATGTGCATTTTAAGGCTTTTAACAAATTGCCCTCCAAAAAATATAGTACTTTGTTATTCTGCAAAAGGAATTTCTTCCTTCCTTCCTTTCTTTCTTTCTCTTTCTTTCTCTTTCTTTCTTTCTGTCTTTCTTTCTTTCTCTCTCTCTCTCTCTTTTTTAAATTTTTTGGCTGCGTTGGGTAGCAGGGGCTACTCTTCGTTGTGGTGCACGGGCTTCTCACTGCGGTGGCTTCTCTTGTTGCTCTAGGCCGCGCAGGCTTCAGTAGTTGTGGTGCACGGGCTCAGTAGCTCTGCGGCATGTGGGCAGACTCTCAACCACTGCGCCACCAGGAAGTCCCAGGAATTTCTTTAATACCAAGCTTTGGCAGAGCATGTGAAATATATATCTATGTATTTAACAATGTTATTTTTATCACATTTGTTTCAAGAATATGCTGATTAATTAAGTGGGATCTAACAGCACTAAGGATCATGGGTGCTGTGCTGTAATAGGAAAAAGTAGTTGACCCTAAAAATAGGGACCAATGTTTCCCAACTTCCTGGGCCAGACCAGAGGTCAGACATTCCAGTGTTTTGTCCCCATTTGTAAGCCTTAGTCTATGTATGCTCATCTTTGGTTTGCAAAATACAGCCATTGTATCTTTGCAAACAGAGCTTATCCCCGTTTGTGTGAGCAATTCTGGGGCTGTGGGTCTAGGAGAGAATGGGGGTCCCTGCTGCTGGTGGGTCTGTGGGTGAAGCTGCTCAACTGGGAGAGGGAAGGGGGGCTTGACCCTGACTTCAGGCACAGACTTTCTACTGAGCTCAAATGGGGAGTCTTTGAGTAGGTGGAGGTTCACATGGGTGAGGTAGTTCTTTGCACGTACAATGGCACCACGTGATTCAAGTGGATCCCAGGGGTATAGTGAAGGACTACACATGTGTCCTGCCCTCTGGAGCACAATCCAGTGTGTATGCGTGTGTGTATGTGTGATGGTGCCAGAAGCTATTTACAGTCCTGCTGGGTTCTATGGAAGAGGTAGATGCAAGGTGTGGGGGGCACAGAGGAGGAAGGAAGTAGAAGTAGGAAGCCATTCCTTGAGGGCTGAGACCCTGGGGATTTGCATATTTGTCGTGTTCACGTTGATTAAGCACCCACTGCATACCAGGTTCTGTGCAGCATGCCAGGGATTTACGAAGAGCAGAGGCAGGCGTGTGCCTGTCCCAAAGGAGCACAGAGTCTAGTGGAGAAGATAGACATTAATCAAATGACCAGAGACACCCATGAGATTACCCCAGAGCTAGGTGTGATGGAGGGAAGCTGGTGTTATGAGACTCACCAGGGGATCTGACCAAGGAGGTGCCCATTGGGTTGGCATCTGAAGGATGAGAAGGAGTTCACCAGTTGACAATGGGAGGGAGGGCATTCCTGCCCCTTTACAGTCCCTGCTCTTCACACAATGATCTTCTGGGGGACCCCCTGCTCAAAGCCCTTCTGGCTCCTGATCTCACCCAGAGTCCCACTCAAGTCCCCAGCAGGGCTCTATGGGGCCTCGTGACCAGCATCTACCCCTCTCCCCATGGCTGTGCTCCACCACACTGCCTTGTCTCATCCCTCAGACATGCCCAACGTGTCCCCATCTCAGCATCTTTCTGCTTGCTGGCCCCTCTGCCCAAACTGCTTCCCTAGCAGATGTTGGTGTGTGGCCCTCTTCTCCTTACTGAAACCTCAGCTCGAATATTCACTCTTTAGACCCCATCGCACTAGCATCCCTGCCCCGCCCCCCCCACCCCCCCCAGCAGTCACTCTCTGCGCCGTTGACCGATTTTAATTTTTACACTGTATGTACAACTTCACATTGTGCTATTTTCATGTTTGTTCTGGAGTGTATTGTGGGTCATCCTCTGATCTCCTCGTTCTGTGAAGTAGGTACTGGGTCTGTCTTGCTTGTCCTTTGTGCCTGCAGCAGTGTGTGGTACATAGTAGGGGCTCATTCCATATCTTTTAAGTAAATTTAAAAAAGCATGTTTCAGGAAAAAGCCCAGGGGTGTGAGAGAGCACTGCTGAATTCAGGCTGTGTAGACTACAAGGTCATGGGTGTGTGTGTGTGTGTGTGTGTGTGTGTGTGTGTGTGTGTAGGGGGTGGATAAGGGTGGCAATTGGCAAGGCCACGTTCCCAGGAAAGCCAGTTCTTCCCCAGGGCATTGGCTTTAGAAAAGAGGTCACTGAGAGGAGGAGGAGGTGAATGAGCAGGCATGTGGCTTTCAAGGAAACCCCGCAGGTATCTGGACACCACCTCCTAGGTCTACTGAGAATTTGCATCTTGACGGGTCAAGGCTGGTCTCCTGCCCTGGGAGCTGGGAGACATTTGGATTCCTCTCCACTCCACCCCAGTTCTTCCCAGGACTGAACTTCTCAGAGCGGGGAGTCCCTTTGTGCTTCCCTGATGGTACAGAGCCATCCTAGACTCCAGAACTGGAAGGGACTGACACCCCATCTAGCCATTATTGTACAGATGAGGAAGCTGAGGTCCAGAAATGGGGTGACTTCACACAAGCCTACCAGAGCATGAATGTCACCCTGGTCCTGCCCCCAACTTCTTAGAACATAGTGAGATCCTGGGCTCCAGAGACCTGTTTGGTCCTGCCACCACTCATTACATGTGGGGAACCTCAAAATACCTGCTCCTATTGGGTAGTATAGCTGCTGGCTGACTGCAAGCCTGGTGGGTGCCCCTTCCTCTCTAGCCGCCCCCCTCTGCTGGAGGTCTGCATGCCTCTCTCTGAGAGTCCAACCTATGGAACCTGGGGCAGTCAGCTGCCTCATCTTTGCTGGTTCTTCCTTAGCACAGTCCTGCATACTGATCCCCTTCCCAGGGCCTTGCTCTGAGGTGGAGGGGATGTAGGGCTAAGGTCCCCCAAGTTCTTTACGCTTGGACTGTTTAGGGAACCTGAGCAACATAAGGCCAGAGGAAATGGTGCAGGGCATAGCCAGGCAGTGTTGAATTAGGCTCCAGGCAGCCCTGTGGCAGCAGAGGGTTAACTGAGGGTGCTGCGGATTCCCCCAAACACACGAGAAAATGCTTGCAGCAAATATGACAAACCAACAATTAGCATTTATTCATTCAGTACTACCTCACTGAAGACAAGCATCTTTACTATATTAAGAATGCCAGCAAAGATATTTTCAAAGAAGGCCCTAATGTATAAATGAGCAAAGGACATCAAAGGACAATTCAGGGGGAAAAAAGAAAGAAAAGCAGTTATTAACCAACTCATAAAAAATGTACATCCTCATTAACAATCACGGAAAAGCACATTAATGCTGTAGTATCATGGCAACTTTGTTTTGGTCCTGCTCAATAATGAAATATTTATTTTAAATAGTAACATCCAAAGCTGCAAATTGAGGAAAGGCCACTTAACCTTTACTGGTGGGACAAGATTTGGGGAAACCATATTTATAGTATGTATCCAGAAGGTTTGAAGTAAACTATTTCATCCTTTTAATCCACTTCAGAAAATCTATTTTAAAAGTTGGTAAAGGAGCAATGCCACGTGCAAAGATATTCCGTGTTAAAAATAGTTAACCTGAATGCCCAACACTGGGGGAATTGGTTAAGTAAACAATGAAAGCTTTAAATGAAATATTATACTGGTATGAAGACTCATGATTACAGAATCTGTGGAATTCCATGGAGTAAATGCTTATGCAGTAAGTAGAGACAACATAAGGTCATGTAAACACTGTGACTGCAAGTATGTAAAACAGCAACCGCTGTATAAAGGATGGCAAAGAAAGAGATACAAACGTCTTTCTTTTTGAGTGGTAGGACTTTGGGCATCGTTTAAAAGCTTCTCTCCTTGCTTTCCAATTTATTCGAATGTTCGTATTATAAAGGGAACGCAGGAGCATTCACTCGAGACAGTGAGGCCTGGGGCAGCCTTAACTCCATTTGGCAGTCCCCCATGGTGGGCGATGGGCATGTCTGCCCAGTAGCTGGCACCGCAGAAGAGGCACGTGGAGTCCTCGGCGGTGCAGATGAGCACCGCGCTGAGGGCCCAGGCCCCATCTGCAGCGCTGTCCCTGCTTCGCTTGGCATGGCTCACTGACCTGTCCCAGCAGGCCTCCCCCTGCCTTGTTCTGCCTCGCCTGATCACTGCTTCCTGTTGGCAGCGGAGTCCTAGCTTCTGTGGAGGTCCTGCCAAACCTTGTCTCCCGACGCGGGTCCCGGCGCTGCCCCCAAGCCTGCGCTGCCCCTGAGCCCCTGCCGGCCTCCAGCCACACCCTTGCCCTCTATTCTTCAGTTCCTGGAAAGCTCTAAGCTGCTTCCCAACTCAAGGCCTTTGCTGGCTGCCTGCTCTGCGCAGACTCCTGCCTTTGCCCCTGAGCCAGACGGGTTGCTGTTTTACCTCACGAATCTGCAAAGAGGCCGTTTCACAGGGACACCTTCCCTGACTGGGCACATCTGCCCCTCCCCTCCCCTCCCCTGTCCCAGTCTGGGAGAGCCCATGGCCGTCAGCATGCTCCATAGCCCCATTTTCTCTTTAGTACCACCCCTCACATCTACAAGTCTCCTTCAAGGTGCTCCCTATCAGTCTGCGAGCTCCGAAGGGGAGGGTGGCTGTCCTGTGTCCTTATCGTTTACTCCAGTTCCCCAGCACCAGCTCAGGGCCTGGCACACAGTAGGTGCTCAGAGCGTGAATGGATGATGAATAAATTAATGTGTATCACAGTTAACTGCAGTCTAGTGAGTTCTGGCTTAGAATCCTAGACTACCCCTGTGCCTCTGCTTCCTCATCTTTAAAAAGAGGATAGTAATAATAATATTACAAATGGACTGTGGTGAGAGTTAAATGAACTAACATAGGACAAGCACGGAGCATAGTGTCTTGCTGCATAGTAAGTGCTCCGTAATTATCTGTTCTTGTTTTATTTTATTATTATTATTATTAAATCTCCTAGACTCACCCGCCCACCCCCAATCTGTGGGTTTGCTTGGCTAATTCCTTTTGCTTTATATGTATAAAATGCTTATATAACATTTACTCTGTGTCAAGGACTGTTCTAAATGCTACACAAATATTAATTTATTTAATCCTCATAATAACCACATCACGTACGTTATACCCACTTTACAGATGGGAAACCGAGGCACAGAGAAGGTAAGAAGCTTGCCCAAGATAACTGGCAAGTAGCAGAACTGATCTTTGACTCCAAGCAGTCTAGCTCTACAGACCTGCTCAGAACAGCCATATGCTGTCTCCTAGGGGGAGGGAATGGGGAAATACTCCCTCATCTTTTGCCCAGGTCTCACCACTGCTTTCCTCTCCCTGTGCTGCTGGCCTCTGGTCCTGAGCTCTTCTCCTTGAGGGTATCCCAGAGTTCCCATCCAGCTGGGGTTGCCAGGTTTAGCAAACACAAATACAGGATGCCCATGCAATATTTGGGGGCACATTTATACTAAAAAAGTGTTAATTGTTTATTGGAAATTCAGATTTAACTGAGATTCCTGTATTTTAACTGGTCACCCTATATCTAGCACCAGAGGGTGGCAGCATGGTTTTGGGCCACTCACCTTCAAGTGGTGGTTTCAGACACACAGACGTGGTGTGCCCTGGGGTCTGGCATGGTAGGGGTGGGAAGGGGACGGATAGGCACAATTGTGAACTCTCTTGGAGGGCAGAGTGGGCCTTCAGGCTCTTGTGGAGAAGGAGGAAGATTTCATACAGGCAGACGATGATCAAGGAGGACCTTACAGGTGGAGGCAACAGTTTAAGCAACGGCTCAGGGAAGGTCAAGGGCACGCTAGTCAACAGAGCACGGAGAGTGCAGGGCAGGGATTGCGGTGGGGGAGGGTTGGAAGACTGAATACGTAGATCATGGCCAAATTGTGCAGGGCCTTGGGGGGTTGCTGAGGAGTCTGGGCTTCATCACCTGGGTCATAAGGTCATAAGGATCCACTGGGGAACGTCAAGCAGGAGGGCTATGTGATTAGGTTTTGCCTTTTAGGAAGATCTATTGGGTAAAGAAGGGATGACAGAGCTGGAGGTGGGAGGCAAGAGAAACCTTGGTCAAGGGAAGTCCTTGCCCAGAGGGCAGGGGATAAGCACATTGTATACTTATTCCTGGAATTCTTTGCCTTCTCCTGAAAAAAGTAATGCATAGAGGGAGAATAAAAGATGGTTCTCAGTCCTGTTTGTTATCCAGAGGGAGATGTTTGTGATATTGGTGTTTTCATTTCTACCAACCCTCTGTCAGTGGGTCTCTAGCGCCCAGAGGAAGGAGCACAGCAGAAGGAAGGATGTGATTGGGTCTGGGGTGAGGGTGGGGTTGTTCCTAATTTGCTTCTAAATCAGTGTCTCGGGCAGATGCAGGAGGACAAGGTCGAAGGCGTTGCTCAGAGGATGTACCTGCCAGGTGAACATTAGCCTTAATTAATCTTGTGTGAAGAACACTCTTCAAGCAACTGTCTGAGATACATTGCAGTTTTCTGTCTTAGCAACTAGTCATTGCTTCTGAACACATACAGGTTCCTAACAGTGAGCGATTTTAGGCTGTAAAAGAATTGTCATAAACAGCTCCCTGGAGCCAAGAGCTCCCCAGATTTTAAGCACATAATGGAATCATATCAAAAAGCATGGAGGGGCGGCAGGAACCATAAATCCTCCAAGTGCAAAATCTGTCTATTGTGAAACTTGTGCTGAAGGGAAACCAGATGTGGATGCTGGGGAGAGAGGCAGCGGGAGGGATCGAGGCAGCGGGAGCTCCTGGGGCTGGAGATGCAGAGGAAAGGGCCCTGTGCACAGGGAGATGCCGCCCACTGAGAGCTGGCAGAGGCTCAGGCCTGGGAAGCAGGGCAGGTTTGCCCCGGTTTGTGTGACTGGGGGGTCTGGCATCAAAGGGAAAAGGCAGAGGCTGAAGGTAACGGTGCTTGTTGCTGCTCCTTCAGCTGGACCAACACAAGCATTTTATAAGCTTTTCCAGAATTTGTGCCATTGAAGATACAACACTTGGAACAGTTCTTTAACAATGGGTTTGAAATATTACAAAAAGACTAACTTTGTTTATCATGTAGAGGAAAAGAGTAACCAACATGTGGAAATCCCTTTGGATGGGGTAAAAGTGTGTTTGCCCAAGTGGTCCTCCTTGGCCTGAGATGGAGGAGGGGGGATATATTTTATTCTGATGTGCCAAGTCCTTTGACAACATCAAGGTAAACACTTGCTGAGCACCCACTCTGTGCCAGGCACCGTGCGAGGCTGCAGGGGCTGCAAGGAGTCTGGCGGCTCCCCAAGATGCCTGCGGTGGAGGAGACCGAAGGCCAGCAGGTCGGGAGGAATCCTTGAAATGGGCTCCTGACATGAGTTCTGATTTCAGAGGGGATGATGGGACAGTCCCATTCAGAGAGGGGGCAGGAGAGCTGTCGTAGAGTACGTAGGCTTGAAATGGACCTTGAAGGGTAAGAGGGATTTATACAGGCAGAGAAGGGGTGACAGAAGGGTGGGCCACAGTGACAGAACAGCAGCGGTAAAGGCCTGGAGGCCAGAAAGGGTGTGATGAGTCAGGGAGTAGCTATCAGATGATAGAGCATAAGAAGAGGGGTTGCGGGCAATGGAGAGCCTTGAACGCTGGTGTCACGAACTTATAATTAAGTTGGTTGGAAAATTGGATTTGGTGCCTGGATCTGTTTGAAAAAATCAACTACCATCTCTGAAAAAATTAAAATAAAAAAATAAATAAAAAAGAGCAAAATCCCTAAATGGAACAGCTATACTATTCTGAAAACAGTACAACAGCACTGAAGAGAAGAAAGGGTACCATGGAACCTTCTACTCTACCAAGAGCCAGTCCAGTCTGAGCCCATGCAGACTTTCACATAATTACAGTCACACTGTACAATCGTGTATACTTGTCTTTCTGTGGTACACATTATGTCATAACCACCCCTGCGCTATTTAATCCCCTCTTTAAATGGCCTAGGGAGGCTTAAAAGGACCCTGGAGTAAAATAGACTTTCTGAAATATGAACAATTCCCAGCTTGGTGGTTTTAGTTTGCGGTTCTCAAAGAGTTTCTCCAGTTCTTATCTGCAGTGGTTTGGAGAGCCCTTGAGTCCTTTCTCCCTCATTTCACTTAAGCACATATCCCCATAGTGCCAGGAAAAGTGACCCTGTGTCACCACTTGCCCAGGTCCCCAGCAGGTGGCTGGGTTGAGCTGAAAAACGCCACATAGCAGGACTGGGATTCACGGTGGGCTCTGGGAATACCCCTTCATACAGCAGGCATCAGGCCCAGTCCTGCAGGGCCCCAGGTCAACTCTCCGAAAGTCAGTATGCTGAAGGGCCAAGGCACTGAAACATCAGTCTATCAGAACTTGGTTTCTGGTCAGTACTAGTGACATTTATGGGTGTTTGGGTCTTGCTGAGGATGCCCGTTTTCAGTGTATTTGGTGGTTGACACATTCTTATGTAGTTTGAATTTTGGGTGTCTTGTGTGTTTCAAAAAGGAAAATTTTCTAGATGAATTTTCAGTCCAGCCTGTTAGTTCTCCTGACTCTGTAAATCCCCTGATTGGCTCTGTGAGAGGCAGAGAGAGGGACTGCATTTCTGGGAGTGTCTGGACAGTAGGGATTTGGGGTGTTCTCACCCAGGGCTCACGCATATCCCTCCCACACCCATGGCAAGTTAAACCACTTTCGGGGAAAGTTGTCCTGGGGATGTAAGACCTCTAACTCAGAAGAGCTATATGGACCTGACTCTCATCAGGCGGGACCTCTCACCCTTCCTCCTCACCCACCCATGGGTAGCCGGGGGTCTGCCGTGGAGAGGATGAGGAGCAGAGGAGGGCCTTTCCCACCCCACCTCTGCCCTTGGCCCTGGGCACCGGCCAGCCTGCTGGGGCCTGGGAACTGCTCCGTGGTCCCTGAATGCCTTTGCTCCACGTCTGGGTCTGTAAAACTGCTTGGAACCCCCAAGAAAGCACCACACTCTGCTCGCAAAGGAGCCCTTTATTTGTAGTTTTTTTTTTTAATGAAGTCACCTGGTGCCCTTAAGCTCTGGGCTTCTGAGAGGGCTGAGGGCCTGAGCTAGTGGAGGAGAACACAGAGCCTGCTGGGGGACGGTAAAGCTCGAGCATTTGCGGGGCTGCTGCTGGCGCACCCACACCCTCACCTCAGCACCTGGGCTGGGGGGCTGGGCTGCTCCCCATCCTGTGAAGGAGGGTGGGAGGCTTTGTAGGAAAGACAATAGCCTGGTTTTTTGGGACCTCAGATTCAGACACTCCATGGCCCTCAGCTGGGGGAGCCCGCAAGGGCGTTTGCTGCAGGCTCACTATGTGCCAGGCCTTGTGTAGTGGTGCCTCACACTCACTGTCTCTTCCAGTTTTCAGCGCAGCCCCAGGTGCAGCACGCTCCCCATGGACAGAATCAGTGAGCTTCCTAAAGATACTGGGCATCTGGGCAGAGCTGGGCTGACTCACATCTCCCTGACTCCAAGACCCATGTGCTGCCACAAGCATTATACTGCCCGCACCCGGGCCCCCCTGCCCCATGCCCCCAGCATCATCTGACGCTGAGGGAGGAGCTTCCAGGGTGTCCAGGTGACAAGGCTCCAAAGCTCTCCCTTACCTGCAAGGTGGCTACGATTCCACTATTAGACTGCACTGCTCTGGGCGAAGGCATGGCCTCCCCCGGTGGTGACGCAAGTGCAAAGCATTAGAGAGTCATACACACCCTTGCAGCCATTTTTGTGCCACCCTGCAGGGCAGGCATTCAGATCCCGCTTTGGGAGACAGAGAAACTGAGGCCCAGAGCAGAGAAGGGGCTTGCTCAGGTCACAGGAGTGGGGCAGCTTGTTCTTGGTTGTTTGCCTGATGCCTACCACAGGACCTGGTGCATCACCCAGACGTTCATGGGATGGTCCTTCTGTAAGGTGGAGGGTGACTAAGGCCCACACTTGTCTGTCACAGCTGTCTCCCTTGGCCCCCTCTGATTTCAGTGGTAGCTGTGTTGGGCAGTTCCCTGCCTCACTCGACCTCAAGTGCTCCTTGCATCCTCATGATTTCTCCCCCAGAACCTTCTCCAAGCCTATGGGAGCTCCCATTGCCCTTATACCAGTACATCCTGGAAGCCTGGAAGGGTGGGTGGGTGGCCAGTTTATGCCTCTAGGGGCAAATCCCAGCCATTGGGGAGTGGGAGCCGGTAGATAAATGATCAGCTCTGCCTTTCAGGGGGTTGGTTCTGGGGGTACTCTCTGTGTTGTCAGAGACCCTGGCAAAATGGAGCCCCCATTGCCTGTATCTGTGACCTTGATAACACACACTGCAATGACCTCTTCTCCTCCAGTCTCACCCTCCCTGCTCCCTCACGTCTGCTTCCTGGAATTCCTTCCAAATGAACCACTCATACCCAAGTCCTGGTCTCAGGCTCTGGGAGGGGAGAACCTAAACTAAGAACCCCCCTCCTTGGCTGACCCGGCTCCCCAACTCTTCAGGGCCAGTGGAGAACTCCTGGGACCTGAGAGTGACAGCATGAGGGACCCTTGGAAACCACCCAGCCCTGATTGTGTTAGAGTGGGAGACTGAGTCCCAGCCCTTCACCCCTGTGGTCTCAGTACTAAGCCTAGGCTGCTAGGAACAGATGTTGTCTGTGGCTCCAGGAGTGCTCTTTCTCTCCTGAACATCTTTGTCCTGTGCTGGAAAGGTCCACTGTTAGATGTTCACGCCTTTGGCATGCAGTAAGTACTCATCAAATTAGTGCTGTGGCACTGTAGGGCTAGAAGGTGTGTGACATGGATGTCTACTGCTAAATGTAGGCCATCCTAGGAGAGGGTGTGTGAAGGGCTTAGTGGGCAGTGCCAGAGGGACCAGGACAGGGGAGGGGCAAGTCTTGGGGGAAAGAAAAGCTACAGGATATGAGAACTGCAGGGTACTGAGAGGAAGAGGAAGGCAAGCCAGAAATGATGGATTGAGAGTGTGTGTGTGTGTGTGTCTGTGTGTGTGAGAGAGAGAGAGAGAGAGAGGGAGGGAGAGAGAGAGAGAGAACATGCACATGTGCCTGAAATGGTCTAGACATGGCCCTGGGAAGCGGGAACTTGGGAATTGGGAAGGTAGATGAGGGCCGATTGGGAGCAGAACATTGGGAGGGGCCAATTCCCATGCAGATACTGGAGAGTGGAGAACAGACATATTTGGGGCTTCTGGAAACTTTGAGACCACCACAGGTAGAACCAGAGAGAGCACAGGGGGTGTTGGGGAGTGGGAGAGAGAGAAGCCTGCTACAAATATTCTTTTACTGACAAGAATGTTGATGATCACCTGGTCCATCACCCAGGGTCCCAGAGCTCTAGCAGCAGCCCAGGGGGAAACTCCCCACCAGAACTCAGCAGGCCTCCTGGTGAGGTGTCAGGGGCTCAGATCCAAGGGCTCAGAGCACTGTCTAGGCTCTCAGGGTTGCACTATAAGAAGAGCTACTCCATCCAGCTCTGCTGGCCCTCCTCTTTTCTGATGGACAAGTTCCCTCCTTTTCTGGTCATGGCTGATGTAGTCCTCAGCATCCTCTATTCCTGGGGCAGAAACCTGGGCTTCCTGGTCTTGGAATCCAGTGGGTAAAGCACACAGCAGGCCCTCAGCAAGATGCTGGTCTACCAGCGGGCTGACTGCTTTGTTCCTGAAGAGGCTCGCCGTCAGCTGGCTCTCTGTGCTCTGACCGAGTGTCAACCTCAGTCACAGCCCACGTGTCCTAACCTCAGGTCAGCACTCACCAAGTGTGTATTATTTCTAACCTCTGGCAGATCCCATCCAGAATGGAAAATGAAAAAGGCTCTTTGATGGATCTGGGGAAGCAATTCCATTTGATTAAGCTGCATTTGCAGTTGATTAAGCAGCATCTGCAATTTCTGGCACCACAGACAAAGTTCCAAGGGCTTCCCCCAAGAGGCAGATGGAGGACGGCATCTTGAGGGTCTGACTGATGAGCTAAAGCCATTGCAGTGGCCCGTTTCTTGGGAACATGACATCCAGGGCTCTGAGGGGTAGTCCTCACTCCAAATATTCTGTCTCTGTTTTAAATATTGGTCAGACCTTGTACCTTGATTTTGGATCTTAGAGATGTGATCAATGTATCTTTGAAGTCTGATTATAGCTTCAGTTATAATAACTAACAAACTAAATGATGAACAAATGTTCTAAAAATGAGAGGAATAGTTAATGTGGAAACCAGTGTTGATTTTGGAATTAGAGCCTGGGAGAAATGCCAGAGTCCTGGCTTTATAGCTTCTGGTACCAACCCTCCCTGGGCTTGGGCTGGACCAGACTACGAGCTTTGTGACTGCAGGGACAGCATCTGTTTTGTTTCCCTGGTACGGTGTCTGATACACAATAAGGGCTTAATAAATAATTACTGAGTGAATGAACACTGCCCTGGCAGAATGGCCCCAGTGAGGACCGGGCTCAGTCTAGAATCTCTCAAACACTGTGACTTCAGTGGGCGAGGAATTGGAAGGGTTGCCACAATGACTTCATATTTGGTTTCTGAGGACTTGAATTTTAAAAAACCAGCTTTTCTTACACTTTGGTGTTTGCTGGGGTGGATATCTGTTTAGTTGCAGAATTGCTATTTATTTAAATTTCCCTTGGGAGAAAGTGGCTTCAGCTGGCAAGACTTGGATAGAACAAGAGGACTGGTGGAAACCTGACACATCCCAGACCCCCAAACCCTGTGATAGTACAGACTGCAGCAAGAGGCCACGTGATGCAGTGAGGAAGTCTGGGCTTTGGAGCCAGACAGCACTGGGTTCAAATCCTGCTCTCTCACTGTCTAACTATGTGACTTTGGGCAGGTCACTTAACCTCTTTGGTCTCAGTTTCCTAATCTGTGAAATAGGAAGTGTTCAGAACCCTCCTAGGATGACTGAGAGGATTGTATGAGATAGTGTTGTTAGCACTTATCCCACTGCCGGCTACATAGTAGGGGTCTGAACTGTGTGTATAGGGAGGTCGTGGTTGAGCTAAATCCAGCTGTTCTTCCCAGAGGCTGGCCCCCAAGGGGAAGAGTAAAAAGAGAGCAAGCCGGCAGTGAGGATAGCATCGTCACCGGAGGGACTGGTGGAAGTGAGTGAGTCGATACAAAGCCTGGCAGCACCTCAGCTAATCTCTTAGTGGCTCCACTGCTTGGGGGGGGCGCCCAAATCCCTCCAGTGGGTGGCACTTTACAGTGTTAAGAGCACATTCACACATGATCTCAGATGAGCCTCTTTGTTCTCCTGTTAGACAGGAGGCCTGGTGATTATTAGACCCATTTCATAGATAAGGAAACTGAGGTGCAAAACACATGGTGACCATGCTCAACCTCATAGGCTCCTGGAGATTGGAGCTGCTGAGGGTCCCACACTGGATGGGAAGGCTCCCAGTGGACAGACACCACTGACCAGGGACATAGAGCTACCAATGGATAGACACTGCTGACCAGGGATTCCAATGGGGGAATGCTTCTGGTGGCTGGGAGCATCTTCCCATCAGGATCACCCATCCAGGGAGCTCCTTTCTGGCAAATTAGAAAAGCCATCAAGTTCCTCACCTGGAAAGCTTTAGAGTTTTGCCGGGCAGTCATGATATACATGATTGTGGGCCTGTTGTGTGGAGACAGGAGAGGAGGGGGTGGAGAGAGCAGGGACTTTGGATTCAGACGGGCTTGGGCATAAATCCTGGCTCTCCCTCTTTTAGCTGTGTGACCTCTCTGCACCTGTGTTTCCTCATCTGGAAATTCGGTGTAGCAATAATTATATCTACCTCATAGTGATATTGTGAGGACTACATGAGGAAATACTAGTACAATGCATGATACAGTGACTGGCACACACTACACTTTCCATAAATGTTAGCTTTCATCATCATCCATTCATTCAACATGGTTGCATCTATTCACACAGGCATCAGCATAAGGCCCCCGGCAGGCACAATCAGTAAGCACAAGGATTAAATGGTCACTTACCTGAAGGGTCCCTCTGAGTGGGGGATCAGTCTCCCCCATTCTGGAACCCCCAGAGTGAGCATCATCAGATGCTAGATACCATTTTCTGGGCACCTTCCACCTGTCACTCAGCCAGGCCCTTACCCTTGCCAGACCTGCCTCACTTAAGGAGATCTGATGCACTCATTGGAGGCTAGGGCTGAAAAAGTAAGCTGAAGCAATCCTTGAATTATTATTTATAGCCAAGTAGTTACCCAATTTTATAGATTTTTGTGTGGAGAGACATTTCATATAAAAATTTTTAAAAGATTCTCTGAACATTCTATATATTTGATTTCCATGATTAGAGCCCTAGCGGTATTTTTCAAGAATATTTTATGTAAGAGACAGGTGATAACTGTTTATATTCAGCTGGTAACCATAGAGATGGAACTCCACCAGACCAAAGTATGAAGGTAATTAACTCCCTGCAAATTATAGCTGTTGAACTTAAACACAAGACACATGACTTCACTCATAGGCTAAGCAGCCTAGGAGAAATCTCTGGGGATTTCCAGCCAGCAAAGCTGTGTCCCCCTGTCCCCACCAGAGGGAGGGCCTTTGAGGAGCCTTAATTTTGGCCCAAAGGGTTAGCCTCTGTAGCCCTCAAAGTCAAATATCTTGAATCTCTTCCTCTCACTTCACCATCCAAGTGGTCTCTGTGGGGAAGGAAATGACCTGACAAGCTCAGCTGTGGAGTTGCCAAGGAGTGACTTGTCATCAGCTCCCTTTGCCCATAATCTCCAGGTACCATCCTCCCCATTCTTTAAGAAAGACAGGGGAAATTTTCTCATCTGTGTCATCTGCTAAGCAAGATGACTAGATTTTTGACTTTTAACTAGACTGACTCACCTGAGTGTCCTCCCCATATCTTTTGCACAAGTCTTTGGAAAGGGTGCCCATCCCAGCAGACATCCCCTCCCCTCTCCTCTGTCCGCTCCTCCCCCTGCCCATTGGAAGCTCTGAAAAGACATGCCCACGTGACATCCTCCAGGAGACAGTGTCACAATCTGCTTCCCATCAGTGCAGTGTGGTATAGTGGTTGGGGGTGCACTTGGCAGTGGGCTGAGATCCAGCTCTGCCACTTACTAGCTGCGTGACCTTCCGTGAATGACTTGACATCTCTATGACTTAGTCCTCTTTTGAAAAAAGAGCTAATAGTAGGTCTGTTGTGAGGGGATAATGCATGTAAAAGCCCCAAGTGTAGTGCTTAGCACAATGGAGCAGGGCTATTATAACGCTAGTTTGCAGTAGGGGAAACGAGTTCACAGAAAGTAAGTGACTTGCCCAAGGTCGTACTTAACCTTGGGAGGTTATTTTGTGGATTAAATGAGCTAATGTGTTTAACGCCCATAGAGGACTGCCAGGCACATATATATGTCTCGATTCAATGCTGGAAACAGAAACCAAGTTACTGACTTTGAGCAAGAGTAGATTTGATACAGGGAATGAGGTCCTACAACACTGTTGGGAGGGCCAGAGGAGCAGGTCATGATGGGCCTCTGGAAGGATTCCTGGGACAATTCAGAACTGACCCTCCAGGGTAGGGCTACCTGCTTCTATCCTGCCTCTGACACTGGAGTTAAGAGCACAGGACTCATTCTTATAGCTGGGATCCAGGTACCAGGAAGCCCAAATCAGGAAACCACTACTGCTGCCACTGCCACCACAATAGCCTCTCAACAACCAGGAAGCTGCAGAATGAACACTGGAATCAGCCGCAAAGAAACCCCAATTTTTCAGGACCTCGCTTACTGATAGAAACAGCCAAAAGTGATGGGAGGCTAGCCTCCACCTCCCTTCTGCTTCCCAGATCTGGTGTGAATGCATCCAAGTGGCAGAACCTCATTGTATTCCTCAACCCTAGCTGCAAGAATGTGGGAAACCTTTTAGCTTTCCAACCTCCCCAACTAGAAGGAGAGTGGAACAGAGGTTGAGAGAACCAATCCACAGAATCCAATACAAAGTGCCCATTAGTATTGTTGCAATTGCTCAAAATATTTGATGATACTATTATTATCATCATCATCATCATCCTGGCCTTTTCAGGCAGCCTGGCCTCAGGACTCACTAATTTGATCAGCCCCCGTGAGACACTGTTAAGGTTTACCTTTCTCTTTGGGGGCCTCCCCTGCCCAGTGGTTCTCCCTGAAGAACCATTTTATGTAATGGTGTCATCATGTCTCCCTCCACCATACTGCCCGTGCCAGGAACTTGGGTCCCTCTGACTTACTCTTCTCCCTCACTACCAACGTGCTTGCCTCAATCAACCACCGAGCCTTGTACAGTGCCTGCAATGTCATACCCATCCCTTCACCCTATTGCCACAGTCCTAGGTCAAGTCTTCATCAGAATCTCTGAGCTGGATAGTGTGACTGCCTTCTCCCTGGTCTCCCAGATTCCGAGCTTGTCCCTTAAGCCGTTGTGCACCTGACAGCCTGCACATCTTTCTTGAACACAAATCTTGCCACTCACTCCCCTGCTTCAAGCTCCTGAGTGGCTCCCTGGTCTCCAGGTGGAACCATGTTCAGGGCCTGGCCCCAGGGCCCTTTTGCCTGATGCCTCTAGTCTCATGGCCTCCTGGCTTCATCTGCCTTGCCATACTCCATTCAACCTTCCAGGCCCTGTGGTCCTCTGAACACCTCATGCACTCTCACATGCCCAAGCCTCTCTACTCCATGTTGCCTCTGGCCGGGGTGCCTTTCCTACCTCTGCCCCTGGAATCTCTGGGTCATCCCGCAGCACTCCCTTGAGGCTGCCTCCCAGTGCAGTCCGCCATGACCTCCCAGGCATGTTCCCTGCTCCTATCCCTTTGCAGGGTTCCTCTGCCCCTTTAACATCAAGTATGATGGCTCCCCAAAGAGGGTATTGGGTGCAAGACCAGATCTTTCTCATTTTCATCCACCATCCCCACCTCCCTTGGTCTGTTGCTGGCTCAGCCTCTCTGTCAGTTAAGAAACCTCTTCCCTGACTGTGACTCCATCTGGGCTTCTTCTCCACCTGTCCCCTGGTCAGTTCAGCAATGTCCTCGGGCATCTGCTTTCCCTGAGCACCAGGCTCTGGCGGGGCTGCAGATGGTGTATCTTTAGGTAAACTTGAGACCTGCACCCTGGGGATGTATAGCCAGGGAGGAAGAGAAGACAAGTCTAAGTGACAGTAAGAGAAAAAAGGGGCAGGTTCAGTGCTACAAGCAAGGACTGGAATGTGCCATGGGGTCTCCATAGGTGGGTAAGCAGGAAAGGCACGCAGAGAAGGTGACTTGTGGGGCCTCTGCAGAGCTGGTCCATCTCAGTGGGGGACTCTCCCACTCTCTAGTCTTCCTCCCGGCCAGCGGCCTGCTTGGAGCCCTACCCCTTCCACTCTCTCCAGAACAGTTCTATCTCCTGGTTTGGCATTTTCCCAATGGCTGTCTTGTAAGCAATGTTCCAGTTTCTCTGTTACTGATGAAAGAGCTGCTCCTTTGGCACGCAAACCTCAGCTTCGTCCTGGGGGGCCCAGAGCTTGGTGGTCTTGAGATTACAGCGATGGCCATTTTCATTAAATACCAGGAAGCACTGGGTGCCCCACACAAGCTTTCAGCCTAACGGCAACCTGGTAAGGCCTGCGAGAGTGCTAGCCCCACTCCGCAGAGGAGGATGTTAAAGCAGCAGCTAGCAGGTGGCAGAGGCAGGACTGCCAGCTCCAGACGGCCGGACTCAAGAGCATGGACTCTTTATCACTGGGTACACCTTTCTCATGACGGTGCTCCTGCAACGGAGCTGGACGTTCCAGGGCAAACGCTGCTGAGAGGTCAGAAGTGGCCACAAGAAGCTGTCAGTGACCTTAGCAAGAACAGTGTCAGGGCAGTGGCGGGGACAGAGCCAGCCTGCAGCAAAGTGGAGGTGGACAGCAAGGGATTGTAAGCAACTCTTTGAAGTACCCTAGCTTTGATGGGAGGAGAGCGGGCACCAGGCTGAGGGAAGGTGGAGAAATGGGCTTTGAGGAGAGTTGTGTCCTCTTGTTTCTCTGTGAGTGAGCAGGACCTGAGCATGTTTAAGGGGAGGAGACAGGACAGATGGAGTGTTGGAAGTGTTGCCAAGAGATAAAGGCTGATGAGAGAGATACTCCCCGCCCCCCAGAAGTGGGGAGAGCGGGGACCCAGAGCCCAGGGGTGAGACTGGCCTCAGGCTGGAGAGAGGTGCAGAGTTTGAGGGCAGGAGGCCATGAGGAGGCCACAGGGCACCATGCAGGTGCATACCCAGGTGGCAGGTATGAAGGGAGCGCCTGTCTATGCATTTCTGTCCTCAGTCCTAGCACTTTCCCTTAGCCCTTGTCGTCCTGTACTACTTATTTTATCTTTCTATTGTTTGATTTCCCCCACTTGGCTGTAAGCTCTAAGAGGATAGGGGTTTTTGTCTGTTGTGTTCGCTACTATATCAACCAGTGCTGAGGATATTGCCTTGCACATGTTCTGAATATTAAATCAATAATTGTTGAGTGAAAACTTGGATATTTTCTCCATGAGGTCGGGGTAGGTCTGCAGCTGGCAGGAAGGGGGCAGGATGTGGGGGAAGCTTGAGAGCAGAGGGTGGAGGAGAGCTGTGGTGAGTGAGAGTGTTGACTTAGGGGACTGCAGGGGCACCCCAGGCAGCTCACAGTGAGACTTGGGGTTCACCGGAGGGCTCTGTGGCAGGGTCCAGGTCAGGAGTGGCTCCAGGGTCAGGGCTCCCCCAGCCAGGTGAAGGACACTGAGGGCTGGGGGACAAAGGGTTGGGTATCTGAGTTGGTGATCTGGAAGACAGAGTGAGTCTGGGGTTTGACAGCGTGCAGGGTGTGGCTGGCTGGGAGGCATGTGGGTGAAGGCCACCAGCAACAAGGAGGTCAAGGAGTCGACGGCATCCACGGAGGCTGAGGTCACCCTGGATGTCCCCTGCCCACATCTCCAGTGAAAGAGGAGGTGTGGAGGAAGTAGGTAGATGACCTTTTCTAGGAGAGGAGGACTAGACCACAGAAGCCTCAGATGGACAGGAGCTTGGGGTGCTGACAGAGGAGTCTGATCTGGAAGCAGCCCTGGGAGTGAAGACAGCTCGGAGCCACCTACCAATGCAGAAAGAAGTACCTCCATGCAAGAGGGCCGTGGGGAGGTGGTGCCCACAGGGGAAAGCTGGCTCCAGATGAGGTCCAGGGCAGAGAGGGGGAGAATACATGGTGGAGTTACTATAACTGCTATTAATTTCACTCCTTGAACCATGGTGCCAGAGGGATTACATGCTTGGCAAGGGCCCTTCTTGCACAGGGACAGCCAGAAGGGCTCACACCTGGACGATCATGCGTACTTCTCATTTGGGGGACCGCTGTCTGATTATATAGCCGTGCACATCCCTCCCAGGCTGTCTGAGTTGGATTCCTAGACCTGATGGCTCCTGGGGTGCCCCCTTCCGACCAGGTTCTGGTGGGGAGCCTTTGGGGTTTGCTGCATTCAGAGCACCTATTGCTCCCTTTTCTTCCTCTTCCTCACCACGCACAGGCAGGGTGCTATCGTGCTGGGTTGGGCTCTGCAGGTACCCCTGCCCCTCGTCACTCATCAGGGTCCAGAATCGCTTGAGGCAGATGGGCTGCTGGGGAAACTGAGGCTGGCAGGACACAGCCAGCACTGCTGGTATTAAGGGTGCTTTCGCCTCTCCGGCTGTGTGTTGCCCCTGCCCAGCCCCAATTCCTGACCACAGACCAGCCCAATAAGTTGCTTATCACTTCTTCCTTCCAGCATTCATGCCCTTGTTAATTTTATCTTCCTTGGCACCACCTGTGGCCTGTGTCTGTGCTGGGAATCAGAGGGCACAGCCTCAACCCCGGTCTCTAGCACTCACAGGCCTGTCCAGAATGGGACTGCCTCTCAGGGAAACTCGTGGAGCTTCAGAAACTTGGGGGAAGTCAGTACATGGCAATGATCTTGGGAAGAGGAGTCTATTCCTGTCTGTCCCTGCCAGAATGTATCTAAGGAAAAAAAATCCATTTGTATTTCTCCATTTTCCTTTCTCCCTTGGCCAACCCCCTCAGGGCTCAGTATATCACTCAGCACTTGTGCTGTGTTGGAGTTGTCAGGGATACCTCTGCTGGCCTCATTATACAGCTTCTCATGCTGGGAACTGTGTCTTTGGGTGTGGTTTTTGGTTAAAAGTAGGTTAAAGTAATAAGGTAGATGAGGCCCTTCCAGGGCCTTGACGCTCCGGTGCCGCTGTGGCGATGGCTGGGACGCTCCACGTGGAGCAGCGTAGGGAGTAGATGAGTAACGTGGCCCTCCTTCTCCACGTGGGCAGGGTCCTCATCCTTGCCTCCTCTGCTGCCCCACGCCCACGTCCTGAGGATGTCGGTTTGTTGATTTGAGGATCCCCAGCTCAGGGACAGTGGTGCTGGGGTCCCCTGAGGAGGTGTACCCCAGGACCCAGCTGGATTCCCCCAGATGGAGTGGCTGGGCTGGAAGGGAACACCTCTTCTCCTCCCCTTTGCTGGCTGGTGCCTGCACAGGGTCGTGCCCCC
Source organism: Balaenoptera ricei (assembly GCF_028023285.1). Classification (NCBI taxonomy): domain Eukaryota; kingdom Metazoa; phylum Chordata; class Mammalia; order Artiodactyla; family Balaenopteridae; genus Balaenoptera; species Balaenoptera ricei. The sequence goes on from NC_082641.1 coordinate 113,813,159, forward strand.
ATGCTGTCTCCGCCACTAACCTCCCACTCGCTCCTACCCCTTTGTAGCCCCCACTTCTGCCCTCCTGTTCCCCCTGCCCGGAGTGCCTTCCCCTGCAGGGACTGTCTATTTTTTCACTATAGTAGCCCCAGCACCAAGCGCAGTGTCTGGTACATAGTAGGCACTCAAGTGTTTGTTGACTGACTGACTGACCGACTGAATGAGTGAATGAGCAAATTATCCCTTCCCTGGCTTCGCAGAGTTGGTCACATAGGTGGGAAGTCAAAAAACCAACCGCAGAAGAAGGCACCAAGAGCAAAGGGCTGACCGCTGGGGGTGGGAATGACCTGGGGAGGTTCTAACCACTGGCTGGGGTCACCCATCCATGCAGGGGGGGGGTGCGGGTAGGTCATTTAATGGCTTTGGGCACCAAGGTCTTCATCTGTAATCACGGCCTCTGGCTGCCCACTGTCCTTGCGGGGCTGTTATGGGCGCCACGTAGAAACTGTGCGTAGTGTTTTATGCACACGGGAGGGGTCATCACTGCTGAGGGCTGCTCCCTCCCGTGGTACCTCCTGCTGCCCTGCCTGGGGAATCTGGCTTTTCCTCATTCTCTGCCTTCCTGGACATGCCTGGGAAGCTTCCAGGGAAATGTTCTTCTACCCTTGCGCAGGTCATGTGTGCTGGAAGGTTTTGTCTTTACCTTGTCTAACACCTAGAAGAAAGTGTGGTTCTTCCCTCTCCTCTTCTTGACGGGAGCCCACGGGTTATACGGTCTTTGAAGAGACAAACCTCCCTCCCCATGCTTTCAGCTTCCTCGCAACTCTGCCTGGTGGGCTCCCACCTCCACTGGGCCCTCGCCCTCTCCTGCTGGGCCGTAGGGACAGCAGGCTGCTCAGTGGCCCCTTCAGTCTGTCCAGCGCCCCCAGCTGCCAGCGCAAGGGCCCAGCTGGGCCAGAGGAAGCCCCGCTACTGAATCCCCGGGGACACAGCGTGTGCAGGCTTTGACCTGAGTTTGAATCCAGCGGCGTGCTCACTTGCTCAGTGACCCCAGGAGGTAACGTCATGTGTCTGGACCTTGGTTTCTTCTTTTTGTAAATCTGGATCAACAATGTCCGCCTCGTGGGTTTATTGTGATGAGTGACTTCAGTGTCAATCACCCTGCCCAGGGCCTGCCACTTAGTAGGAGCACAGAGGATTAGTGCTTCCAGTGCCTGGCCGCCTGGCCGGCATCGATCCATAAACTTCCTGCTTCTGACTTTTTGTAAAGGGTGTATACAGAGCCAGGGCCCACAACCAATAGAGTGAGGCTCTAATGGCCAGAGTCAGCTCTGATGGACAAAAGAGGATTACTGATGTCTAGCTCTTTATATACTAGTGTGTGCTGCTAATAGGGCCTGAGAAGACTCGAGCCTAAACATTGCCCCACGATTGCGTTCACTAGTGTGCTGTCCCTAAACCATTACAAAGGAAGTATTCAGGCGTTCCATGTCCAATTTATCATGAATTCTGGATGAGATTTGATTCAATGAGATTTTTACTGAAAGTGGATGGACTTATGAAGATCTGGGGGTGGAGCCAGCTTCCAGATTCATTCCCCACACCCCAGTCACAGGAAAGGGTTTATACACAGTGGTTTGGCCTCTTGTACCTCTACTCCCTAGAGCTTTTGAGTTATGGGGTTTGGGATTCTATTTAGCTGCTAATAGGTGGTTTGTTTTTTTCCTGTTGCAAAGGATTGCTCGTTCTCAGTTCAGCTTTGTAGCCGTCAACCCCCTGCATGCAGTTTTCAGAGTAAAGATCCATTCCACCCAGTCTGATAAATCTTTCTGTCTGACGGTCAGGTGGTCAGTTACACAAAATCAAACACCACTGTCTGTCCGTTCAGCCCTGGCCCACAGGAGGCCACTGCTATGGGAGCAAAACAGCTGGCGGAAGTCAACCTGTGGGAACCCGTGGGAAGGAGCATAGGCACAGCAGTTCCCTTGGTCAGATCTCCACTGACCAAGTCAAATAGGCTCAGAGGGAAACCAGACAAGCCCCCCAGCCTGCAGCCCAGGCCCAGATCCTGACTTGGGACTCACAGCTGAGAAGGCCCCCTTTTGGCCTGTTTTGGGCATAGATTTCGTTGGTTAGCTCTGCACCCTAAGACTCCTCTTAAGAATTCTAGACTCCAGCTCCCTCATCCTCCACCTCACCCTCCAGCCCCACAGCTGCTATGGGATTTTTTTTCCGAAGATGTTTTTTGGAGGTTGAAGGTGAATGACTTCAGGCAGATGATTAGCCTGATTAAGCTTAATGCCTCTTGCAATTACCAGGCTGGCTTTGAGGAGTATCCCATTCCTCCCTTGCAGCCCCAGGGCTGAGTGGAAATACTGAAGCGTCAGGCCCACCTCCCAGCAAGCCCGGCCCTGCCCTGGCGCATCACTCCAGATTGCCCCTCCCTGGAGCTGGGGCTGCTGGTGGGGGGGCACGCCAGCTCAGAGCCCCAGGGAGACTTATCCCTTGAAGCTGGTAAGCTTGGGAGGTAACAGCCAGTTTCCTGCATACTTCACTTAGGACCCAAGGAAGGGGGCTTCAGAAACATGTGTTCCAGCCTCGTTCCAGCCTCTGGCAGGACCCCAGAAGTGCTTGATGAAAGGAGAAGGTGGTTTCTTTAGAAATAAGATCCTAATGGTTCTCTGGGTGCTGGAAGAGGCCCCCATAGCCCCTCCTCCAGCACAGTGCTCTGTGACGGTGGCCAGGCCCACCCTGTCAGGTTGTCTCAGCTGTGAAGTGGGAGAAGGAAATGGAGGGTGACCAGGCCCTTAACCTCTCCTGGGATTCTGGTTCCTTGAGGGTTCTTTTTTTTTTTTTTTTTTTTTTAATTTATTTATTTTTTATTTTTGGCTGTGTTGGGTCTTCGTTTCTGTGCGAGGGCTTTTTCTCTAGTTGCGGCGAGCGGGGGCCACTTTTCATCACGGTGCGCGGGCCTCTCACTATCGCAGCCTCTCTTGTTACGGAGCACAGGCTCCAGACGCGCAGGCTCAGTAGGTGTGGCACACGGGCTTAGTTGCTCCGCGGCATGTGGGATCTTCCCGGACCAGGGCTCGAACCCGTGTCCCCTGCATTAGCAGGCAGACTCTCAACCACTGCGCCACCAGGGAAGCCCTCCTTGAGGGTTCTTATGTCACAGACTGAGGCCTGGCTGGCCATTCCTCTGGTCCCTTCCTGCCGCCACCTCAATGGAGAGGCAAATGAAATGAGTACAGAGGAAAGCAGAGACTGTGGAAAATGAGCCAAGAAATGATACACGGCTGTGACTTACTGAGTCCTTGCTAGAGGCTAAGTTCTTTGGTGTGCATTATCTCATTGAATCCTCACAGTAACCCTGTGTGGTGGCTTTCATTATTATGCCCATCACACAGAAGAGGAAACAGAGGTTCAGAGTAAGTAAGAAACTTGACCAAAGTCCCACAGCTATAGGAAGCGGCAGGGCCGAAAGTCCATCCCAGCCTGTCTGACTGTAGAGTCTGTCCTTCCCATCCCAGTGAACAAGGCATGAGTGGATATTGACCTGAATCAACAGATAAATTAAAAATAAAAACAAAACAGCCTTGTACTTGGCCCAGGGCTGGGTACTTCAGGTTTATCTATCTGTCTCCTTATGCCTCACAGACATCCTGTCAGGCAGGTATAAGTGCCCCCGTTTTAGCGATGAGAAATGAAGCTCAGGCAAATCAAGTAACTTGCCAGAGCAAGTAAGTAGAGAAGCAGCCATTCCCTGGGGCACCAAGGCGCCGGAGGCCAGGGGTCACACAGCTAATGCTCTTACAAGGGGTATTTCTTTGGCAGTGTTTCCCCCGTTCTCTGTAAATAGCCTGTCCCAGTGGGTCCCACCCCAACTTTGAAGTCAACCGTTGTGTCGAGGCACCTGATATTCAGGATCCTTGCTTTTACCTACAATCGGTAAAAGAATAACTCAAACTGCTGAAGGGAAGGGACTTTGAGGTGGCACTGCCACAGTCATGGAGACCAAACCAGAATATTATGGAGTCAGAAAGTCATGTTTCCAGAGACTGCAGAGGCAGCCAGCATGATGGTCAAGGGCTTGGCCTTTGGAACGAGACAGCTGGGTGTGAACTCCAGCTCTGCCACTTGCCTGCTCTGTGATCCCTCAGTGTCCCCAACTGCAGATGGGTTAATAATAATTCTTACCTCAAGGCCTGCTGTGAGGAGTTAATGCTTGTGAAGCACTTAGAACAGTTTCTGGTACAGAGTAAGTGTTATGTGGGTGTTCATGAAATATAAACATTCAATGCCATTGGAAAATGCTCTTGAGTAATTTTAGGTGAGAACTGTGGGATGCAAAATTATATACATTATGCCACTAATTTGATTTATATATTTATGCTTTTATGTAAATGTTAGTAATAATTATCTCTATGTTATGGAAATGTGGATGGTTTTTATTTTCATTTATAGCATTCTCTCTTTTCTCTATTTTGTGCAATGAACATCGATTACTTCATAATTTTAACAATTCCTGTTAAAACTACAAATCAAAGCCCCGTGCCAGGCTCTCTCCTCACAGCCCCACTCCCATTATAAGATCAGTTCTAAGTAGTAGTGTGCGTCTCTGAAAGGTTGGGAGTTCTTGTTTGGAAACATCCAAAGGCTTTTTATCTTCTGAGTGTGAGGATCTGGCTGGGAAGGTTTGGGAACTGCCTGATTGACGTCCTTGTCTGTGGCTAGGAGGTGCCTTTTCTAGGGTCTCATCCTCCCGGATGGCCCCCATCCCCTGCAAAAATGCTGCAGGTGTCCATGTAAACAGTGGATACTCTTGGTTGAGATTACCTTGGTACTTGCTTTCCAGAAACATGAGCATTTAACATCTTTACTGTCATTACCTGACTTTCTTGCTTGGAGTTTGACCATCCTGAAACACATCTTTGAAATTGGTAGTGAACTTAAACTTGAAAATTGTCCTGAGTTTGAAGCCAGTGGAAAGTCTCAGACTGGGTGCGACTATTCTGCTTTGTCTTGACTGCTCCTTGGCAAAGATGCTGATTTTACCACAGCACCAGAAATGAGCAGAGAAATATCTGTGTTGCCAGAAAAAATGCACATTTGGGGAGATAGACACCTGGCTTGGGGGGTATCGTCAAAGAGAAGTTTGCTGGTTGAAGCCAGTGTTTCATAAAATACATATTATTTTCAGATTTAAGATTCAGTTCAAGAAATGTGTGTTGAGTACCCACAGGGCTAGGTTCTCTCCTAAGCAATCCACTGCAGAGGGCTGTGAGAACAATTTCAGCCCCAGGGGAAAGAAAAAAATCTGACCCTTTAGCCAGGGTGGACTGGCTCAAAGATCTTTCACCTGGAATTGTATTAACATGCAATTAAGTCAGGCCTGGGCCTGTGTCTGGGCGGAGACCTGGTTGTTTGCCGTGGTTCATACTCTTTATCAGTCTTACATTTTTCTTCCACAGAAAATGTCCACATTTTCAGGACTGAGGGCTGTGGTCTGAGTTGTAGGTCTGCCTTCGCAAAGCAGTGGAATATGTTAATTTGGGTTAAACTCAAAATTAATGTGAGCCCTCAGAAATTGTAATGATTTGGTAGGATCTGACTTTGTTTTTCAACTTTTCATTTAAAATATCTGAAAAGCATTTATCTGCAGAAAAACCATATCTGATTTTTAATCCTGTAAATAGACACATGACACCACTGTATATCTGTGGAGTAAAAGTACTTCAAGGTCACCCAGTGGCCATCTGGGCTCCAAGCAGGCTCTTTTCATCCTCAGCACTACCTGTGGGCCAGCAACATTGTCAGGTTTGTTTAGGAGGTAAGAATCCAAGACTCAGAGAAGCTGAGTGCCTTGGCTGAGGGTCCCCATCCTATGAGTGACAAGCTCTGAACTAGAACCCAGCTCTTTTGACTCCCAAACACCCAGGATTCCATTGCCTTCCCTGGTACACAGGTCATGCTGTCTCCCAGGGCAAGAGAAATTTGCTGGGGTGTGTGCTCAACAAAAGATCAGCAAGGGATTTCTTTGGAAAAATAGCATCACTACCCAAGGTGCCTTTGTTTTTGTAGCCTCTGAACAAACCTCCCTAACCATAAAGGAGAGGTTTTCCAGGCCTGGAAAAGCTGCCTTTAACATGTACTTGGTTTGCTTTTATAGTTCAGAGGAACTATAAAATGGATGAAATTACCACTGTGGCTCGTGAGAGAAGTGAATTAGAATTCCTTGCTGGCGAAACCCGCAATTCTCTTCTGTTCCCTCTGTGTTCCCCTCAACCCCTCTCTGCACCGTGTGTCCTGGCTTGATGACGCCTGGACTTGGCCTGGGCCCCAGGACTTCTAGGTGTCCACCAAGTTGGCTTGTCTCCTTCTCCTTCTCATGCCTGGGGCTGCCTTCAGAGGGGCTGCTTCTCAGAAGCTCAGGTTCCTGCATTCACCATATTCACTGGCTTGGGTTAGCATGTTCTCCAGCTCCTTTCCTTCTCCTATTTTTTTTTTTTTTTTTTTGCACTGTAACACTTGAATTATCAATGGGGAAAAATTAGGTATAAAAGGCCAAGCTTAATCATGACCCACTTACTAAGTTCTAAATAGATTTGTAAATATAGCTAATCCTCCATCAAAGGAGATCAGCTCATTTCCATGCAACTATGCATGTGTTCATGCATGCTCCTATCCATGTATGTACCCTTCCAACCAAGCATTCAGCCATCCAGGCACCCATCTTTCCATCATCCACCCATTCATGGAATTTGAACACTTGCTCATGCCAGGCACTGTGAAGAGGTGAAGTATAATAGTGATGAAGACAGCACCGATTCTCACCTCTAGGAGGAGAGACCCCCAAAAGCCACACTACAGAATGAGACATGCTATGATCGGAGAAGAGTACAGTACACATTCTATTGGTGATAGCTTTGGAAGAGGAGTATGCATGCGTCTGTCGAGTGTATGTTTTTCTGCTTCTATATGAAATAAGTTACACGCACTGGATATTGTATTAGGTACAGAGTGAGAAATTCTTTAGCTCAGTATTTCTAACTGAATATTGTTTTGTTAGTTCCTAGTAGAAGTTCATCTGTGACTTCCAAAGGGGCCCGTTTCTACTTTGGTAGTTAGGCACTGGCCCACAGTGGAGGAAGGAGGTGGAGTTGGTTTATTTTATTTATTTATTTATTTATTTTAAATTTATTTATTTATTTTTGGCTGCATTAAGTCTTCCTTGCTGCGCATGGGCTTTCTCTAGTTGCGGCGAGTGGGGGCTACTCTTCGTTGTGGTGTGCAGGCTTCTCATTGCAGTGACTTCTCTTGTTGTGGCACGTGGGGTTCAGTAATTGTGGCACACAGGCTCGGTATTTGTGGCGCACGGGCTTAGTTGCTTCGCGACATGTGGGATCTTCCCAGACCAGGGCTCGAACCCGTGTCTCCTGCATTGGCAGGCAGATTCTTAACCACTGCGCCACCAAGGAAGCTCGAGTTGGTTTATTTACTGGATGTGGTCAGGAGACTTGAGTTCAAGTCCCATCTCTGTGGGACCTTGGGCAATCTCCTTACCTTACCCTACCTCCTTGCCTTTGTTTTTGAAGTGGAGATTATACTTTTCATAGTTCATAAGAATATTGCATAGATGTGCAAATGCTTGGGAGTATCTTTTATAAATGCAAGGTAGTGGAAGATGTGAAGTTGGGTGAGTCTTTGGCAGATGGTCTAAGCTCAGAGATGTGTTCAGGGCCATAGGACCAGTAGACTTGTTGCCTTAAGGTGACATGCTCCTGGTTTGCCCGGGACAGTCCTGATTCATGCCTGAAATCCTGGTATAAGTATTAAGAGTGTCCATTTTTATGCTCAAGACTGTTTGGTTTGGAAGATAAATCATATGGCCCCCTTATCTATAAAAGATGTGAGCCAAGCAGAACACTACCCTCTGCCTGAGTGGCAGTGAGTTCTGCCATTATGTCTTAGGTTCATCTCATGGTGGTGGTCAGAGTCTGATCAGGACCAGCCGTGACGATCAATGCTTGAATCTGCGTAGCTCAAGTCAGAGGTGAGCAGCTGCTGTCAAGGATCAAGGCCTTTTCTCACCATGAGGGAGGCCTCTGCAGTTGCCATGGAATATCTCCAAGTGGGCCAGCTAATGAGGTGGTTCCCAGAAAGATGTGAGGAAGAGCAGATTTCCATTGGGGCCACACCCCTCTTCTCCCCACTGTAGCCTTGGCCTTGCAGTTACAGGGCATGTGCTGAAGCAGGTCCATAAAGGCCAGGAGTGCAGTAGCACGATGGGGTTGCTCCACGGTGGCCAACAGACTGATTGGTGGACGTGGGCAGACTGGGTGGGACGTGGAAGGTGTCTTCTTCTCCCCAGGCTGGCCAAGCAGGTGTGAGAGGAAATTCCTGAATTCTCCCCGATATCAAGGTCCCTGACATCTAGCATGTGTGCATATGACAGTTCGTGTCACTCGAGGGACTTGCTGCTCCCTGGGACATATCCTTAGATCCTAATTAGAGGAAAGAGTATGAGTGGTTTTGGGCCCCTTATCTGTGGATATTTATAGAGTTGGGATCCTATTTGAAGTCAAGTCCTGGCATTTTAGAAGCTGAGATTCAGTCATTACAACTTGGCGTTTCCTGGAGGTGGAAGGGGCCTGGTTCTTGAGTCACAATGTCTGACTCAAGTTCTAGCTCCACCACTGACCCAGTGAAATCTTGGACAAGTTGTGCTTCTTCCCCAAACCTGTTTTTCTGTCAGTAAATTGAGGTTAATCCTTACCCCGATGATCTCATACCACATCATCTATCCCTCACGTGGGAAGCAAAGGAGCTTTGAAAAGTCATAACATTACTTTATTTACTCACCAAGTATGTGCTGAGCACCTGTCATGTGGCAGTGCATGGTAGGTGCCAGGAACACAACAGTGACTGAAACAATGGTAGCCTCTGCCCTCACGGAGCTGCTGTTTCATGGAAAGAGACTCATGGTGAAGCAATAAATAGGCAAATAAAGTGGTTGGATATGCTGTAAGTGTTGTAAAGAAAACATGCGTGGTTCTGAGAGAGAGAATATACCTGGGTAGGAGAAGCAGGTATTTCTTAAATAAGGGATCCAAGAAGACTTATCTTTAGGGTGACATTTGCACTGAGACCTGAGTGTAGGAGACAGCTATGCAGTTGTCACGTTCCAGGCAGAGGGACATACGATAAGTCCCCTCGCCATGCCTGGCACGTGGTTTACAGATCACCTTTGTTTACAAGGATCACGGGAGGTAGTCTGAGTCCATTGGGTTAAGGATTAACCTCGTCTCCAAGAGAGATTATTAAGTGGAAACAGCAAGGCTCAGAACAAGGTGTCTAACTTGTCATCATCTGTTTAAAAGGGATGTATATATATTCATATGCCCACACATGGGCAGACATCTCTAGGAGACACCAGAAGCTGGTGCTTGTACTTGAGAAGTGAGGCTGGGGGGCTGGGGTAAGCAAGAGACTCGCTTTTAACTGCATATCTGTTTGTACCATTTGATTTTTTTTTTTTTTTTTTTTACCACGTGCACATATTACTTTTCAATGAAAAACTCAGTTATTTAAAAGTATGGATAGTTATTTAAAGTAAATATCTGTAGGCCATTTGGTAACCAAAGTAAGACTGGTGTATGAGGCGGGATATGTAGAATCTTCCAGGTGCCAAGAAAACAAGCCAGGGCTGGAACTGAGGATGGGCCTGGGGCCAGCACCAGCCTCGAGAGCCCAGGAAAAGGGAGCATGATGACCCCGGGCATCCACTCACACAGGCCCAGACATGTCCATGGCCTTTCTTCTCACTGCATGTGACGGGGGTGCCCCTTCCCCACTCTGACATTCCTTCCTAAGCTGACTAAATGTGTTTCTTTGGGCCTGAAAATTGCAGCCCCAAGCCTTGCTCATGTGCTGACTTTTATAATTATTTGTGTGCAGCTTCAATTCTCTTACAAGATTCTATATCCCTAGAGTTCCCAGCGTAGAGCCTGATGCTGCATCGATATTTTAATGTGTGGAGTATATATTACAAAGATGATTCGCTTGCCCCAGTAGGTTATCATTCCCCTTCCGTGCCCTTGCCCAGGTAGTGAGCACATTGATCACAGTAACTTTCATTGTATATTAGGACGAAAACTTCCAATGAGTTTATAGAAAGACCACTGAATGATTGTAGAATGAGGTCTTTATTTAATAACTGTCTGCTTTACTCCTGTTTTGTTGTTGAAGTTCTTAAAGCATGTTTATGTTTACTTTCCTGCCTACGGATGTAATAATGCTTCAGCTACCTGGAATCCTCTCCTCTCCAGAGCAGAGCTGACAGCCATTGAATACAGGAGAAGTTTAATTAGCAGTCAAAATGGCTCAAGATTTATTATCTAATAACACTTTCACTCTTTCTCATAAAGAAATTGCTTTCTCAGAGTTGATTTTCACTTTATACATAACTTTAAAAAGTATAGTTTTCTAATTTGTATGTCTACAAAAAAGTAGAAGGATAAAGAGGAATAGTAGAGACTGATACTTTGACAAAAGCAAGAAGTGACAACCTAATAGCACAGAAAAGAAACATAAAAAAGCAGAGGTCTGATTTCAAGAAACATAGTGTTGGTGGATATAATTAATATGGGGGCAAGAGAATTCCATGTGTCTTAAAATATTACAGTAATGGATGTGCAGTCAATAATTATGGATCCTCAAGGAAAATTATGTTCTAAATCTTCCATTTAAAGAAGACAGAAGTCAATAAATTTTAGAAAGATTTTTATCAGAAATAGTTAAAATTTTAAAGTGCTGTGGTGCAAAGAATGTTTCTATAACATGATATAGACTGTCTAAACCATCTAGACAACAGTCAACATTGTGGAAAATAGAGAAACAATAGAGACTTTCCCATTAAAACCAGCAATATGATAAGAATGTTCCTCTCTCACCTCTTCTATTTAATATCACTCCATGCAATAAGGCATGAAATCATAAAACAAAAGGTATAGCTATTGAAAAATAGAAATCAAAATTGTCATTATTTTTAAATTGTATAATTATCTTATGAGAAAATTTAAAAGTGCCAATAGAAATATTATTAGCATTAATAAGAGTGTTCAGTAAGGTGACCAGGCTACATGAATACTTTATATGCTATAGCTTTCCTATGTATTAACACTAGCCAGTTGGAAAAGTCTTAATACAAAAAACTCATTTTAGTTTTCTAAACATATAAAATACCTAGGAATAAACTGAATAAGAAATATGTTGAACACTTATTAATTATGTATTGAAAGCTACAAAACATTAATGTAAGTCATTAAAGATGATTTAAATCAGTGGAAAAGTATACCATGTTCATGAATTGGAAGTGTGCATATTTTGAAGGTATGTGAGAAAGTGCTGTGTGAAGATTGAGGAAGAGTGCTATAGTTACGTTACCTAGGTCCAAGTTCCAGCTTTACTACTTGCTAATGTGTAATCCTGGTCAAGTTGCCAGATATCTCTGGGCCTCAATTTTCTCATCTTTAATAATAATTGCCTCATAAGATTGGTGTGAGTTGATAAGTGGAAAGTGCTTAAAGCAGAACCTGCTACATAGAAATGGCTCAATAAATATTAGCTGTTATTTTATACTAAATTCTCTAAATTAAGTTCTCAGTTTATGGGAATATTAAACAAAATTCTAAATGGATTTTTTGGAGAAACTTTACAAAGGTTATCTAGTAATTAAGAAGTTGGCGAGGGGCTTCCCTGGTGGCGCAGTGGTTGAGAATCTGCCTGCCAATGCAGGGGACACGGGTTCGAGCCCTGGTCTGGGAAGATCCCACATGCTGCGGAGCAACTGGGCCCGTGAGCCACAATTACTGAGCCTGCGCGTCTGGAGCCTGTGCTCCACAACAAGAGAGGCCACGATAGTGAGAGGCCCGTGCACCGCGATGAAGAGTGGCCCCCACTTGCCGCAACAAGAGAAAGCCCTCGCACAGAAACGAAGACCCAATGCAGCCATAAATAAATAAAAATTAAAAAAAAAAAAGTTATGAAGTCAATGAACACACTTTAAAATTAAAAAAAAAAAAGAATTTGGCGAGAATGGTCAAGGAAATTTTGAAAAATAAGAGTTGTAGGGGGATTTATATGTCTAGATATTTATGTGTATTCCAAGATCTTAATAGTCATAAGATGATGGTTCTGACACAAGAATAAAAAGACAAATCAAGAGAATAAAACAAAGCTTAAGAATAGACCCATGTGGATGTAGGAACGCAGTTTCTCATTTAGTATTTCACAGCAGTTGGTAAGGAAGGGTTATTCAATAAATATGCTGACACAATTCATCTATTGCCAAAAGAAGTTAGCTTCTTACTCTGAGTCAGTGTTTATCAAAGTATGGCCACAGGCTTCAGAATTCCTTGGAGCACTGCTTAAAATGAAGTTTCCTAAGCTCCACCCTGTGTGGGGTGAGGGTACCTAATTCACATTAAAGTATGGGAATCGCTGTCATGGACCATACATCGAAATACATTCCAGATGAATTAAAGGGATAAACGTCAAAACTGCCATCTTAAAGCCAGAAAACAATATGAAGGAATATTTACATTATCTTCTATATTTCCAATGTAAGATTTTTTACAGTTGAATAAGAAAAATATGAATGCACAATAGTAAAAAGGGCAAAGGACATGAATAACCAAACCACCAAAGAAGAAAGGAGAAGGCCAGTAAGCATATGGAAAAATGCCAAACTTAACTAACACTCAAAAAATGTACATTAAAACAGTATATATCATTTTTCATATTTCAAGAGGGAAAGCAGTTTTTAAAATGACAGGATCCAGTGATGATGAGGATACAGTAAAATGGGCACTTTGATACGCAGGTGAGGGACTGGTACACTGAACCAGGTTTCTGAAATGCTTTGTATCAAAAGCCAGAAAATATCCATACCTGGGGGCCAAGCTATTCATCTTCTATGAATTTATCCTGTGGAAGAATCAGAGATTCATATACAGACTTATATATTCAGGTATTTGTTGTAGCATTATTTAATGGAAAAAATTGGAAACAGCCAAAATGTCCAACAATATGGTAACAGTTAACTAAATCATGGCCCATATGATGAATACTCTTTGGTCATTAGAAATCATGTTTGTGAAGATTCCTGTCATTAAATGACATGAGAAAATGCTTACAATGTATTAAATGAAAACACCAGGATACAAGCTATATAAATAGCATGTTTACTTTTTTTTATTAAAAATAATCAGAGACATAGAAAAAAATGGAAGGAAGGAAAGGAAATATACTCACATGTTAATGTGTTTATGTCTGGGTGGTTGGATTTGAGCAATTTTATATGTTCTTTATACTTTTCAGATTTGCCAATTTTTGTACAATGTACACGTATTGTATTCAGAATGAGAAAAATGTTAGTTGAAAAATAATGAAACAGGTGAGACTGGCCAAGAGATTTTGAAAATGAGTTGTATTTTAAGATGGTCATAATAAAAATACTGTGGTCCTGGATTTAATAGAAAGATCAACAAAGCAGACTAGATGCATCAGAATCTGATCGTGTGGAGGAGCAGTGGGGCATGAGTATGGACAGGCGGACGGAGGCGGGGGGCAGAGTGTGTGGGGCCTTGCAGGGCACCCGGGTTTCTCAGAGAGGCCGAACCCCTTTCTGAATAACCCCACACCGCAGACTCCCCTGACCAGGCACAAACACGGCCTGAGCCCCCAGGGCACCTGCTGCAAGATGTTAGCTGTATCCAAACATGCCACTTGGGTCAAGGCGTATAGTGCTTGGCCAACCCCCGCCTTGATTCTGCTGCTTTGAAAGGAAAAGACTCCTGTATAAAGAGTGTGCTCTTGGGAAGCCCTGAGGTTGCCAATACAATTCCCTGGCCAAGCTTTCTCTCCTCTTACTCCCATCTCAGTACCCAGTCTAACCCCAGGATCCTGGCAACTTGCTGGCCCAGTGGGTGGGGAACTCTGAAGCACCAGCCTGGTGCTCATGGCCAGGGAGAGTGCAGTCTCTGTTGGCCACTGTGAAATGGACAAGAGTGTCTGCCTGAGGACAGCAGTGTGGCTGGGGAAAGCTGGTCTCAGGTGGGTTTCAAGGAGCAGCAGAGGCCACATGGGTGCTGGAGCCCTATAGACTGGGTGTGGGCTCTTCCGGCTGTTGGAACCAGGAGCCATATGACCTTGGGCTTGTCCCTTCACTTCAGCAGTCAGCCTCGGGCTCCCCTTCCGTAAACAAATTCTCATCGGTCATAAGTACCTTGAGAGGCCATGTGAGGCTTAAATAAGTGAATGTATGCAAAACATTTATCCCAGCTGGATACAGGGGAGGCACTCAGTAAATCACAGTTATAATTATTGCGGACTTTCTATTCCTCCCCAGCCTTGTGGTGTGTGGTGCCAGGTTCTGATAACATGTGCCTGGCACGCAGGCAGCAAGACTTAAGGAGCTGTAGGTTGTCATTATTACTGGTGCTACTGCTGTTGTTGCTATGGCCTCTGTCCCTGGGCATCCCACGAGGAGATGGCAAGGCTCTCCAGCCCCACCTTTAACAGGGCCTGCAGCTCTTGGATCTTTGTGAGAAAAGGCTTCCTGTGCTGATTCTCTTGTCTGCATGAGTGGCTCAGAGAATGGAAAGCAGGTAGGCGGGAGCCTGGGGCGGGTGTGGTTATTCCCTGAAGTGAGCACAAAGCCTGACTTTGCCCTTCTGTCGTCTGCCTTCCAGTGTTTGCAAACTCTGCTCACAGTAACCTCCTTAGCCAGGCCCTCAGGAGCTGCTGGGCAAGGTCGATGAGTCATCCAGAGAGCCTGGAAGCCAGGCACTGTCACCGCTGTGCCCCGTCCCCGATCAAGTGGAGCAGAAGTGTTGACATTTTGGTCCACAATGTTGGAAGGCAGGCGGAGCAAACTGGGGCCACCCCGAGCGAGCCACGAGCGGGAGACAAAAAGATATTGGGTTGTACACAGATTTGTAGACAAGTCAATTATTTTTGTTTGGTTTAGTGGATATTAGGAAACATAAAATGCACTGGAAGAGCAAAGCTAAGTTTAAATAAAGGAGAGCCATTTTAATGTTAATATGAAGAGAAGTATAAAATTAATAATAGCACAGATGGTAAATAGATGGTGGCAGAAATTGGTGATGCCTGCTCAGGAAATGCTATTCCAGGGGAACTGGAATTCTAAGCTGCCTTTTGAAAAGTGCATAAGCCTTTCTAATTTGTCTGTTTCTATGGGTTTTCTTAAATGAGTAGGGACAAGATAGGGGATCCTTTAAATTTGTGCAAACCTAGAGGAGGCTTTATCAAAAGTTTCCAACTTGGTGCTTGTTCAGAGCTTGTTTGAAGCCTGTTTGACTGTAGATACATGGAAAAGACAGGATGAGTTTTTGGCTGTTATGGCTGACTTGGCATTTTCTTGGCTGGATCAGATGATGGAGGAGATTTCTGCCCTTTTTATATCCGTGGCCAACAAGTCAGATACGTGGAAGAGCATTGTTCTCCCGTGTCAGGTGAAGCGTTGCTGACATGATGAAGTGGCACAGCTTCTCTTTATGTGAACTGAATTGTGCCATCTAAGTGTGCCTGGCCCCAGGCTGGTGACACAGCCCTGACCCTTGTCCCTGTGGGGCTCTCTGTCCGCCAGGGCAGATGGGCCATGTGCTCAAAGATCCTCACTATTTTTTATTCAAGACAAGGGATTTTGCAGCCACGGGGCATCAGAGAAAGGAAGGGCCGCCTCAGTTTGGCAAGGAAAGGACTCAGGCAGGTGAGGGAGAGACCAGAAGTGATGGTTGACTGGTCTTTGAAGGTGTTTTCCAGGTAGGGAAGAGCCTTCCAGGAGGAGGAAAGGCATGGGCAAGGGCACAGAGGCTGCCAGCACAAGAAACCCCAAGCTGTGTGTCATGAAGGTTGAGGGACTCTGAGACCCAAATGAGGGGGCATGTGGTGGGGACAGCAGATGAGCCTGGCAGGGCTGTTGGGATTGAATCGAGGAGGCTACGATTCCCCACTGAGAGGTGAACTTGTTTCTAGAGCAGTTCCCTAGGCTTTGGGTGGTCAGCGTCCTTCTCTCCCACCCTTAGATCACTGCTCAGTCTCTGGGATGTGATGAGGCCCTCTAGGCAGAATGGGGCCCTAACAGCACCACCCACCCCTGCAGTTTCAACTGGGGAATTCTGCTCTGGGGCTTAGGGTTTAGTTCCCTTCAATGTGCATCTGATCCAAGATGCCTGGCATAGGCTTGATGGGATTTGATGGTTTAGGACATTTTAAGGACTTTTGAGGTGCCCCCAGGTAGAATGGGGGGAAAAGGTCATTGATGGGGAGGAAGGAAAGTGGGAGACTAACCAGACCCCCTGTCCTCCCCATGCTGGCTGTGACAACTGCCTGGTAGGGGACCCTTAGAGTCTCACAGGGTCAGCCTTCACATCCTGGTGAGGGGCAAGGGTTGGCAAACTCTGGGTGTGTGTGTGTCCAGGACAGTAAACCACTCTCTTGGCCGCAGAGAGGATGGATCTACCCAGCCCCAAGAATGACTTCCTTGATATGATCTGAGCTGCCACCACTCATCTGTGAGTTTCTAACTGCCCCATCTCCTGTGGGTTTGGACCCAGCCATGGGCTCTCCTAAGATCAATGGCAGATCCTAACACCAAGACTGAACCTTGATGCAGAAAACCTCAAAAAAGTTGGGGTGGGTTGGGGACAAGACTCCTTGGGGTATGAGGCTGAGACTTCAAGAGCCAGAGTCTACCTGCCGTTGTCAATCCTTTTACATTTCTCCGATGAAAGTTTGGACAAGGTGGGTGGCAATGAGTATATTTAACATGTCAAATTCCTGAGGCAGATGCTAAAGTATAAACAAAGCTTTTAAACACCCAGCTGTTTCTCTGCAAAGTGGGGTTTCTTCCATATCTTCCTATAAACATTCATGGGTGCGTGAGCTTTGCTTAAATGTCAGAGTTGGTTGTTCTCAGCATTACTGGCTTCCAGATTTTGACGTGTGTTTCTGCTGAACAGTGGCTTTTTAATGTTAGAACATTGGGCCCTCAAGCCAAAGCCTTGGCTTATCAAAGGGAAACAAAGAATCAGTTTTAAGGAGAATGTTGGGAAAATGTCCAGAGAATTCCAGCATGTGTGTGTATATATGTGTGTGTGCACACCCGTGTACCCATGTTTATGTATGCGTGTTTCTGCAGAGCAGGCTTCCTAATTCCTCCTTCTTGTGGACCAAACCACTCTGGAGGCCCTCATCAGAGTGAATTAGAGGATGGTGTCCAGATCTGTATATTAGAAGCATCCTAACAAGCCCTAAGAAATGGGGGTTGACCATATGACCCTGAGAGAGTTGATGTTATGGACGCGTTGGAGTGTGTGGGGTGGGCACTACCTGGGGGTAAGGGTGAGGGAGCTGGACAGTTCTGAGTTCTCCTGGCTTGGGTGATTCCCTTCACCTGCATTGTCTTCATTCCCAGACTGGCCAGACCAGACCTGCCCTGCTTGATCAACGTCTCCTGTCATGGTGGGACCTGAAAAGTTATTCCTTTACCCATGTTCCTCCTTGAACATTTAGTGAGCACCTCTTTGCAGCAAGATGACTCTATATCAATGGTGGGAGTGGGGACTGGGGCCTGAGAAGAGGAGATGGGCCCTGCCAGCCCCGAGCCCACTGCACACTGAGAATGCTTGGGCATGCACACATGTGAGGGTGACACGAGGCACCTCCCAATGAGGGAAACACAGAGAATTGTGGAGGATGAGAGCCCTCCTTTGGCACAGGGAATCAGGGAGGGCTTTCTAGAGAAGGTGGCAGTTGGCTGGGTTTGGAAAGATGAGTAGTGTGTGGGGAGATGATCATAGGGGTGTTACTCGTGAAATACATTCAGAGGTTAGAGATGGAGTCTAAGGCTTCCAATTGCTCTGAATAACTGCAAATCCCCCAATTGCCCATCTGTGCCTTAGTGAAGACTCCCAAACCCTTTCCATGGAGGTATTACAACCACAGGAAAGGTCAACTGATATCCCCGAGGAACCTAGGGGTAATCCTTAAGAGGTTTTAGGCAAGTGCAGAATTCCTGAAGGTTCCTGTTTGGGGCTGGGATATCCTCTGGTGGAGAACCCTACCTGGGATTTAGTTTGCTTTCCATATACCTGCTTGAAGAGAGAGACAAAGATAAGTTATTGGAGGGTAGGAGAGCAGAGGAGGAGTAAAGCCAGGTTTAGGCCCCACGGGTAGCCTGGCTAGAGCATCCCACTGGTCCGGACCAGCTTAAGGCAGCCTGAGGATGCTAGGACCAAAGGGACGTGATGTTGCCCAGACTTGCATCAGTCAGTGGTTGACAGCGCCTTTTCTAGGCTGGGAGAGTTGCATGAGGAGACCTGTCCCAGAGGATAAATACCCTTAAACTGTTCCCAAGGATATGGCAAAGAAGAGGCTGGTAGATGTGGACAGACAAAAAGGGACCCTCTCTCCCTCTTCTACTCCTACCCGCCCTCCCTCTCTCCTCCTTTGGAGGGATGTCAGAGGTGTCATTACCAAGATAGAGGGTGGGATTTGAAATATATCATGGATTTAATAATGGAGATTTGTGGGATTTCATCTTGCATGCTTCAGCCCCCCGAGGCCACCCCATGTCCAGATGAGCATATGTGTGAAGACAGGGATATATGTCCACGGCTCTGGGGCCAGGAAGCTGCAGCTGGTGCTGGGTTAATTTCCAAAATAAGGCTACGGTCTCTTTTCATAAAATCCTCAGCAATTAGAACAACTATTTAGCTACGACTTTTTAAGGGTGGAAAATTTCATTATATTTCCAATTCTGCCTTGGGCTGCTGTGGACCATCTCACAGAAATTCAGGGCTGTAATAAACCCTGTGCCAGAATCCCTAGCATTGTAACTTCTTTTAAGCAGCCTAGCTTAAAGGAAAAAACCCTCCTGGACTTTGAATATACAGCCAAACACCTGGGTTGGAATCTGAGTGCAGAAAACAAGCATGGAATGCCAAGAATGCAGCACCTGTGGGTAAGCTATTGCCTTGGAGGCCAGTATGGGCTCCGGAGACAGGACTCCACAGTGCCCCGCTTCACTGTCTGCCTCTCAGGTGTGGCTGGGTACAGAGGGGCTGGGGGCAGTTGCCGGCCTGTTGTTATAGAAAGATTTGGGGCTTTGAAATCACATAGATTTGGCTTTTACTCCTAAGGGACACTGGGCAATGGGCGTAGGGAGTGAGGACGTAAGAGAGGGAAGGGAAAGAAGCCACTAGAGGGTGTGCTGTCTAGTGGGTTAACTCTACGGGTGGCTGAGAGTGCCACAGAGGGTGAGAGCTTTGGGGGAATGTGCTCAGAGTTATCACAGCCAAGGCGTAAGGGAGCTGGGGTATTGATCCTCCAACTTCCATGCATCAGGGGTGAGAGCTGCTGCTGTCCAGGGTTGGGGTGTTAACTCCCCAGCATACTGGCCTGCTCTGTGCACGGGCTGAGCAGGCTCCATTGGTCAGAGTAAGATCTAGCACAAAGACTTGTAGGAGTTTGCACTTGGAGGTACTGGGGT
The DNA here is from genome assembly GCF_028023285.1 of Balaenoptera ricei. Taxonomy (NCBI): domain Eukaryota; kingdom Metazoa; phylum Chordata; class Mammalia; order Artiodactyla; family Balaenopteridae; genus Balaenoptera; species Balaenoptera ricei. The sequence goes on from NC_082641.1 coordinate 113,832,717, forward strand.
TGACCTGAGAATGGTGGCTGTTGAAGGGGTATGGGCAGGGTACCAACAGTGACTGCCAAAGGTACCAAGACCCCAGAAATTTCTGATCTGATTAATTTATCCACATGAACTGGCGGGAACCTAGTGGTTGATCCTCTCCACCAGGGGCATTTGTTCTTACACAGGACTTGGGAAAGGGTCATGCTTATGCCACAGAATGAATGACTCAGATAGATGTGGCAGGTTGCTTCTGAGAGTTTGGGGCAGGCAGGCCACAGTTTCCTTTCTGCAGATGTGATCTTCCTGCCTATGTGGAGCATGTCTGAACTGGACCATGCTCTTGTGTCCAACCAACTCGACTCACACACAGGCTTCTGGCTTCCTCCCATCTCTGCTATAGTCCCGGGAGCCCTCCTTGAAAGGTTCTTCTGTTGCTGTTTCTAATGAAAGAAACTTTTCCCTGGTCTTGAAAACTGAGCACCCAGACCCACGAGGGAAGCTTGGAGAACACTGTCACAGCTATTCTCATTACCATGGGGATGATGAAACCAAGGCTCTAGGGGAAAATGGGCAGGGCCTTGACTTGAGCATCCAGGGCCTAGGGGCTCAGGATGGAGCCAAGCGATGGAGTCTTAAAAATGAAACACTTCTCTGCCTTTTGCGGCTGAGGGTGGAAGGGGCAGGGGGTGCTGCTATTAGCCTGAGTACCATTCTCAGGCCACATCTCTAGGAGCTGGGCCTGGCCGGAAGGTGGCAGCACCATCTCTGCATGGTTGCAGTCCGTCCACACAAGACAGGCCAGGAGAGGGGACAGGGCACGTGGAGGGGCGGGAGCCCTTCCCTTCCTGTACTGACCCAACTTGAGTACGAAGCCTCCAGTAAGAAGCACGTGCATTTTTCATTTGGAGAAATGGACAGTTTTATGGCTGCATGACCAGAGCCCGCTGTGCTGAGCGTGGGGTTCTCCAGGTAGAATTTGGGGCATAGTTTAGATAGGAGAGTGAATGGAAAATGAGGGAGGGAAATACACCGAAAGTGGGACCTCCTCATTTAAAGCATTACTGGTTCTGCATTGAGTGAGTCTCAGCTTTCTCTCACGGTGGGGTTTCCTCTAACGGACTGATGGATTTCCTGGGCAGTGGGCTCAGGTTATGCAGTGACTTTCATGTCCAAGGAATGGAGATGGAGCCGTGGCTTACGCCTGTGCAGTGCTTGCAGCTTTTCATCTCCTCACAACTCCCATCTGTTTGGCGGCTCAAGAACTGCTCTGTGCAACTGACATTTATTTATTTTTTTAATAGTTTTTTGGGGGGTTTAATTTTTTATTTTTTATTAGTTATCTATTTTATACATATTAGTGTATATATGTCAATCCCAATCTCCCAGTTCATCCCACCACCCGCCCCCCCCCCACTTCCCCCTTGGTGTCCATACATTTGTTCTCTACATCTATGTCCCTATTTCTGCCTTGCAAACCTATTCATCTGTACCATTTTTCTAGATTCCACATATATGCATTAATATATGATATTTGTTTTTCTCTTTCTGACTTACTTCACTCTGTATGACAGTCTCTAGATCCATCCACGTCTCTACAAATGACCCAATTTCGTTCCTTTTTATGGCTGAGTAATATTCCATTGTATATATGTACCACATCTTCTTTATCCATTCCTCTGTTGATGGGCATTTAGGTTGCTTCCACGACCTGGCTATTGTAAATAGTGCTGCAGTGAACACTGGGGTGCATGTGTCTTTTTGAATTATGGTTTTCTCTGGGTATATGCCCAGTAGTGGGATTGCTGGGTCATATGGTAGTTCTATGTTTAGTTTTTTAAGGAACCTCCATACTCTTCTCCATAGTGGCTGTATCAATTTACATTCCCACCAACAGTGCAAGAGGGTTCCCTTTTCTCCACACCCTCTCCAGCATTTGTTGTTTGTAGATTTTCTGATGATGCCCATTCTAACCAGTTGTTAGGTGATACCTCACTGTAGTTTTTTTTTTTTAATTTTATTTATTTTTTTATACAGCAGGTTCTTATTAGTTATCCATTTTATACATATTAGTGTATATATGCCATTGCAGTTTTGATTTGCATTTCTTTAATAATTAGTGATGCAACTGGCATTTTAATGGCTCTCATTTTAGAGAGATTTCTGGCCGACTTAATGCTTCTGGAGGCCAAATTCAAAGCTGAAAATTCCAGGGTGACCCAGCAAATGCCTAATTTTCCAGAACTAATCTGTCCTGCTCGATTTATCCCCTCTCCTCTCCCCAGATCAGCATAGCCGTCAAAGTCATTCTCATATTGTGCAAAATGAAAACTGTAACTGCAGATGAATGGAATGGGGCCACCCCGGAGAGGAGAATCTATTTGGAAGATGATTCATTTAAAACATTGTTCTAGGAGGTTGCTTTGCACTTGATCCCTATATGAAGAACAGCCACATGATTTAAGGAGTTTCCCAATATGATCATTAGTGTCAATTTTAGATGGGTGTAACTGCCTATAGTGTATTTTTGCTCTTTATCTAAAACATTGTTTGGCAGAGAAACTCCTTTGAAGTCAGACCCATGCTAGGTCTTGGAGACAATGCCAGCCCTTTTCCTGCTATAATTTAGATTTGTTTCCTGCCTAGAAACAAGGACCTACATGTTGTGTTTCTTACAATCCCCTCTACCTGTGTGATTCTTGACCTCTTGAGGGTTAAGATTAAAGAGGTGTGTAAGACTAACCTGAGTATGACGTCTCATGTGGCTGGATCGTCTTTTCCAGCATCGTCTGGAGGCCTGATCCATGGGGACATCATGAGTTAGCAGGGTGGGCCATACTGCAATGTGCAGGCTTTGTCCTGAGGGCAATGGGGGAGCCACTAAAAGGTTTCATGTAGGAAAGTGGCAAGGAAGCTTGGTGGCTTAGAAGGATGACTTGGGCTTCCATGTGGAGGATGGATTACAAAGGAGAACCTGAGAGCACTGAGACCTTTTAGGAGGCAGGTGCATGTACCCAGGTGAGAAAAGACATGATGGCTTGGCCTAGAGATGGGGTGGATGGAGGGTAGAAGACAGGTGCATTCAAGAAATATGATTTTGCAAAATATACATCTATCAACCCATTATGTTGTACACCTTAAGCTTATAAAATGTTATATGTCAATTGTATCTCAATAAAACAGGAAAAAACCAAACATCTAGGTGGTAAACTTTAGAGAACTCAGAGATTGTGAGGTGCAGAAAAAGGGAAAGTCTAGTTTCTGGCCTGGAAACAGAGTGGGTGTACAAAGTCAAGGTTGACTTCAGCCTCTCCTTCTTGGGAACATGTTACTGAACACAAGGGTCTCCAAACCACCAGGAGGGAAATGTAAAAAACAATGGAGGAGAGCCTGAGCAGGATAGTGAGAAAAGAATTCAACCAATATTTTGAACTATTTTTTATCATCATTTCCCAGACAATGTTGTTATACTAATTTGAAAGAGAGCGATCCAATTCATTTTCTATTTGTGGTTGCCAAGCCCATGAATGCTTGATGGTTTTGGATTACAGAGCTTCCAGCAATGGCTCTCACACAGTCAGTAGGATGGAGGGTTAGGAGAGGCCTGTGTTGAGGTAGTGACAGGCTGTGTACCTCCTGTGTGTCTCCTGCTTCAATAGCATTTATTTTGAGCCGAGTTCTTTCTGAAGCTCTGGCAGGGTGAGGAAAATGAGCATTCTTCCTGCTCCTAGGGCTGGCTGTCAGAGTTCTGGAAATGATCTGTTGTGACAAATGGCAATGGCTTCAGGTTATGTGGGAGGACTGCAGCCCTCAGATAGATAATTATTTCTGTGGTTTAATGGTGACTCCAAGGGGACGGGGAGCTGATCTGAGCAATGGGAAAGTGACAGACTGGAGAAAGATTACTTTTACAGGTTTCTTGTAAGAAAGTGGGCTGCATTAATCACACACATGTCTCCTAGGAGAAAGATACTTGGTCTGGAAGAACTTTGTACTTGAGGTGTAGTGAAATTCATCTCAGACATTGCTATGGACTGAATTGTGTGCCCCTCAAATTTCTAAGTTGAAGCCCTAATCCCCAATGTGACTGTATTTGAAGATAGGGCTTTTAGGAGGTAATTATGGTTAAATGAGGTCACAAGGGTGGGGTTCTAATCCAATAGGATTGGTGTTGGCCTTGTAAGAAGAGGCACACGCACTGAGGCACGACCATGTGAGCATACAGCAAGAAGGTGACCTTCTGCAAGGCAGGAAGAGGGCCCTCACCAGAACCCAACCATGCTGGCACGCTGATCTTGGAATTCCAGCCTCCAGAATTGTGAGAAAATAAATTTCTGCTGTTTAAGCCACTTAATCTATTAGTGTTTTGTTATGGCAGACATGTATATGTGAGGATGTTCTAATCATAGTTTTCATTTGAACAAAACAAATCAGCTCTCCTGGTACTAAGTTTGGAATCAGCAATAGAACCTAATTTCCCTGGATTTAGATTTTTATACAATGAAGTAGCAAATAACTTGTTTGCTCTATTTTAGAATCTGCATAAACATTATGAGCTCTAAAAGGAATTTAAAACTTAGTTTAAACCCTAAGTTGGTGAATGGCTGACACATTCCCCATAAGTTCTGAATTCTCTCAGTGGCAGGGAGTGCATACCCATCCTTCTCGGAGTTTGAGCTATTTTCTGAGACTAAGTTAGAAGTGGGGAAAGCCAAGTGCTTTATATTACTGTCATTGCTGTTCTCTGGGGATACATTGCCCACGACTCTATCTTTCACACAGTCCAGTTTTCTCTCCAAGAACAAGGTAAGAAGGTAGGGCCAATTCTGTATTGCCTGGGTGATAAGGGGGTACTGTGTGTGCTTGGCCTATGGCCTATGCTGCTTCCTCATTAGGATATGGTTGACATTTCTGTTACTTTCTGGGGAGACAATGCTGGCATGGGGTCCATTCTGCAACCCAGTGTATCCTACCAAAGGCAAGGAGCAAGCACCTCTTCCAAAATCACCTCGGAGAAGCAATTCAGGATGGAGGGACAAAATATCTTCTAGAACTGAGCTAGATCTAGTGAATGGAGGACCTGGCCAATGACCAATCATCATGGGACAGTGGGGCCCTGACCTTGAGCTAGACACCATAGAAGGACACTAGAGAAAGAGGAAGCTCAGGTCCTTCCCTCAAGGAGTTCATGATCTCCCTGAAGAAATAAGACCCCCACACAGGAAGCTAAGACAAGCCCAAGTAGAGGGTCGTTACGTGTTGACTTCCACTGGAGGATTTTTGAGACTGGAAAGGAGTGATTTGGGGTTCAGTGATGCCCTGGATTGATGGCATGCTTAATACCTGGGTTTGGGAAGGCCTTCTGGAGGAGGTAGGCTTGTTTTGGTCCTCAAAGGGGTTTGAAATCTGAGAGGCCCAATACAGAGCTCCAATGGTTGTCTATTTGTTTGCTCATTCAGGAAATACTTTTCGAGTACCTACTGTGTGCCAGGCCTGGGCTGTGCACTGTGGAAAGGAAAGCATGTAGCCATGGCTGCATGGGAGGATTCATTTCTCCAGCACTGTTGGGGCTCTGAGGGCCAAGGTAACTGGAACCAGATGAATTCCTCATTCATGGCAGGAAGCCAAGTGTCCCCCAGGCAGTGAGTGCTCCTATTGCAGCTTTGTCTTGTGACAACTCCTAATTGCCTTCCTCTGTGTCTCCTCTGACTCCAGTACCCATCTTTCCCTATGGGTGGCCCCATGTGTCTCTGCTCCTCATGGGAATGGGATCCCTGGGGTGGACCTCAGAAGGCACCGTGCTCTCTGCAGGAAGACTCTAGTGGCTGTGACCCTGCCTCTGGCCTCTGCTGTGCACAAGCATGTGGAGTCGAGGGCTGCTCCGCATCTGTGGAGCTTGGGGAAAGCTCTCATCCTCAGAGCAGGAAATAATCCCGAGAAGTCTGGCAACTCAGGGCTCTGAGCATGACTGCCTGCCAGGTGCTGAAGCCACATGTATTGCGCTGGGACCTGGGGGTAATGGTAGTGTTGGTTTTGGGGAGCCAGACCTCTAGCTAAGTCCATAAAAGAGTTTAATTGCAGGGTAACCAGGCCTAGGAACCTGGTGGTAGAGCCAACAACAATAACCACCACAGGCATGGGGCCTCTCCCTCCAGGTGGGACAAGAGATGCTTCAAATCAGTTGGCACTGGAGGAGACCCGAAAGGTTATCTCGATAACCAGTGTTTCAGTGCAGGATCTCATGTACAAATTTCCTCAGTATTAGTCACTTAACCTTTAATCAGTGGTGTGCTGGTAAATGTTTAACAACTGGCTATCTGGGGAACATAAAAGAGTCTTGATTTGTAGTTTGCCAGTTTCCATGGTGTAAATAGTCCCACCATGGCTGATTGCCAGCTATCAGTACAACATCCCTGAATGCAGAGTTGGGAAGAAATCTAGCTGGCTCTCATATTAAAGTACAGGCCAGATCCTGCATACTACTGCCTTTAAGTGGAATACCTCTAGTGACAGAAAACTCACTATCTTTTGGTTGGCCCATTCTACTCATCCTTCCTTCTGTCTTGGGCCTCTCAGATTTCATCCTTTTTTGAGGGTTAAAACAAGTATCTCCTGAAGCAAGTGTTAGAAAATTATATCAAACCAGAGTCTGTCATTCTTTCATATTGACCAGTACTTTACCCCCCACCTCTCATTTCTGGTTCCTGTTTCTACAGATATTTAAGGAACAAGAGGAACATTAGGATTAGAGATGAATGATTCTATTGATGGTAATTGTTTCTTACTAGTTTTGGATAATAAACTTCTATTGACCTTCTGATCCTCCACTTATAAGTCACCTCATATCTAGCACATTATGTTTCTAATTAATTTCATTCAACAAATACAACAGAAAATCTACTTTGTGCCAGGCCCTGTTCTGGGCACTGTGGGGAAATGAATAAGTAAGACACAGTCTTGGCTCTTAAGGGCTTATTGTTTAGTGAGGGAGAAAGACAAGTCAGTCAGTGCTCTCAAGTGCTTTTTTCAAGGAGGAGGAGGTGGAGAATGTGCTCTGGGGGTTTCCAATTGCAGAAAGGTCACTTCTGACTGGATGGTCAAAGGAGATGACGTACAATTTTAAGCCTCAGTGCAGTCATCTGTAAATTGCTGCAATTTTTGTGGTTCGCTGTTTCTGGTGTCTGTGCTGTGGAAAGGGACCTATCAGCATGACTAACTTCGTTTTTCTTTTTTAACATCTTTATTGGAGTCTAATTGCTTTACATTGTTGTGTTAGTTTCTGCTGTATAACAAAGTGAATCAGCTATACGTATACATACATCCCCATATCTCCTCCCTCTTGCGTCTCGCTCCCACCCTCCCTGTCCCACCCCTCTAGGTGGTCACAAAGCACGGAGCTGATCTCCCTGTGCTATAGCATGGCTAACTTCTTAGAGCAGAGGGCGCTTTCCCCATGAAGCTCTGGGCAGCTTCTGTCACACACATGTCTGCAGGAATTGACCCATGTTTCAGTGACAGACAGGAGATTTAACAGTGCCATTGTTAATCTGATCAATAGCTCAGCATGTGGAATAGAACAAGCTCATAGTTCTTGTATTAGAAACATCCTCTGTAGCAACTGCACACACAGTAGCCAAAGTCTTTAGATGTTGGACTCTGGTGCCAATTTTCAACTTCCATTATCCCTGAGGTTGAGCAATACCATATTCACACACCAGGAAGCATGTGGGCTGCTGTTAAGCCAAGCCAGACCATGTTGTACATCTCTGTTGAAGTATGGTCTGCTTCCCTTGGGACTCAGGAAGAATTTTCCAAGTTGTACACTGCCTGAGTACGGAGGGAGGGAGAGGAAGAGTGAGCATCCATTAGGACTAGAGTGAAAAGCATAAAGATGCCCTTTAAAAGCCAGTTCTTAGATGACCTTTAAAAGGCAGCTCTTATTAACCAAGTTACTCATGGTGTACGTGTCCATTGGTGTTTGTTTAATAGCTATTGGATTTGGAGTTGATACAGGATGAGTTAAACTGATCCCATCTCTGACCTTCAGAATTTGTAATTTATCATCAATATGGTCAACACAAATAACCAACAAATAAACTTTCTGTCATACGCTGGTTCTGAAAATGGCAAAACAACCAGTACAACATGCCAAGTGTTTAGCCTACTTCTGCCCATGTGAAACCATATCCTCCTGCTGGAGTTGAACCAGGGGAGGAAACCTATGTAAAAGAAGTGGATGCTGCAGGATTCACAGGATTTCCAAGTTCATTAATTCTCTTTTTCTCTTCCTCCCTGTTACTTCTTGGGAAGGAAGGTTCACACACAGCAAGATGTTATCAACTTAAGGAGCTCCAGTTTCTAAAGCCAGTTAGGGAAAATTGGATGAAAAATTGTTGAGGGCTTCATTTATTCATGGTCCCTAACTCATGAGTTTTTTTCATGCTAAAGATCAGGGTGCGGAATATAGCAATTTTATTTAATCCAGGAGGAGTCTTTTTTGGCAAATGTGTTTTTCCATCACATTTTCTTCATCACATGTTTCTCCATCAGGAGAGAAATGTGAGAGTGCTGAAAACTCTGGTATGCAGCAAAGCAGAGAAAATTCCTTTCACGAGCAACAGAAACTTTGACTGGTTATGAAGTGGGTTAGAGGTCTCAACCGCCTGTTTTTAGTTAAGGCAGCATCCTCAGCCTCCTGCCAATTTTAGGGAAACCAGTTGGAGACTCTCTAATGACAGGGACCACACTGGATGTTTGGAATGTATTCATTGTTGTAACTAAGTACCTTGGTTCTGAGCTCCAGAAAAGCCCAAACCTAGATCAAGAATGAATGTTTTTCATCACTTACTCTGCTTTATCAATTTTAGGATATACATTTTTCCTCTTTTCCATATTTTAACATCTCTGAAATTAATGACATTATGTGGTGACTGTTAGTCAAGAAGCAGTCTTGACATGTTTTCATTGCCTATGCATGTGAAAACTTGCTCTTAGCTGTTTGTATTTTCACTTCAATGAGTTATGAACTTACATGAATTTTGGTACTATACATATTAGGTTTCATTGACATTTAGAATGTTTTTTAAAAAGATTACACTATACTTTGGCATTGAAGCAAAAAAAGGAGCAGAGTTATGTAAAACTGACATTAGTGAAACAAATATTTGTCATTGGAGAAATGGCCAAAATTCCGTTTTTTCTTGCAAAACAACAAACAAGTATTTTATGGAAATGCTTCTTAAACTTTATTGTGCAAAGTAAATCATTTGAGCATCTTGTTAAAATTATTTTGTAGGTAGGTCTGGGGTGGGGCCTGAGGTTGCTCATTTGTAGTCAGCACCCAGGTGATGTCACTGCTGGAGGTCCAGGCCATACTTTGAGTAACAAGGCTTTACCAGACCTAATAAAGGAAGTTAACCACAGGAGGTGAAGCTGTGTTCATTTTGTTACCAAGTTATGTGTAGCAGATTGTGTATCACTTGCTAAGTCATGCTACCAAAGACAGGATAAATACCAAATCCCTAGGAATAGAATGAAAGAAATTTTAGAGCAGTAATGATGTGACTGATTTCATGTGTCTGACAAGGCTCTTTGAGGTACCAAAAATAATAAGTCTTATGATCAAATGGTCTTACGTTTAATGAAATACAGTAATGTGCACACATCATTATCCTTGTATAAATCATGAAGAACCTTGTTTCAACTCTAAGCACTGTATGAGCCCTTCCTTCACATCTTGTCAAGAGAGCCAATGACATGGTATCATGTTCTCAAAAAAAATCCCAAATGCAATTTTAAACACAAATAACTTCAGTTTTTTTCAAATTTCCATTCTCATTCTGTCCTCAATCTATACTCTTCTTCTAACAAAAAGGTTAAGATACTGTGACTTTTAAACTGGGTAGGTTGAGAGTCAAGGATCTTAAGTAGCATCCAGTCTCATAACCGAGCTATCTGATCAAATAGCTAGCTAGAATTGGGAAAATATGGGACCAAAAAGTGATGTTCAGGTACCAACAGGTGTGAAAAGCTCATTTAATATGCTCCTTCAGGCAAAAGTTATTTGGCAAGGCCAGGACAGTTAACTACAAACTTTGTCTTTATAATGGTCCTAAGAGTATCAGAAGAAAGTTATTTTTGTGTAGCAAGGGGTACAATACAGTCAGGGAGATGCCACAAAATGAGAATTTCCAGCCTCACAGCTCTCATGTATTGTTTAGAAAGCTTTATATTACACAAACACCCATCACCATCTTTTTTTTTTTCTGAATAAAACATAGCAAATCAAAATTGATAGATGAGGCAAAGATCAAAGTTTGGAAATGCTGTGGAAAAGGTATTGGAGAGGAAGAAACTGAAGAAATTTAAATGAGAGTCCAAGTGGATCCTTGGATGAGGGCTGAGTGTTTATGTATAGGGTGATATTCTAAAAAGCCCAGCAGAGTTTCACCTCTCTGAATCTGAGAGCTGAATGGAAACACCAGAAATCTCAAGAGCTAGAAGATGCTAAAGTTATGGTCAAGTCAGAATGGAGAGAACGAAACAAGCACTTCAAATATTCAGATAATATCCTGAAAAGATCATGTGTTAGGAATGAAGACCATGCCCTAGAGTAAGAACTATACCCTGGGATTAAGGGAGAAACAAAAACAAAACTAGACTAGCCCTAACAAAGAATGAAACCAAACTCAACAGGATCAAGATCAATGATTTAACTATCTTCTAGAACAAACAGCAATACCCTTTAAAGGAAGATGACATTATTCAGACTCCTATAAGGCACCCTTGACAGTGTCAGGAATACAATAAAAAATTACTAGATGTATGAAGAAGCAGTAAAATGTACCTGCTAGTCAAGAAAAAAAATGAAGACCATCACAGGATGACCCATATGTTGTAATTAGCAGACAGGATTTAAAAATTGTTACTACAAATATGTCCAAGAACGTATAGGAAAAGATGGATATAATGAGGAAACACGGAAACTATGAAAACAAACCAAATGGAAAATTTAAACTGAAAAGTACAATATCTGAAGTGAAAATTTCCCAGAACTGGATTGATATCAGATTAGAGACTTAAGAAGAAAGTGTCAGTGAACTAGAAGATAGATCAATAGAAATGATTTAACCTGAAGAACAGAGAGAAGGATTTTGAACATTGAACAGAGACTCACTGACCTATGGGATAATAGCAACCCATTTAACATATGGGTAATTGGAGGCCTAAAAGGATGAGAGAGAAAGAATGGGACAGAAAAATACTTTAGGAAATAATGGTCATAAAGTTCCCAAATTTGTTGGAAAACATCAATCTCAGATACAAGAAGCTCAGCAAACCCCAAGCAGAACTCATTTTTTAAAAACCCAAACCAAGGCACATTATACTCAAGCTGCTGAAAACAAATGAAGAAAAAAACTTCAGTCTAGAGGAAAAACCACAATATATAACAGAGGAACAAAAATACAAATAACAGCTGACATTATCAGAAAGAACAGAATCCAGAAAACAGTGTCAAGCCAGAATTCTGTATATGGTATCCAGCAAAGATATCCTTTAAAACTGAGGGTGAAAACCAGTTAGAATGGGCATCATCAAAAAATCTACAAACAATAATGCTGGAGAGGGTGTGGAGAAAAGGGAACCCTCTTGCACTGTTGGTGGGAATGTAAATTGATACAGCCACAATGGAGAATAGTATGGAGATTCTTCAAAAAACTAAAAATAGAATTACCATATGATCCAGCAATCCCACTATTGGGCATGTACCCAGAGAAAACCATAATTCAAAAAGACACATGTGGGGACTTCTCTGGTGACTCAGTGGTTAAGAATCTGCCTGCCAATGCAGGGGACATGGGTTCGAGCCCTGGTCCGGGAAGATCCCACATGCTGTGGAGCAATTAAGCCCATGCGCTACAACTACTGATCCTGTGCTCTAGAGCCCATGAGCCACAACCACTGAGCCTGCATGCTACAACTACTGAAGCCCATGTGCCTAGAGCCCATGCTCTGCAACAAGAGAAGCCACCACAATGAGAAGCCCACGCACCGCAACAAAGAGTAGCCCCTGCTCACTGCAACTAGAGAAAGCCCACACACAGCAATGAAGACCCAACGCAGCCAAAAATAAATAAATTTTAAAGAATAAATAAATAAAAGGAAAGTCTTTAAAAGAAAAATCCATCTGCCAATGCAGGGGACACGGGTTCGATCCCTGGTCCAGGAAGATCCCACATGCTGTGGAGCAACTAAGCCAGTGCACCACAACTACTGAGCCTGTGCTCTAGAGCCCATGAGCCACAACTACTGAGCCCTCGTGCCATAACTACGGAAGCCCACACTCCTAGAGCCCCTGCTCTGCAACAAGAGAAGCCACTGCAATGAAAAGTACGCACACCACAACGAAGAGTAGCCCCCGCTCGCCGCAACTAGAGGAAGCAGCAACGAAGACCCAACACAGCCAAAAATAAATAAATTAAATAAATAAATTAAAAAAAAATTTACAACTTAAAAAAAAAAAAGACACATGCACCCCAGTGTTCATTGCAGCACTATTTACAATAGCCAGGTTGTGGACGCAACCTAAATGTCCATCAACAGACGAATGGATAAAGAAGATGTGGTACATATATACAATGGAATATTACTCAGCCATAAAAAGGAACGAAATTGGGTCATTTGTAGAGACGTGGATGGACCTAGAGACTGTGATACAGAGTGAGGTAAGTCAGAAAGAGAAGAACAAATATCATATATTAACACATATATGTGGAATCTAGAAAAATGGTACAGATGAACTGGTTTGCAAGGCAGAAATAGAGACACGGATGTAGAGAACAAAGGTATGGACACCAAGGGGGAAACAAGGGAGGTGGGATGAATTGGGAGATTGGGATTGACATATATATATACTAATATGCATGAAAAAAATAACTAATGAAAACCTGCTGTATAACACAGGGAACTCCACTTTGCTGTACAGTAGAAACTAACACAACGTTGTAAAACAACTATACCCCAATTAAAAAAAAAAAAAGGCTGTTTCTCTAGAAAAAATAAATAAAAATAAAAATGAGGGTGAAATAAAGAAACTTCCAGATAAACAAAAGCTGAGAGAATTTGTTGCCAGAAAACCTGCATGACAAGCAATGCTAAAGAAAGTTCTTTAGGCTGAAAGAGTATGTCAGATAGAAACTTGGATTTCATAGGAAGAAACAAAGAATACAAGAAAAGAGGTTGATATGTGGGTAAATGTAAAAGTCTTTCTTTTTTTTTTGCTTAAAGTCTTTAAATGATCCTTCACTATCTGAATGGAAAATAGTAACATTCATTGTGGGGTTTTATAATGTATGTTGAAGTAAAATATATGACAAAAGTAGCACAAAGGATGGGGAGTACAATGAAATTGTATTTTTGTAGGGCTCTTACATGTTTTGTAATAGGTAAAATATTAATTCTAAGTACTCTGTGATGAGTAAAGATGCATTTTTCCAGTTTTATTGAGAAATAATTGACATATTAAGGTGTACAGCATGATGGTTAGATTTACATATTTTGTCTAAATTACTGACACAGTGGGTTTAGTTAACATCCATCATCTCATATAGATAAGAAGCATACTGTAATCTGTAGAGCAACCATTAAATATAAAATAAAGATAGCTAAACATCTAATAAAGGAAACAAAATTGAAAGCTAAAAAATATTTGATTAACTCAAAAGAAGGCAGAAAAAGAGAGACATAAGCACAATAAAACAATAATGATGGGACAAATTGAAAACAAATAGCAGAAAGGTAGACTTAAACCCAAGCGTATAAAGAATTGTACAAGTGGACTAAAAGGCAGAGATTATCAGACTGGATATAAAAGCAAGACCAAACTATATGCAATGTATAAGAGATGCATTTTAAACGTAAATTGAAAGTAAAGCGATGGAGAAAGATACCATGAAACCAGAAGCAGAAGAAAGCTGGTGTAGCTCTACCAATTTAAGGCAAAATAGACTTTATGATAAGGAAAATTACCAGAGATGATAAGGACATTACAAAACAATAGAAATATTAATTCACAAGGGAAACATAACTATGCCAAATGTATATGCCTCTCATAATCAAATTTCAAAATATTTGAGGCAAAACTGACATAACTGAAAGGAAAAATGGACAAATCCACAATCAGTAGAGATACAGAAAACTTGAACAACACTATCAAACAACTTAACCTAATGGACACTTATGGAGAACTGCACTTGATAGTTGCAGAATATACATTCTTTTCAAGTGTACATGGAAGTTTTATAAAGTTATACCAGTTGCAGAACCATATAATAATTTTAAAATATTGAAATTCAAAGGACTGAAATTTATAGAGTATGTTCTCTGACCACAGAAACATTAAAGCAGAGATCAATAGTAATGAAATGTTTATGAAACACCAAACAATGCACTTTTAGAAGTAAATATGTGATAAATTAGAAATATTTCAAACTAAATGATAATGAAAACACAACATATTAAAGTTTGTTGGGATGCAGTTAATGCAGTAGAAGGGAAATTATAGCTTTAAACATTTATATTAAAAAGTTTAAGATCAGTGATTTAAATTTCTGCCCTAAGAAGCTGGGAAAAAGATGAACAATTTAAACATAAAGTAACTAAAAGGAAATAAATAATAAGGATAAGAGTAGAAATCAATGAAATAGAAAACATAACAATAGAAAATTAACAAAGCCAAAAGTTGGCACTATAATAAGATTTTTAAATGTGACAAACTCCTAGCAAGATTAAATAAGAAAAATGAGAAGACACAAATTACCATTATCAGGAATGAAAGAGGATATCCCACTATTTGTCCTACATCTACTAAAAGGATAACAAGGGATGAAATTTGACAACTTAGGTATAATGTGCTAATTCCTTGGAAAACACAACCTAGTAAAATGGACTCAAAAAGAAATCGAAAATCTGAATTGCTTTATATCCATTAAATAAATTAAATTCATGATAAAAACTTCCCTTCTAAGAAAACTCCAGGCCTAGATGGCTTCACAGGTGAATTCAATCAAACATTTAACAAAAACTGATACTAATCTAATACTAACTTCAGAAAATGGAGAAAGAAACATTCCCAACTTGTTTTATGATGCCAATGTAACACTGATACTAAAATCTGACAAAAATATTATAAAAGAGGGAACTAAAGACCCATATCCTTCTGAACATAGACAAACAGAAAAAATTCTTAATAAAATATAAGGAAATGTGAATCCAGAAATATATAAAAAGCATTATATGTTATGATCAATTGAGATTCATTTCAGAAATACAAGCTGGGTTTAGCATTTAAAAATTAATCATTGTAACTCAGTATATTAAAAGAACAGAGGGAAAAAAACATATCATCATTCAAAAAGTGTAGCAAAAACATCTGACAAAAATTCAACACCCATTTTCACAAAATTCTCAGAAAACTAGAAATGGAAGGGAACTTTCTCAACCTAATAAAGGGCATCTGTGAAAAACTTACAGCTAACATCACACTTGGTCATTAAAAACTGAATACTTTTCCCCTAGGTTCAGGAACAAGACAAAGATGTTCATTCTCACCACTTCTATTCAGTGTTATACAGGAGGTCCTAGCCAGTGACATAAAGCAGGAAAAAGAAATTAAAGGCATATAAATTAGAAAGAAATCTAACTATATTTGTTGACAGGTAACATGATCTTGTATGCAGAAAATCCTAAAGAACCTACAGAAAAAAAATACTAGAATGAATAAATGAATCTAGTAACATTGTAGGATATAAGATCAATATACAAAATTGATTGATGAGAAGTTTGTTAAGTTTGAGATATCAAGTTGGCACTAGGGTTTAAAATCTAGGGTTTGTGTAAGAGGCCTGTTATGGAGATATAAATGTAGAAATAGATTTTAGTAGGTAAATAAAAGATTTGGATAAGTGAAATCCCCTAAGGAATAAGGAGAGAGGGGGAAGAAAAGAGGTCCAGGGACTGAGGGTACCTTTGTAAAGAAACTCTCTAGTTTCACACAGTTACTCTTCCTCTGAGTCCTGATTTTGTGAGGTGAGGGGCTTATGGGGCTTCAGCTGGGTGGAGCTTCAGTAGAAAGCCATATTTCCTTTAAGGAAACTTTCATTTGAACAACAATAAGCTCCCCGTGGGTGTTAGAACTCTGTTGCTCATACAGTAAGTTTTCATTAATACTAACTGACTCTCTAGCTGGTATTTGTGATGACCTCCTTGAGAAGCCCTAGGGCACTCAGAGAGCGTTGATTATTTCTGGCCTGGGAGAGGGGTCATGTGAACCATTAAGTATATGAATCTTCTTTCCATTGATTGCGCAAGAAGATGCGTTTCTGTGATAAACTGCAGGGCTGTTTCTTTCTTTGTTTTTTTATTCTTTGGCGTCTTGTCTAGAACATGTGCAGTGTTTGGCTCTGGGGCTCTGTAGAGGCAGGAATGCTCCAATATATCACTGTCATTATTGTGCTGCCAGCCTTAGAGCTCTCATGTTGATGTCTCGCTTCTGTTCCATCCCCAGATCTGGGAAGATGAAAACTTTGGGCATTTCTATAGCCTCAAGCTATTGATGACTATAAAATATGGAGCCAGATGGATTTACATTCTTTTCCTGAAGACAAAACATAGCTTGTCTCTGCTAAGATCTTATCTATTTAATGAACAGAGGTAGTATAATTAAGGCCTTTCTCCAGTGCTGTGGATGTGCCAAAGCTACTGAAAAGTTTGCTTAGTTTTCATAAATCAAATTTGTTTGGACCTTCACACTCTTGGGGGCCAGTTCTGATACCCATTAATGGAGGACGTCACAGTGGCTTTTGTTTTTTCTCCTTATGGGGAAGTTGCCTTTGTTTAGAGGGAACCTTCTTGGATGGTGCTGCTGACTATGGCCAGATGGCCACTCTCAAGGCAAAGTCATGGGATGAAGGAGTGATGCTGTCAAGTGGGAGGTGTGAGGTAGCCGGGATCTGGGAGTGAGCCCTTTGGCATGGAGCAAGTTCTCACGATCTGGGAGAACCCAAGAGTGCACAAAATTGGGCAGGCCCTTGACCAGCGAGCAGAGCCCAAACCACTTTGGGTGGCTTTCTTAGCTCTGCTGGCTGTAAGAGGTCTTCAGCATGGTTCTTCAAAGAGCCTGGTAGAATTAGATATATTTGCAATTCTCATTCTTAACAAGCTCTTTGGAATAAATATGCTGGCTACATTATTATCTTGGCTCTTATTCATTGGTTAATAATGTGTGTGTGTGCATGTGTGTGTGTGTGTGTTTTGGAAACAACTCTTTCTCTGTTGGCTTGGAAGAGGAACCCAAGAGAAATACTGTGTTGGATTCTGTGCTAATCTTTCAAAACAACACGTGTGCAAGAGTGGCTTGGCCAAACCTGGCTCCAATCTCATAGAAAGCCATAGTTACTGGATCCAGACACCAGGGGGGCTGAGGACAGGCTGAAAATTCTGTTGGCAGGTCCTGGTGGATTCCGATGGGCACTTGCTCAAGAATAGAGAGAAAAGAGCAGGGGGCCCAGGTGGCATCTGTGGAACTGAGCACATCACTTATGACCTCTGCAGTGATGTTGGTAGACTGTCTCACATACAGCTTCAAGGGAGGGGACCCGGACCAGTGGAAGCTAGAAGGGATGGTACTGTAAGTCCTGAACCAATGACACACAGGCAGGGAAGTGGACAGAGAATCGTCTGGGGATGTACTATGTGGACTCATCTCCCATCACGTGTGTTAACTGTCCTGTCACCCAGTCCGCAGCACATACTTGCTGGATGCAACATATTTTTCTGAAGCAGGTTCTTTTTACAGCCACAGCTGCTCAATTATGTTTCTGCGTTGTTTCCTGATGGGTGGTGGGGAAAAGCTGAGAACAGCTGCAGCCTCCAAGAGAATGAAGCCCAGTTCTTGTGCATTTGTGGCCCTGCCCAATGTGGGGCTAAACACAGAGGCCCTTGAAGAGGTGACCAAGCTGAGTTTCTAGTCCCTGCTATGGTGACCTCTTCAGAATATCACTCACCGGCTCTTGCATGAAGAACTTTCAATCTGAGAGTGGGTGTGGGACAAGAATGGATTCTTCCTGGCTGTGGAAGGCAGAGCATGAGATTGGAGAGACCCTTTAGGTCCATGATGGGGCCAAGGTGTCTCCATTACTGCAGAGAAAGGCATCTCCCATTATAACCTGTCTCCTAAGGGCCTCACTGTCCTGCAGTGCTGATGAAGGGCTGACTTGCCCTCTGTCCCCACTCAGCACTGTTTAGAGAGGTCAGGACAGACATGGTCTCAGCCTTCAAAGGGTTAACTCTCCCAAGGGAGAAGTCCAGTTTTATTCGGCCAATGTTTATGGAGCATCTGCTCATGCTGGGAACCATGTTCTCTCTGGGGAAGGGGGGTGATCTAGTTCTTGGCCTGGGGGAGCTTCCAGGCTAGTAAGCCAGCAGCCCTCTGTACTGACACAAGTTCTCAGAGCTCAATCAACATTAACTAGATAATATGCACCAGGCACCTTCACCTGCATAATCACATTTAATGCTACCAGTGGCTCTGTGTGTTTGGCACTATGATTTTCTTTCTTTCTTTTTTTTATTTTCTATTTTTTAATTGAAGTATAATTGATTTACAATGTTGTGCTAATTTCTGCTGTACAGCAAAGTGACTCAGTTATACACATATATACATTCTTTTTTAATATTCTTTTCCATTATGGTTTATCTCAGGAGATCGGATATAGCTCCCTGTGCTATATACCTTGTTGTCTGTCCATTCTAAATGTAATAGTTTGCACCTACTAACCCCAAACTCCCAGTCCATCCCTCTCCCTCCCCACCTCTCCCTTGGCAACCATAAGTCTGTTCTCTATGTCTGTGAGTCTGTTTCTATTTTGCAGATAGGTTCATTTGTGGCACTATGATTTTCATCCCATTTTAAAGATGAGGAGACTGAGGCTTAGAGAGTTAGGTAACTTGACTAAGGCTCCCCACCAGTGAATGGAAGAGCCCACATTCTTTAGTAGAGCCAGATGACTGATCTCAGAGAAAAGAGATATTTTAATCTAGCTCTTATGATAAGCAATGGATAGTGCACATAAAACTTGTTATGGAGGGCTAAGGTGGTTGTTCTGATAGAGATTAGGAAGGCTCTTCAGAGAAGACCACTCATAAGACAGACTTTGGAAGACCAATGGAATTTCAACAAGTGCAGGTGGAGAGAAAAAATCCCAAGCAGAGGACCAGCCTTAGGAAAGGTGTCATGGCATCAGGGCTAAGCAGGGCGTGTTCAAGAGAAGTCCGATGTGGTAGGAACCTGGCATTTGTGAGAGAAGGTGGTGGAAGACACAGACAGCTGAGATTCTGGAGGTCCGACTTTGTGAAGCAGACAGTGAGAGCTGTGAAGATTTGGGGCAGTGCTGTATCTGATCTGAGTGCAGATTTTGGGGTTGGTGGAAACGTTTGATGAAGTCCAGGTACTCAGGTGGCTAGCCTCCCTGGGCAGTGCCATCCGCTAACATTCATGAGAGAGGCAGCATTTGTTCTGCATATCTGCATTGCTGCCAACATGCTGGAGGTTTTATATTTATTATCTCTAGTCTTTACCACAGCCCTGCAAAGCAGATGAGGAGACTAAAGCTCAGAGAGGTTAAGTCATGTGCTCAAGGTCACCCAGCTAATGAGTCAGACCCAGGTGTGTGTGATTGCAAAACCATGCTCTTTGCGCAGCATATGGGCATTTCCCAGGAGACCAGAAGATGACATGAAGACCGTTTTCCTGCTCATCTTCACTCCTGGGAGGCCACCTTCCCTGGTGTGAGTTGACAGTGTGGCTGTCACTTAGCACTGATTTTACCTGCAAAGAGGTACCTCCCACCAGGGCCTTCCACTGCCATCGCTGTTGACAGAAAGGGCTGGGAATACACACAGGGAAGGCACTCACTCACCAGAGCGCAGTCTCTGGAGCAAGGCCTCTGGGGGAATAACTTGTATTTGGAGGTACCAGGGGTAGCTTGCCTGTCCTCTGCTCCGTCTGTCACCATTCTGAAACAGCCAAAGGCTCTGCAAGGCCGTCTCTGCACTCCTCAGAAGCACCCCAGCTTGGAATGAAACCAACTGGTCCAGTTAAATGGCATACGGTAGCCTTGATATAACTCTGCAGGTAAGAACTTGCGGACAGTTTTTCCTTTGGTTGTTTGCCTCTTTCAAGTTGCCTTTTGAGTTTACAGATGTTAAGCCACAGCTGGTTTCCTCCTTTCCATAAGGGCCCTTTGGTAGCCAGTCAACTGAGTTTTCCGTTGTTATTTTTCACAGGTCTAATAGCTGTTGGCAACCACTTTGTGTTATTTTGTTCACGTAATTATTCACTGAGCCTGAAATACCCCCAAGTGACCATCGGCATCTCAGCTGTGGCCTTGCTTGCTGAAGTCACCACTGGGAAGTGGTTAAAACCTTGAGGATGAAAAGGGGAACTTTTTCCTAATGAGGTTGATTCAGCCGCTAAGAGCAAAGCTCAGCGCACGGATTGAGTTCTAGCTCATCCTGAGTTGCCATCGCATGATTGCCCCAAGTGCCCTGAGTTCTGCCAGGTCTGTGTGTGATCAAAACTCTTCTTAGAGAAGTGTTTTCGGGAAAGACAGGCCAGCCTGCTCTCCCTGGTTCATGATTAAAATTTAGGCCGGAGACCACTGAGCCCCACGTGGAAACCCCCTTCCCTCTGCCATGGGTCTTTCCGTTCTTCAGTAGCTCACCTTTGACCGGCAGCTGCTAAGAATTCATGTTTCCAGGTAGGGCATTGATACTGGTAGGGCATTGATACTAAAGAGAGAAAACTCTGAGACTATGACCTGCTCTCTGCCCAGGCTGGTTGGTGAGAGAGAACTAGAACTTCTCCCCTTCACCTCATGGCCCCAACAGCAATTCCTGGCAGTGACATTGAGGGCCAAGGGAGCGGGGAGGAGGGCAGGGGCCATCAAGCACACCAGTGGGCAAGGTCAGAGCCTGGTGCCTAACCCGAGACTTGGAAACAACTGCAAGTTTTCTGCGTGTGTGAAGAAGAGTCCTAGGAAGTCTTTTGAGTGTTGAAAAAATATCTTATAAATAGAAGGAAGAAGGAATTTTCCCTTGGTAAATTTCTGAGGACTACGTGCCAAGGCTCTTGAGGAGGGAATAGGAAGGAATTTAATTTCCCGCTGGAAGGATCTGCACGCTGAGGGGAGGGGCAGCAGCTCCCACCTGCGGATGCTGCACAGGGAGCACGGGCCCCCTCAGGCAGGCTCTGGAGGGAGTTCAGAAGACCACCCCAGTTTCAGGGGCCTTATGGCAAATCACTCACTTTTACTCAGACTCAGATGTCCATGCAGCGAGTTAATCCAACAGTCCTATGCCCAGGGTTGTGCAGGTGGCTGCCTTGTCTCTGCTCCTCCAAGGGCTGGTGACCTCTGAGCCACCACCTGCTGCTCTGCCTAGACTCGGGTTATCTGCAGCTCTGGCCTCAGTTTCCTCGGCTGTCAAATGGAGATAACTGCAGGCCCCATAAAGCTTTGGGGAGGCTTAAATGGGAAAATGCAGGGAGAGTACTCAGCCCCATGACTGACACATAGTGACTGCATGCTCAGTGGTTACTTTCTTAAATAAATGTTTTATTTTGAAATAATTTTAGTTTTTGAGATGTTGCAAAGATAGTACAGAGAGTTCCCGTATATCCCTCACCTATTTTCCCCTAACGTTAACATCTTACATAACTATGGTACATTTGTCAAGACTAAGAAACCAACTTTGATACATTACTATTAACTAAACTCAAGATTTTATTTGGCTTTTACTAGTTTTTCTACCAGTATCCTTTTACAGGTCCATGATTCAATCCAATTCAATCACATTTTGACTTATTTTTCTTAGACTTCTGTTGGTCTGTAGACCCCTGAAGAGTGCAGCAATGTCTTCTCTTGTCTCAAACTTAGCACAGTCAAGACAGGGCCTGGGTACAACCAGAGTTGGGGGTGTGATCCATGACTTTACTCTAAAATATCTTGCCTAAAATCTCTGTCCTTTGTGGAGACCATCAGGGCCCAGGGTGGCAGTCCTTGGAGCTCCCCCAATCCTCAGCCTCCCAGCCTTATGGGGGATAGAGCCTAGGGCACGTGCAGAGGAGCCCTCCTGGACTTTGGGGCACAGGGGGAGGCGGGACCACAAAGTTTTTTCATTGAGCCCATTTCTGGGAAGGGGTCACCTTCTGGCTTCCTGAGGCTCCCAAGCCATTCTTGGCCCTCCCTCCCACCCTAAGCCAGTGCAGGGTCAAGTGTACTCTGCAGAACAGGCCCTGTGATAGGAACCAACCCACAGCCTTTGTTGAAACCTGACTTCTTGGAGCATAGGCCCCGGCCCTCCGAGCCCCGCTAGGAAGTCCCACCGTACAGGTTTAGAAAGAGCTTTGCTCAGCTTCCTGTCAGGGCCCGTGGAGGTGGAGAGAGGAAGGGGGTAGCTCAGGGGGCTTAGGGCCTGCATGGCATCTTCCGGTCTCATGCTAGATCCTTCCTCTCTGGCTTCAGGCCTCATGGAGGTTTCTGGGGACTCTGAGAGATGGATTCCAGCCTGAGATGAGATGCCTCAGCAGGGATCTCTATTCCTGGGCCCACTGAGGTGCTTATGAAGGGTGGGTGGTCCCCAACCCCCCTTGAGTAGTACAGATACCGTTGGAGAGTTTGAGATGAAGACCCTTAGCCCGTGCTCTGACTGGAGAGATCATCTTCTTTTAGGACCTGCTCTCGGGGCAGCCTCTCAGGCCTGGCACTTTTACATGGAACCACACTGCTGTCTGAGCAGTTTGGGGGCCTGTGTCTTGGAGTCATGGAGCAGACGCCCGACACGCTGAGTCCCAGGACATTCACATGGAGCAGCCAGCCTGCCTGGCGCTGGGGGATGGCTGACGGCCAAGAATGTTCACTTAACACACATTCCTTCTCCGAATCCTAAGCGCATGAATAGTTTGAAACCTCAAAGCAGTTTGTTCTCTTAAAAACGAGAACCACATGCCCGCAGAGGCAGCGTGCTGATGCGCTCAGATGTTTCACATGTGAGATGGGAATCCTAGGGCTCTGGTGGCAGGAGTCCTGGGCTCCAGCCCCAGCTGTACCACTAAGGGCCCTGTGACCTTGGGCGGGTCCCTGCCTCTCCTGGGCACTCGGTTTCTCCATCCATCAAACAAGAACACTGGTATCTTGACGGGCCTACCAGCTCTGGGGGTTTATGAATCTTGGGGGGATGGAGACTCTGAAGTTGACTGCTTTATAGGGAAGTTTATTTGAAATCCATGAGGGCCTATGATTGCTTGTAAATATTTAAGATGCGTTTTTTTAAATAAGTCTGAACACAGGCAAAAATGGCAAGAATGTAAACAGTCCTTAGAAAGGCCCTTTCTGCTGGCCTGTGGATGGGGACTGCGGTAAGAGCATGCAGGCAGGCAGGAAAAGGCAAAGGTGCGTGGCGGTCTTTCAGGGACCGTGGCCCTGGGGGCCTAGAGGACTGCTCCAAGGCCACCCAGCGCTGGTGCAAACCGGCAGCGTGGACACCTCCTTCCCCACCAGTTGTTATGGCAGGAACGAGGGCTTGACATCTGCAACCGTGATGTCCCAGCTCCCCTTGAGGAGAGTCCTCTGGACTCCCTGTTGCCAGCTTTGAATTCTTGTCAGAGCCAAACAGCTGGGCAATAAGGTCCCCAGCTAACCAATTAATGGGAAAATGGGGCAGAGGCAATGGCCAAACTGCGGCCTGTGACTAGCCCTCTCCCGGGGTTGGGGAGCTCTGGCCACCACAGGAGCCTCTGGTTGGAAGAGCTTCAGGATTCTGGGGTAAGAGTGCTTTAGGAGAGAGAAAGAGTTCTGTGGCTAACAACACGAATTAGAAAAAAAAAAGTTACTGTAAATGATCTACTTGGTGTCAATTGGCTGGGGCACCCCTTGTGAGAGGGACATGAGTCTGTAGGGCTTCATTCTTCCCTTCATGGAGTGTTTGTTGAGTGTCCAGTAGGTACCAGGTACAGTGTTGGTGCCTGACTTGATGGTGACTGGAGCCTGGCAGGAGAGAAAGAGCGTAAACGGGTGAACCACAAGTGAGGAAGTGGTGACCGTGGCAGACAGGGGGCCCTGATGATAATGGAGCGCAGACTCAGACACAGTGGTCCAGGAGGACCTCTCTGCAGAGGTGACTTTACTCTGAGACTTGAAGGATTAGGAGGTGCCAGTGTGCTGGGGGAGGGGCAGGGAGTCCCTGGCAGACACAGCTGCACAGGCTGAGGCTCTGAAGCTGGAAAGGGCTGGGCTGAGAGGAGGGTTTGAATGAGTGGGAGGATGCGGGCATTGAAGATGCACATGTAGGCTCTGCTTATCTGTGTGCCCTGAGTAGGGGGTGGCTTTAGAGCAGAATGGTTGTGTGGGCAGCATGAAAAAAGGACTGTTTGTGTGCACCCGTGAGCATCCTAGCACAACGTCCATGCAACTAAATGCCAGACTCTTGACTAAGAAGCTGAAAATCAGGGCTCCCCAGGGTCTCATTCAAACACGGAGTGAGTTCATGGAGACTTTCCCGCCTCCACCCACTTCCTCTGCCAGTCATTGTCAGATGCCATTCTCATCTTTTGTCCTTGTCTCACAGTTACTCATATTTCCCCCAAATCTTCATGTTTACATTTCCTGCAGTCCCGTTATTCCAGTTGGCCCGTAATTGCTTGAGGAGAGGGTAGGCGGAAGGTCCTCCTGAAGTGTCCTGTTCCTGCCCTCCCCAGTCAGAGGAGGAAGCAGAGTGGGAAGAGGAATTTGACTGTGGCACACAGCATGTACTTGATGCAGCTCCTGCAAGGAGAGCCTGCAGGAGGGTGTAGATGAGTCAAATGACAGGGCCTGAGAGAGCGGTGGTTGTGACGGGGAAATGAGGGGTGAGGGTGCCGCCTCTTCTGCAGACCATGGGTGCACCCACTGATGGATGCCCCCCACCCTCCGAAACCTCCTGGTCTTTGAGACCCAGCCCCAGTGACAGCAACTCTGTGAAGCTTTGTGCAATTTTCTAGACCCTGTTGAAGCCTGTGTCCCCTGGACTTGTGAGTTTTAGAGTTGCACTTGGTTGTCCAAGCCACACACCACAGACCTCTGCTACTCAAAGTGTGGTCCATGGTTTGGCCACTTCGGCATCACTTGGAGTTGTTAGAAATGCAGATTCTCTGGGCCTTCCCTAAACCTTCTAAATCAGGATCTGCATTTACGAAGATCCAAAATGATTCCTATGGTCCTTAGAGTTTGAGAAGCAGGGCCATAGACCTTCATCACCTGCTCTTCCAGAGGTGGGACTCTGCTCTCCTTGATGGGACGGTGAGCTCCTAGGAGCAGAGCCCCAGCCCCCGCTCTTGAAGCTAAGAATAATGGTGACCTAGGCAGGGACTCAGCACATCCTTGATTGGACATATTTGGAGGAGGTGAGGGGCAAACCAAACAGAGAGGCAAGCGGGGAAGAAAAGAAGAGAGCAGTGATAAGCAGTTCATCCAGGGTCTCAAGAACCTTCGACAAGGCTGTGGAGCTCTCGGAATGTTCTTCGTGCAAGATCATTTTCACTTAGTGAGTCCTGAACTGAGATGTTTATGAAATCAAGGCTACAGCTTAGAGATATTGCCAGATTGAGAGCGCAGTGACCAGATGTGACCACTCTTTTCCTTAACCCAAAGTCCTGGAGATCCCAGAGGGGCTGTTTGCTTCTCTATTTCTCTTTTCTAAAAGCCTGGCTTACAAAGGGCAAAGGTCAGAGAGACGAAAATTGTGAACCAGCACCAAGATATGTCAAGGACAGCTCCTTCCCCTCCCTTTCCCATCACCAGTACTCCAAGCTTAGTCATGAGGATGGAGGGACTTTGCCAGCATCCAAGAGGTCAGAGCTTTGGTGAGGGTGATTGAGGATGATGCTTCTTTCCCATGAAGGAGCTCCAGACACACACTGATCTCTGAGGAATCAGCTGGGGCCACTGGGGGGCTGCTGCCTCAGAGAAGAAGGACCCCAGGGCAAAGGATGACCCTGGGAGTAAAGCACAGTCACATGCTGATGGCGTGGAGCTGGAACACTCTTTCTTTCAAAGAAACTGATTATTATTAAGCACCTACCATTAGCCAGGTTCTGGAGAAATGAGAGAAGTTGGTCAGTTCAGTGCCCCAGTTCAAAGTTCAGACCGACAGGAGTTGCTTTGTAAGGGTGGCTTGCTTAGAGCTGAACCAAACTCAGAACACACATCCAGCCCCTACCCTTGGGTTGAGCTCATCGTCTTATTGGGATGGAGGAAGCTCACAGTCTGCCTCCGACAGGCAGTCTTTCCTCATGACTCTAACCCTGCCTCCTGAAGAAGAGTTGTGTCTGCTCAGTTTTTACATAGAATAATGTACT
Source organism: Balaenoptera ricei (assembly GCF_028023285.1). NCBI lineage: Eukaryota > Metazoa > Chordata > Mammalia > Artiodactyla > Balaenopteridae > Balaenoptera > Balaenoptera ricei. Next base: position 113,859,142 of record NC_082641.1, read on the forward strand.
GTTGTGTGTTGGTCTGCTCCCTGCCTTCCTCTTTGACCCCATCTCCTAGCACCCCCCTCCCCAGGCCAGTTAACAAGTTATTGCCATGCAGCTCCAAACTCATCCTTATTTGCCTGCTCTGTGATAATGGAGGTGGGCTTTGTAAGTAATTTTCCTTTGCCAGCAGCATGATGCTAAGCCTTGTCAATAGAGGACACTGGGGGGACACTGGAGAAAGAAAGGGTTTTCTTGTCCTGGTTCCTGTGGGCCTCATTTTCCCAGGCTCCTATAGAACATGCTTTCTCCAGTGCTCAGGTCTTGAGAGCAGTGGTTTCTGCTGTGCCAGGCTCCTGCAGGGGACATCTTTCTCTAATACGTGGCTCCTGCAGAAGTGGCTTCTTGAGCTCCTGCAATGCCCAGTGGCTAGCAGCTCCCCACCCGCCACATCTTCTCTGGCAGTTTCCCAAAGGAATGCCACCAGCAAGGCACCTCCTTGTGAAAGGCCCCCTCCAGCACTCCCTTGGATGAATTTATAGTGAGGTCTGAGCTGTTGTACCTCCTTGTGGACACCTTCTCCTGACATCCCAGAGGGCAGAGTCCTGGCAAGTCCCACCAGTGAGGTATCTAGTGACTTTTCTGCCATCCAGTGAACCACGACTGTGCCCTCTCTGAGGTCTGGATCCCAGCCCTTGGTGGGGGACTCTTCCTTGGGCACTAGGGCCCTATCTCAGCTGTAGGGATCATGGCTGTTCCCTATATCTCTATTCCTGCATTCTTCAGACTCTCCAACTCTTATTGGCCAATTCCCTATTACTCCAATCCCTTATTAACAGTTCTTTATATTAATTTTTTATTTGAATTATTGTGTGGTTTCTATGTCTTTATTGGACTCTATGGGCAGAACTTTGAGCAGTATACTTGGTTGTCCACTAGTGTGAAATGAGAGATGGCCGGAAGTGTGGATCTACATAGATTTATGGGCAGTTACTAATGGTTTTGCTGGATGGTCAGAGACTTGGAAGGAATATGATTGGAAGATTAGTGACAAAGTCTAGGGAAGAGGTACGTGGCTGGACCTCTCTCAGAAGGGGCACAAAGATATCTGTGAAGATATTTGTGTCCCATATGATGCCCAAAGGGAACCCACTGTGGAGAAGGTAGACAAAATGACGTGTTCTGTAGACATCAGTCAGGGACTCCTTCCCAGCCACCCCAGTGCCTGCTCAATGGACCCATGAATAAAGGAGCCATGGTGGCAGGGACGGAGGCTATGCAAGGGCTTAGCAGCATGGACTTCCCATCACAATGACTGTTCTGGGTAATACTACGGCTGGGTGCCTAGTCTGCCTAAAGCAGAAGCCAACACTGACACCCTGATATGACACCATTCCCTGGGGCAATAGCCAGCCACCTGGTGGCAGGTTGATTACATTGGACCTCTTCTATCATGAAGGAGGCAGATATCTGTCATCATTGAAATAGACACATTTTCTGGGTATGGATTTGCTTTCTTTGCATATAGTACATCTGCCTCACTACCATCCATGACTCACAGAATGCCTTATCCACCATCATGGCATTCTCCATAGCATTGCTTCTGATCAAGTAACTCATTTCCCAGCAGAGGAAGTGCAGTAATGGGCTAATGCTCATCCCATGGAATTAATTGGTCTTACCATGTACCCCATTAACTGGAAGTGGCTGGGCTAATTGGAAGGTGCAATGACTGAAGCTCAGTTGCAGCACCTTTTGTGAGACAGCATCCTGAAAGGATGGGGTCCTGTCTTATAGGACATAGTATGTGCTTGAATCAAAGACCATAATGTGGTGTTATCTCCCCATAGCCAGGATACATGGGTCCAGGAATCAAGGGGTATAAATGGGAGTGGCATCTCTTACTATTATGCCCAATAATCCATGCATAGGAATTTTGCTTCCTATTCAGGTATCCTTCAGCTCTGCTGGTTTGTAGGTTTTAGTTCCCTAGTGGGGAACACTTCTAAAAGGGGCTGCAACTGTGATTCCATTAAATTGAAAGATGAGACCTTGCCACTTTGGACTTCTTATGTACTGAATCCACAGAAAGGAGTTAACTCTACTGGCTGAGTGATTGATCCTTATTACCAAGGTGTAACTGGGTTGCAAGTATACGATGGAGGGAAGGAAACTATTTCTGGACCCAAGGTGTTCTCTGGGGTACCTCTTAGTACTTCCATGCCCAGTAGTAGAGGTTAACCAAAAACTACAGCAACCAAAAAATCAGGCAGGGTGACTGAGGACTCAGGCTCTCCAGGAATTAGGGTTTCAGTCACTCCAGCAGATAAGGAACCCCAACCAGCTGAGGTCCTGACTGAGCATGGGGGAAGCACAGAATGGTTAGGGGAGGAAGAAGCCATGCGTATTAGTTACGACCTCAAGACCGGTTACAGAAAAGAGGACTGTACCAGCTTTGTGTATTTTCTCTTGTTTATTTTACATACATGTTTATTTGTATATGCTAACTAATTTCTTCTCTCTCCTTTCCATTTTTATTTTCTGTACAAGTTGTTGGAGGTTAACTGTACCATTTAGTCTTTAGATAACAGATTATTCATTGGGTCTGTGATGGATCGAGGAGTAACTAATATGGCTACAGTGATAGATGCAATGATTGTTAAGACAGTGGGTCTCTTCATTTTGGGATAGCGTGAGAAATTCTTCACTTGGAAGGAGGTTAGCTGTATCTTATGAGGTGGAAATATAGCATTGTTTCATTGTTACATAGAAGGTCAAATGTGTGCTGAAGTGTGCTTGTGGAAACTGAGTAGCCAAAGGAGTGAACTGTGCGAGGATCAAATCTATTGCTTCTTGGCTCTAAACCCACCCTTCTTTGCCGGCTGTCAGAATGGAGGTGGGCTCTGCAAATGTTTCTTCTTTGCCAGCTGGCATAATGTTAAGTCTGATCAGCAGAGAACCTTGAAGGGACAGGGAGGAGGAAGAGATTTCCTCTTCCTGGTTCCAGTGTGTCTCACTTGCCAGGCTCCTGAAGAGTATGCTTTCTCCAGCCCTCAACCTGCAGAGGTTGACTTCTTGAGCTCCTGGTTCCTGTAAGCATTGCTGCAGCCAGGAGAGCCTAATGGCCAGCGTGGCCACTCTCTAGCAGCGTCATAGTGGAATGCTACCAGCAAGGCACCTCTACCTGAACAGTCTTACCGACATCCCCCCAGGTAACTTTGAAGCGAGTTCTGAGGTGTGGCACCTTCCTGTGGAGGGCACCCAAGAGCGTATAAATTGAATAAATTGGTAGTCCCACCATTATGAGTGAAAAGGAATAAAAGATTTATTATGGGAATGAAGAGGGAATGCAATTGTGGAAACTGGTGAGGTCAATGGAAAGCTATTTTCTCTGCATCTCATGGTGGGCCTGAAGTTTATGGTTCCCAGAGCTGGCAGTCAGGAAGAAAAGCTGGGTGTGAAGCAGGGAGAGTGAGGACAAATGAATCTGTGTGTGATGGTTAATTTTCTGTGTCAATTTGGCTATGCTACAGAAGCCAGTTATTTAATCAGACACTAATCTAGATGTGGTTAACATCTACAATCAGTTGACTTTCAGCAAAGGAGATTACGCTTGACAGTGTGGGTGGGCCCTGTCTAATCAGTTGAAGGCCATAAGAGCAAACACTGAGGTTTCCCAGAAAAGAAGACATTCTGCCTCAAGACTGCAGCCTCCAATCCTGTGTGAGTTTCCACTTCTCCCACATAGACTGCAGGAGCCCAGCCTGCCCTGCTCCTGTGTGTATTCCTAGCAGTGCTGAACACAGGGCTTGGCCCAGAGTGGATGCTCGATAAATATTTCCTGTCTGGAAACGACAACCATCTGTCGGAGTCAGTGTGAACAGAGCTCTGCCTTGGGGCAGGGATGGAAGCTGAGGGACCGAGGAGGGCCTTTCCTGTCCTTAGATCCTATGACAGTGAGTGGGAAGCTCTCCAGATCGAGAATAGGTTTTGGGGAGACAAAATGGGAAGGGAATCTGAGATCTATAAAGTAAAAATGAAAATTTAGGAGGAGTGCTGGAAGAGATGCAATTTAGGAGAAAGATTCTGAAACTTCAGCTTTGCTGGAGTGGTTGCTGCAGGTGAGGACTTTTGTGGGCTGTTCCAATGTGTCAGGCACTTTCTAAGAGCATCACATATATTAACTCATATCACCCTCACAGCTGCCCCTTGAAATAGGTACTATTATGATCCCATCTCACAGATGGGAAAAAGGAGGAACAAAGAGGGCAAGTAGCTGGAAAAGGATACATTTCACCTAGTGAGCGCTCCTTCTCCAGGCACGTCCTCTCAGGCAAAGGGAAGTGGCCCCTTTGTCTATCCAGCCCAGACCCCTACTTGTATTTTCTGGAGTTTGCCAAGAAAATCCCATGAGGCTAAGTGGGTTTCCTATTTTCTCAGGGACCCATGGTTCGTTCCGCATCAGCCCTGGTGGTCCTCAGTGTGGGGACAGATGTCTGTGCAGATCTTTTCACTCAGAGCTGCAGAGCGGGCTTTGTGGCTACATGTGCGATTCATAAAGTTTGCATTTTCCACAGGACTTGGTTTCCAGAGCATTTTGGCCTGAGCACTACAAGCTTTCAAGAATCTCAGCCTAGAAATGCTGTCCACAGATTGCTCAGCTACATACATCCTTCCCACGGCTGTGAAGTTTGGCACGGGCATTCTGTTATTGCTCCAGGATAGGATTTGGAGTTTTATTTTATTAATATTCTTTTCTGCAAGGATTTAGAGGGGAGGGGACCTGGACCAACACTAGTTTCAGGTTCATCATTATTCCCCACTGACATCCACATTTGGCGTCTATCTGTCATTTTTGACCCCGTTTGCCACATTGACTCGTGTCTTCTGTAACTTGAGGGCTGGTCTTTGTGCACTGCATGGAAATAAGAGTGTGGCTCTAGGTGAGGGGATATGTTTACAGTCTATAAATTTGCAACTCCCACATAATTTGGGTTTCAGAACTATGTTTACATTAATTGTTTCTAAGTCAAAATAATCTTGACTTCAAGGCCAGAGCCTGGCTCTTTGTGGAATTTGATCTTGGGCATATTGGGGCTCCTGGTCTCACTGTCCTTACCCTGGGCTGTGTTCTCAGGACCACACTGGCCAGTATCCTCAGGGAACGTGTGCTGGTCCACAGCCTACACTGGCCACCTTGTCCAAGCCCACGAGTTCCGGGGCAGGCAGCATTGCGACTTCTATGCCCAACTTGGGCACCAGATGGTTGCCAAGGCTGAGAACACTGGGTCCTGGGTTCTGTCTCCCCACAAAGCTGTTTCCCTGGGAGATCTGCTATCTTCCCACCATGCTCCCAAGACATTCAACCTTGCTAGTCATGGAACCCCTGGGCCACTATCTTCTTCTAGTTCTGAGGACTATCCTACTCCTGTTATGGGTTGTATTGTGCTCGAAATAAGTATGTTGAAATCAAGTCCTCAGAATGATCTTACTTGGAAATAGTGCCATTGCAGATGTAATTAGTTAAATTAAGACGGGGTTATACTGGAATAGGATGGGCCCCTAACCTGACGTCCTTATAGGAAGAGGAGACACAGTGACACACAGGGAGAAAGCCATGTGATGACAAAGACAGAGACAGAGATTGGAGTTATGTAGCTGCCAACCAAGGAATACCAAAGATTGTCATTACCAGCAAACCACCAGAGCTAGGAAGAGGCAAGGAAGGATTCCCTACAGGTTTCAGAGGGAGCATGGTCCTGCTGACACCTTGATCTCAGACTTCTAGCCTCCAGAACAGTGGGAAATGACATTTCTGTTGTTTTAAGCCACCCAGTTAGTGGCACTTTGTTACAGCAGCTCTAGGAAAGTAATACACCCTCAATCTCAGGGTCAGCAACTTTGTTGTCCCTCAAACACACATCCACATTCCACCCTCCAGAATGGTACAGCATAACCCCTCCTCAATGGGTATTTGGACTCTTTTTGGTGGTGGATGCCCTTTTCAGAGGCTGAGTGTTGCAAAAGTGATGCTGAGACCAGCCACTTTTCTTCTATCGACAAACCCCGTTATTTATTTCTATCACTATTGAGTCCTAAGCAAAGCTACGTCGTATGAATAGGTGACCAGGGCTGGATAAAGTTTGGAGCCATCATCCAAATGCATGAATTTTCCTTTCAGTTTACTCTCCCATTGTAGAGACCAAGCTGAGACCCCAGTTTGATCAAAGATATTTCTCAGAATGCTGAAAACAGGGCTCTCTGTGAGAATTGTAAGACTTGTAAAAGTCAAATGTTTGTGAATTGCAAACTCTTTCATATTTTTATGGCACAGGACTGCTATAATCAGGGCATGAGCTATGAGATAAAGAAAAGCACTAGTCAGCTTCCTTGTCCTTTATAGTGTTGGGATATTATTTCACTTAGCCTTGGGCTATGTGGGTCCTAGGTGTGTAGCTCTGAGTTTTGGTCTTTCTCTCCTTGGTGTTCTTTCCAGAAAGTCTCAGTCTTGAATTTCTCACCTGTGATCACTCAGTCACCCTCAGCCTTAGGGCTCCAGTCTGGCCACCCCTGCTGGTCCTCAGCAACTTGGTTCTCACCCTAACGTTAGAAAGAAACAGCTTTCAGACTGGCTTCAGTTTGTATGCATTTAGTCCTGGGCTGCATGTCTGCTCCTGCTCCGTGAATTGGGGTGAACATGGGGAGGGCACAGGCTGAGAAGAGATGAGGTCCTAGGGCTCTGGAGAAAGAGGAATTTCTCCAGAATGGCCAATGGGCCATAAAGTTATGGTTAAAGAGTGAAGCTACAAGCAAGAGAAGCAGGACTGAGCCTCAGCTCTTGAGTAGATGCTATGTACCAGGGACCATGTGCTGAGAAGAGTGATGAACAAACCAGATTGAAATCCCTGTCACTCAAGAGAAGAAGCAGGGAGATGAGGCAGGAGGTCCTATTCTCGGAGGATTAGAGCCACTTTGGGAAGTGGAGTGCTCTGGGGTCAGGACAAGAGACTCACGACAGAGGCTGCACAGTGCTAGTGCTGGTGGCATATTTTCATGGAGGACTGGAGTCAGGCCATTGGGGTGAAGTTTATTTCCCTTGTTAAGACTAGATGGTGGGTGTGGTAGATCTCATCTGGAGTATATTGACCAGTCTTCTGGATATTTCCAGTGAAAGGGATGGAATTAATAAAATCTTCAGCTAAATCCAGTGAAGGAGATGGAATTAATAAGATCTGTAGCTAAATATCATCTTCCAATGAGATCTGAAGAAAAAGGAGACGTAGAAATAGAAAGAGAAGGGGCAGAAAGAAGAAAGGCTGATACTGGCCTCCTGGCTCCAGTCCACAAACACCACAGTCCCCAGGCATGGTAGAGTAGCGCTCCCCTTGGGTACCTAGGGACACAAAGGTCTGCCGAGATGCCACCCAGCGTGAGAGCCATGTGGTGGCTTCCTGGGCCTCACAGGTGGGTTTCTGTGTTGGGATGTCAGCTCCAATCCAGGTGCTGGCTTCCGGCAGTGGTCAGCATAGGAAACATCCATCACGGACTGGCGTGCAATGTGCTGAGACGTTGCAGTCCCCAGGTGGGCTCTCTCCATCCTCATTTTGCAGAGCTCCCTGCAGCCCAGCAGGCCCTACTGGGTTCTGAATGAAGAGCTGCCGACTGTGTGTCTGGTCTGGACTCTTGCAAGGAGTGTCAGCAACACCTACCAGCCAGCTTCTGCTGTAAGCAGCCTGCCACAGGCAACAACCAGCTGGAGGAATGCGTTAGCCCGATGGACCAACCTCCAGGGAAGCCCTCTCTTCACTTTAGAACTGTCTAGCCTTTTACAAAAACACCTAATTCAGGTGACTGAACCAACCATTGGCTTCAGTCAGAAGTATGCGATATACAACATACATTTCACACACACACACACACACACACACACACACACACACACACACACACACATGCATGCAGGAGCTTTGGGGTTCGCCAGTGGCCATGTTTTTTGTTTTTGCAGACTGTTAATTGCAATCTCTCTATCTGCGCTGATCTGACAACTAGATAATTCCCTAAGACATTCTGTGAAGAGCAGGGTTCTGGTTTGGCTCTTTGCTCTTAAAAGTCAACTTGAGCCAAGAGGCTCTTCTCATCCTGCTTCAGGCTGGGAATGTTTTTCCCACCTTAATGCCCTCATGTTTTGTTCTTTTCCATCAGTACTGCTTTATGAGATTAGTTCTTTCTAAATGACTTATAGGCTGTGTTCGTGGGAGGCAGGCACATGTGTGTGTGTGTGTGTGCGTGTGCGTGTGTGTTGTAGGCTGAGATTCTGGAACTAGGGAGAATTGTGTGTTAAAGCACAAACGGTTTTGGTATATAACTGCACTTATATTGGTTGCCTCCCTTCACTCCCCAGGCCTTTAATTGTTCATATTTTAACTGGAACACACTTCTGATTCATATGCATAAGATTTAACTTTGGCTCACTCAGCAGGGTCCTAAGCTTGAACATTTTACCCATAGAGAAGCCTTCTTGTTTTCAAATTAAAATTCTTTTTGAGATTCACGCGCAGTTGTGAGAAATAATGCCGAGAGATCCTCTGCACGCTTAACCCAGTTTCCCACAACGATAACGTCTTGCAAAACCATAGTAAAATATCACAATCAGGATATTGATGATGATACAGTCAAGCTATGGAGCAGTTCCCTCACCACAGTGACCCTCACCCTCCACTCCCACCCACCTCCATCCCTTGCCCCTGGCAACCACTACTCTGTTCTCCAGGTCTGTAACTTTGAAAGGCATGTTTTGTTTTGTTTCTTAAATCAGGCTAATCTTGGTGAAGTTGACTTTATTCCTCACTAGTGTCCTAAGCCCTCTGCCATTGGCTAGATAGAAATTTAAAGCAGCTGTTCTCCATGCTCTTTACCCAGTCTGCACTGTGCTGTAGTGACTGAGAGTGCGGGCTCTACAGGTGGAATCATACAGGAATTACTAGCCTAGTGATCGAAGACAAGTTGCTTAACCTTCATATGCAAAATGGGGATGATAATAATAGGACCCAGAGACTGTTGAGGGCTTAACTAGGTTAATAGATCCAAGTACTAAGGACAGTGCTTCTCACTCAGAGCTCCTGTCATTTTATGGGGCCTGAGAGTCTGCATTCTAACAAGCTCCCAGGTGATGCAAATGCTGTTGGTTCTCAGACCACGCTCTGTAGCAAGGACTCAGGAGAGTGCCTGATACACAGTAAGCACTCAAGAATCGTCGGCTGTGTTTTTCCAGATGAGTCTGAAGCTATGTTGGATAGAAGCCAGAGCAATGAGCCTGAGTTTTAAGGTTCAGAGCCTGGAATGCCCCTAGCTTCGCCAGTCCCAGGGCCAGCCTAGACCTCAAGAGTGAGGCTGCTGGTCAACCTTAACAGAAATGGGTGAGAGAGTGTGAATGCACCCCCGTCCCAGTCTCTACCCCCGTGCTGTTTCCTGTAGGAAGAGGCACGCCCCAGGAGTCACTTCTCTTTCTTACTAGCGTCTCCTGCCTTCAGAAATGCAGCTCCTGCAGGTGCCTCCCTTCTCCACCTGGGCAGGCAGGTGGTGGGGGGCAGTGAGAGAAGAAAGACCACCTGTGCCCAGGTGGCTGTAAACTGCCCGGGGCAACTGTGCCCAGCAGCTCTAAACTGCCAAAGGTTGACTTGCCCTTCATACATCAGGGATAATAGTGGGAATGATAGCTGTGCCCTGGCAGCAGCCCTACCATGTGTCCTCATGGAGTCTCTGTGCCTCAGGCAGCCACGGTTACTGGTCCTGAGATGGCAGCCCTGGGGAAAGTGAGCAGGCTGGGGTTTTTCTGTCCAAGGCAAGTTGGAATGCCATCCTCCTGGCATTAAATCTCACAAGCGACCCAACCTGGTTGTAGAAATACAAATAGCACATAAGTACACTCACAGGTGTGTGCGTGTCCACTTGACACACCCCTGCTGTTACAGGGTATCACCCAGCTTCTTCATGCCTGTCAACCTGCTGGGGAAAGATAACGGCTTGTGCTTGTTTTAAGTTGCATTTCTCTAATGACTAGAAAGGCTGAGCCTCCCTTCTGGTGTTTATTTGCCACCTGCAGCTCATGAAATCAGGTTTCTAGCAACACCCTGGCCACCAGCTCGGCACACCAATGAGGGGGCACCACCGAGGCTTCACAGGAGGAGGTGAGCAGTATTTATTTGTTTAACATAAAGACTCTGCTGCAGAAGCAGTGGCTGCAGCCCCCAGAGGGCCAGCAGCTCATGTTGGAAGAGAGAAGAAAGCTTCCATGTGACACCAGACTCTTTTTGTTCTGGTAACTATTCATCGTCATTCTGTGTCTGTGACGGTGCAGCTCCAGCCAGCCCGTCTGTGTCCAACAAGAGGGCCATTCACGGATCCACATGGTCCTGAGGCAGTGTGATGCAGCCAGCGGGAAGAGCCCTAGGCCTGGGGCCAGCAGACCCAGGTTCAAATCCCAGCTGTCACTGCGGAGGGCACGGGCGACTTTCCCCCAGCTCTCCTACTCTTTGCCATCTTGCAGCTTTTGACCTGCCTCCGCCCGTCCTTAGGCCTCACTGTACGCTTGGCCTCTGTGGTACTGTTTTTTCCAGCTCCTCTCCCAGCCCCTGGGACCACTCTTCCCCTCTGCCCTTGAAGGGTCCTAGTCTGGGTGTCCTCCAAGTCCCTCTCTGTACGTGCAGTTCCTCCTGATAGCACCCACTGGGCAGTTTCAGCTTGTTTCCACCCAGCCGGCTTCCGGCAGGCGCTCTCTCCTGGGCCCCTGCTCACATCCCCCTGCTTTGCAGCAATGCCATCTGGCGCTCTGTTCCCAGGAACGCTTGCCATGTCCACACCTGAAGGCATTTCTCCCTGAAGCTTCTTCTGCTGTGGGCCGGGTCTTAGTAAATGGTACTGAGTAGTCACTTGAGCCAAAGACCTTAAGAGTTCGCCCTTGGGCCCTCCATCTCTGCTGCTAGAAACTTTTCCATGACTCCCCACTGCACACTGAATGAAATCCAAGCTCTCTGGAGTTCTTTCCTAACTTAAATTCTTGATTTTCCTCCACTGATTTCCCTGAATGTATTGTTCGTTCACGTCAAACTGGACTACTTACAATTAATCATGTACTACCCAAATAATCATGTACCTTCTGGTCTCTGCGCCTAGAGAGCAGGGTTTTTCAACCTTGGCACTATTGACATTTTCAGACAGATCATTCTTTGTGGCGAGGGGATCTCCTGTGTATTGTAAGACGTTCAGCAGCATCTCTGGCCTCTACCCAGTAACATCACCTCCCCAGTCATGACAATTAAAGATGTCTCCAGACATTGCCTAATGTTCCCTGGGAGGCAAAATTGCCCCTTACTGAGAATCACTGATCAAGAGTTCATATTGTTTCATCTGCATGGAAAGCCCTCTCCCATGTCTCCCTTCCCCTAATTTGTAATTTAGTGATAAATTCAAAAAAGTAACTTATAGAAAAATATGCACTATGCTTGTTGTATGTGCAAGGGAATGAGGAATGGAATAGAATATGCAAAGATGAACATAGTGATGTAAGGTGTGTTTCCTCAGGCTCCTCTTGTCGAGGGTTAAAAATGTGATGCCTTCTTATAGAACCAACCTGCGTTTGGCTGTCTCTCACCTCCACCTGTTATTGCAGGATTCTGGCCCCAGAAATTCCTGGGAGCAGTTAATCTCCCATGGCTTCACAAAAGAATCCCATGACAGACAAGTTACCTCTGCCATGGCATCCACCCCCGGCCTCAGACACCTGTCAGGCTGGGTGATGCCCATACATGAGGTACCTGCCAAGCGCTGAGGGTTCTCCACCTCGAAGTGGCCTTGGCTCTGTGGGAACCCTCGCGGCACCACTGTCTCTTTGTGTTCTCTCCAGAACTATAGATATGGGATTTTAATGAAACTACTCTTCGCTGCTTAGACAGGTACCCATGGAAGGCTGGGCTGGGAGTCAGCCCAAGGGACAGATACTATGACAGACTCGTTATTCTTCCACCTTGGCTTTGTTACTTGTCCAGCGTGTCATGCCTGATGCTCTCCCAAGATGCGCACCGGGGCAGGGTCCTGGTGGCTGGCCCCCCAGTTCTCCAGATACGCCGAAACATGTCTGAATCCCAGTGGCATCAAACCATAATCAATCTCAAGGCTGCAAAGAACAAAGAGCTTTATTTGGGGTCTTAAGTGTTGCATTTCAGGAGACACAGATCCTAGTGAAACCGAAAGAGTTGTTTTGGAGAGGGGAAAGAGTCAGGGGCTTATAAAGACAAAAAGCCACATGGTTGTTCTAGTTGCCCAGGGAGAATTGTGATTGATTTTGACGCAAGTCAGGAAATATTTGTTCTTAAGGAATTGAGAGTTGTTTTAGGGTAGGGGTCCGATAAGTGGGTAGGCTGTCACAAGTTATTTTAGGGTAAGGGTCCAATAAGTTTCTTGAGTTTCTGGCAGATCTGCTGGATGTCTTTGTTAGGACAATAAGCAGTCAAAAGGTCAGATTCCATCCAGGTTGAGATGTGAATATATCACACCTCTTTAATGGCCTCCTGGCTCCATTTTAGAGAGCTCTCTTAGCAATTACGATTCCATTTTGATTTTCCTTCCACAGTGGTGTCAACTGGGAAATAACACAACGTAAGAGCTGTGAGCTGAGTTTTATTCAGTGCCTTACTGAGGACTACATACTGGGAAACAGCCTCTCAGAGAGCTCTAAGATTATATATGTGATGTTGGCTAAGGGGTATGTGCAATCAGGCATACATCTGCTTGTCACAAGGAACAGATATCTCAGCTAATGATTTTAGTGCTTTTTCTAAGTATGAGAAGATGCAAGAATCTGGCTTCATAAAAATTTCGTCTGAAATATCTCCGAGGGCCTGTTTGCCTGTTTTCCCAAAGCACAGAGTGTCTTATCCTGTTCTTCATCCTGAATTCCTTCCAGAGTGTACTGTAGGTCAGTGATAGCATGGCTAATGACGTAATCCTTGAGGAATCAGATGGTGAGTGACATTCCTTTTTTTTTACAGTGGTGAGCATGGACCAATCTGGAATAGATACTCTGTGCAATGGGCTGTGACATTATGAATGAACTTTTTTTTTAATATCAAATTTTCTTAAACACTCTTGTTATTCTTTTTTTAAAAAAATCTGATTCATCCTCAAATCTTGCCTTCAAGATTTCTGAGCTTCCTTCCTTTAGACCTCTCTGCTCCCAATATGATGGAATGTGGGCTCTCACTCTCCTACGAGGTCCTACACTTTGACCCTCTTATGGGCCTTTAATAAATTCTGCTCTGTAGTATAGTTATTTGGGTACTTTTCTCTCCCCTCTGGTGTGAATACTCCTTGAAGATATGGTGTACCTTAAACCCACTGTAGGTGCCATCACTGTATGATGAAACTCCAGCTGTGTGACTGGACTTCATGAGTACATAACAGACATCATGTGCCATGAACTGGTGACAGAGATGAACTGTAGGTGACATGAAGATGTCACCTCATGTGACACCTACATGGAACATCGAGGATACTGTTGAACGAAAAAAAAAAAAAGCACAACGTGAGAGTTGTGAGTTAAGTTTTATTTGGGGCAAAATGAGGACTATAGCCTGGGAGACAGCATCTCAGATAGCTCTGAGGAACGGCTCCAAAGAGGTAAGGGGAAAGGTCAGTATTATATATGATTTTAGTGAAAGGGGGGTATATGCAGTCAAGCACACACATGTTTTAGCAGAGGGTTGCTGCTAGTCACAAGGAGCAGATGTCTCCATTCAGTACTTTTCGAATAGATATGAGAAGATGCAAGAATTTGGGCTTATAAAATCTTCTCCTGAAAATATCTAACTATCTGAAGGTCTATGCTGCCAGTTTTCCCCAGAGAACAGAGTGCCTTATTCCTGATCTTCACCCTGAACTCCTTTCAGGGTGTGCTGAAGGTCAGCAGCTGCAGTGGCCATTGACTTCATCCTTGTAGAGACAGATGGCAAGTGCCAATTTTTAATTGGTAACACAAAGATCTTTGACCTGCTCTGCCACTACTTCACTGGGGCCCTGGCCAGCTCTCATAACTCCTCCATCTCAGTGTCCCATCCATAAAATGAGGGAAACAGACCCCAGGGATCTGGCGAGACTCCATTTATGTGCACTGAACCACTGAGAGGAAACCCTCTCCACTTATTGAGGGGCTATTTTCAGTAATCTGTGCATTTTAGACCAGGAAATAGTGGTGTGGTTTTTCAGTAAAATACCCCAGTGATCTCCTGTCTGTCTTCAGATATCGTTCACATAAAGAGCTTATATTCAGGAAGAACTCAGCAGGTTGGAAGTGAGGATTGAAATTCAATTCCCATCACTCCTGGCCTAGATCCCTCTGCTCCTCAGATGCTTTCCTGTAGTCTTGGGAAACTTCTGGAAGCCAGGACCAACTTACAGCCACAGCCAAAAACCAGGACCCTTGCTCCAGGGCACCAGGGCTCTGGAAAGGTTCAGGAAAAGCTTTGATTTCTAATAGAATCCTGTTGTTCAGGAAATCAGAGAGGGGTAGTTTAGGAGCAGAAACTTCATTGTTCAAGAGCCCACCTGCAAGTTGTGAGGGACCTGGGGGTTGTAGGTGCTGCTGACTAGGAAAAGGAAAGGTGTTCTCCTCTCCCCTCCTTGCTGATTTTGCAGAGGGTGGGGACCACAGTGAAGGGAGGAAGGAGTTTGCATGGGAAGTATAGCTATCACAGAGCCTTGCTCATCCAGAATTACGGGAATAAGGTTTGCCATGAGTGGATTTCCCAGAAAATAGAATATCAGCCCTGTGAGCAGATTTTGAAAAAGTATTATCATCTGGGGAGAAGTCTTTCTGATGGGTGTTGCACCTTGCCCAGCTCCTTAAAAGGAGCATGTGGAAGAGCATTTTGCTTCTTCCGTGATTCAGCCTTATAGCCCATCACTTGCACCTGAGCTTTAGCTAGTCTCATGGGTTCTGACACATGCCCCATGCTTTTCCTTCTGAGCCTTGGTGCCCTTGTCTCCATATGTCTGCATCCTATGACCTTCTACTCTGTATTCTCCCCAAAGCACACACAGTGAGCTCCAAATAAACATCTTTGAATGAACAACTTAGGGTCATAAAGACCCCTACCATTTTGAAGTTCTGTCCAGTTGGCGAAGCACTTTCCTTGTCTTTTTTGAAACAGAGTTGTCCTCAGGGGCTCCCATGAGGGGGAAACTCCTGTTCATCCTTTCACTCCCTCTACAAACGTTTCATTACTTCCTCCTTTGTCCTGGCATGATGCCAGGCATCAGAGGTGTGGAGACGAATCAAACCTGCTTCTTTCCCTCAAGGAGCTGATGATCTAAAATGTATATGAAGAAAGTGGACACAATTTAGTATGCAAGTGCTCTGCTGGGTCATGCCCCACCTGCCATGGTGCACAGAGAAGGGGATAGTTCCCCTATGCCTAATGGCCTAAGACAAAGGTGTTTTTAAAAATTCTTTTTGATTTCCTTCATTCTCTCTCTTTTCTCACTGTCACGCCTTGATATACCTGGTACACCTACTCTTACCATCTCTCTGTCCCTCTTATCACCTGCTGTTTCTCATCTACTCATTTCTAGGAAATTGATTGAATTCGTCGTATCCTTTCCTTATAGCAGTGGGTTTCAACCCTGCCTGCCTGCACTTTACAGGCACCTGGGAATCCATTAATCCCCATACTGTGTCCTAGGCTCAGAGATTTTGATCTAATTAGTCAGAGTAGGTCTCAGACTCCCAGCTGATGCTGGTATGCACCAGAGTTTAGAACTGTTTTATGGGCAATTGTAAATCTATAGATTCTGACAAGGCTTGGGGATGGCCCTAGACTAACCTGCAGATTAAGGGCATGGGTTTTGTGACAGCTCTTTTCTAAGCACAGAATCTATTTTTAAATCACTGGAGTGTGAAGACTGAGTCCTGGCCTCTTTGCAAGTTGTAACAGCCAGTGGATCAACAGGTAGAGTGGCCCAGGGCCAAGAAACGGCCCAATCCATACTCCAAGATGTCTTTTTTTTTAAAGACACCAATTGTACTTGAACATTTGTTACTTCCTTATTTTTTTTTAATTAATTAATTTATTTATTTGTTTTTGGCTGTGTTGGGTCTTCGTTTCTGTGCGAGGGCTTTCTCTAGTTGTGGCAAGCGGGGGCCACTCTTCATCGCGGTGCGCGGGCCTCTCACTCTCGCGGCCTCTCTTGTTGCGGAGCACAGGCTCCAGACGCGCAGGCTCAGTACTTGTGGCTCACGGGCCTAGTTGCTCCGTGGCACGTGGGATCTTCCCAGACCAGGGCTCGAATCCGTGTACCCTGCATTAGCAGGCAGATTCTCAACCACTGCGCCACCAGGGAAGCCCCCCCAAGATGTCTTAACACCTCACAAGCAGTTGTGATGGTGACTGAGGTAATTTCTAATCAGGTGTTTGAAATCTCAGCTAATCAATGTTGGTGCTAACAAGGGGCCAGAGATTTTATCATAATGGCCAAATCATCACAACTCAGTTTATAAACTGAGAAGCTTCAAGATCTGTGGTTTGAAAACTTAATATAAGCTATTTATACACCCAGAAAAGTTAACTGTAACCTGACATCCATAAGATATATCTAGGAGGGCCAAGTTACCAAAGTAGTGACAAGCTGCCACCTTCTAATTTCTGAAGGATCTTCTCTCAAAAATCAGCCTAGTCATGGGACTTCCCTGGTGGTCCAGTGGTTAAGACTTTGCCTTCCAATGAAGGGGGTGAGGGTTCGATCCCTGGTCGGGGAGCTAAGATCCCACATGCTTCACGGCCAAAAATACCAAAACAAACAAACAAAAAACCAGAAGCAATATTGTAACAAACTCAATAAAGACTTTAAAAATGGTCCACATCAAAAAAAAAAAAATAATCAACCGAGTCAGGCTCTGGCTGCATCCAGCTGTGGGTGACGTGAGTCCACATAGCAGCCACCTGGTGCTGTTTGCCATACTCAGATGATTTTAGTCAACTGGCAAACATTTATGGAGCACCTACTATGGGCCTAGCATAGAGGAACATGGACGTGGATAAACATAGATGTTGTCCTTGAGGCACTTGCTGTCTTGTGAGACTGACTCCAACTTTTCTAATGTATGAAGATGAAATCATAACCCAGAAGATAACTCATAGCTGCATCCTCCAGCCCAGGGCTCACGCAGAGCAGCAAACAAGGGCTGAAAAAGTCAATGGGGTAGGAGGCGCTTTAGGGCTCTGTTCCCTGAGCCTGAAACTCAGGGTATTAGCATGCTTCCCTTGCTTTCACCCAGGAATAGGTAATGCAGAGATTAAACAAGGCGGTTTAATGCAACAGGTATGTAATGGGCATCAACTTTGTGATGAAGTTGATGAAGCAGAGTTGAAATACTCATGGTCTGTGACCTCAAGGAAGTGATGAAGGGAAGACAAGTGCTTGGCTTATTCTAGTATAAAAGAAAATAATGGTAGTGATAATTATGACGCTGATGGTAATGGCAGCTCCCCTTTGGTGAGTGGTCAGTGTGTGCTGGGCACAGTGCTCAGTTCTCGTCCTGCACACATAACACACCCATTCTGTGATGTCAGTGCCCTTGTCATCATATACCTTAGAGAAAGCCGAGGATGTGAGAGGTTGGCTAATGTGCCCAGGATCACACAACCTGTAAGGAACCTTCCCGAGATCCAAATCCAGGCCCATCTTCTCCATAGCCTGAGCACTCAACATCTGTGGTGCATTCTAAGAAGAGAGGCCTAAAGGAGATTCTTTGGGGGCTGGAGGGGGCGAGGACACTTCTGGATAGGGGCTGGATTGGGTTCTCCCAGAAACTGACCCTGAAACGAGGATTTGAATGCAAGTAGTTTATTGGGAGGGGATCCCAGGAGGCGCTGGTTGGGAGTAGTGATGTGAGACAGAGGGAAGGGAAGGGAAGGGAAGGGAAGCGAAGGGAAGCGAAGGGAAGGTCACCAAGTCATGATACATAATCGAGAAGTTGCCCCTGTGGGCAACTGGATGTCAGTCTCAGTGGGGCACTACGTGAGATAGTGCAGACCCACTTCAGAGCCATCCTACCTGACTGGTGAGGAAGCTGAGATCCTTGTTACCATGCTTTTTACTACCTGTCATTAGTTGAGGGCCACTTTTTTTTTTTTTTTTTTAACGTGGACCATTTTTAAAGTCCTTATTGAATTTGTTACAATATTACTTCCGTTTTATGTTTTGATTTTTTGACCCGAGGCGTGTGGGATCTTAGCTACCCGACCAGGGATTGAACCTGCACCCCCTGCATCGGAAGGCGAAGTCTTAACCACTGGACCGCCAGGGAAGTCCCGAGGGCCACTTCTAAGGCTTGGCATTAATTCTTTGGTCCTCTGGCTGTGGGCAGAGCAGGCTCGGAGTTCTCAGTGGACAGCCTTACATATCTAGGCAGGTGCACTGTTCTAGGCCTGTCTTGAGCTATGGGCCCTGGAGGCCCAGGCTGAAGGATGGCAATGCAAGTCCTCCCCGATCTGCACTGGGGAGGCTGTGTGATATGCTTGAGCTCAGAGACCCACACCACTAACTCTTCTTCAGGATTAGTGGTTTTCAGGCTCCACAGGGGTGAGTGCAAGCCCAGCAGAGAGGAACTTCTTACCCGTAAACAGGCATGGGTACTTTGCTGATGATCAGAATGATGATCAGATGATCAGAATGATGTCCCAGCAATTGAAAGATCAAAGATCTGGGAGTTTGTTCATAAACTGGTGTAGATGCCTTTGTTGACTGAAAAAAAAGCACAACCTAAAAGTTGAGAATTATGTTTTATTTGGCGGACAAAACTGAGGGCTTTAGCCCAGAAGGCAGCCTCTCAGCTCTTACCAAAGAAGAGGAGCCTGGATATATAGGAGTTTTGCAACAAAAACCAGGTAGTCGGAACATCAAAAGATTACGGTTAATTAAAGAAAACCAGACATGTCAAGTTAATGAATTTAACGCTTTTCTATGTATGGGAGGATGCAAGAGTCTGGGCTCATTGCAGTCATTACTTTAATATGTACCTTAGCTCTCTAGGGGCACAATCCTATTCTTTCCCATCCTGAGTCACCTCAGGGTACACAGTTGGGGTGGCCACAGTGGCCGCAGTGGCTGCTGGCTTGATGACTGCGACATCCTTTGTCTACTGATACAGCAGGCAACATTTTTCATCCACACCCTTGGAGACAAATTTTACAAGCCCTGCTGAATTTCAGGGCAGTGGACCTGGATTTGAGTGTCAGCTTTGGTGACGTCAGCCCGGCCAGCCTTTGTGGGTTCTTGTTGCCTGGCTGGCCTGCAGCACCCCATCTCACTCAGCGCAGATCTGGACCCTCTCTTGGGAACATGGGGCAAACGACCCACTGTGTGAGCTCTTCTGCAGTTCCATGAGGGATGGACACAGAGCAGTGGAAAGGAGCATGGGCTTGGGAACCAGGGACCGGGATAGAGTCCTGCTCTACTCTTTACTGGCTAATTACTCTAGGCAAATCACTTAGTCATTTTGAGCCTCATTTGTAGGATGGAGATAAAAATACTCCATTCTTTTTAGTGTTGTTGTGAGAATTAGGTCAGATAGTGCCTGTGCGATGCTTTGTATGGCTTGCAGGACATAGCAGGACTCAGTAAAGGGTAGCTTCTTATTATCATCATGTTGCTTCAACCAGGATCCTACTTGGTGGAGGCAGGGGGGAGCACTCCAGTGCTTTGTGAGCCTGGCAGAAGTCCTGACGTCATGGGAGCAGATGCTCTTTGCTTGTCTCTGTCTGTAATTATGAGGCTTTGTTCTTTTCCACAATTAGACATATCAGGTTCGAAAGAGTCATTGTCTCACGCTAATGAATAGATTAATAACCTCCCTCCCCAGATGCAGGAGACTTTATCAGCCTCTTGAAATGTTGATGATATCTCTGAAAGGGAGCTTTAGGGAGACACTCCTAAATAAATCATTCATCCCTGCCATACCTGAGCCCCACCCTTGTCTGAGAGGTGGGAGCCTGCGGCCATGGCACAGTGTACTGGCTTGGGGGTCAGTCAGGGGGCACGTGAAGTGGGTGCCCACAGGCTAGCCACTAACCAGCTGTGTGGGGAAAGATGAAAAGCCTGACTGTAATATCAGGGGGCAGGATAAAGGCTGAAGGAGCTAGAGAAAGGAAAAGGAATGCCTTTCAAGCTTGTGCTCAAGCTTGCAACTCAAAAGTGTGTTCAGGCAGGCCCAGCTCTGAAGGCGAGAGGCTTGCGGTCACTGTGCCCCTGCCTCCTCTCTCTAGAAGGCCTGCTTCCCGATTGCTGTGCCCTCGGCTGAGTCTCTCCAGGCTCGGTGTCAGCCTTTAGGGCTGAGCATCATCAGTTTTGTTTCCCACTCTGATTTGGGGTGCAGACTGCTTAATGTGCTATGTGTGAAGGGCTCCTCTTCTGTCTTCCCAAGATAACGCAACCAATGTTCTGTTTCCTTTATCCCTGAATACGTATTCCAGCTCTCTGATGTGGGGGGGCAGACCCCTTAACTGGCAGAGGATCCCTGCTCCGATCTGGTGGGGAGCCCTACCCCTTTAGCATTTGATGAGATCTGATACTTTCTCACTTTCCCTGCAGAAGGTCAGCAGCCTATGGAGGAAGCAGAACTTATCTAGAATGATGTTTCCCCAAATTGAGTATAGTATCAGAGCCTTTTAACAAACACAACTGGATTTCATATTTATTCTTCTGCTTTCGTAATAGACGTTGACCTATCCTGAA
The DNA here is from genome assembly GCF_028023285.1 of Balaenoptera ricei. NCBI lineage: Eukaryota > Metazoa > Chordata > Mammalia > Artiodactyla > Balaenopteridae > Balaenoptera > Balaenoptera ricei. Next base: position 113,879,899 of record NC_082641.1, read on the forward strand.
ATGAACTGTATACTTTTAAAAGTATCTACCAGATCACACACAGAAGGCATTAGGTTTTTCTGATTCCTCTCCAGAATTAACATTTTAATTTGAGAGGCAGACTTGAATGAAAAACACTGAGACCAAGGTATCTAACATTTCAAGAGAAAATGGTGAGACTTTAAAAATGGCAAAGTTCACCAGGCCAGGCCCCCCATCCCTGGTATGGCCAGTTTGTAGGAGCTGACCTTCTCAGAAGGATTGGAGGTCTGAGCAAAGCCAACCATTAGCTTCCAAATTGATTTTCAAACCAAAACTGGAACAGTTCTCAAATGGTCCTGGGATTTGGGGCTATTAATACTGAAGAACAATGAGAAGGGAAAAGTGAGTGTGTAAGAGGTGATTTATGACTGAAAGGAAGTTGCAAGGTTGGAAACTTGTATGCAACCCAATCACAGACCCCTCTGGAGATGTTCCAGGGAAGAGATGGAGAAAGTAAAGGGAGAGCGTTTCCGAGGGATATTAAAGCTTATAAAAGGAGGTAATGTGGGCTTTGGGCCTGAAATGAGCAAGCGAGGCGCTGACCACATTGAACTTCTCATTACCACAGCAGGCTTTTGTGCAGCTGTCATCGGCACCTGAGACACCCCATGGGCCTTCCCTTGTATTTATTTCTTACCATTAGTCCGTCACCAAGCAGGTTAAATGGCAGGAAGAAAGTCTCCCCACCCGAGTGTGGGACTGTGACCGCTGCGGCTCAAACCCATGGTCTCAGCTCGGGTGTCAGGTTCTTGGGTGTCAAGGCCACAGCTCCAGCTGCTGACCAGTAAGACCAGCTATGGGCCAGTGGGGGTGGAGGCACACAGGACAGTGAGGTTGGGCAGGCAGAGCCTGGCCAGGTGTTCTGGGAATGGACACCTGACCTCACCATTTCTTTTTTCATAGTTCTTGCAAAAGTTATTTATTATTATTTATAGCTTTATTGAAGTGGAACTGATACACAATAAATTATACATATTTAAAGTATGCAACTTGCACACTTTCTATATAAATGTATATGTGTACAGACATGTGTATACATGTGTCTTTACTTGAAGGACTGGGGAGAATCAGCAAATCCATAAAATGTTTTGTTTGTGTGCAGGACATTCTTGTGGGATATACGCCAATCACATTCCTTTGGGGTAAGACAAGCAAGAGGAGGAAAGGCTGCTGAGATGGGCTTCCAGCTATCAATCCTTGAGAGACCAGAGGTGGGACCAATTGCAAATATAAACCAAGTTCCCCAAGTGGCCAGGCAAGTGTCTCTAAAAATGAACAGCATGTATTTATCTAATCTAGGGGGTGAGAACAATACCTTACACTGGTGTAGTCTTTTGTAGTTTTTAAAATGTTATACTACCAGTATTTCATTGGGGAGGGACAACATATCTGGATTGTTGTTATGGTTATTACTAATCATCATTTACCAAGCCTTCTCCTTAGAAGTCATTCGATGGCTAAATGGGAGAGAGTAGAAGGGATTCATGTCACTGGAGGGCTGTGGCTGTTTCTGCAGTCCCGCTGGAGAAGCCTCTGAAGGGTTGACCAGATGACTTTCCACTGTTAACGCTACATCCACTTGGCAGCATCAATGTCAACCCTCCACCGCCCAGACCATGCCTCCTGCTAATGCACATTGCTGCCAACAGAGTGAAAATGGAGAAAATACTGTGTGTTTAATCAGTATTGGCCAAGGAATGGGTGGGGCAAGGGCAGGGGTGCAGAAACATCTGGGAATGAGGAGAGATCTGGTATATGGAGGAGAGTCAAGCCTCGTAAAGGCATTTATGGTGTGATTAGGAGCAGAATTGTTGGCATCATATGTTTACTGGTCCCCCAGGATCTGGAAGGGCTGGGAAGTACCTCCACTCCCAATCTCCCCTTCTGCCAACTGGCATTCTTGCTGACTTAGCCGTTCTTTAGAACATCACCTCTGATCTCTCTTGGAGTGTTTAGTTCTATATTCATAAATGGGATCAGGAAGAAATTTCTAAAAGCAAGGGCTTGGCTAGTTGTGGAGGCAGAAGTTCCATTTGGAGGGAGAATCAGGAAAAGCACCGCCCCCCCCAAAGCATGTGTCAAAGAGCTGGGTGGTCAGCAGCGCCAAGGCAGGGCGAGGCCAGGAGTTCCATGTCTTCCCAGAAATGGGCCTGGTGGAAGGTCAACCCTGTCATCATCAAATTGTTCCTGACCAGAGAACACGTATTACCCTGTACTTTCCAGTCCTCTGTAATGACAATTCGGCATAGCACCAAAGGCCCAAGTTTCCTCGGTGATGCCTGTGCTTTGGAATCAGCCCTATGGAGCACACAGTAGGGATGCCCTGCAGGAATCATCTCTCCTGCACAGCCTGGCTTGGCTCCAGGATGTCTCCAAGGGTTTTGAAATGGAAAAGAAGTAACATCCTCCCTGCAGTGTCAGCGGACCAGAGGGTAACCTTGAACTCTCTGGTTTCAGTGCGGTGACCTAGGATGTCATCCTGGCTGAAACTTCATGCTGAATGCTGGCAATTATCTAACGGCTGGAAGAGACCTGTTTGGTTTTCTTAAACATCCTCTGCCTTCACTTTTTAAAGGCATGGCTGCTTTATTTATTTATTTTGTCAATAGATAACACATGCTCGTAATACAAATTCTAAAAACACTAAAAGGGAAAGCCGTGGAAAATCTTCCTTCTTCTCCTGGCCCCCCACCATCTAATTCTCCTCCTCAGAGTTAACCACTATTTCAGATTCTTACGTGTCCTTCTAGAAGCATTTTTGCACAATTGAGCAAGTATGTAAATAAGTAATCCTTTTGTTACCTCCCCATACCCCTGCCTTTTTTTCCTCCACAAGTGGTAGCAGTAGTAGGTTGGTTCTACTGAAATAGACTCTGAGATGGGGATTCCGCAGGGCAGGAAGTTTACTTGGGAGTGTGCTTGGGACCCACATCTGTGAGGGAGGGAAGGAAGTGGGACTGATCAGAAGGAGGGATTCTAACTAATGCAATCACAACAGAGGCCTCAGCCAGACCCTTGGGGAGCTCTGGAGCCAGGATGGCCCTTCACAGTTATCCCAATTTGGGGGAAAAGGAGCAGGGCTTTGATCAGTCTCTGGTTATGGACATAATCTTTGGTGAGGCAGCTAGCTCTCTTATGGCCTGAGCAGCCCATGGAGACAGATTTGGGGTCCCTCTAACACTTGCGGCCGCTGGGGAATCCAGGTGGGCCCAGGCCAGCATCCACTTCAGCAGCATATGATACACATTGCTCTGTTCATTACCTTTTTTCACTTTACAGTAGATCTTGAAGATTGTTTCACATCAGTACATAAATAGCCTCCTTATTCCCTTTTTAATGGCTGCAGAGTGTTCCTTAGTGTGGGTGTAGCATAATTTATTAAGTTCTCCATTGATGGACATTTATTCTGTTAGCGGACTTTCACAGTTACATCCAGTTCTGCAGTGTAGATTTCTCTCTTCATTCAGGTGCAAATATATCCTATGGTCAAATTGCAGGGCCCAAGAATATATGCACTTTTATTTTCGGAAGATACTATCTAGTGCCATCCATTGAGGCTATATCAGTTTGCACTCTCACTAGCAATGTATGAGATTGTCTGTTTCCCCCACTCTTACCAACACTATGTTATTAAACTTTTTTACTTTTCCCAATCTGAAAAGTTAAAAATGGTACTTTATGGTAGTTTCAGTTCGTGTTTCTTTTTTTTTTTAATGAGTGACATTAAGTATCTTTTTGTTACATTTAAAATCAATTTGTATCACCTTTTCTGCAAACTTTTTGATTGTAGCCTGCATTTGATTTAGTTCTTGGCCATTTTCTTGTTGATTTCTAGAAACTCTTTATATACTATGAAAGTTAGACCTCTGTAATATAAATTGACAAGTTCATCCTTTAACTTAGGCAGACACAGAAAGTGTTCTATGTTTAGGGACCTTTTAATGAGTACCTTCTGTGACATCTCTGTGTACAGCCTATGTTTTTCCATCCACCACTGAATCCATGTGCTGGGGATGAAGCCAGTCCCAGCTCTTCTGTCTTCAGTGATGAGGGCCCTACTTTGGCAACACAGTAAGTTCTGCAGTTTCCCTGGGGATTTTCCACCTGGGCTTGGTGTAGTGCGATCCCACCTATCTCCCATCTTCTGTCTCTCAGGTGACTGCCTCTGGAGCTGTCACATGTTCTGTGACTTGGTCCATATGAGGACAGAGTGAGCTGAACTTGGGTGAAGATTCTCATGGTTTTTTCTCTTTATTTTCATAGCCACTGGAGTTGGACAGACCTGGGTTCACATCTTCCCTTTGTCACTAAATAACCATGTCATCTTGTTATTAGCCTCTCTGAGGTTCAATTCCTCATCTGTACATGGATGGATGGATGGATGGTTGGATGGATGGATGGATGGATGGATAGATAGGTGGATGGTTAGATAGGTAGGTGGATGGTTAGATGAGCTGCCTGGGGTGTCATCTGACACTCTGGGAAGGACTTTATTTCTGAAGGCACTGACTTTCAAAGGGAGAAGAAGGGTATTTGACAGAGCAGTAGAAGCCTTACAAGAACAACCTCTTCTCAGCAGAACCCAAGCCATGATACCTTTTTAAAAATCCACTAAGAAGGCATGACTGATTGGCTTTGCTCACCCAGGCTCTCCAAACCCAAAGTGTGTGAACCTGAGTCTCAGTATCCTTACTCTGTCAGTAGAGAGCCCTTGGGGAACTAGGAAGAATGACTGACATTAAAGAGCCTTATTTACTCTTCAAAAGTTACATACAGACTGAGTTAGAAGGTGAGCACTTTACCACCAAGAGGCTTCGAAAATCACTTAGTATGTTTTTCTATAAAAGCCAGTCACTTGTTTCTAGGTATTTTTTGATTTTCCCTTTGATTTCTTCAGTGATCACTTGGTTATTAAGTAGTGTATTGTTTAGCCTCCATGTGTTTGTCCATAATTCAAAAAGAGTCATGTACCAAAATGTTCATTGCAGCTCTATTTACAATAGCCAGGACATGGAAGCAACCTAAGTGTCCATCATTGGATGAATGGATAAAGAAGATGTGGCACATATATACGATGGAATATTACTCAGCCATAAAAAGAAATGAAATGGAGTTATTTGTAGTGAGGTGGATGGAGTTAGAGTCTGTCATACAGAGTGAAGTAAGTCAGAAAGAGAAAAACAAATACAGTATGCTAACACATATATATGGAATCTAAGGAAAAAAGAAAAAAAAGGTCATGAAGAACCTAGTGGCAAGACAGGAATAAAGACACAGACCTACTAGAGAATGGACTTGAGGATATGGGGAGGGGGAAGGGTAAGCTGTGACAAAGTGAGAGAGTGGCATGGACATATATACACTACCAAGTGTAGAATAGATAGCTAGTGGGAAGCAACCGCATAGCACAGGGAGATCAGCTCTGTGCTTTGTGACCACCTAGAGAGGTGGGATAGGGAGGATGGGAGGGAGGGAGATGTAAGAGGGAAGAGATATGGGAACATATGTATATGTATAACTGATTCACTTTGTTATAAAGCAGAAACTAACACAGCATTGTAAAGCAATTATACTCCAATAAATATGTTTAAAAAAAAGCCAGTCATAATCTATCAAAAGATTAATCTTAAAAGATTTTATGGTAGCACTTAGAATTGCAGTATTTATACATGGAAAATGCTTCATTTATTACCAACTTGAGGAACATGGCATTGCAGATGAGTTAGGTTTCTATATACCTGAAGTTTGGTATTTAAATATGCATTTTATTTTTCCAATACTATGTTATTTCAAGCATTTTAAAAATCCTTCTATTGTAATTTCCTTCAAGTCAATTTTGGACAAGTCTTATTTTTTTATGTCACTTTTTATAAAAATATGTTTCCTTCCCTTCTTAGTAAACAGCACACCTTAGACACAAGTTACCAATTTCATGAAGACTTGGGGTAGTCATTAATAAACAGACATTATTTTCCTGGGTTCTTGGATTCAGTAATGTTTTTAGGGGCTACTGCAGTATTCAGGGCTGCTTGGCCCTGCAGACAGTGGCCTGTAACTGTTCTGCTTTTATTAATGGTACTTCTCCTCTCCCATTTCATTGTCCTTCTTGTGTCTCCCTTTGTCCTGAGTGTGTCTCTTGCTGTACGTGAGCTTCTCGATAACTACTGACTTCTCTCAGACCTTTTTTATAGCTTTTGTGGACAGAGTTGAAAGGTTGACCTTGCTGGGGGTCTGGTCTCTAGATAATACAGATATTCCTGTAGGAGATTATGACTTAGCAACCAAGGTGGTCATTGTATTTAGTTAGGGCTGTGAGCGTGTCTGTGAAGAGGCTCAGCAACACCGAAGAAGTGTGCCATGGAACAGTCTGTTTCAGCTTTAGAAAATAATAATAACAATGGAAAGAAATTGCTCAATAACTGATTCCGTGAGGGAACATGGAGATTGTTATCCAGTGAATGTTGATTTTAGAATTCAGGTTCATTGTAAACATGCTGAAAACAAAGGCTAAGATGCCAGCACTCTGCATGAAAAGCAAACACTTACCCATGTAATAGGATTCATTGGGAAAGCAGTCTGCCCTTGTCGGTGGGCAAGCATGAGTTTATTGAGCAGCAATTGTGTCTGTCACTGGTGCAGGGAGGTGAGGGGTAGGTGGGACTGTGGGTGGATGTTTTCACCACCAGCTGCCCCCACCTGAGCCTGGCTGAGTCCTCACTGGGGATCAGTGTCAATGGGCATTGATGATGGGACCATGGCTACCCATATGATCAGATTATAACAACGGCTATCACTCTCTGAATGCTTACTGGGTTTCAACACTTTGCACACATTTCTCAGTGCATCCTTACAACAATCTTATAAGATCTATTGTTACCTCTACTTTACAGATGAGGAAACTGAGACTCAGAGGGATTAATACATAACATCAAGGTCACACAGCTAGTAAGTCTGTCCAACTCCAGAGTCTGTTCACCTAACCCACTATGCTTTGCTAGCTCTGATAAGTGATCTGCATTAAGTCAAGGGGAGGAGCCAAATGCTAGTCCTCTGGCCTCTGGCAGCAAAGAGTTGGGTGTTCCAGAGCCTCCTAGATATGCCATCAGTTCCTTCTTGCCCCACTCACATCTCAGGAGGGAATCTACAGGCACCCTCTTAATCGTAACCCCTGAAACCTAGGGTAGCTATTGTGCCTCCCCATGTGATAGACCCTTCCTCTGCTGCACATGGTTATGGGAGGGAATCGGAGAATTGGTCAACCAAGGTTTATGCTCATACGGATTGTCCCAAGTGAGGCAGTACTATCATCTGGTGACAGCATACCTACATTGTTGAACAAGTGTCTGAAAGAAAGGGCCTTGAGAGGTAAATGTGAGAGCTTAAACCTTATATCAGAGTCCTATGCTAAGAGAGGTGCCTTTTCAAAGTTCTGTTGTACGCATTAGCACATTTGGATCCACACAGAGTAAGGATGGCTGTTGGCTCTTACTTAAAAATCCAAAGGTCCTAAGACTCCATGGTGCTGACTCATCTCCCTGTACATAAGAAGAGAGGAGAGATAGGCTCCAAAGTGGCTGCTCTCTGTAATGCTGAATAGTGCAAGGCATTTCCCTAAAATAGCTTATTAGTGTAGCCCAGTTTTCACTAAAGGAAAACTGATCTTCCTGCATGAAAGCGAAGGCATGATTTTATTCAAATTGGTTGATGTTAACCCAGTCCAACTCTATTCTGGGTTCTCTTAAACAACAAAGGTTTAAGACCTGGCTGCTGTCTTGGGGACTCTGTCTGTTGGGGACTTCAGCTGAGGATGGGGTAGGGAGAGGAGCAAGAAGCATTCCTTTGAGCCAGCCTGGCACTTGCATTCAACCTGGGTGACCAACTGTCTCTGTTTGCCTGGGAGTGAGGGGTTTCCCAGGAGAAGGGACATTCAGTGCTAAAACCAGGAAAGACCTGGACAAACCAGGATGAATTGGTTACCCTAAAAGTTGCTAAACCTCCATGTGCCTCAGTTTCCTTATCTGCAAAATGGAGATGATAACACCAGATTTCAAAGGTGATGTAAGAGAGAATTGAATGTGATAAGATTTGTCAAGCTGTGGCATGTGGGAGCATCAGTATATGAATGCTTTAAGACATCAAGGAGGGACAAGAATCCCACAGAACTGCGGAACCTTCAGGAAAGGACAAAGCCAGCATGAGCCAAAGTGAACTGGGGAAGACTCTGTGGAGACAAGTGTGCTCCAGAGGGGCCTTAAAGAACCAGTGAGACTTGGTCTGAAATTGTGCAAGGAGATTTGATTGTCTTAGAATAAACTATGGATGACTCTAGAAATAACTTTTTCCTTGCTTCAAGACACTTGTGTGTTTCAGGATTTAGCTACTGCTGTGCTGTGATTCTCAACCCCTTCTGTCTGCTGCCCCCCACCTGTCCACTCTTTTCATTGGAATTTGCTTCTGCTGTGCCATCAGCCTAGTCCCCCACCCCCCTCCCTAAAACACCTACTCATTAACTGGCCACCAGCCCCCTCCCCATGAGAGGTGTCTGGTCAGCCAGGACTAGGGAAACTTAAGCTCAGAGAGGTTAAGTGATTTGCCAAGAATCACCCAGCAAATCAATTTTGAATCCAGAAACAGGAACCAGATGTCTGCACCTTACTCCATGCTTACTTTGGAAGGTGGAGTGTAGGGCCCGGGAGCCCCCAGCAGAAAGACTGAGCTCCTCTGGGAGAGACCAGGAATTCCAACGTTGTCCTGTAATTTATGGTCAGGAGTTCCCCCTAAGTGTGTCTTATGGGAAGGCATTTTTATAAAAATTCAGCTTTGAGGATACTCCCTGAGTTTGGAAGTTTTTACCTATGAAGGAAATCTCTGACTATCATTTAGGAAAAGATGCCACAATGAATGAATTTAATGAATTAAGGATTTGGCACAAGCTATGTCAAGTAATGAGCTTTCCATTTCCAGTTACACATTCAGTGCTTCTCAATTCAGCCAAAATTGGCAAGAGTCAGGCTGGTTATTAAAGCAAAACCTGGAAAAGGCAATTAAGTGCTCCCAGGGTTAAAAGGTTGAGTCCACTGGAAACACAAATCACAAATTTTACTCACAGATATTCCTGTTACTCAGAGGCTCTGGCTCTTAAACATCAGTGCCGGAGGGGGAGGGCTCTTCACTTGGGGCAGGGTGATAAAAGGCAGGCAAGGACCGGTCCGGTCCTTTGTCTTGCTGCAGTGGAAGAGGGGAGTGCAAGCAAGTCAGGTCTCCAGGTGGCTCAGTCGTGTTCCAGTAGCTTCCCTGGAGGTGGAAGGCATTGTTCCAGGCATCTCGTGTGTGCTCCTTGGGCGTTTAGAAATAGGCTGACCAACCATCCTGGTTTGCCCAGGACTGAGGGGTGTCCTGGTCACAGAACTTTGGTCAGTGCCAAAACTGGAAAAGTCCCAGGTAACCCTGGTGACCAATTGGTCACCCTGTAAATGACCCTGATCTTTTTTTCAAGAGTACTTATTTTCCTGCCCAACAATTCTGCAAAATGATAAAACCAAAGTTGTTGGGTGTAGACTCCATGCCTCCACCTCCATAGCTGTCAAATGGGAATCACTGAATTCCCACCACCTGGGGTGGTGTGAGGGTTAGCTGAGAGTAAGCAGGTGAGTGCTGGGCACAGAGCAGGGGCCTGGACAAGGTTGCTGCCCAGCTGTGGAGCCTATTTATTGTTCTCTTGATGAATGTGGCTGCTTTAGCAGCCCAGAGGGCTCAGAGGATTCCCGAGTCCTACCCAAGATCTACTCACATCGTGTCACTCAAGCTAACATATCTTTGGAGAAGAGGTGGACAGTAGCTTATACTAGTTTTTTGTCCGAAAGTGGGTCCCATTTCAGAGCAGCCAGCAAGGAGAGCCGGTGCTCCTTGGAGAGTGAAATGCGCTGCCCTGAGAATGGTTTTATCAGTTTTCTGATCAAACCTATTTTGGATAGTCTGTCAAGCAGGTTGAGAAATGGACAATCTTGGATGGATGTGTAAAGGAGGCCGTTTTAGTGTCTATCCCACTTTGTCCTTTCAGAGGGTTATTTGCATGAAAAAGTGTCCCAGAGGAGAAGCTATGGGACAAAGAGCCACTGCCACCGGCCACCTCTGAGAGCGGAGAGGAGCCAGCCCTGTCTGCATGTTTTAACTTCTTGGGAAAAAGTGACATAGCAGAGTATCTTAGTCCAAATTTACATGCAGTGCAGTCATTCACGGAGATGCTGTCTCTGCTAATAATGTAGCAATTAAAATGGAATGTGACTGCTAATTAAACCTGCCACTCAACTCAGAGATGCGTTTCTTTTCTAATGGAGTTAGATCTGATCTGGCCTGTCTTCAGGATTTGGATTAGAACGGAAGGCCCAAAGAGGAAAGTTCCTCTAAATACCTTTACATTTTCTTCTTTTGAAAATGAACCTTAATACTAGCTAAGATCAAATTAAAAGCTCAAACCAAATAAGTCATCTTAAATTTTAGCAGTGTACGTCTTTGGCATGAGTTTTCATTTGTTCCTTCATTCAATGTACTTTTCCTCATTTGATTTGTGAGTAGAATTTTAATAATTTGAAATGTTCATAGTTTGTTTAATGTTAAACTTTCTTTAAATTTATATTTGATTAAAACCCCTACCATTTAGCTTGGTATATTAGCAGGTATATTAGCACCTGTTTTAGTCGCCATATAATTAGGGAATTTTGAGTCAAGTCAAGGAAAGGAATGGATCAGGCCTGGGTGGTGCTGCACAATTCTCCTTGGTAGGGACTGTCCTGTGAGCCCCACATTGACATAAGCTGATTGGAATATTGGGACTAGTTGTGCCAGGTGATGCAGCAGCTTCAAAATGCTCAGCTACAAAGAAAAGGAAGAGGCGGTTGTATGCTAGGTCTCTTTCTGACATCTCCAAACTTGCCAGCCTGTGATAGTATTGGCAAATAAAAGGCATGTGTACCTCCACACCCTTCTCCTGTGCTCAGGGCA